>NC_057861.1:704327106-704996481 GCF_019393635.1 Dromiciops gliroides
GGGTTCCAGAAATAGGAAGTACTTTAGTTATGTCCAACTCTTTGTGGCCCCATTTGGGTTTTGTTTTGGTTTTTGGCAAAGATCCTGGAGTGAATTTCCTCCTCTAGCTCATTTTACAAATGAGGAAACTGAGGCAAATGGGTTAAAGTGACTTGCCCAGGGTCATATAGCTAGTAAGTGTCTGAGGCCAGATTTGAAGTTTGAAGGGCTCTATCCACTGAACCACCTAGAAACAGGAAGACCTGGGTTCAAGTCCAGCTTCTGACCCATATTGGACCTTGCATATAGTAGACATTTCAAAAAGTTCTTTTTGGATTAAATTAGATTAGTCAAAAGAGAATGAAGATGGCAATAGGAGGTAAAGACTGACAAATTCTTAGAAGTGGAAGGGACCTTTAATATCATCTGGGGAACAGCACTAAAGACATCCTGGAGGTCACATCCAAAGTCAAGCTGACCTGGGTTCAGATCCCAGGTTACCCACCTTAGCTGGGTGACTCCAGGCAAGTCATCC
Source organism: Dromiciops gliroides (assembly GCF_019393635.1). NCBI lineage: Eukaryota > Metazoa > Chordata > Mammalia > Microbiotheria > Microbiotheriidae > Dromiciops > Dromiciops gliroides. The sequence goes on from NC_057861.1 coordinate 704,327,621, forward strand.
AACCTTTCCCAGCCTCAGCTTCTTTATCCATAAAGAATGGGGATGAAGGGCAGCTAGGTGGCGCAGTGGATAGAGCACCAGCCCTGGATTCAGGAGGACCTGAGTTCAAATCTGGCCTCAGACACTTAACACTTACTAGCTGTGTGACCCTGCGTAAATCACTTAACCCCAATTGCCTCACCGAAAAAAAAAAAAAAAAGAATGGGGATGATAATATCAGCTATAACACTCACTTCACAGGGTTGTTGTGAGGTTCAAACAAATAACATTTGTGAAATACATCCCAAGATGCTCTCCTGGGCATAGTCACGGGTCCCAAAAGTCTTAGAGAAGTTTTAAACTTTGATAACTTCTGGGATGGCCTGTATAAATATGAATTATTATTATTCAACCCTCCCATTTTATAGATGAAGAAACTGAGACCCAAAGACAGAAAGGATCATAGAATCAGAGCTGGAAGCCCAATTATCTCATTTTACAGATAAGGAAATTCTCTCATTTTATAGATAAGGAAACTCAGGCCCAGAGGTTAAGTTACTTGTCCAAGGTCACCCAGGTGGTAAGTGGGAGAGGTAAGATTCAAACTTGGGTCCTGTGACTCTACATCGAGCACTGGCCTATGACTTGCCGAAGGTCCCAGCACAAATTCAGCAGCAGGGCCCCAGAGTAGAAACCAACCCCCACACTCTTGTCCCTCCACCAGGCAGCTGAACAATAGCTGGCTCTCTCTCTGGGCTGGAGGAGCCGAGGGCCAGGCTGAGCAGCACTGGTGGGGAATGTGGCCAGAAGGACTGGCCTGGCTGGGCCCGAGGACCTTGGAGCTTCTACCCACGGAAACTTGGCCTGGCCCTGAGCCATAGGTCTGGGCTGTTAGACTCTCGGAGCCCTGTTGAGCAGGCTGGGTGGGCTCAGGGGGTCCTGCTGAGATCCAGTTAGGCCTAAGAGGGAAGATCTGCTGAGCAGCAGCTGTGCAGAGCCAGGGAGCAGTGGGCCCCAGGGTCTACAGGACAGCAGAGCCGGAGCCAGGGAAGAAGCCTCTCTTCCTCATCTGGCCTCTTCTTCTGTAGACCGACAAGGCCTCTTTACTCCATGCACAGGGACCTCTTTCTGCCCCTCCAACAATCCCTACATTGGGGTGAATTTTCAGTCTCTCTTCTGATTGCACACAAGATCTATTTTAAGCCTGATCATTGGAAATGCATTTTTTTTTTTTTGCAAATCCTAAATGATGATGGGGAGGGTATTGACCAGAAATAAATATAGCCTAGGAGAAGCAGTCTAAGTGCAGGACTGGGGAATGCCAGGCCAGAACAGAGGCAGTGTGGTGCAATAGGTAGGGCTCTAGGCTAGAAGTCAGGATGACCTGAATTTGGCTCCTACTTCAGGCCCCTATCATCTGTATGACCCTACAAAAATTATTTAACCTCTTTGTGCCTTTATGTCTTTATATGTAAAATGAGGTAGTATACCCCTGTAATCCATACTAATGGAGAGACTGAAGCTGGTGGCCTTCTGAGCATAGGCCTAAGTCTCTTGGATGTCTGTTCTAAGCTCATCATTAATATGATAAACCCCCCCTGGAAGGAGGGATCACTTGTTTGCCTAACGGGGGTCAAACCAGCCCAGGTAAAAAATGGAGCAGGTTAAAGCTGTGAATACTTCTTGTATGTCTAATCTAGGCAAGATAGAGGGACCCATTTTCAAAATATAGAAGAATGTATAAATGAATGGATAGATAAATAGATGATAAATAGGTAGATAGATAGATAGATAGATAGATAGATAGATCCATCCATCCATCCATCCAACCAACCATCCCTCCCTCCATCCTTCCTTCCATCCATCCATCCATCCATCCATCCATCCATCCATCCATCCATCCATCCATCCATCCATCCATCCATCCAACCATCCATCCATCCATCCATCCAACCAACCATTCATTCAACCAACCATCCCTCCATCCATACTTCCATCCATCTATCCCTCCATCCATCCCTCCATCCATCTATCCATCCATCCATCCTTCCATCCATCTATCCCTCCATCCATCTATCCATTCATCCTTCCATCCATCTATCCATCCATCCATCCTTCCATCCATCTATCCATCCATCCATCCTTCCATCCAGGAATGTATTAAATGTATTGCCACTCTATGGTCCCATTCATCTCTAGAGCTGTGAACACCAGGATGATAGTGAGGAGGAGATGTTGAATGAATGAATGGATGGATATAGTAAACAAGGTAAAAGGTAATGATGATCATGTTAGTTCCAGTCAATAGCAAGGGGAATTAAGAGACAGGAATTAAATTCAATAAGCATTTACTAATAAATGCTTGCTCCATGCCTGCTACTCTGCCAGGTGATGGGGGCTTAGGAAGATGACTGAAGAAGTTCAGAGATTCATACGAGACTGGGAGCAGCTCAAGAGAGGGGAGGGATGGGGCAGCTAGATAGCACAGTGGATAAAGCACCGGCCCTTGAGTCAGGAGGACCTGGGTTCAAATCCAGCCTGAGACACTTGACACTTACTAGCTGTGTGACCCTGGGCAAGTCACTTAACCCCAATTGCCTCACCAAAAAAAGAGAGGGGAGGGACAGTGATAATACTCATCAGATATTTATACATAAATGAACTAGGTAATAATCGAGTAATGAAAATAAATGAACTAGAGATCTTAATACAAGGAGGTGAACTTGAACCCACAGAGTTGGTTTGCTATGAGTTGTGATTGGCATTTAGGTGTGAGAAGGGTCAGTTTTTAAAAGGAATGGATAAGAGAAAAGTGCTATGGGGGGCAGCTAGGTGGCACAGTGGATAAAGCACTGACCCTGGACTCACAGTACCTGAGTTCAAATTTGATCTCAGACGTTTGACACTTACTAGCTGTGTGACCCTGGGCAAGTCACTTAACCCTCATTGCCCTGCAAGAAAGTGACTTGCCCAGGGTCACACAGCTAGTCAAGTGTCTAAGTCTGGATTTGAACTCAGGGCCTCCTGAATCCAGAGCTGGTGCTTTATCCACTGCACCACCTAGTTGCCCCTCCTGGGCAAGTCATTTAATGCTCATTGCCCTGCGAGAGAGAGAAAGAAAGAGAGAGAGAGAGAGAGAGAGAGAGAGAGAGAGAGAGAGAGAGAGAGAGAGAGAGAGAGATGTTATGTCATTGTTGTTGTTGCTGATTCTTGAGGAGAACCATGACATCAAGGTGATGTCATGACTTACAGTGAATTGGATTGAAGTGAGGGAGGGCTGTGCAAGGTCACCAGCCTCACTCTTTCCTCTGGAGTCATCTGGGTCCAGTGGTAAGACATAAGTGAGGACGACTGCAGATGACCCCCCATCAGTAAATCAGGGTAAGGTGGTATACGGATCTTAGATAGAATCTAAGGGACATCAAATCCAGGGCTTTATGCCTATGTGCAGTTGTCCCAGATGGCGGCAGTGTGGCTGGACCACAGTCCCAGTTTTTAAAAAAGATCTGTGGGTTTTAATGGACCGTAAGCTCAACATGGATTGACAACGTAGATGGCATCTAAAAAAAACCCCACCGCAATACTAGGTTGTGTCGCCAGAGTCCTAGTGTCCAGGACTAAGGAGTGATAGAGACCATCACTCACTGCACTCACTAATAAATCCTTGTTGAGTGATGGATTGACGACTGTCCTTGTCAGACCTTGTCTGAAGTACAGAGCTCTGCGGGCACTGGATTTTAGGTGGTGAAAGAGACTTAGGCTGTACAGGGACATTGAACCTGGAGGAGAGAAGACTGGGGTGGAGATGGAGGGTGTGGTCAGGTGAGGGAGATTCTCCTGCTCTGTCCCAGAAGGTGGAAGTAGGCTGAGTGGTTGGAGATTTCCAGCAGGCAGATTTGGGTGCAGAGTAAGGAAAAGGTTGTCGCTCAGAGCACCCCAGAGGTGATAAGGTAGTGAGTTCCTCATCAACCGAGTTCTCAAAGCAGAGGCTGAATGGTTACTGATTAGGGATTCCTGCTTTGGTAGGACTTGAAAGAGATGGCCTCTAAGGTCTCTTCTAGTTCAGTGTTCTATGAGCCCAGAGGAGGAGACTTGTCCGGGGTCATCCAGGGAGCCAGGAGCAGGGCCATACTTAACTCCAGTGTCTCTGATACCTGGTCCACAGGATTTTCAACGATCTTTGGATGGAGTTTGTTAAAAGCTGGAGGAGCAATTTGATGCTCACAGTTTAAGGTCCCTGCTTTTTTAAGGCTCTGGAGGAAAATGAATTCTGGCCTCCCAGGGGTTTTTTTGGCCTTTTCCTCCCCTGAAGGATCAGTTTCTTCACTGTCTCCAAATGAAGGTGCTGGATCAGTGGCCCCACATGCCTTGAGCTTAGCCTCTGCCTCTCCTTGCTAAGCCGGACCAGGCTTGCTTGATGAAGGCCATGTGGCTGAACAGACAGATGTCTGGCCCCTGAGGCAGGAGAGCTGAATTCAGGCCACAGTCTCCATTTTCAATAAGAAAAATAATATGCACCCAATAAGCTGAATCTCTTGCGAAACTCTCTTAGGGAAGCCAAAGACAAGACTGGAGGAGGGATCTAGGCCTCCAGTGACAAGATGTAGGAGCTGCAGACAGTGCTGAGGGTGATGGCATTAAGGTGGTGATAGTGATGGGGCCAGGAGAATGAAGGAAAGAATGAATGAATGAATGAATGAATGAATGAATGAATGGGCACTAATTAAGCACTTACTATGGACTAAATTCTGGGGGCATGAATAGAAAAACAAAGACAGTCTCTGCTCTCAAGGAACTCACATTTTAATGGAGGGGACGACACAGACAGAAGGATTCAGCCAAGGTTAGATAGACCCCATGGTCCTTAGGGTGCAGAGACAAAGCAGATGATAATGCATCTTTTTTTTTTTTTAGTGAGGCAATTGGGGTTAAGTGGCTTGCCCAGGGTCACACAGCTAGTAAGTGTTAAGTGTCTGAGGCCGGATTTGAACTCAGGTACTCCTGACTCCAGGGCCGGTGCTCCATCCGCTGTGCCACCTAGCTGCCCCAGATAATGCATCTTTTAAAATATTATCCCCGCTGATGAAATCATGTGCATTTCTGATGTCAAACCATTGGACAGTGCCAAGGACTGTGGAGGCAAGAACCTTCTTCTCTGGGTCTTCAGTAGCTATGACTTCAGGACCCAAAGAAGCATTTTCCAGGCCGCATCTTCTTGGCAGTTTCTTGATGAGACAATGGCATCTGGAGCTTGTCTGGAAGTTTGAATGGTGGTCTTGGAGTGAGTTACCTCTCTTCATGCTCTTGAGTTTGCCTGCCCATCTGTGAGTCTTGGTCAATCACTGGGGTGGATCATTATGGCGAAGAAGGCAGATCCCTTCTCCACAGTGATTGCTCACTTCCCCGATGGTTGATAATAAAAACAGCTCACATTCATAGGATACTTGAAAGTTTGCAAGGCACTTTCCATATTTCATTTAAGTCTCATGACAGCCCTGAGAGTTGTGCACTATAGATAGGAATATTCCATTTTGAAAGATAGGAATAAAGGTGGTGAAGATGATAAAGGTGAGGATGGTGACAGGGGGTGGTGATGAGGATGGTGCAGAAGATTGAAGGAAATTCACCCTTGGGAAAAGGAGGATTTGGACCTAAAAAACAAATCAACACACTGGTGAGGTTTTGACTATAATCTTTTAATTTATTATTTTTTTTAGTGATGCGATTGGGGTTAAGTGACTTGCCCAGGGTCACACAGCTAGTAAGTGTCAAGTGTTTGAGGCCGGATTTGAACTCAGGTCCTTCTGACTCCAGGGCTGGTGCTCTCTCCACTGCACCACCTAGCTGCCCTGACTATAATCTTTTAAATTTTTTTACTATAATCTAACCAGTGATTCAAAGACATGGAAGCCAGCTCAGCTCCTGACTCACTGGGGAATCTTGGAGAAGTCATTTAAGCAGCCCAGTTAACTGGTCCATTTAAACCACTGGACAAATGGAGCTTGGAGTACATTCCCACTTCGTGGCTCTGGGGATGATGTTTTGGTTTGAGTAACAGACAGCTGAGGGCACCAGGGTCAGGATGGCAGGCAGGTAGGTGGTGGTGGAGCAGATGGTGAGGCTTGTGTGCAGAGGTAAGGAGGAAATGCCATTGTCCAGTTCCATCTCCCTTGCTGAAGCCAAGGGGGCAAATAGCCTCATGAGTGAGGTTTTATACCCTCTCAAATCCTTGTTATGGGGCATCTTGCAAAGGGGTGGGTAAGCCCTGGGTTTGGAGTCCATAGATTGGGAACAGTCTCAGCTTTTCGACTTATTAACTGCATGACCTTGGTCAATTCATCTCTCACTTTTTAATGTCTTCTATAAAATAGGATGCCATTTCTTCTACTAACTATACCATAGGATTTAGCAATTTAGAAGTGAGCCCCTAGAAACTATACTGCACCTTAGGAACTTGATCTGTTCCAAATAGAAGCCTTCAATCTCTTTACTCTATGGAAAGGTGACTGACAGACCAGTGAGACCAGCCTTCAATTCCTTTATTCTATGGGAGGGTGGCTGTGACAGACCAGTAGGGGAGATATTCTGGGGAATTAGGGTTAGGATTAAGGAAGAACATAGGGTTAGGGAAAAGGTGGGGCTCCTTAGCTTTCATCTGGCCTTCAGATCACACTATTTCACTTCCATCTCTTTCTCTAGTCCCTATGTCCAGTCTGCCTGGGCACTCTTTTCTTCTCATCGCCTCCTTCCTCTCACCCCATTTATGCTGGCTCCAGGCTGCCCTGGGGCACCATCCCCCTAGGATCTCCATCCCAGGACCGACTGTTGGCTTCCAAAGAGCTGATTTATTTTCCTTTCGGGTCCCTGGGAGAGGAGACAGCTGGGAAATGTACCCTTGGCTAGTGTGGAGCCTGGAGGAGCCAAGACAGTTGTGGGTGTTTTGACCATGAAAACTCAGACCAATTCTATTCCAAACCAGAAAGGAAGGGTCCAGGCCTCCCCACACTCAGCCTGGCCCAGGACATTTTCATGGGCAGCCAGCCTTCCCTGTAACATTATTCTCTGCCTCCCATGGATTCTGTTCCAAGCCATGTACCCCTTTGCCTGAAGGCTGCTGGGAGTGTGGACAAAACCCAGGAACATCAATGTGGAATTCAATTCGAGCAGGACTTCCAGTTTCCATAAACAGACCCTTCAAGTCGTCTAATAATCCCTTCCATTTGTCTGGCCCCTCATGCTTTTCAGAGAGCTTTCCTATACATTGTCCTGTCTTATCCTCCCCACTGCCCTGTGTTCAGGTATGGAAGAAAACTGAGAACCACCCCTCCTTCCCACCCCCATTTCTTATCTTCAAGGGAAGAAACATAAAAGCCAACTAATCTAACTTCCTCATTCAATGGCTGTGGAAACTGAGGCCCAGAAAGATTCAGTGACTGCTCAAAGTCATGTGGCTAAGGTGGTGGCTGAGCCATAGCTAGAACTGAGGGCTGTTGGTGACTAGTTAAGTCCCAGCTGGAGCATCATGCCACATGCTTCCATTATGGGATCCGACTGGGACTAAGCCATATGAATACCTATAAATGGGGACCTCTGGAACAAGGAAGTGGGTGTGGTGAATGAATCTGCGATACGGATGATAACCTGAGCATTGGGCATCACCAAGTTATCATTTGTCTCTCCCTCCCGCTTCTCCTTTAGCCAGAATGAATGGAAAATTCTGAGAGAATAGTTAAAACTAGGACTGGGGCAGGAATTGAGAAGCAGGAGGAAGAAGTGAGTGGCAAAAGAGAATGCAAGAAGGAATTGTGGAGATTTGGGAGAAGGCATTGGAGGTGAATTTAAGAAATTCTAGAGGACTTGAGGAGAAGCTGAAGGAGGAGACGGACACAAGCCAGATGAGAAGACAGACTCAAGAAAGAAGATGGGAGTGTAAGGACCTGAAGAGGAGAAGGTACCTAACTGAATGAGGAGGAGTAGAAGCATGAGAATGACTTGGCAAGAAGTAGGTAACTGGTAAGAAAAAGACAAGTTGTTCAGGCAAGGGAAAAAAGGTAGGAGATGGGAGAGGAGATTGAGTGGTTGTCAAGATGCTAAGAAAGTACTAAGAGATGAGGAGGACAGTGGCCATATTGGAGGTGAAGACACCCACATGCAGTTTGGAGGGGGACATCTAGCAAGAATGACAAAGAACTGAGGAACTTACTTAGGGGATGTGTGGACAACACGGGAATTGTGTAGAGGGAATTTCCTCATCTGAGAGGTCTCATTTCTCTCTCTCTCCTCCCACCCCTTTCTCTTCTTTCTGTGTTTGTCTTTCCCCCTTTCATTCTCCTCCTGTTCCTCCTCCTTCTACCTCTTCTTCCTTTCTTTTTCTTCTTCCTCTCCTCCTCCTCCTCTTCCTCTTCCTCTTCCCTAACACATACATATATACACATGCATTACACACATATACATGTACTGTAACACATATGTGTACACACAACACATGTATGCAAGCAACATGTATGTATATAACATGTGTGTGTCCATATGTTAAGCTATGTTAGGTGGCCTACTGGATAGAGTGCCAGACCAGGAGTCAGGAAGACCTGAGTTCAAATCCAGCCTTAGACACTTACTAGCTGTGCAACCCTGGGCAGGTTACTTAACCCTGTTTGCCTGTTTCCTCATTTGCAAAATAATCTGGAGAAGGAAATGACAAACCACTTGGGTATCTCTGTTAAACAAACATCAAATGGGGGCAGCTAGGTGGCACAGTGGATAGAACACCGGCCCTGGATTCAGAAGGACCTGAGTTCAAATCCGGCCTCAGACACTTAACACTTACTAGCTGTGTGACCCTGGGCAAGTCACTTAACCCCAATTGCCTCACTAAAAAAAACACACCACCAAATGGGGTCATGAAGAGTCAGACATGACTGAAATGACTGAACAACAACTTTGGACTCCAGATCTAGTGGGGTTTCTATTCCCTGCCCCTATACTGCCTTTGTCTCTCTAGAAATCAGCAAGTGAACAAGCTGAAAGCCACTTCTTCTATCTAGAAGAGTACATGTTCCTTGAAGATTCCTTGAACTTGAACCAAATGACAACAGCCTTCTCCCACTCTGCCTGCCTACACTTACCCCCCTTCCTCTGGACAGTTAACAGTCCTTATAATGTACACAGGCTCATGTTTGCTAGTCAGAGACTTCACTAGGGGCCGAGGATGCCAATGCAAACATGAGGCAGGCCTTGGCCTCGCAGATCTCACCAATGTTAATAAGGGGAAACAATACCCAGAAGGGATCGATTTCATTCTAGAAGGCTTTTGTTGGCTTTGGGGTATTTCACATGTGTCAATCACGGTTTTTGAAACCAGCCTCCACCTCTAGCTTGTCTGTTCCCTCTTTGTGCCCCCATAGCATCTAGCTCTGCTCCCTGCCCCCTTCCTGCACTGAGCATAGCAAGTGTTGATTGAATTGACCTGAATACACCCCTTAAAGAGCTGTTTTGTGAAAGAGAAATTGACTTATTGCAAATGGCCCCATGCAACAGAACCAGGATCAATGGGTAGATGCTGCAAAGAGGTGAATTTGGGCTTTATTTCTGGGGAAGGAAAAATAACCCTTTCAAAACAATTTTAGATGTCCAAAAATAGAGTGCACTGCTTCAAGATATGATGGGGCCCCTTGTTGGAGGTCTTTGGCCCTGATGGTCATTTTTGTTCAGTATCCTTTGGGGTATGGGTTGGGCTATGTGGCCACTGAGGTCCTTTCCAATACTATAATTACATGAATGAATAGATGAAAACCCATTGATTAAAGGATTTGGCATGTGCCACAATCTGTGCTAGGGGCTGAGGATAAAAATACGAAAATAAGACAGGCCTTGCCCTTACAGATCTTACCAATCCTAGATAACTCTTGTAAGTGAGTGACGTCCACAGAAGGGAGTTTTGACCTGAGGAGCCACAAGCCTTGTGCGTGAAGCCATGGGGCAAGAGATAGTCATGACTTTTACTATGGCAATGGTAGCTGGTGGCAAGAAGTCCTATTTCCTGATGCATGTCTGGATGGCGTGTGAAACATGGTCTGGGACTGGCTAGATATAGTGAGGTACAAGAGCTTTCCTTCCTTTAGTCTCTAATTAGTAGAGCTTGGTCCCACAGCAGAGTTCCAAAGCTGGATTCACTCCCCAGAGATGTGGGAGATTGTCTCTGGAGTTTACGTCTGGGCTATTGCTGTTCCAGAAAGGGAGAAGAACATTAGCAGGATAGATAGCAAGATGCCCAAGTAGGTTTAGGTTCCGATGACTGGATGAAATGTCACTAGATATAGTCATTCTGTGATTCTTTCTTTGTAGCTCAGGGTTGTGCACATGGTAGGAGCTTATACATGCTTGTTGGCTTGACTTGCAAGTGAAGAAACTCTTCAAAGGCAGAGTCACAACTAGCTAACTTGAACTAGATACACAGTAGTGGGATAAGAAGGTCAATGAGAACGGCCAGTCAAGTCACTTGTCTTACATGATTCCAAACTGATAGATGGAATCGTTGGACTTTTTAGTAGTGCTACCACTGGAATTTTCTGGCTTCCATCTTTGCCTCCAAGCCTTTCCCAGTGCTCCAGGAGCCACCCTAGGGACCAAACCCAGGCTACTCACTTCTCAGCTGTCCTATCTCTAGTTACTACCTCCTGCCTCTTGACTTGACTGGGCCATACTTCTACCTTCTCCTGTTTGGTAGGAGGTACATCTACCAGGATCCATCACCACCTGGCATGGGGTTGGACCTTAAAGGAGGACTTTGAAAAGTGTGGTCACTTGCTTCCTTCAAAAGATCTGTCAGGCTGTATAGACTCATTCCTCAATGACTAGCATCCTTTCATTCCCTCATAATCTCCCCATTCCAGCAATTCTGAACCCCTAGCTGCCAAGATCTAAACTCTATTCATCTTCCCCAGCTACTCATTCCTATGATCCAATTCCCTTCAACTCTGTCCACCCAGTGTCCCAAAGCCCCTTTGGCTGTGGCTCTCTGGAATGCCTGCTCCATTATTAACAAAAGTTCTTTCATTCTGAGCCTTTTCCTTTCTCACTCTCATCTTCTGGCTCTCACTCAGACCTGGATCCCTCCTTGATGATACTGTGTCCCTGGTCACACTTTCATGTTCTGGCTGCCTTTTGACTCATGCCTCTATTTCACTTGTGAGTTGGAGTACGCCTTGCTCACCTCTACTACCATCATTCAAAAACTTCAATACAATCACTCAATCAAGATTCTGGTAGCTATCACCTACAGACTCTCAGAATGTTCTCTCTTCTTTGTCAATAAGTTCAGTGCCTGGTTCACAGTCTTCTGGCTCCACCTTCCTCCTGGGGGACTTCAGTGAGCATATTGAAACTCCCCCAATTATCCCAACTTCCTGGTTTCTCAATCTATTTAATTCCCTTGACTGACTTCTCCATTTGACCTCAGTCACACAAAGAGGCAGTAATCTCCTTGGTCTTGCTATCACACATAACTGTTTTACATCCAAGTTCATGAACCCTGAAATTATTTTTATTTAATCACAATTCTTTGTCATCCCATCTTTACCTCTGCCTTACAACTCCTAACCCTGTTCTTTGATCTCCCTGGAACATCTATTCCTTCTATCCCTCTCTTCTTTCACAGGCCATCACTTCTGCACTATCTATAGTTTTTTTCCCTATCTCAACCCCTTGGAGAGCCAGGTCAATCCTACACTACACTCTGGAATCCCTTGTCCCTTTGTTCTATTGTTGACCTCACCTTACCAAATCCTGACCTTAGATTTCTCCCACCATCCTCCTCCTTTCAAATGTTGCTGGTAGTACTAGAGAAAAATCATGATAACATGATGATTAGATTTACTACAAATTTATGTTGCATATCTACTGGACCCTCTCACTGTGACGAGGTACTCCCCCCATAGCTTTTTAATCAATTTACTATCACACTCCCCACAGTGCTATTACAAAACTTTGTATGCCTCCTCAACCTCCTTACCACAGTCCTTCTCCCCAGTTGAATATCACCTCATATTTCACTAAGAAGAAATTGAGGCCATTTGCCAAGAGTCCCCTTTTCTTTTGAACTTTTCATCTCACATTTCTCAGTTACTCTGTTTTACCATCTCCTCCTTTACTCCTATCTCTGATAAAGGGGTGACCCTTCTTGTCAAGAAAAGCTTCTCTATGTGCACCCCTGATCCTATCCCCTCCTGTCTTCTCCAGAATATTGTCCCCACTGGAGTCTTCATTCTCTCTCCATCTTCAGACTCTTCCTATCTACTGGCACCTTCTTTGCTGCCTGCAGATATATTTGTGACTCCCCTATCCTCAAAAAATACTCCCTTGGTCCCTCCTAACTGTCACCCTTTATCTTTGTTCCTCTTTTTGACTAAACTTGAGAAAATCATTTATACTAGTGCCTCCACCTCCTTTTCTTTCACTCTCTTCTTCATTCTTTGTGCTTTTTCAACCTTATTACTTCGTTGAAATGGCTCTCTACAAAGTCACCAGTGATCTCTTAATTGCCAAATCCAATGATGTTTTCTTAATCCTCATCCTTCTGGACCTCTCTGCAGTCTTTGAATCATTGTCTTCTCCTTGATACTCTCTTCTCTCTAGGTTTTTATGATACCTTTCTCTCCTGGTTCTCCTTCTACCTGTATGTTCCCCCCTTCTCATTCCTCTTTGCTGGATCATCATCCAAATCACTCCCATTAGCTCTGGACGTCCCATGAAGTTCTGTCCTCAGTGCCCTTTTCATCCTGTATACTAACCTGCTTGTTGATTTCATCAACATTCATACATTAAATGATCACCTCTATGCATATGATCTTCGGAGCTACATATCCAGTCCTACTATCTCTCCTGAGTTGCAGTCCTGCCTCACCAACTGCTTTTTAGATATCTCAAACTTAATGTCCCATAACATGTTAAAAATAGAACTCATGGGGCAGCTAGGTGGCACAGTGGATAAAGCACAGGCCCTGGATTCAGGAGGACCTGAGTTCAAATCTGGCCTCAGATACTTAACACTTACTAGCTGTGTGACCCTGGGCAAGTCACTTAACCCTCATTGCCTCACCAAAAAAAAAAGTGAATTTGAAAAATAGAACTCATTATCCTTCTACCCAAACTCTCCCTTCTTCTGAATGTTCCTATTAGTGTCAAAGGCACCATCATGCTCTCAGTCACTCAAACTCACAATATTAATGTTATTCTCTACTTCTCACTCTCATCAATCCCACATATTCAATCTGTTGCTAAATCTTATTACTTCTACCTTCACAACATCTCTGGTATACACCCTCTTCTGTCTTCTCATACAGCTACCACTGTAGTGCTTTCCCCATCCCCTTTAGTCTGGACTACTGCAACAGTCTTCTTTTTTTTCTTTTTTGTGGGGCAATGAGGATTAAATGACTTTCCCAGGGTCACACAGCTAGTAAGTGTCAAGTGTTTGAGGCTGGATTTGAACTCAGGACCTCCTGAATCCAGGGCCAGTGCTTTATCCACTGCACCACCTAGCTTACTCTACAATAGTCTTCTAATTGATCTCCCTGCCCCAAGACCCTCCTCACTCCAATCCACCCTCCACTGAGTTGCCAGATTGCTATTGTAAAGCATAAAACTGATGGTGGTATTCGACTATTCAATAAATTCCAGAGGTTCCCAAGACCAACTATAAAGTCCTCTGTCATCTAAAGCCTTTTATAACCTTGCTCCTTATTTACTTTTCCAAATTCCTCTATGCATTCTATGGTCCAATGACACTGGCCTAATTAATATTCTTCACACACAAGGGACATCTATCATGTTGCAAGTGGTCATTTTTAGTTTGCAGTTATCTATTTGAAAACAATTCATATCTTATTTATCTACCAGGGAAGGACTCCTGGTATTATACATTTCTATATATTCCTGGCATATTTCAGTGACAATTGCTACAAATATTTTTCAGCTTGGTGGATTCTCATCTCATTCTCTCTTCATTAATCTTATTTTTACAATTTTATTTTTATTTATTTATTATAATAGTGTAGGATTGAAATTGTTTTGTCTTTTATGACCAGAGGAAAGACTACTAAATTTTAACTCATAAGACTTGGGTTCAAATCCTAGCTCTGACATCCACTGCCTATGTAGTATTGTGCAAGTTATTTAAGTTCCATGCTCATTTATAAAATGAGAAGATTGAATTAAATGGTTTTAGAGATCGTTTTAAATTCTTGATCTATGATCTATGGTATGATCCAATCCTAGTCATAGTTATGAACAGTACTTCCTCTTCTCTTTTGTTTTGTTTAGTTTTGTTTTTTGAAATTATGTCACCTTTACAAATATTCATGTCCATTTTGAGCTTATTGTGCAATATGGTATAAAATATTGGTCTAACCATTGGCATGGCCAATTTGTGATAGAGCCATGCTGTCTCAATGCTATCCTGTTTCTTTTTCTAGATGTTCATTAATTATCCTTTTAATCACACCTATTAGAAATTTGTCAAGAATCCAAATCAAACTCACTAGCCAATAATTTGCAGACTCCATTCTTTTCACCTTTTTGAAAAATTGGAATGTTTGCCCTGATCTACTCCTGCGGTGCTAGCTCACAGGATTGTCGAGAGGAAAAATACTTTCTAACCCTTAAAACATGATGAATGTGAGTTACACACAGTAGGTATTTAATTGAGAGGGATTGATTTGCTTCAGAAATAAGCGGTTTCTTTTTTTCTTGCCTTTCTTCCATTTAAATTGCTTCTGATCATAGAACTAAAAGAGGGAAGAAAAGGAAAAAATCCTACTGAGTAGAGAATGTCAAGAGTCAAATCAGAGGAAGCTGCTGTGAACACTTTGGAACTAATGTCCAGGCTGTGAAAGTTGATATTGTGTGGTTGCTCAGATACCTTGAAACAGGGGAACGCTTTCATGTCTATTGGAAGGTTGAGTGTTTACTGTTGAAGGGGAAGTGGGAGTGGGTAGGGAGGAAGGGTAATTCTACCGTTTACAAATGACTTGGCCTAAAGAATGCCAGAAACCCAACTAAGGCAGAAAATAAGTCCCTTGTTTCTGTCCTGCCGTTTGTCTTCTGTGTCTTGACTCAAAGGGAAGAGCTCAGGGACCCGGCTTCCTTGGTTCCTCCAGCCGTGGCCCAGATCTGGGGACCAGAAGCTCTTGTCCTGAGGAGACCTTGCAGGAAAGTCTCTGACTCCAGAGAGGCAACCTGGGGTAAAGAATTGAAAGTCAGCCTCAGAGGAAGGACAACGTGGATTCAGGTCTTGCCGCTGACACCGGTCATAGGACACAGAGATAACCTCTCAGTGTCCCAGGTCACTCTCTGAGATTTTTCATTGCCCAGCAAGTGCAGGCCTAATTAATGGAAGGAGTTTCCTCATGGAGGTTTCTCTCTACATTGGCTTAGGGTTTTCCCCTCCACCCATGCACATCTCTCAACTGGCTTAGGGGCAAATTCGCCTTCATAGAATGTCATAGGACTGAGATGTGGAAAGTACCTTAGAGGCCATGAGTCTCATGGTGTCAAACTCAAATAGAAACGGATCCTTGTGGGCAGAATATTGACTTAGAGAAACACAAATTCGCATTACCTATGGCATTGTATTTTTGTTTATTTTGTTAAATATTTTCCAATGGCTCTGGCCCCTCCTGAGGGCTCTGAGTTTGACACCTCTGATTAATCCAACTCCCTTCTAGCAGAGCCAGGATTTGACCCCTGGTCTTCTGAGTTCCAATCCAGTTCTCATTCCACTGGACCTCAGAGGTCACCTAGGTCAATTCCCTCATTGAGTGGCTAAGGAAACTGAAGCCCAGAAGTCACTCTTCCAGTAGCATAGAGGGAGAGCCAAAGCCAGGCCTAGAGCCAACTTTGGGCTATTGCTAATTATCTCAGCTTCCTCATCAGTCAAATGATGTTGTTTTGGTCTAGGCCCCAGGGATCCTGGAGAGGGGTGGGGAGCACACAGTGTTGGCTCACCTGTTACTTTATCCTTGAGAATGGCTTCCCTTTCTTTGAATGTTGGCTTTGTAGTCACGGAGAGGCTTCTCCCTCCTCTGCTTGATTGCCAGTCATAAAGCTGGTACTTCCCCATGTAGGGCAGGACTCCCCATCAGAACCTAGTCTGAACATGCCCCAACACACCTGAGTTTATTTCCTTATGTCAACCTTTCTATTTGTAGCCACGCAGAGGGGAATGAAGCAGCCATATTAGAGAGAATCATAGATCACTTGCTAATCATGGCTTTATGGTGTAGCTCAGTTCAATGGGCAGAATCCTGCGCATCTATGGGCCTACCCACCTATAGAGAATGACAGAATATTCCAGTATTGTTCTTCTTTTTGGACACAGACCTGTGATTTCATTTTTGTGATGATTGCCAGTCAGGAAATCCCCTTTACCAATGTAGATTAGTAACTGTTCTACAATTTGTGGTCAAATAAATTAAAATATTTAGCAACTGTTCTGCAATTTGTGGTCAGATAAATTAATTTAAAATACTTTTATTGAGATAAAAAGCAGTCATTTGAGGAAAAGATGAATAAAACAACCTACTTTTAAAAAATAACAAAAGTACCGGGACATTTCTTTCTTTAAAACAACAACAACCACCACTTTTCTAACTTGATAAAGATTGGTCTTCAAAGATGTGTTGTTGTCATAATGCAGTTTTGCAATCCCAAAATAAAATGCCCAACTTCCTTCACTAATTAATTTTAATTAAATTGTAAGCCCTAAAACCCAGAAACTAGGAAACCTGGGGACCAACATTGACATTGGTCAAGTCATATTCTTCCTGGCTCGGGTACCAAACATGAAACTGGGTTGGGACCCATGGTCAGTTCCTCTTTTCTTTTTTTTTTGCAGGTCAGTGAGGGCTAAGTGACTTGCCCAGGGTCACACAGGTATTAAGTGTCAAGTGTCTGAGGTCAGATTTGAACTCAGGTCCTCCTGAATCCAGGGCTGGTGCTTTATCCACTGTGCCACCTAGCTGCCCCTCAAGTCATATTCTTGATCTAGGCCTTAGTTTCCCTATATGTAAAATTTAAGGGTAGGCCGGACCAGGGGTTGTTTGTCTTTCTTTGAGACACGGCCCTCTCTGGCAGTCTGGTGAAGCCTATGGACCCCTTCTCAGAATAAAGTTTATTGCCTACATTAATAACTGAAAGAAACACTAATTTTTCAGGTAAAGGTTTGTAAAAATAAAGATGGAATGTTTCTCCTACCCGAGTTCTTACTCTCTCCCCTGAAATCTACCCACAGATCCCTTGTCTGGGGATCCCAGGCTAAGGCCCTTGGCCCTAGATGATCTCCAGAGTCAAACGATTATGTTCTCTGTTCCATTGTCTAAGTATCTCTCTTGCTTTCACATCCTTGGCCCCGTGTTCTACCATTTAGCTTCCTCTGGGTTCTAACATTCTCTGTGTATTCAAAGATCCTATGGTCTAAGGACCCCTCCAGCTCTGACATTGTGTCTCCTAAGTTCTCACAGGGCTCTGACATTCTAGAATCCAATGTTCCTTCTACCTCTAATGAGCTGAGTTTTTTTCTGGGCATTTGAATAATCCAGGTGCTTTGCAGAAGGGCAGGTCATGTTGAAACCATCTCATTTCTGTGCACAGGTTGAATGTAGATATGGGGTTAAAGCCGGGCTTCTTCACAAGCCAAGCTTCTCTTTCCCATGAGCATTAAAAGGGAGCACTCGCAGAGCCTATTTGCTTAAAGGCAAATGATCACTCTGAGGTTGATTCAGAAAGCACTGGCCTCCACTATTATTAGCCAGTGCAAATACCATTGGTAAACAGTTTGGAGCCTATGATTAGATGAATCAGCATTTATTCACCCCTCTCATTATCAGCATATAAACAATGTCCCCTATGAGCTCTGGCAGATCTCAGCAGGTTGGGAGCTAACTGCTCCTGTTTCCAATAGGAAGCGGGTAGATTCCACACAAAACGATCTTTGGGCTCACAAAGGGATGACGGGGGTCCATTGTGCCAGGCCTCGACCTCCCTTGTTCTGTTCAGCTGTTTGTATACAAAGCACCAGGCCCCTTTCTCAGACATGATAACGTTGTCCAGGCCCTTACTGCCTCTTGTGTGGATCATAAAGGCAGCCTCCTCCAAGTTGGCTTCCTTGACTGAAGCCCCACACTTGTCCCATCTATCCTAGACACCAGTACTGGCAGCCTGGCTCATTCATCCATTCATTCATTGCACAGACACAGAGAGTAAGGGAGTCCTCATGGAAAAGACTGTGGGAGAAGACAAGGGTTATTTATGCAGGGTTTCAAGGTTTGCCTCCCAGCACCCCCTGTGTGTGTGTGTGTGTGTGTGTGTGTGTGTGAGAAAGAGAGAGAGAATGAGAGAGAGAGAGAGAGAGAGAGAGAGAGAGAGAGAGAGAGAGAGAGAGAGAGAGAGAGAGAGACTACAGGCATCATTATACCCATTTTAAGGATGAAGAAAACTGAGGCTGAGGGAGACAAAGTTGCCCAGTTGTAAACTGCCATGGGGATGATTCAAACCTATATCTTCCTGGCTATAAGTCCCCCACACTATCTTCTACACCACACTGACTCTCTTGAACCATAGTCTTAGTTTTGTGGAGGGGTTGGGGAATGGATAGTGGGGATGGTGAGGACACATGCTGTTGTATGACAGGGTAGAAGGTGGTCAGGTGCTATCAGAGAGATGCTTATGGGGAATACAAGGCCTCAGTTTCCTGATCTATAAAAAGAATGAGTTGGACTAGATGGTTCAATTCTAGATCCTAAAATCCTAGGAATCCCTCCTCCTCTCTGTACCTTATTTTCCTCCTCTGTAAAATAAGAATAATAATACTACCACAACTACCTTAGAGGGTCACAGGATCAAAGATTGAAGGCTGGAAGACACCTTAGAAATGATCTTTTTGAGGGCAGCTAGGTGGCGCAGTAGATAGAGTACCAGCCCTGGATTCAGGAGGACCTGAGTTCGAATCCGATCTCATACACTTAATTAACACTTACTAGCTGTGTGACCCTGGGCAAGTCACTTCACCCCAATTGCCTCACCCCCCCACACCCCCTAATATATATATATATATATATATATATGTATATATATATATATATATATATATATATATATACAGAAATGATCTTTTTGCAGATAAAGAAACCGAGGTATTTGTGGGGACAAAACGAAATAAAAGATATAAAAAACTGCAAATTATAAAGTACTTTTGACCTGTCCGTTATTATTCTTATAACCCGACTTATGTCTATTTTATCTATATGTGACTTTCATACTTGACTTGTGTACTAATATTATTTTTATATTTTAATACTATTATTTAATATTCATATTCATTACTTTAATTAGAATAAGCATCATTATTTAATATTTCGATTGATTTAATTAATGTATTGGTTTATGTTAATATTAATATTTATGTTTATATTTTAATATTGAGGGATAAAATTTAGAACTTAAAACTATAAATAAAAATGTTTATTTTTCTTTTTTAATCATAAAAGTATTTTATTATTTTCCAGTTTCATGTAAAGATAGTTTTCAACATTTGTTTTCAAAGATTTTGAGTTCCAAAATTTTCTCCCTTCTTCCCTTCCCTCCCTCCTTCCCAAGACAGAAAGAAATCTGATATAGGTTATATTTGTTCAATCACATCAAACATATTTCCACATTAGTCATGTTATGAAAGAAGAATCAGAACACAAAGGGAAAAACTCAAAAAAGAAAAAAAAACAGCCAAAAAGTAGAAACAGTATGGTTCAATCTGCATTCGGAGTCCGCAGTTTTTTGGGTTTTTGGCGCTTTTTTTTGGATGTGGAGAACATTTTCCATCATGAGTTCTTTAGAACTGTCTTGGATCATTGCATTGTTGAGAAGAGCCAAGTCTATCACAGTTGATCATCACACAATGTTACTGTTACTGTGTACAGTGTTCTCCTGGTTCTGCTCACTTCACTCAGGATCAGTCCACAAGTCTTTCCAGGTTTTTTCTGAGATCTGCCTGTTCATCATTTCTCACAGCACGATAGTATTCCATTACATTCATATACTACAACTTGTTCAACCATTCCCCAATTGATGGGCATTCCCTTGATTTCCAATTTTTTGCCACCACAAAAAGATCAGCTATAAATATTTTTGTACATGTAGGTCCTTTTCCCTTTTTTATGATCTTTTTGGGATATAGACCAAGTAGTGGTATTACTGGGTCAAAGGGTATGCACAGTCCCATAGCCTTTGGGGCAATTGCTCTCCAGAATGGTTGGATCTGTTCACAACTCTATCAACAATGCTTTAAGTGTTCCAATTTTTCCACAGCTTCTCCAACATTTATTATTTTCCATTTTGGTCATATTAGCCAATCTGATAGGTGTGAGGTGGTACCTCAGAGTTGTTTTAATTTACATTTCTCTGATCAGTAGTGATTTAGAGCATTTTTTCATATGGCAATAGATAGCTATGTTTATCTGAAAACTGCCTATTAATATCTTTTGACCATTTCTCAATTGGGGAATAACTTGCATTCTTATAAATTTGATTTAGTTCCCTATATAGTTTAGAAATGAGGCTTTTATCAGAAACACTGACTGTAAAAATTGTTTCTCAGCTTTCTGCTTCCCTTCTAATTTTGACTGCATTGCTTCTGTTTATACAAAACCTTTTTAATTTAATGTAATCAAAATCATCCATTTTGCATTTCATAATATTCTCTATCTCTTGTTTGGACATAAATTGTCCTCTCCATAGGTCTGAGAGGTAAACTATTCCTTCCTCTCCTCATTTACTTATGGTATCACCCTTTATGTCTAAATCATGTACCCATTTTGACCTTATTTTGGTATACGCTGTAAGATGTTGGTCTACGCCCAGTTTCTGCCATACTATCTTCCAGTTTTCCAGCAGTTTTTGTCAAATATTGAGTTTCTATCCCAGAAGCTGGAGTCTTTGGGTTTATCAGACAGTAGATTACTATAGTCACTTATTACTGTGTCTCCTATGCCTAACCTATTCCATTGATCCACCACTCTATTTCTTAGCCAGTACCAAATAGTTTTGATGACTGCCACTTTACAGTATAACTTCAGATTTGGTATGGCTATACCACTTTCCTGTGCATTTTTTTCATTAGTTGCTTTGATATTCTTGGCCTTTTGTTCTTTCAAATGAATTTTGTTATTATAAAAATGTTTATTATTTAATGATATTTTAATATTAACTTATCCTCCTAAATCACCACTTACTCCATAGTCTTCCTATGCTCAAAACCCTTCCATTGTTCCCTACTTCTAACAACCTTGACCAGCTTTTTTGGCCTCTCATAAACCTACTCTTCCTTACTCCATCAGAAGTGTGGCTCTCCTTCCTAATAAAAGGTTGAATGGGTTTAATTCTGACTCCCCTGGTCTGGACACAAGACAAACACATACAGAAGTAGTCACAAGGCAAGCAGAGGAACTAAGAGCATTGGACAAGGAGACAGGATTCCTGGATTACAATGCTCAATCTGACATGAATTCCCTGTAGGACTCTGGCTAAATTGTTTCACATCACTGGGTTTTGGTTTTCTTCTCTGTGGGAACAGGATAAGTAAGGTGTCTGTCATCCCTGTGTTCCTGTCTGATAACAGAGTTGTGCTGAAGATGCTGACAGGGAGCCTAGAGGGCATGGTCTATACTGTAGGATGTTTTCTGTTGTTGTTTAGTCATTTTTCAGTTGTGTCCCATTCTCCATTCCCTACTCAGTTATTCACATTTCCTCAAGCCAAATTACCTACCCTACCCTCATCTTCCACTCTGACTGCTCTCCATACCTGGCATGATTTCCTTCTTCATCTCTACCTTCTGGTTTCCCTGACTTACTTCTAGTCTCTGCTAAAGACTATTTGTTCTTAATCCTAGTGCCTTCCTGATGAGACAGCCCCAATTTATCCTGTATATATCTTTTTTGTTCATGGTCACTTGCATGTTATCTCCCTCAAATTGTGAGGCATTTGAGAGCAGGGATTCTTTTCTGTTTTTCTGTGTATCTCTGATGTTTAGCACAGTACCTGAAGCACAGATGTAGACTGACTAACATGACTTCAAGATAAATGGTGATGTCATAAACAAATTAGAGGAACAAGGAAGAAATCACTTGTTAGATCTCTGTATGAGGAAGAGCTGCTAACAAAACAAGAGATAGAAAGGGTCACAGAAGGTAAAATGGATGATTCTCATGATTCACAATAAAAAAGTTTTTGCACAAACAAAATCAATGCAACTAACATTGGAAGAGAAGTAGGTAAATTGGGGAAAATCTTTGTAGCACGTTTCTCTGATAAAGGTCCCATTTGTAAGGTAGAGTAGGAATTGATTCAAATATATGAAATCTGTTGTTGTTTGGCCTTTGTTTTTGAAGAGGACCAATGACATCAAGTCATTTACCAATTGCTAAATGGTCAAAAGTTTCAAAGGAAGAAATCCAAGCTATTATAACTATATGAAAAAAATGTTCTAAATCACTAATAATTAGCAACATGCAAATTAAAAGAACTCTGAGGTTCCACCTCAGATTGTCAAAATTAACAAAAAAAGATGACAAATGCTGAAGGGGCTATAGGAAAACAGGTACATTATTGCATTGTTGGAAGAGCTTTGTACTGGTTCACCCATTCTGGAAAAACAATTTAGAATCATCCCCCAAAAGCTATTAAATTGTGTATGTGACCCATGATACCACTACTACATATACATCTCCATGCTATCAAAGAAAGAGGCAAAGGTGCAGTATGTATAAAAATATTTATAGCAGTTTTATTTGTGTCAAAGAATCAAAAACTGAGGGGGGTGCCCATCAATTGGGGAATAATGGCTGAACAAGTTATGGTATTTGAATATGATGAAATATCATCATGATGTAAGAAATGTGGAAGAGAATTTAAGAAACTTTGGAAGAATTGTATGAACTGATACAGAGTAAACAGAACCAGGAGAACAGTTTATACAATGACAACATTATAAAGACAACTTTGAGAGACTTAGGAACTTAGATCATCATAATTATGACTAGCTATGGTTCCATTGGATTCATGATGAAACATACCACACATCTCCAGAGAAGATGATAGACTCAGAATGAAGATACATATTATTACTAATAATACATATTTGTGTCCTCTGAAAATTGGATAAGGAAGCCACCTATTGTTGTATCTAAATCTTCATTTTTAAAATGTTAAGTAGTGAAGGGGCATACACAGATCCCTGGGGTACTTCACTGGAGATGTCTTTCCAAGTTAACATGAATCCTTAATGACTATTCTTTGAGTCCAACCATCTAATTATACTATTGTCCAACCTACTTCTCTCCATCTTTTCAGTAAGAATGGAATGAGATATTTAGCCAAACAGTTGGCTAAAATCAAGGCAAAATTAATGTATAACATTTCCCTGATGTACCTGTTTTGGTACCCTGTCAAAAAATGAAAGAATAAAAATCTGCCCTGACCTGTTCTTGATGAAATTATGCTGGTTCTTGGTGATTATTATGTCTTTTAAAAAAATAGGTGTTAACTAACCATCTGTTTAATAATTCTGAAATAGAACTGCAGTCTTATTGTTGTGGATGGAACAATAGACCTGGAGGAAGAAAGACCTGAGGCTGAATTCTGCCTCAGACACTAGCTGTGTAATTCTGGGTAGGCCACTTAACCTCTGTCTGTCTTAGTTTCCTCAGCAGTAAAATGGGGATAATAATAGTATCTGTCTCCCAGGGTTGCTGTAAGGATGAAATGAGATAATATCTGTTAAGCACCTGGCACAATGTAAGACAACAAACACTTCCTTCCTCTCTCCCACAGCCCTCCTACAATGCAGATCCATAGGGGCCCTCCACCTATATCTACCTATCCCTCACAGATCTTGTCCTTGTCTCCCTCTAAGTTGGCAGGGTTGGGGGAAGGGGGGCTAGCCAACCTGCTGGTGACCCACCCTGATTTTTTCTGATATTCCAAGGATACTGGTAGAACACATAGGCTGTCTGTAGGCCACTGATCATTATGGATATGTGACCATTTTAGAGTCATCTATTTTCTCAATGGCTTCCTTTGCTCCAGATTTTCTTCAAAGGTCCTTGCTTGTTGGATATTGCAGTAGGCTCACACCCACCCCTACCCCTCCATTGCCTGCAGTATGATGCTCATTTCTAATTCTTTCAAGAATGTAGTGTCCCATGACTCACCTCCACACAATAACACTGATAGGATGTTGGTCTGAAGAGCTGGGTCTTCATTTCTAGAAAGAAGTTGGGGGTTATTAAAAAAGCTTTGAAGTTTCCTGAAGGCATTCCTGCCCACTCTCTTCCTCTAGACTCAGGAAAGCAATCCTCCTCTTAATTCTAGGTTGAATGCAATGCTTTTTAAAAAAATTATAAAAGTATTTTATTATTTTCCAGTTACATGTAGAGATAGTTTTCAACATTTGTTTTTATAAGATTTCTAGTTTCAAATTTTTTCCCTCCCTCCCCTCCCTTCCCCCTCTTCAAGACAGAAAGTAATCTGACATAGGTTATATATGTACAATAACATTAAACATATTTCTGAATTAGTCATGTTATAAGAGAAGAATCAGAGCAAAAAGGAAAAACCTCAAAAAAGAAAAACAACAGCACCAAAAACAAAAGAAAGAGTATGGTTCCATCTGCATCCATATTCCACAGTTCTTTTTTTTTTTCTTCTGGATTTGGAGAGCCTTTTCCATCATGAGTCCTTTGGAACTATCTTGTATCATTGTATTGCTGAGAAGAATCAAGTCTATCACAGTTGATCAACACATAATGTTGATGATACTGTGTACAATGTTCTCCTGGTTCTGCTCATCTCACTCATCTTTAGTTCATGAAAGACCCTCCAGGTTTCTCTGAAATCCACCTGCTCATCGTTTCTTACAGCACAATAGAATTCCATTACATTCATATACCACAGCTTGTTCAGTCTGCATGCAATGCTTTTTCATACTGTCTATCCAAGATACATATACCAAACCTCTCTGGGTTGTCTATTCACCTGCATATCAACACACAGTCTTCATTCCCTTGGTTTTTTTCTTTGTGGATGGTTAGGTGAAAGGTAATGGCTTCACTGTGTTCTACACCTTGAGGGAAGCAGCACAAATGTTTTTCCACTCACAGTGGCATCTGGACGACCTCTCTATCCACCAGGAATCTTTCATCTTAGACTCTGTGCTGGATTTACTCCATTGTAATGATAAACACCGTTAGCAAACATGTCTCTCTGCTTTATGCCTCACTTATTTTTGATGATTACAGCTGTAGAACCAGTTTATCTCACTTGTTATATCTTTGAAGGGATCTTGAGTGGTTTTGATGTATGGATGGAAGACATGTTGTTGGAAAAGAATCTCTAAGATCAAATTTTATTCAACCAAATCATTAAAAAAAATAAGCAACAAATAGTAACACAGTGGAATCATTCATCAGCTACATCTTTCAGTGAATTGTCTGATATTTATCCTTGATTCCTCACGCCCTTGCTTGAAATATCTAGTCATCTGCCAAATCTTTCCATTTCTACTTCCATAACATCTCTCCCTTCCTTCCCCTTCTCACCACTAGTATACCCACCATCTCAGTCCATCTTCTCTTCCCTGGACAGTTGCAATGACCTTCTAATTGGTCTCTCCTAGCTCCAATTTATCATTCACACAGCTGCCAAAGTCACTTTCCTTCATTGAAGGTTTGACAATGTCCTTTAAATTCCAATGTCTCTCTATTGCCCTTAGCAACTAGATGGCTCAGTGGATAGAGTGATGGGCCTGGAGTCAGGAAGACCTGAGTTTAAATCTGGCCTCAGACACTCCCTAGGTGGGTGACCCTGGGCAAGTCACTTAAGTTCTATTTGACTCAGTTTCTTCATATCTAAAATGGAGATAAGAATAGCATTTACCTCTCAGTTTTGTTGTGAGGATCAAATGAGATAACGATTATAAAGTGCTCAGCACCATGCCTGGCACATAGTAGGTGCTATATAAAATGATAACTATGACGATGATGATGAAATATTAACTCTTTGTTTGGCTTTTTAAACTCTTGACAAGCTGGCCCAAATCTACTTTCCCGCTTCATTCACTCTTCTTCCTACACTCTCAATCTTGCCCAACCAGTCTTCTTGCTTTTCCTCACACTCAATTCTCTTTCTTCTGTTATACTAACCATTCCCCATTCCTAGAATACACTTCCTCCTCACCCTTGTCTCATAGAATCTTTTTTTTTTGAGGCAATTGGGGTTAAGTGACTTGCCCAGGGTCACACAACTAGTAAGTGTGAAGTGTCTGAGGCTGAATTTGAACTCAGTTCCTCCTGAATCCAAGCCCGATGCTTTATCCACTGAGCCACCTAATTGCCCCATAGCAGGTATATAATAAAGTCTTACTGATTGATTAATACTATCTAATGTTACTTGTGAGAGTCTAATGTTCAGTCAGACAGTCAGCAAGCATTTATTAGGCACCTACTATGTACCACACAACTGTGATGGAGCTGGGGATACAAAAAAAGGCAAAAAACCTTCCCTGTCCTCAAGGGGCTCCTAGTCCAATGGGAGAGACAACATGGAAGCGGATACATACAAACAAGATTAACCTCTCATGGAACATGTCTATGAGAGGTTAATTTATGGTCCTCCTAAGACTGTATATAGATGGGAAAGAAGACAGAGAAGTTAGTAATTGTTGTTCTCTTGGTTGACATTTTTGACATTCTAATAATCCATAATTTTGGTAAGTCAAGTTCATAGGCCTGTAGTTTGAGGACTCTTTTTTCTTTCTTTAAAAAATAATTGGGCCATTTTCTTTACTCCAGTCCCATGACACCCAGGGTGTCTTCCCCTCTTCCTGGTCCAGTGATCTTTCCAATGTCACTAATGGTGGCTCAGTCGTCACATCTACCAGGTCCCTCAGGATCCAAGGAGGTGGCTCATCTGGCCAGATGTCTTGAATTGAAGGGCTCTCTTATTCTCCTCTGATCTGTCTCAGATATGTGTTTGCTTTTGGTTGACTGGTTGATATTTGATTTTGGACCAGAGGCAGACCCAGGCCTCAGTCTAATAAATAACTCCTAGTTCAGTGGCCTTTTCATCACACTTTACTAACTGTACATTTTTTTTTGGGTGAGGCAATTGGGGTTAAGTGACTTACCCAGGGTCATACAGCTAGTAAGTGTCAAGTGTCTGAACTTGGATTTGAACTCAGGTGCTCCTCAATCCAGGGCCGGTGCTCTAATTGTATATTTATAAGAACTTCTTACCTGCATGGCTAAAGGAATGACTTTCTTTGCATGCTGGGAGATGTTTTCTCATCTGGTTAGGGTCCAACTTCAAAGAAACTTTTAATAAAATTTGCATAGTTTATCTAGTTATTACGTCTCTAAAAAAGTTACATTCACTATCCTTTCTCCATCTCTGCCTCTATCTTCTTTCTCTCCTTCCAGACTCCCCAAATCTTTTTATCTTTCCCTTTCTCCATTTCTTCCTCTATTTCCCCCTTATCTTTCTCATTTTCTGCCTTATCATTTAAAGCCTCAAGAATAAGTTATCATGAATGTATTCTTTCGATATGTCTTTTCCAATCAATCATTTTGACAGCTGTGAGAATATAAGTAAGGGACAGCTAGGTGGTGCAGTGGATAGACTGCAAGGCCTGGAGTCAGGAACACTCACCTTCCTGAGCTCAAATCTGGCTTCAAATGTGACCCCAGGCAAGTCATTTCACCCGCTTTGCCTCAGTTTCCTCATCTGTAAAATGAACTGGAGAAGGAAATGACAAACTACTGTAGTGTCTTAGCCCAGGAAACCTCAAATGGAGTTATCAAGAATCAAATACAAGTGAAATTACTGAACAACAACGAGAAGACAAATGACTAGAGACTTGAAGAAAAGAGACCAGTTAGGAAATTATTGTAGTCATTCAGTTAAGAGTTGATAAGGGCCTAAACTAGGGTGGTGATTGTGTGAATAGGAAGAAGGGAACCTATATGAGAAATGGAGAAAGAAATGACATGATTTGGCAATTACTTGGCCATGTGGGGTTTGTGAGAGTGAGGAGTCAAGAATGACTCCAAGCTTGCATTACTTCTCAGCTCATCCGTGGGTTCTCTGACGACATGGACCATATCTTCCCTTTCTCTTGGCTCAATGCCTAGCTAAAGGAGAGATGCATGATAGGCATTCGATCCAAATGAGTTGATTATGAAAGAGACGATTCACTTTTCTGAGTCTTACCCAGCAGTCTGCTCCTACGATTTCAGCCCAGAAGAGAAGGGATTTTTTGGGAAGGAGGTTGAAGACCCAGAGAGGATTCACTAGGGTAGCTCATCTCAACAGATGTAGCATTTTTTTTTTGGTGAGTTTTATACGGAATATAGACTAAGCTTAGACTTAAAACGATTTGTATTGTGTTTCTACTTTCCTATCCTTCTAATCAACATCACCTTGTGACTACCATACAATAAAAGTTCTAATTAGAAAACCAGAAGCTTCTTCCATTTACTAGTCTGGGAGATAAATTAAGGGAAAGGTTAAAGAGGGGAGATTTATGATCTAATATCCAATTTTAAATCTCACAGTTTGGCTACATTTTTTTAAAGCTGCAGAAGAGGATAGCTTTTCAAGGGTCTGTTAAAGAGGAAAGATACCTAAAGCTTTGGAAAATTATTTTAGCAGCTATATGAAGGTTGGATTGATAAAAAGATAGACAGGAGCTAGGGACAATAATAATGATAATGATTATAATAACAGTAAGAGTAGCTAGCATTTATATAGCACTTACACTCTAGGCACTGTGCTAAGTGCTTTACAAACCCTGGGAGATAGGTATTATTATTATTACCCCTATTTTATAGATGAGGAACTGAGGTTAAATGATTTGTCCAGAGTCATACAACTAGTAAATATCTGAGACCAGATTTGAACTCAGGTCCCCCTGACTCTGGACCAAGAACTCTGTGCACTAGCTGCCCCGGTAGTTAAGAGACTGTGATGCTAGTCCAGGTAAGAAAATTCAGGAAAGCACCTGAACTAGGGTTGCTCCTAATTTTTTTTGGTGAGGCAACTGCCCAGGGTCACACAGCTAGCAAGTGTTGAGTGTCTGATGCTGGATTTGAACTCAGGTCCTTCCGATTCCAAGGCCGGTGGTCTATCCACTGTGCCACCTAGCTGCCCCACTCCAAAATTTATTAATGGAGGAGAGGGGTTGAATTCAGAGATAGGAGGGATCCTCTTAGATATTAACCAATCCACACTCCATTTACAGAGGAGGAAATTGAGAGAAACCAAGGGGCTTAGCAAAGGTCACACCAATAACATGGTCCCTTCTCTTTTCGTCATGACTGTACATTGCCCCAAGTGGTGTACCAAAGGTAGGAAAAATTGTGAATGTGATGATGTACACTGTAGAGAATGAGATGACTTATGGGCTCTGCAATGTTGTAGGTAATCCTGGTAGAAGTAGGTCATTGGATCACACCAGGCTTCATGCTGGGAACAACGGAAATCTGTCCCTGTCGATCTTAGAGCTGGCTGTAGACCAGAAGCCGGTAGATAGACTTTCACAGTTGATAAAAGAAAGAGCAGCCTTACCCCCCCTCTCTCCTGAAACCTAAAAAGGACAGCAATTTGACCCCCTTTCCTGGCAGTGTCAGCAATGGGAGTCACAGAGGCTGACCTTATCTCTTGGTCCCTACATATTCTCTGGCCTCTGGGAACTTATGCTCTTTCTGGGGGGAGTAAGACATAAACCTGGGAAGTGCGAGGTAAAATAAAACATCAAAATTGTACTTCAAGGGCATCATAGAAGAGATGTCACAAGGCCTGTTTGATAGAGTGCTGGATTTGGTATCAGAAAGACCATGGTTAGAATCCTATTTTAGATACTTAATAGCTGTGTAACTCGGGGCAAATTATTTCACCTCCCTGAGACTTGGTTTTCTCATTTATAGAACAAAGGGATTTCTAAATGCATGATCCCCAACAGAAACTGTTATGGGAGTCCAAAGAGAGGAGAAATCATGGCGGGCTAAGGGTTCTCGAGAAAGGTTTCATTGAGGAGGTGGGATTTGAAGTATGTCTCAAAGACTAGCTAGAATTTGGAGGTGGAGGGCACGTTATACAAGCAAGAGTCCATGAACAAAGTTTGGCCTAAGGTGGAGGGGGATGAGGCCAGTCTGGCTGGATGTATGTTACACAAAGGGAAATAGCTAAAGTCCAATCTGGAATGGAAGGAGGGAAGGAAGGAAGGAAGGAAGGAAGGAAGGAAGGAAGGAAGGAAGGAAGGAAGGAAGGAAGGAAGGAAGGAAGGAGGGAGGGAGGGAGGGAGGGAAGGAAGGAAGGAAGGAAGGAAGGTATGAAGGAAGGAAGGAAGGAGGGAGGGAGGGACGGAGGGACGGAGGGAGGGAAGGAAGGAAGAAAGGAAGGAAGGAAGGAAGGAAGGAAGGAAGGAAGGAAGGAAGGAAGGAGGGAGGGAGGGAGGGAGGGAAGGAAGGAAGGAAGGTATGAAGGAAGGAAGGAAGGAGGGAGGGAGGGACGGAGGGACGGAGGGAGGGAAGGAAGGAAGAAAGGAAGGAAGGAAGGAAGGAAGGAAGGAAGGAAGGAAGGAAGGAAGGAAGGAGGGAGGGAGGGAGGAAGGAAAGAAGGGAGGGAGGAGGGAGGGAGAGAAGGAAGGAAGAAAGGAAGGAAGGAAGGAAGGAAGGAAGGAAGGAAGGAAGGAAGGAGGGAGGGAGGGAGGGAAGGAAGGAAGGAAGGTATGAAGGAAGGAAGGAAGGAGGGAGGGACGGAGGGAGGGAAGGAAGGAAGGAAGGAAGGAAGGAAGGAAGGAAGGAAGGAAGGAAGGAAGGAGGGAGGGAGGGAGGGAGGAAGGAAAGAAGGGAGGGAGGAGGGAGGGAGAGAAGGAAGGAAGAAAGGAAGGAAGGAAGGAAGGAAGGAAGGAAGGAAGGAAGGAAGGAAGGAAGGAAGGAAGGAAGGAGGGAGGGAGGGAGGGAGGGAAGGAAGGAAGGAAGGTATGAAGGAAGGAAGGAAGGAGGGAGGGACGGAGGGACGGAGGGAGGGAAGGAAGGAAGGAAGGAAGGAGGGAGGGAGGGAGGGAGGGAAGGAAGGAAGGAAGGTATGAAGGAAGGAAGGAAGGAGGGAGGGAGGGACGGAGGGACGGAGGGAGGGAAGGAAGGAAGAAAGGAAGGAAGGAAGGAAGGAAGGAAGGAAGGAAGGAAGGAAGGAAGGAGGGAGGGAGGGAGGAAGGAAAGAAGGGAGGGAGGAGGGAGGGAGAGAAGGAAGGAAGAAAGGAAGGAAGGAAGGAAGGAAGGAAGGAAGGAAGGAAGGAAGGAAGGAAGGAAACAAGCATTTATTGTTTACTATGCACTAACTAGTATGGATGGACTAGTTAACCTCTCTGTCTCAGTTTCCTTTTCTATAAATTGAGGATGATTAACTGATCTCTAAGAAGTTCCCTATGACCCATCCCCTCCTCTCCATTAATACTGCATGGACTCGCGGCAGCTAGGTGGCACAATGGATAAAGCACCGGCCCTGGATTCAGGAGGACCTGATTTCAAATCCGGCCTCAAACACTTGATACTTACTAGCTGTGTGACCCCGGGGAAGTCACTTAACTCCCATTGCCCCACAAAAAAAATAAAGAAAAAAAATATACTGCATGGACTCTGGCTCAGTCCTTTTTCTCAATTGTCTCATCTTCACCTGAACCATCATAATAGTTTCCTAACTCCTCTCTCCGGTTCTAGTGTACCCTCTTAAGCCAATCTGTCCTTCAGGCAGATGCTAAAATAATTTGCAAGCTTTGAGTATCTTCCCTCTTCGAGATAACCTTGAGAATCACATCTCTAAGGACTAAGGATAAACATACCAAAAAAAATCCTGCCTTACCTTCTGCAAGGGAGAGATGACCTATAAGGGAAGAGGTTGGTAGAGAGGGTCATTTCTCTTTGGAAAATTAAAGGGAGCTATAGCGAAGTATATTGACATATCTTTTTCAGTATTGATTTAATTATGGTTCTAGAACTGAGAAGGGTAGGCATTCTAGAAGGAGCAAAGGGTAGGCTGGGAAGAAGATGGCCACAAGTAAGGTAGGCCAGGTTGCTTCACTGAGTTCTTGAGCTCAGACCTGGGAGCCACTATTACCAGAAATCATCAGACAGGAGGCTATCCCCAAGCTCCCATCCCCAGCCCCACTCTAAGAGGTTCCACCTTGTCACTTCTGCAGATGGACAGGTGCATAAGGGTGAGTGACAAGGCGAGAGAGAACAGACTAGAAAATTGGATGCATGTGCCAGTCCCTGTCTCATCTTGCCAGCCTTACTTGGCAGCTGGGCTATGGAAGCCCTCATCTTACTGCTCACAGAGGTAAGATGAGCCCCCTCACATATTGGACCCACCAGATTTTTTCCTCTTGCCTCAGCTCTTGATTAATTCTTCTTAGTCACTGGTCAAACTTCCTAAACCTTGAGGTATCGGAACAAGGAGCTAAGTTTAGTGACTAGAAAAATGTCCCTGTGAAATTCCTGGATTAGTTGTGGGAGCCAGGCATGTTCTCCAGATGAAATTTCCCTGGGCACTCCTACGGGCATCTGCTCAAAGGACCCTGAAGGTTGTTAGAAATTTCCTTGGAGCAAAACAGCTTCAGATAAACAAATAAATAAATGTTGGTGTCCCAACTCATTCCATCAAAAGTAGCATGGAGCAACAGTGCAAGGTCAAATCTTTCCCCTTTAAATGTTGGAGGATTTCGGGGGCTCAGAGAAGCCAAGACTGAGAGTGCATGCAATCACGCAGCCACAAGATGAGAGGATCAGAGGGAACTTAGAGGTCGCCTGAGCTAAGTGCTTTTCTGATGTAGAAATCCCTTCTGAGGATGTTTAGACAGCAGTTATGATGTTTTTGACCAGAGCCATGATTCCACCGGCATAAGGAACTCCCAGTAAAGATATTCCCTTCACCAGTGCAGAGAAGTATCTGTGCTTCAATTCACAGACTCAGAGGGTTCCCCGGGGCATTGAATGGCTGAGAGATTTTCAGGGTCTCACAGGCAGGATGTGTCAGAGGTGGGTCTTAAACCCTGTTCTTGCAAAGCCAGGCCTCTCTCCACTCTTTTGTGTGATACATTGCAGCTCTGCTTGCTGAAGAAAAGTCTTCTTTTCTACTGAATCAAAAATGTACAACCCAATTCAATCTGGTTCTCCCTTCTCGAGTCATGCACAATTTTTTTCATTTTTCCATAGTCTAGCCCTTGAAATGCTTGAAGAAAACTATTGTGCTCTTCCCCTTCTTCCACATAGTCCGATTTTGTTATTGTTGTTGTTTAGTCATGTCAGACTCTTTATGACCCAATTTGGGGTTTTCATGGCAGAGATACTGGAGTGGTTTGCCATTTCCTTATCCAGTTAATTTTACAGATGAGGAAACTGAGGCAAACAGGGTTAAGTGACTTGCCCAGGGTCACACAGCTGCCTGAGGCAGTATTTGAACTCAGGTCTTCTGACTTCAGACCCAGATTTCTATCCACTGCTCCAGCTTCCTTACACCTAGATAGTCCAACACTGTTCACTTATTCCACTGTTAAACTTCTGGCAACATCAAAGCTGCACTAAACCTGGATATGAGGGGAAAAGGACAGGACCCAACCCCCAAACCATTATTTTGTTCCCTGTCAAAGTTGGTTCTCAGGTTTTGCACCCCACAGAAAATAGTTAACATTTCCATGGCCCCTGTTGTTTGTGCTTTTCTTATGGGGGCAATGAGGGTTAAGTGACTTGCCCAGGGTCACACAGCTAGGAAGTGTCAAGAGTCTGAGGCCAAATTTGAACTCAGGTTCTCCTGAAGTTCCAGGGCTGGTGCTTTATCCACTGTGCCACCCAGCTGTCCCCCACCCCTGTAGTTTGTAAAGTGCTTTATGTATATTATTACCTCACATGGTATATTAGACGTGGATAGATGGATACATAGCTAGAATATTAAGCACTTACACTGTAACAAACACTGTTAAATCCTGAGGATATAAATACAAGCAAACAAGTCTGTTCTTGCCCTCAAGGAGATTAGATTCTAATGGGGGAAGATATAAAAGAAGAGGAAAAGGGTAGGGGAAAGGTTAGGCAGGGCAATTATTTAGGATAAAAAGAAGAGGAGGAGGAAAAGGAGGAAAAGAAGAAAAAAAAGGAGGAAAGGAGGAAGAAAAGAAGAAAAAAGGAAAAGAAGAGGAGGAGGAAGAGGAGCAGGAAGAGAAGACAGGAGGAGGAAGAAACGAGGAAGAAGAGGAAGAGAAGAGGAAGAAGAGGAAGAGAAGAGGAAGAGGAAAAGGAGGAAGTGGAAAGGAGAGGGGAAGAGGAGGAAAAGGGCAGAGTGAGTAGGTCTATAAGTGAGGTGAACCATAACTAGGACCCTTCCTGAAACAGTGGTCCCCGCAAGTGAGTCACCAATCAAGAAATCAGGGCCTCCGGGCAGATGCTTCTCTAAGTGAGAAGGGAGGAAATGAGCTATTAGGAGGCACTGATAAGGACAAAAAGTGATTTGGGTAGTCTGATCTCCAGGGAAGGGACCAAAATTTTAAAAGCTTATAAACATAGCAGAGTGAGGTCATTGACCGTAGGAGCAAACACTGCTCAGTAGCTCCTGAGAGCCAGTCTTTACAACTGATAGTCACAGTGAAAACCCTGAATCATTTAGGAAACAAAAAACACACGGTACATTATATTTAGATAGCACAGGAAAGAGCCTTGGACCTGGGGTCAGGAAACCAGGATTTGAAAACCAATTCTGCTATTTACCACTTACGTGATTTTATGAACCTCAGTTTCCTTCTTTGTAAAATGAAGAATCTGGGTGAATTGAGCCTGCCAGCACTAAATGCTATGTTTACTAAGGCAGGAATGACTTGCCTCTAAAATCGTTCAGATTGTGCTTGGAGCCATAGATACATTGGGCCCTTTGAGGGATGACAGAGGTCAATCCACTCCATTCACTTTATAGATGAAGAAGAGATAATCTCTCTCATCCCAGAGACTATCTTCCCCGCCCCCCCCCCCCCCCCCCCCCCCCCCCCCCGTGGCAGGAATGAGCTGCCATTGTATTCTGCTTTCAAAGCAGCTCTATCTTCTCCAGCACTCATCGGGTGGATCACCTGCGCTATACTTCAGTCTTAGTCTGAGGATTTCCAAGACTTCCATACAGGTACCATTGTGTCTCCTTCTTCCCCCGCTCCCTTCAA
Organism: Dromiciops gliroides; assembly: GCF_019393635.1. Taxonomy (NCBI): domain Eukaryota; kingdom Metazoa; phylum Chordata; class Mammalia; order Microbiotheria; family Microbiotheriidae; genus Dromiciops; species Dromiciops gliroides. The sequence continues at coordinate 704,362,897 of NC_057861.1, forward strand.
TGTCCCCCAGGCCCCCTAGTTCTGTGCTGTCTGAGAATTTAATTAAAATGTTGCTTCCCCGCCTACACCTCCTTCCAGGTCACCGAAGAAGGCAGTGCATTGGGATTAGAAGGATCAAAGGAATGAATGACTTTCACTGTGAACCAGGGAGTCTCAACAATCAGAGGCCTCCTTGGGGAAAAGGTGATGGGATCTACGGAGGGCACAGATGAGCAGGGACGAGAGGCTTGGTCTCAGGTGACTGACTTCCTTGCAGCTGAGTTTGGCTCCTGCGGCTGCAGGCTGGGCCCTGTCTGCTAAGGATGCCAGCAGAGAGCAGGGTTAGGGAAACCCAGCCAAGATGTAACACGAGAAAGGATTAGCATCTTGCTGTGTTGCCATCTCCCCGGGACAACCAAGACCCGAAGCTGGATCCCTGAGAAGGAAGTAGGGCATTTTGAATGGCAGGAGGCAGAGGATGGAGCAGGCCTAATCCAGGATTATGGAGGGCAAAAGGCCGCTGGCTGTTTATAGTCTGATGGCTTTCAAAGAGAGTCTGAAGAGGGAAGGGGTAAGGGATCAGGGAGGAGGGTATGCTTCTGGGTCAGTCTATGGTCTTTTAACATTGGGGCTACTGGGCTGCAGCAGTTACTGGGTACAGTCTCTGGGCCTCATTTACCCCATAGAGAAAATGAGGGAGTTTGGGGGGAAAATCACCAATAACTTTATGACTCTAGGCTTCTCTTAAGTGTCCTGAGGCCCAACTCTAACAAAATTGTGACAGGTAAAGTAATACCAATGGGGCCCCTCCTTTCCTATATGCTCTTTGCTACTCCCACCCCATACCCTTAAGACCTACGGATGTCACACTTTTCCCATCCATCCTTTTTGGTTTGTCTGTTTGTTTTTGCAGGGCAATGAGGGTTAAGTGACTTGCCCAAGGTCACACAGCTAGTAAGTGTCAAGTGTCTGAGGCCGGATTTTAACTCAGATCCTCCTGAATCCAGGGCTGGTGCTTTATCCACTGTGCTACCTAGCTACCCCATCCAAATTTTTTGGGAGGAAAGCATAAACTAATCAAGGATAAATAGGTGAAGTACTAGAAAGAAAAGTGCATCCCCAACTCCCATCTACCATCTTTTAAAAAAAAGAGTCCAGAGAGGCAATAGTTAACCCAAAAGAATGACCAAATAAATCTTTCATGGTTGAATTTCAGACATCTTATATATATGTGTGTGTGTGTGTATACACATATACACACATGTATATACATATATACACACATGTATATGTGTGTATACACACACACACACACATATATATATATTTAAGTTTCCCATCACTGGCACTCTTTGGATTTTATTCCCCCACCATCATCCCAGTGTACCTTTCCCCTTTCAACTTCCTTTCCTTCTCTCTTTAGATTTAAGCTCTTTGAATCCAGGGATTATTTTCTCTTTGAGAGAGATATTTCAGGGAGAAAGGGCCTTTCTTATGGTTCTGTCATCATACAATGTAGGTCACTGCCAAATCATATATGTGTATATATACATACATACACACACACATATAACAACTATATGCATATATACATTGTAATGATGTATATGTATGTATATGTATATCATCATGTATTATTTTCTATATTTATTACACATTATATATATATATATATATAAAATTTATGGTGTCTGAAGGCCTTAATCATCTGTAGCACCCCCTTGAATGCTAGAGCATCCCACAGTGCACTTTTCTTTCATCTTCAATGTCTAGAAACTTTATTTCTGCCCTAGCTGGCTTCCTCCAAGTTCCAAAGAAATAGAAAAAAATTCTCTCTCATGGAAAACACCCTTACTTCTAGACCTTTTCTCAATGGTGTCCTATCACCCAAAAGATGGTATCCAAGTTCTTTGAGTTGCCATTCAAAGTCCTCTCCTATAAGCAGTATGGCTGAGTGGAGAGAGGGCATTTTGAAATCAGCACTAAGTGGAAAGGGTTTGAATGCTGGCCTGACACCTAGTATTTGTGTGGATATTAGGCACATCATTTCCCTTCCCAACCGCTTTATCTGTAGGGGTGGCTAGGTGGCACAGTGGATAAATCATTGGCCCTGAGGTTGGGAGGACCTGAGTTCAAATCTCACCTCAGACACTTACAAGCTGTGTGACCCTGAGCAAGTCACTTAACCCCAAATACCAGGGCCATCTTCAGTCTTCCAGATATATATCTTCCTACTGGATCCAGATGGCTCTGGAGGAAAGAGTGAGACTGGTGACCTTGCACAGCCTTGCCTCATTTAATTTTTTTTTAGCCCTCTCTCACTTAAATCCAATTCACTGAAAGTCATGATATCACCCTGATGTCATGGTCTTCTTCAATGATGAAGGACAAGCACATGTATGTTTATGTTATATCACATATATGTGTATGTGTTATGTTTCATATATGTATATATAAAATATGCCATTATATTTGGAGAGTAGGAGATGGTACTAACACCTTAAGGAATCAGGAAGACTTCTTGAAAGAGGTGGCTTTTGAACTGAGATTTGAAGAGACCCTGGACTGAGCATTAAAGATGGAGAGGAAGGGGGGCGCAGAATCTAGCAACAGAAAATGGTCTATGCAAAGATGGGAAATGGAGTGCTGTGTATGGGTAATAATAACATTCTAGTTTGCCTGGAATGTCAAGTGTGAGGGGGAGTAATGAGGCATCAGCCTGGAGAGACAGACTGAAGTCAAACTGTGAAATTTTAAATGCCACAAAGAAGAATTCATATTTTATCCTAATGGGGAGTCCCGGACATTTCCTTAGCAGGAGAGTAAACATGGTTAGATTTAGACTTTGGCAGTTGAGTTAGAGAGGCTGGATTAGCAAGGGGACAGATTAGATACAAGACTGATCAGGCGGCTGTTACAGGAAAGCATGTGAGGGGGTGGTGAGGCAGCTTTGGTGTGAGGGGAGTGAAAGGGACAATGACAGGGATACTGAGAAAGTGAAATCGACAATACTGGGCAGTGAATTGGAATGGGGGGTGAGAGTGAAGAGTCAAGAATGTCCCAAAGTTGTGAGATTGGGTAACTGGAAGGATGTAGGTGTCCTCAACAGAAAAAGGGAAGGTTCTGTTTGGGACATATTGAATTTGAGATGCTCACGGGTCCAGCAGCAGTTGGAGATGAAAGATGAGAAATCAGGATAGAGATGGATGGTTCTGTGGATCTGGGAGTCATGGACAGAGATGATCATTGGATCCATGGGAGCTGAGAATCTCACCAAGAGAATGATATCGCCAAGAGAAGGTATGGCGTAGAAGATAGAGTTTTGGACTTGGAGTCAGGAAGACCAGAGTTCGAATCTGGCATGAGAAACTAAAGAGGCAGAGAGGCAGGAAGAAAACTGGGACAGAGCAGTGTCAGGAAAACTCAGGGCCAGAAAAAGTCTTCAGAAGGAGAGCATCAAATGTTTATAGTGGGTGAGGAGGGAGAAGGGTCAAAAAGACTAAGGTGGCTTTGGAATCACCTGCTTGATGCCTTCTATCATTGCCGCTTGGGCACCCTCTATGGGCACCCTTGGGCACCTGTACTCTGGCTTCCTGTCCTTTCCTTGTGGGGTGTCAGGGTAAAAGGAGGCGCTGACTCAAGTCTCCAATCTGGTGCATTCCTGATATGTTATTTGGGCATGCGGGCTATCTGAACTCATCCTTGTGGTCCAGCCTCTTCATTCTACGGATAGGAGAACTGAAACTTAAGCAGATGGCCTGACTTACCCAAAGTCACACGGCTAATAAGGGATAGATTCAGAACTCATACTCTTGTCTTCTGACATTTAGCCTGGAGTTCTTTCCACTGTTTTCTTTAAATGGCACCATGTCTCAGGGAAAATACCAGAGAGCTATACCAGCTCTGGTTTTCTAAGAGTTACTACCTTTTCCTCCCCTAGCTCCACACCCCATCTCACCCCCAGCTCCCACAACCTCCAAATTCTCCTCTCTTCAGTACGTTAATGGAAGTCAAGTCTCCTCCCTGGGACAAAGGCCCTTTGTTATATAATCAGTCCCCCCTCTTCCCATACTCCCAGCAGGCTAATGGGCAGAAATCAGAGGAAGGAGGAGTGGGGAGGAAGGAGACCTCATGTCAGTCCAGGGGGAGGGAGGGGAATGTGGTACTTCCTTCCAAAGAGCCAGGATTCAACAAGCCAGGACCAGGTTGTGTTCTCTCCAGTGATCTTCTGGAGAAACCCAGAACAACTCCCCGGAAAAGGGGGCCTTGCCAACCCTCACACCACCCCCAGCCTACCTCCCCCATTTTCTTTTGAAACTTGTTGACCTTCCTCTGTGCCAAGGGTGGAAGTGCCAAGTAAGCATTTTCAGCAACCAGTAAAGTGGAAAAAATTGTTTTAATTAGTTTAATGGGTGTATATTTTTGGTGTAATTGGATTACACCAAAATATTGCAGACTCTCGGACTGCTCCCCTTCCCAGCAGCAGTTCCAGCTCTGTTTGCCTGCCTATCAATGTTAATCTGATCCGGAGTATAAAGGAGGGAAGCTCATTTCCTGGACCAGCTTTGGATGGTGTCTCTCATTTTATACAGGGGCCCTGGTATGGGGAACATTTCTATCTTAAGGACTCAGGAGCACTTTCCTCAATCAGGCTGGAGAATTCTGGCCAGCTCCCTTCCATCTCTGCCCTTATCATTCTCCCATGCCTGGAATATGTGGTCATGTCCTTTCCTCTCATCTAAATCTGTTAGCCATCTTTTAAGTCCTCCCTTCTGCATAAATCACAGAACCATAGAACTTTAGAGACAGAAGAACCAAAGAAATCTTTGTTGAGTTGTTTTTCAGTCATGTCCAACTCTCCATTTGGGATTTTCTTGACAAAGATACTAATAGTAGTTTGCCTTTTCCTTCTCCAGCTCATTTTACAAATGAGGAAACTGAGACCAACAGGGTTAAGTAACTTGCCTGGAGTCACACAGCTAGGAAGTGTCTGAGGTAGGATTTGAACTGATAAAGAAAGAGGAGTCTTCCTGATTCTAAGACTGGTGCTCTATCCACTATGCCACCGAACTGCCCCAAAGAAATCTTGTCTGCCCTCATTAATTTTGCTAGAATAAGAAATGAAAGCCTAGAGAAATTGTATCACTTGCTTAAGGTAGGTGATGACGACGACAACGACGACGACGATGATGATGATTGTCGATGATGATAGCAGTAGCTACCATTTATATTGGACCTATCACGTGACAGGTACTGTGCCAAACACTTTACAAACATTACCTCGTTTGATTCTTACAACATCCCTATTATTATCTCTATTTTACAGATGAGGAAACTGAGGCAGATAGCAGTTAAATGACTTACCCAGAGTCACAGGGCTAGTTAAGCATCTGACACTCGATTTGAATTCAGGTGTTCCTGACTGCAAGGTCAGTGTACCACCAAGTAAACTCATGAGAACTAGGGAATTGGAACTAAGGTCTGACTGTAAGCCTCACCCCCCAGCTCAGGCCTCACAGATCTCTTCTTTGAAGGAGTTCTTCAATCCTCAACCACATGCCCAAGCATATCCAACAGAGTATATAGCAGGGCTCACAAGGTAGATGTCAAGGATGAGCCTGTAATTAAACATGGCATTCCAGATTGATCACTGCTCAGTCCTTGGATGTGTCCTGAGCCTGAGAAAGAAGAACAAATGCCTGGCAAAAGCCACTCCGGAGCAGTCACCCCACCTTATCCTCAGAACCACATCAGGGCGGCACAAGGAGATCTCAGCCGGCTCTGGGGCTCTCTCCTTGCAATGGGAGCATCTTCAATAACAGAATAAGGGCCGGCTTGGGACCCCCAGCCCAGAGCCCTGGGCTCTTCCCAGGTTAACATCTGGCCTACAAGAATGCTCATGAAACTGGGGCCTTTGTTGCACTGTTGGCAGCAATGGCTGCCTTGCTCTCCCAAAGCTCAAGTTCCCTGCCTCTGTAATTGTTAACACCCAGCTGCCACCACTGATTTGGCATTTGAGATACTTCGCCTCACATGGTTCCTTTTCTGTTGCCTTTTGTCAGCTTCCTGAGGGACAGCTTAGAGAGCATTTCTTTCCTTTGCTGGGCAGCAGATCCAAGCCTCCTTGGGCAGACTTTTCATTTATTTCAGGAGCTAGATTCCTGACTCAGAGACCTTCCTGTTCTTCTTTCTTCTTCTCGCTTTTTCATCCAAGCCCCAATCCTAGGAAGAATCAGGTCTCCTGACTAAGTTGTCATTGAACTTCAAAGAGATGGGAAGGCAAATCTAGCTGAAGTGGCCTCTCTGTAAATGCCAGGTACTTGGGAATTGGCACTGAGCACACACTGCCACAGTATCAAAGATCATGGTCTAGAAGGGAGCTCAGAGTGGGTCCAGACTAACTCTTTTATTTATTTATTTATTTTTTTGCGCGGGGCAATGGGGGTTAAGTGACTTGCCCAGGGTCACACAGCTAGTAAGTGTCAAGTGTCTGAGGCCGGATTTGAACTCAGGTCCTCCTGAATCCAGGGCTGGTTCTCTATCCACTGCGCCACCTAGCTGCCCCCCAATACTAACTCTTTTGTTTTATAATTGAGAAACTGGAGCCAAAGGAAGTTAAGTGACTTGCCCAAGGTCAATAGGTAGTAAGGATCAGAGATGGAGTTTGAACCCATGCCCCCTAACTCCAGAGATCTTTTCAATGTATCATACTACTTTCATAGGTACCTCTGGTTGAATATGAAGAGCAGGGCTAGAACAGCCATTCCTTGTGATTTGTTATAGGATTTAGAACTGAAGAGATCATTGAGTTTATATCTTTGGGAGGATCATTATCCATCTCTGCCCTTCAGCATGTGGTATCATCTGAGGTTCTTTCCCAGTCCTTTTCTATTCTCTCTCTTTTGCTCTTGGTTTTCTCATTTGTTTTTATAGGTTCAGTCATCATCTTTATAAAAGAATAGAGATAGGAATTGGGTCTGGACATGAGATTTTCATTGGTGTTGGGAGCTCCTTATAAGGAAACTCCTTCTATCAGTGAAGGTCAATCAATCAAAAAACATTCATTAAGGGCCCACTATGTATCAGTCCCTGTGCTGAGTGCTAGAGATACAGAAAGAGGCAAAAGATAGTCCCTTCCCAGAAGGAGTTTACAATCTAATCTGGGGAGATCATATGCAAACAGCAATCTCTATACAAGATAAAGTCAGTACTTTATTTACACCTTTACAAAGATGACTGACAAATCTCTAAATCCAGCCCTGCTGAATGTAGTCATCTGGATGTTCTGTTGCCCTCTCAAACCCAAGTCCCAAATGGAAGTCATTCTCTCCCCTGCCACTCTGCCTACTGATGCTGGCCCCTCCACCAAGCTTCCCTATCTCTGTTGAGGCCATCTTCATTCTTCCAGTCACCCAGGTTCACAACTACACTGAATTTTCTTTCTTCCTTAGCCCCATGATATTCAACCACTTGCCATGTGTTATTGATTCTACTTTCAAGCTCTCTCTCTCTCTCTCTCTCTCTCTCTCTCTCTCTCTCTCTCTCTCTCTCTCTCTCTCTCTCTCTCTCTCCCCTTCTCTTTCCTCACTGAGGAATACACAAATGTCCATGACCTCCTCACCTCCTGATTGTAAGAACCTCCTAATTGATCTATGGGTTCCCAGTATCTTCAGTCTCTAAATCATCTTTCACATAGTGGCCAAAATTGTCTTACCCAAATACAGTCATGATTTCCTTGTTCATAAACTCAGTGGCTCTTTACTGCCTTTAAGGAAAAAAAAATGAACTCCTGGGTCTGGCATTTAAGGCCCACCACATCTGGTTCCAATCTACCTTTCCAGTCATACTTAACATTGCTCTTCACATCCATTTCATTTTAGGTAAACTAATAAGATTTAGTTGTTCCCAGAGGGCAACAAGCCAACTCCTACTTTTGCACTTTCATTCAAATTGTTCCCCATGCCTGGGACACACCCCTTCCTCTTCTCTGTCTCTTAGACTCTTATATGAAGACTTTCCTGATCTTCTCACCCTCCCTTAGTTTTTAATCTTCTTCCCTTTCTCCAACTAACTTGTATTTGTCTATCCATGCATATCATTCTCCATAGGAGAATGTTAACTTCTTGAGGACAGACAGTTTCAATTTTTTTTTAACCCCAACATCTAGCACAAGGCCTTCCACACTCAATTTCATATAACAAATACACTGTATCTAGGTACTATGCTATATTTTACTGGGAATACAAAGATAAAAATAATAGCCTCTGGGGCAGCTAGGTGGTACAGTGGATAAAGCACTGGCCCTGGAGTCAGGAGGACCTGAGTTCAAATGTGACCTCTGACACTTGACACTTACTAGCTGTGTGACTCTGGGCAAGTCACTTAACCCTCATTGCCCTGCCAAAAAAAAAAATTAAAAATTAAAAAATAATAGCCTCTGCCCTCAAAGAGCTGTAGAGCCTAACACATTCATAGATTTAGAACTGGGAAAGACTTTAGAGATCATTCAGTTCGACCCCTTCATTTTTATGGGTGGGGAAACCAGGTCCAAGATGGGGAAGAGACTTTCCCAAGGTCTCATAGGTGGTGGCAGAGTCCAAATTTGCACACATGTCATTTGACAACCAATGTCAGTACTCTCCATTCTTCACATGGACAAATAAGTGAAAACAACTTTTGAGTCCTTCTTTCTGCACCCCTCCAATCTCCAGGGGGCTATTTAGGTAGGAGGACCAGCTCCATAGAGTTTCTTCTGGCTCTCTGGCCCCCTCCATAGCTAAAAGCCAACCCTGGCTCCCAGCCTGACCTCTGACAGCCAGATTGGCTTCAAGGTGTTGACATGGGCAAGCCTGGTGTTGTCAGTGAATGAGGAAATGACTCAAAAACCTGGGAAACAGTGATGTTAGGTAAGATGTTTGTGGTTTCTTCAGTCTTTTTGTATCTAAAAGGTATAAATCAGAAATGAAACCTGGAAGGACAAAAAGGATCATAACAATATAAAAAACAGCATCCAGCAACCTCTTTGCATAAAGAAATCTATTTACCAGCTCACTACACATGAGAATGATCAACTATAGGTCTCTTGGTCTCTGATTCTTTTTATTTTTAAAGAAGAGGATCCTTGCAGCGTTTTCTTTTCTAAAAACAAGAGTTGGGGGGGGCAGAGAGCAAACTCATGGGCCTAAACAAGAAACAATTTAGCCACAACCTCCTGGGGTTTCCCAATCTGCAATTTCTGCAATCCTGGGCTGCCTGCAGCATGCACACCCCGCCTCCCTCCCTAGGTTATGCAACATGTTTTCCTTGGCCTCGTGCTATGTGTGTGTAACTCAAAATCACAGAATTATGGAATCAGGGGCTGTCATACGCTGTGGGGGGGGAGCTTTATTTGAACTGTGTGTCCCCAGCACCTAGCACGGTACATTGCACATAGTAGGGATCTAATACATTTTTGTTGAAATCAGAGTAACGCACAATCTCATGAGCTAGACAGGACCTTAGAGCCGAATAACAATTCTCTCCTGGTTAGTGATCATCCAAATTTTGCAATGCCGTTGAAGGAAAACCCACTAAGGCTTGCGCCATCTGGAGAATTCCAATGGTCAGGAAATTTTTGCTGTCATCAAGAATACATTTTCCTCTTTGCACCTTCTACTCACTGCTTCTAGTTATGCTTTCTGAGGCCAAGCAGAATGAGTGAAATCTCTCTTCTTCCTGACAGGTTTTCACAGACTTGATGGTAGATATGTCCTTGAAGGCTCTTCTCCAGAGCCCTGGCCCTGGAGTCAGGAGGACCTGAGTTCAAATCCAGCCTCAGGCACTTAACACTGTGGGACCCTGGGCAAGTCACTTAACCTCATTGCCTCACACAGACACACAAAAGCTCTTCTCCAGGCTGAAAAGTCTCATGTGACTTCAACCAATCCTTATATGGTATGGTAGAGAAACCCTTCACCATCTTGATCACCATTCTCTGAACCGTCTCCAGCTTGTGGCAGAATGTGGCACCCAGAACAATAAATACATAGTACTCCAGATATAGTCTGATCAGGACATATTACCTAGGGGACTATCACTTCCCTTGTATAGCACACTTCTCTTAACGAAGCTCAAGACTGTATTAGCCCTCATTGTGGGAAGAAATCACTATAGAGAAGGGGCCCACCTTCCTTACCATCACCAGCAATAACTGCTGATCATATACCACCAACAGGCAGATAATCACAAGAACCCTTTGAGTAGTAGCATCCCCTGGACCACCCATTGTGCTTCTGTACCAGTCCTCAAAGCCATCATATGGGAAGGCAGCTCCTGTGGAGAAGGGGCTGGGCATCCTCAGCAACTGCAACCCCCGGGTCAGATGATCCAGGCTGACTGAAGTAGCAGTGCACCCTGAAGGTCAGACAGGAGGCAGGCAACTTGTGCCAGGCAAGTTTCCACTATCACCATCTTCCCTCAGACCTTGATGGAGACAGCCCAGGGACCCTAAGCCCAAGAACCTTGGGAATACCATTGCTTTCATCCCAGAACCCTCATCCATTATCCTGAGAAGTAGCCTTTGGCCACTGCTCATATAGGCGTGACAGCCACACCCACTGAAGACCCAGAAAAGACAGTTCTCTCCACCAAAGTCCTTGGCACTGTCCAATGACTCAATATCAGAAGCTGATATGATTTTTATTAATGGAAATGATGTTAAATAAGAGGCATCACCATCTGCTTTGCTATTTTACCCAAACTACCACAGGACCATTAAAGTATCACTCAGGGTTTCTGCTTCCACTGATCATCAGACAAATACTTCCAGCTGAGCTTCCCTGGTCTTGTGCATGGATTTCCTTACTGTAGTATGTCCCCCTAATATACATGGCTCCTCCCTGGCCCTCCCACCCCCTTTACCAGTATTGTTCCTTTTGAATAATATAAGTCATAGAGTCAAGTCAAGGACCTCATCCCACCAAGTCTCACAGGCATTTGGGAGTTCAAATTGGTGATCTTGCTTTTAGAATCTCTGTTTTGATTTACTTATTAACATTATAGTTTTATTTTTATTTTTTAAATTTTTGTTTTTAGTGAGGCAATTGGGGTTAAGTGACTTGCCCAGGGTCACATAGCTAGTAAGTGTTAAGTGTCTGAGGCTGGATTTGAACTCAGGTACTCCTGACTCCAGGGCCGGTGCTCTATCCACTGTGCCACCTAGCTGCCCCCCCCCAACATTATAGTTTTGATATAATAATTATGAATAACAGTATTAAGTGACAATGTCGATAAACTAATTTATAGTATTGTTATTCATAATAATAGCAGCTGGTTCTTTAACATTTGCAGAATGCTTTACAAATATTATACGATTTGTTCCTTACAACAGTTTCTTCCATAGGAAGAAACTGAGGCAGACAAAGATGTTAATTAATTTACCTAGGGTCACACTTAGTTGTCTGAGGCCGTATTTGAACTCAGGCCTTCTCAATTCTAGTCCCATTATTCTATTTACTGTGCCACGTAACTACCATAATCATAATCGTAGTCTGAGTGTTTATACACAGGCAAAGGAGTCTGTGGTTTGTTCAGTGGTTGTCATTGTTGGCTCATTTTTTGAATTTTGTCTCCTGCGACTTTCTAGGTATCTCGACTGCTATTTTTCCTTCCTATTGGAGCTCTCCTTATGTTATCTAGCTTGGGAGTTGTATATAGACAGTTTTCTCCCCTCTTCTTTTCCATTTCAAATCCCTTTTTAACTTAACTTGCAAAAACTACAGGCAAAGTCATTGTTACCAGCCCTTTTTAGATGGGTGCTCTGTCCCTGGCTGGGAGCCCATCATTCTCCTATTGAAAGCCATCACACATAATGCAACATCCTGCTCTTAGACACCATCTTTTAAACCAATTCTATTTTCTAGAGGACTTTCTCAAGTAAATCATTTATTAGCATTCTTCCAACCTGCCCTTCCCCCAGTTACTTGGTTTTTATTCTAGATTCATATTTCTAGACTTATCTGGATTCATGTTGCCTTCCACTGCCCCCAGTGAAGTGTCAGCAACTTGAGGACAGAAGCTACTTCATTTTATCCATGAACCTCCAATACTAACAGTGACTGGGACACAATTTCCCCTGAAGAGTGCTTGATCAATTGACTTGAATTCCCAAATCTGCCTTTGATTTTAAAGCCTGATCTTTTCTATCAACAGCGGCATCCTAAAAGTCTTCAGTTTCTTCCCCAGAACCCTACTAGTACAATATTTTTTGTGCTCGAGTGGGTAGTGGTCATCTGCTTTTACAAACCTGAGGAAGTTCTCTGGCATATCTTAGATATATGCCCTGGGAAGACAGCAGACCTCCAGCTTCTAAGTGCTAAGTCTGAAAAAGGGTTGATGACTTGCCCAGGGTCACACAGTTATATGTAAGATATATACAGAGTGGATGGGAGCTAATCTCAAAGGTTTAGATCAGTACAATGGAAAAAAGCAGGCTAGAAATCATTAGCCCATTCTGGGTTTTTGTGATGGTCAGCCACTGACTCAGTGTGGCATTGGCCAAGATATTTCACTACCATTCTCTTCCCTTGTCCAATATGAACGATAACATCAGCCCTAGCTCAGAGCAGTTAAAAGGATTCAAAGGAAGAATGCATATCAGAGTGATGAAAGATCATACAAATACACATGAATGATGAGGACGAGCATGGAAAGTTTATAGTTGGGACTTCAGAACACAGAATATTCCATATGGGACAGGAAGACCTTAAGAACAGAGAATGTCAGAAATAGGAGGAGCCTTGGAACATTAGCAAAGAACAGCAGCTGAAATGATTAAAAATTTGCTGGAAAGGGGGAAAAAAAAGGAGTCAGTAGTAAGATTCCTGACTTCAAATGTCTACTCACAAATTCACAAGGGATGTGGATTGGATGATCATACACTGAGGCAGATTCTAAAGTGATTGAATGACTGGACTCAATAATGTCAGTGTAGCAGGGGGTCTCCAGTGCAGTGCCCTGGGGATCTGTGTTTGGTCTCATGCATTTTTGTCAATGACTCGCATGACACAAAACTAGGAGGAAGAGCAAACCCAATGGATGCTAGTTACTGTCCAAAAGGACCTTGACAGCCTAGAACTTTTGGGCTGAATAAATAAGATATAATTAATTCGCTAGATCTAAACAAATTTTTGTACTTAGGTACAAAAAACTCACTTGTACAAGATGGGGGAGGTATTATGAGGTAGCAGTTTTTCTGAAAAAGTTCTGGGTGTTTCCGTATGTATAAAGCAGTATGAGGTGGCAATCCAATCTGCCAACATCACTGGGGCTTTCATGAAGAGGGACAGAGCTTAGGAAGAGCCATGGTTTAAGGGGGACATTGAGAAGCTGGAGAGTCCAGAGGAGGACACCCAGGGTGGGGAAGGACCTTGGGCACCCTTCATTTGAAGGACCTGGGGATCTCTTAAACTGGAGAGGAAAAGACTGAAGGGGAGACATGATAATTTATCTACAAGTATTTTATAGGGTTATAGACACAAGGCTGGAAGGGACCTCATTTTAAACTTAGTAAACTCATAGTAAACTTCAGAGGGAAGATTTGAACTCAGGTCCTCTGAAGCCATGCTTCTTTCTACTATACCACATGAAAAAGGGATGTTTTGTTCTGTTTGGTCCTAGAGATCAGAACCAGGTGGGATATCCAGAGATTTTGTTGTTGTTGAGTCATTTCTGTTGTGTCTGACTCTTTGTTACCCTATTTGGGGTTGTCTTGGTAAAGATACTAGAGTGGTTTGCCATTTCCTTCTCCAATTCATTTTACCAGTGAGGAAACTGAGGCAATCTGGGTTAAGTGGCTTGTCCAGGGTAAGGGTCTGGGGCCAGATTTGAACTCCAGGCCAGGTGCAATGATCCAAAGTCATACAGCAGGTGACAGAGCCATGCACCATGCCAGCTAGCTGCCCCTATATAGAAATTACAAAGAGACAAATTTAGGCTCGATCTTAGGAAAATTGTCCTGACAATTCAAACTAATTTCACAGAAGAGGTGGGTTGTCCTTCTTGGAGGTCAGCAAGAAGAGGCTGGACTTGTTATAGTGGGTATTTCTTTAGGGTATGGGTTAGACTTCATGACCACTAATGTCCCTTCTAATTCTCACATTCTGTGACCTTAGAACACAGAATGTCAAAGCAGAAAGGGGCCTTAGAACACAGAATGGCAGAGCTGGGACGGGCCTTAGAACACAGAATGTCACAGCAGGAAGGGGCCTTCAAGACCAAATAGTCGAACCCCTTTCTTTATTTTACAGAAGAGGAAACAGAGTCCCAAGGGTGCATTGACCCAAAGTAATACAGCAGGTGACAGAGCTAGAACAAGACCCCTAGAACCTCCTAAACCTTTAAAACTGAGATCTTAGCAGAGAATGGTGTCAGCTAGAAAGGACTTTAGGGATCATCTAACCCAGAGATGGCTTCCTGGCACTTAAGTTCCCCCACTTTCCACTGTACTACACTGATTTTGACTGGAGAGACAATTGAAAATGAAAAAAACCTGGGGAGAAGCACTTGGCTTCCTCCCTGCCCGACAGGCTAACGATCTCAGCAGACAGATAGATCACTCACGAACTACAAACACAAGAGAGACATGAGTCACCAGGAGAGGCTGCAAACAGTGGCATTTTAATCAGTGATCCCTCAGGGGTTGAGGGCCCTTTGAATGGGCTCCAGGAAGGTTTATGGAAGAGAGGAATTCTGAGAGGAGATTCTAAAGGTTCAAGAGAAATGTCTGTTCTCAAGCTTGATCTTAAATGTATGCATCCAGCTCCCTTTCTTATGCTTCTCATTCACATGCAGCCAGGAAAACACTGAATGGATGCACTGCTGTCTGGACAGGGAGCTACCTAACATCTTTCTCAACGGAGTTTGCATCAGACTCCAAGGATGTAGACTGTTAGCACTAGAAGGGACCACGGAACATAGAATATCTGAGAAACAGAATCTCAGAGGGATGTTAGAGGCTGTTGAGCTCAGCCTGTACCCAGTAAAGGATCTCTTGTACCACTCTCCCTGGCCAGAAGTCACCCAGCCTTTGCTTGAAGAACTCCAAGGAAGAGCAGCCCACTATCCCTTGCGGAAGCTCATTCCATTTTGGGCCATCTCTGATTTTGGGGCTGCATTAAGAGAGCTGATAAGTGTCAGAGGCAACATTTGAATCCTGGTCTTCTTAACTCCAAATCCAGTACTATCTCTGCTAGGCTACACTATCTTTTATGAATTAGAATAGCGATAGACCGAAGGTGGGAAAACCAGTGAGGATGCTATTACAATTATCTGCATGAAAAGTGGTGAAGGCCTAGACTCAGGGAGCTGGAGAGGGGCAAGATCTAAAATTATGGTGAGAGTAGAAATGGAAATACTGGCAACTAATTGGATATGTGGGGCAAAATAAAGGGAAGGGGCAATGATGACTTCCATTTTGTGAGTTTAGATGATCAAGAGGTAGAGCATTCCAACATTTACTGGATGACTAAGAGAGGTCCAGGGTCCATGGAAAGGGAAATGAGAGTCTCTGGTCTTTTCAGACCTCATAGTTCTTGGTTTTTTCTGCTTTTCAGACCAAGCAGAAAATATATTCTCTCTTTGGTGTAACAGCCTTTCAAATTCTTTTTTTTTCAATCTTAATCATATTTTTCCACTTACATGTACATATAGTTTTCAACCTTTGTTTTTTAAATTTTTATTTTATTTAAATTTTTTTCTAATTACATGTAAAGCTGTTTTTTGAGTTCCAAATTTTTCTCCCACCCTCCCTTCCCTCCCTGCTCCAAGGCCAGAAAACCATCTGATATAGGTTGTACATTACAATCATGTTAAACATATTTCCACATTAGTCACGTTCAACGTTCGTTTTTAAAAGATTTTGAATTCCAGATTTTTCTCCTTCTCTCTCATCCTTCCTCCCTCCTCAAGCTGGCAAGCAATCTGATATAGGTTATATATCAAATTCTTAAAAACAGCTATTATCCCTTACTCCTGCACCTCACAAGAGAGGTCCTCTCCAGGCAAAACACTCCCACATCTTTTCACTATGAACTTGAGGCCCTGGAATGGTGTTTCATTCTTGGCACCCCATTTTAGGAAGGGTATTGGTACGCTAAAAACCAGGGAAGGCCATCAGGAGGGCGTCCTATGAAGAGCTGAAGGAATTGTGGATTTTTCTACTGCGAAAAGGAAGACCTTTAGAGGGCTATTATATAGAAGAAACACTAAACAGCTTGGGCCTGGAGTCATTAATCAACGAGCATTTATTAAGCCAGGCATTGTGCAAAAACAAACAAACAAAACCCCAATAAGTCCTGCCCTCAAAGAGCTTACTTCCTAATGTGGGAGAAAACATAAGTAAATTAAAACGTACAAGATGCATTCAAAGTTGATGGAAGGTAGCCACAGAGAAGGCACCGGCAGAGGAGAGGTGCCAATGAGGAGGGGGAAGGGGACGACTAGGCAAGGCTTCTTGAGAGAGGCAGTTCTGGAGCCCAATCTTAGAGAAAGTCAGGAATTCTGAAAGGTTAAGGTAAGGCAGGAGAACATTCTAGAGATGGGAAATGAAGCACCATGTTGGAGGTGCAGCAGATAGACTGGTATGGTTAAATAGATCCCAGAGTGCATGGAAGAGGATAGAAGATGAGAAGACTGGAAAAGTAGGAAAGGGCTTTAGGCTGAAAATAAAGACACTTGGGTTAAAAGGATCAGCCTCCTGGGAGTGTTTAATCCAGAGGCTTTGTTGGGAGGTCTCTTCTTTCTTTCTTTCTTCCTTTCTTCCTTCCTTTCTTCCTTCCTTCCTTCCTTCCTTCCTTCCTTCCTTCCTTCCTTCCTTCCTTCCTTCCTTCCTTCCTTCCTTTCTTCTTCTCCTTCTCCTTCTCCTTCTCCTTCTCCTTCTCCTTCTCCTTCTCCTTCTCCTTCTCCTTCTCCTTCTCCTTCTCCTTCTCCTTCTCCTTCTCCTTCTCCTTCTCCTTCTCCTTCTCCTTCTCCTTCTCCTTCTCCTTCTCCTTCTTCTTCTTCTTCTTCTTCTTCTTCTTCTTCTTCTTCTTCTTCTTCTTGAGGCAATTGGGGTTAAATGACTTGCCCAGGGTCACACAGCTAGTAAGTGTCAAGTGTCTGAGGCCAGATTTGAACTCAGGTACTCCTGACTCCAGGGCCGGTGCTCTATCCACCGTGCCATCTGTTCTTTAAAAAAAACAAACACCACTCCCCCCCAAATCAAAACAAAACAAAACAAAACAACAACAAACCATTTGTTCTTCTTTTACACTACATTAATTTTCTCCTTTACCCAATGAGCTATTCCTTATTAAAAGAAAGAGAGAGAGAGAGAGAGAGAGAGAGAGAGAGAGAGAGAGAGAGAGAGAGAAGCAATTCATCCAAAGTAGCCAGTACACTGATGGCACTGGACAGTGTATGTAGCCTTCCGTCCTCAGAGTCCCCCACCTCCAGTCCCCCACAACCAGAATGCCCATAGGCTGAACTACATAGACCCTTAGACCTTAAGGGCACCTAGTTCAATCCCTTCATTTCACAGAGGAAGAAAATGAGGAGCAGAAATGTAGAATGACTGGATATCCTCCCTTCATTACTGATCCTGACCAGATTTGATGTTTCTACATCCACCCTTTAAGGTTTACAACTATTATCAAATTGGATCATCTGAATAATCCTGTGAGGGTTGGACTCACTCTCCTCATTTTACAGATGAGGAAATTGAGACTCTCCCATGTGACTCTCCTGTGGTCACACAGCTCATCAGTGTCTGAGGTGGGAAGGGAGCCCGGTGACTCCAAGTCCAGTGGTCTATCCACTCTACCACATTGAGCCTTTGGAGTCATCATAACCTCTTACACGAATGAATCCTTGCCTTCCCCATCCTCTCCACCCCCAGGAGGATGTCCAAACACACAGAGAGAAACATTTTTTAAAAAGAAGAATTTAGCATGCTTTCACAGGGTCATGTCAGGCTAAGGGCACCATGACCCTGTATGTACTCAATTCCATTCCACTCCATTCAACAAACATTGATTAGGGCACACACAAAACATGTAGGTGGAGTCAGGAATGAGTCAGAAGCCAGGTAAACAACAGAAATGTACAGCCAAATTTCACTTGATGCCATACACTCCAAGAAACATCTTCCAGATCTGTGTTTGAGGCCTCACAGCACAGTTGGATGCCTCAAAGGGCACAGGACCTGGAGTCGGGAAGACAAAGGTTTGAACTTACCAGTCCTGTGACTTTGGGCAAATGATGTCTCTCTCACCCTTGGTTTTCTCATCTGTGAAATGGGCATAGTAATATTTATAATCAGACATGTATCTGTAAAAGTTTAACAACTGGCTCTCTAGGGCAGAGAGGAATGAATGCAGACACAATTCTAAGTCTAATCTTCATTATTAACATTTTCTCGATCATTTTTTCCTAAGTCTAGATAACCAATAAAATAGTAAATCATGTCCTTATTGGTAGCATTTGCCAATTTCTAAAGTAAAAATAACTCACACTGAAAATTTAACAATCAGCAACCTGGAGCAGGTCAGAGCTGCCCCCAGTAAACTCCTTATAATACCTACCTCATAGGACTGCTGTGAGAAAAGTGCTTTGTAAACCTTAGCTAGCTATAGAAAAGTTTATTTTTTTGGAGGGGGTGGGGTCTAGACCTGTGATTTGTTTGTGGAAGACACTTTTGGTGAGGAAACTCCCTCTAATGATACATAGCCCCAAGTGCTCTGCCCCTTCCAGAATTGGAGAGTTGTCTGGGACACCAAAAGGTTAAGTGGTAGGCTCTAGGTTCTGCAGCTAGTGAGTCAGAGAAGGGAATTGAACCCCACTCCAGGTCCTTACTCTGAGGTCAACTATCTCCTAAGACAACTTCTCATTATTATGATTTTAATATAATAATCAATAACTCCTGATCATTAAATATGATTTAAGTAATATTTATATTGTTTAAATAAGTCTATCATATCCTATAGTATTGTTATGAATAGATATTAAATAAATATATAGATATTAATTCTAAAACAAATATTACATTAATATTAAATATTGAATTAATAAACATTATATTAATATCGAATATAAAACAAATCTTACATTACTGTTAATCTATTCAATTGATAAATATTAAATAAATAATCGTTATCATCGTTGATACTATAGTAATGCAAACCTGAAGTGATGCATATATGCACTTTGAAACTCCAACGAAGGAACGATTGCATTGATGTGGACATGCCCTCCCACCCATGCCTTCTCCCATGCTCAGGAAATGTGAGTTAGGGTTATAATCAGCATTCAAGTATTCCAGGGGAAGAAGGGGAAGGAATTTTAATCACAAGGCCAGGGAAAGAGCCAACATCCAGGCAGCCCCCAGCAACGGAAGTGGGCAGAGGGCAGGCAGGAGAACAAGTCTGTAGCCTCGGCCACTGAGACATCTCCTATCTATTGGTCCACTCTTTCTACAGTAACACGTTCAAGTCTTTTTGTACCCCGAAGGCCTTTCCTCTTGGATAAGTGAAGGAACAAGTAAAAGTCCTTGCAAACTCTAGCTTCTAGAGATGACCTGGCAAGGAAGACTAGATCTTGGAAAGTTACTCCAGAACTGAGAATGGTGATAACGTATGAAAAGTGGTTGGCCATTTTCTTCTCTAGCTCAGATGAGTCAAGTGACCTTCCCAAGGTCACACAGATAGCAAGTGTCTGAGGTCAGATTTGAACTCAAGACTTCCTGACTCCAGTTCTAGCTCTCTATCCACTGTGCCACCTAGCTGCCCTAATATATAGGCCTAGGGTATTTCCTTGGCTTTACCTTCCCTTTGTGCCCTTTGAAAGGGTTCCTCCCTCAAAATAGTCAGAAATCCCTCATGGGCCTTAGCTAAAAACATCCCATAAACGGGGGTGACTGCCTGGTCCCTTTTCCAGAAAATGTCAGTCCCCTTTAGGGATGTTATCACACGCGTGCACGCGCACGCGCGCACACACACACATTTTTTGGCAGGGCAATGAGGGTTAAGTCACTTGCCCAGGTTCACACAGCCAGTAAATGTCAAGTGTCTGAGGCCAGACTTGAACTCAGATCCTCCTAAATCCAGGGCCAGTGCTTTATCCATGGTGACATCTAGTTGCCCCTGTCATGACCTATAGACAAAGTAGGTGATAGCCTTAAGATGTAGTTTTAGGAACTTTCAAAACTGCACCATTAGGAATTTATTCCTTTGGCTTTAGAATTTGACTCCTATTAAAATGTGCTGTTTTTTTTTAGTTTTTAGTTTAGTTTTTTTTTTTAGTGAGGCAATTGGGGTTAAATGACTTGCCCAGGATCACACAGCTAGTAAGTGTTAAGTGCCTGAGGCCAGATTTGAACTCAGGTACTCCAGATTCCAAGGCCAGTGCTCTATCCACTGCACCACCTAGCTGCCCCTAATGTGCTGTTGTTTAATCATTTATCAGTCAGGTCCAACTCTTTGGGACCCCCTTGGGGATTTTCTAGGTAAAGATACTGGAGTGGTTTGCCATTTCATTCCCCAGCTCATTTTATAGATGAGGGAACTGAGGCAACTGTGTGACTTACCCAGGGTCACATAGCTAGTAAGTATCTGATGCCAAATTTGAACTCAGGGCTTCCTGATTCTAGATCCAGGGCTCTAACTACTGTGCCACCTAGCTGTCCAGATTAAAATATAGGCATGGGCATTTACTATTTATACCCTAGTATAAATTCTGCTATTGACACTGTCCTGGGCCCCTAAGAGTAAATAAAAAGGAACACGTGGATTTCATAGGACCCCAGATTTAGAGCTGGGAGGAATGTTGGAGGTCCTCTACTCCAGCCCCATGTCTGTCCTCAAGTAGTTGATGATGTAGCTAGGGAGATGACTAACGCCGCTTCTCCCCTGGCATGGCCATGGGGTCTTGCTCTGAATACACATTTGATGAATGACTGTTCCAAGTTTCAGAGGTAGGACTGGAAGTCTTGGGGTGTGCAGCTCATTAGGGTGGTGGTGGTAACAATAGTGATATCCTCCTTTGTTCCTGTAGACCTGCCCTCCTCTCCAATACTCCCTGGCAAAGTCATTGATCCAAGGCTGTGCAAAGGGGATATGCTGCTGGGTCCTTTTCTCCCATCTCTTCTTTCTTGACAGGAGGAGAGTCAGACTCAGCTGATACCAACTCAGGGCTGGTGCTGTCACCTGGCAAAGTCTGCTGTCACCTGGCGAGGTCTACCATCACCCAGGCCTCTTCCTGCTGCGACCCCCGCCCCTGTCCTGGGTTTCTCAAAGGAGTCATGGGGAAATGGAGAACAGGCCAGGCGCAAATCTCAACCCAAAGGCAGCACTCCAGGGACAATGCCCCATGACTTGCTACCCAGCGTTCCTTTTACAGAGGTGAAAGGTAATCAGAATATTCTCCAGGGGTTAGGTGTTTAACAGAATTAATTAGAAATTAGGACCCCCTGGAGATCATCTGGACTAACCTGCTCATTTTTAAAGAGGAGGGGGCTGAAGCCCATGTAGAGCAAGTGATCTGAGCCAAGGTCATGCAGGGAGCAGGACTGAGACTCGGGCCCCATTTTTTGACCCCCAAATCTATCAGTCTTTCCATTGTACCATAGGAGCTCTCCTTAGTCTTGTAGACCTCATGGTATAGTAGCAAACCCAACCTTTGGAGCAGAGGGCTTGTTTCCAAATCCAAGCTCTGGGTCTTAATTCCTACATGCCTATGGGCAAAGAATTCCAATGAGCCTTGCTGTCTTCCATGTCTAAAATGTATGGGGAAAGGATTTCTAGAGAGAGAGGGCACAACGGGTACAAATGCATGGGGGTGGGAAGTGGAATGCTGGGTTTTAGGAACAACTACTAATCCAATTTGGCTGGAGCACAGAGGGGCAGTAATAAGGCTTGGGCCAGGTTGGGGAGGGCCTTAAATACCAGGCCAAGGAATTTGTATTTTATCCCAGAACCGGCATTCTCAGCCTCGTGTGAGTGAGGGCCCTCTTGGGCAGTCTGAGGAGAGCTGTGGAGCCCTTCTCAGAATCAGGTTTAAAGATGCATAAAACAAAATATTTAGAAGTACAAAAGAAACCAGTTCTGGTCAATACAGTTATCATGTTTGCAGACCCTGGTTAAGAACCCCTGTTAGAGGCAATAAGAAACAAGCCCAGGAGTGGTCAGGTGCCTCATCCAAGGTCAAGGGGGAGTAGGTAGTAAAGGTGGGATGGGACCTGAGTGTCTCTTTTCGCCATAATAATAATTGCCTGAATAACGTTCACATCGATGACAAAGAAGGACTTATGAAGGAAATGCTATCTACCTCCAAAGAAAGAACTGACATGTGGAGTATGGGTTGTGTAGTTTCACGTCTATATCTATATCAAATGTTGCACTTTCAAATGCGGGGTCGGCAACTTGGAACTAAAAATGTAACTAATAATACTGTGAGATTAAAATTGGATATTAGATCATAAATCTCCCCTACTTAACCTTTCCCTTAATTTATCTCCCAGACTAGTAAATGGAAGAAGCTTCTGGTTTTCTAGATAGAGCCTTTATTGTATGGTAGTCACAAGGTGATGTTGATTAGAAGGATAGGAAAGTAGAAATACAATACAAATCGTCTTAAGTCTAGGCTTAGTCTATATTCTGTATAAAACTCACCAAAACCCAAGGCCACTTTTGGGGAGAGAGACTGAGTCAAGCGCGTGCTGTTAACCGAGAGCTGGGCCAAGTCAAACTCCAGTCCGCGTCTGTCTGTGCAGCGCAGCCAGGAGACCAGCGGAGCAGGAAAAAGCTCCCACTTCCGTTCTCTCCTTGCCTTTTAAGCTCGCACCCCGGAAGTCAGAAGTCGAGTGCTCAGCAGCCAATGCTGTTGGTCTCCTCCCCAAAAGGGTGGTCCTAAAAAAAACCCAAAACTGGCGTCTCTCCATTATCTAACCGACTGTTAAAACTTTTTACCACAATACTAATAGCCTGAATTATCTAGTCCCTTAAGATTTTCAAAAAGTTATGCAGATTATCTCATTTGATTCTCACAATAACTCCAGGAGATAGGTATTATTATTGTCACATCCATTTTATTTATTTAATTTTAATTTTTTTTTTTGATCAGGCAATTGGGGCTAAGTGACTTGCCCAGGGTCACACAGCTAGTAAGTGTTAAGTGTCTGAGGCCAGATTTGAGCTCAGGTCCTCCTGATTCCAGGGCCTGTGCTCTATCCACTGTGTCACCTAGCTGCCTCTGTCATGTCCATTTTAAAGATAAGGAAACTGAGGCTAAGATCAATTAAGAAACTCCTTCAGGGTCACACAGAGTAAGGATCTGAAATTGGATTTGAACTCAGGTCTTCCTGACTCCCAATCCAGCATTATTAATCACTGTACCTACGTATATTGTTGTTGTTTGTCCTTTGTTATGGAAGAGGACCATGACTTCAGGGTGTTGTCATGACTTTAGTGAACTGGAAGTGAGGGAGGGGGCTGTGCAAGGTCACCAACCTCCCTCTCTCCTCCAGAGCTAGCTGAGTGCCAGTGGCAAGATACCTATTAGGATGACTGGAGATGGCTCTGGATGTTTAAGGCAATGGGGGTTAAGTGACCTTCCCAGGGTCACACAGCTAGGAATTGTCTGAGGTGAGATTTGAACTCAGATCCTCTTGACTCCAGGGCCAGTGCTCTAGCCACTGCCCCACCTACCTATAAACCATTCCCTGGAAGCCTGAGAGACTAAAGGAGGTTGTGGGGACAGAGAAGGCAGCCAGATGATCTGCAGTGAATGCTACCAGGTGCTGTCAGCATGCTTATGGACAGAGCTACGTTTAAGAAAGCCTGGTCCTATGGAAACGGAGGAGAGAGTGCAGGCAGAATGGTTTACCAATTTGGGCTGGAGCCCCGGGGGACATCTCTAAAGAAGCAGCCTTATGTTTCCTAAGGATCCCAGCCTGGGGATGAAGCAGGGAAGGACTAATGAAAAATCCTTGCAAGGAAACTAAAGTCTCCCCCTCCCTCCCCACTCGCTTTGGTTCCCTTGGTTGCTTTTCCCTTGGGCCTTATTTTTTTTTTACTTGTACAATGAGGAGGTTAAGCCACGTGGTTTCTCTGAGGTCTCTGTCAGCTCCCACAGACTCTGACTGGCCTTGATGGTGGCCCAGGTGTTTCTTGCAGAAAGGGAAAGGACAGGTAGGCAGGGGTGTGGAGAAGGACATCTAACTTTCCCCAAGGCCTTGATTCCGGGGCTTCTTCACCTTTCTACCCTCTTTCCCCTATTCCTCCCTCCTCACCACCCTCAAAATCCCGCTCTGTGTTCTGACAATCCAGATCCCTTAGGCACATGGCGATGGGACTACTCAGAAACACAAGGTTACTCTTCTGTATGGGCAGTGTGGGTGACTGCCCATAGATTGTGATTGCGGGGTGTATCAGGAAGGCTCCCCTTTCCCTAAAAATGTTTTTGCCATGGACTGGCCGATACCTAAAATTCCTCCATTTATTTCTTCAGCTTTAAGTATCAGCTCCTAGGAGGTTATTATTACATTTCCAACATTTTAGTACATTGCCAGTATATAGTAGGCACTTAATAAATGCTTATGGATTGATTTGGCAGTGATAATGCAAATGAGCTAATTAAACCCTTTCCTGAGAGCTAGAAAAGGAGGAGAGGAAGCTTTTATCCAATCACTTAACCAACATCTATTGAATGTCTACTAAGGCAAGGCCCTTTGTTAGATCATGAAGATTCTGGGGACATGGGGAAGTAGGGATGGAAAGGAGCCACCACTTAGTGGGGAGAACAGTACAGAAAGAGAAGATTCAGTTACGCAAAACACATTCTTCCAATGTCATAACTATCCCCCATGGGCTATCCCTACCAAAGGAGCTAGCTACTAAAGTATCCATTTTCACCCATCTATCCATCCATCTATCCATCCATCCATCCATCCATCCATCCATCGACTTTTAGGATTTAAAGCTAGGAGAGACTTTAGAGGTCATCTAGTTCAAACCCCTCACTTTACAAAGGAAGAAACTGAAGCCCAGAGAGGGGAAATACCTTTCCCAAGCCTATCAGTCAGTCCTGGGATTTCAAAGAGCAGACTTGCACCCACATTCTCATTAAACAAACAACAGGTTTGTTAATGGTATTTTTTTTTTACTACCCACTGATGAATGCTCACTATGGAATGGGTAGAAGATGTGAGAATGGCATTTTTCCAGCCTTGAGTTCCACCCTGCCTAGCTCTGGGAAATCAGGTTGGCCACTGCAACCCCAGGCATCTTGTCTATCCAGACCCATTCTGAAGGGCCCCAAAGTGTCAGGAGCTGTGCAGTTTTAAGTTAAGAAGCAGGAGATTTGTGCAAAGACACTTGTCTATATTAAGTAAACCCTTTTAATACACCATTCATAAGTAGAACAGAGAAAAACCAACACAGGGCTTGGTAGAATTCCTTTGTGGCTTTGGGCTGCTCTGGTGAACCTATGCATTAATCTGACTGTTCCTATCTACTTGTCCCCCTTCCTCTTTCTGGAGAAAGGACCTTGGACTAACTCATTTGGGTTTTTTTTTCTGGGGGGGGTGGTTTTTGTTTGTTTGTTTTTGCAGGGTAATGGGGGTTGTGACTTGCCCAGGATCACACAGATAGTAAGTGCCAAGTGTCTGAGGCTGGATTTGAACTCAGGTCCTTTGAATCCAGGGCCTGTGCTTTATCTACTGTGCCACCTAGATGCCCCCCCCCAATTCATTTGTTTTGTTTTGGGTGTTGTTTTTTTTTGAGAGGCAATTGGGGTTAAGTGACTTGCCCAAGGTCACACAGCTAGTAAGTGTTAAGTGTCTGAGGCCGGCTTTGAACTCAGGTCCTCCTGAATCCAGGGCCAATGCTTTATCCACTGCTCCACCTAGCTGCCCCTCCCCCAATTCATTTGTAATCACTGAGATCACTAAGCTAAGTTGTGAACCTATGTTCTTTGCCTCCAATTCCAGTGTCTTTTCACCACATTACTCTAGTTTCACTCTTCAAACATTTATTAAGCACCTACTCTGTGCTGTACGCCATTACAGTTGGCCACACACCTGGTGTTTCCCTCCATAACTCCACTGGGGTGGGGTTGGTGTCTAGTTTCACCAATTTAGAGTTGATGCCTGATATCAGTATTCTTACTGGATGTGCAAACCATTTTCTGTAAATTGTTTTTAATAGGGGGCAGCTAGATGGCGCAGTAGATAAAGCACTGACCCTGAATTCAGGAGGACTTGAGTTCAAAACTGGTCTCAGACACTTGACAATTACTGGCTTTGTGACCCTGGGCAAGTCATTTCACCCTCATTGCTCAGCAAAAATAAAGAAATAAACAAGTTTTTGAAATAAGCATTTATTTTCTCCCTCTTCCACTCCCCACCCCAAAATGGAACAATTCAAATAAATAAAAACACTCCTAATGAATATGTAGAGTCAAGCAAATCAAATCCCTACATTGACCTTACCTGACACCATTTTAATATCTTTATTTGAGGGTGGGGGAAGGTGTGGAAGAAGAGGAGAACACCACATATGGACATACGAAGTCCAGAGTTGGGGACAGATTATTTTTCAGATACTAGTACCTGCTTCCTTACCATGGCTTAGAGGCTTTACTTGGCCAACACTGCTTAGCTACAAATCCCTAAATAATCCAAGGCCCTAGTCCTATCTTCCTTTTACCTAAATTACTGATATAATTGAGAAAAATTAAAATGATGAGCTGTTAGCATGCGTCAGAAGCCCTGGATCAGGGCTGGTTTTCCATTTCCTTTGGGGCTTATGTTCACATTTTCCTCCAAATAGAAGATACAATGTGAATTTACTTGAAAAGTAGACAAAATAGGTGGTCGCCTACATAATGTGATGACATGAATAGCACAGACAGCCTCAGACATTTCACGCCAAGTATTCCCCTTATGATGTACCATACCAGCTCATGTCAAACACCGACTGGTATTTTCCTAGTCCGTAGCTTCATGACTAGTTATAAGCCATAACCCCTAGTTATTCATGTGGGGAATAAAACCACATCTGTTCTGGGACCCAATAAACAAACAAAAGGAGTCCAGTATCATTTGATAAGAGTTAGCTGTGCTGGTTTTGGAGGTATCTCACTGGGCTCTTTATAGGATTGATTAACTATGAGACAGGATGAGATGAATCTTATGATCTCTTAAGGGTCTTTTCATTAGATCTTTATTATGCTGGATTTGAATGGGTTTTTTCCCTTTCAAGTTCAAAACAAGATATTGAATGTTTCCCATATTTCCCTAAAGAAAATACCAAATACAAAGAACTAGAAATAGAGGGAATGCCCATCAATTGGGGAATGATTAAACAAGTTGTGGTAAAGGAATGTAATGGAATATTATTATGCTGTAAGAAACGATGAGCAGGCAGATTTCAGAAAAACCTGGAAACACTTACATGAACCGATGCTGAGTGAAGTGAGCAGAACCAGTAGAACATTGTACAGAGTAAAAGCAACATTGCATGATGATCAACTGTGATAGAATTGGTGCTTTTCAGCAGTGCAATGACCCAAGACAATTCCAAAGAATTCATGATGGAAAATGCTTTCCACATCCAGAAAACAAACAAAAAAACCAAAAACTGTGGATTCTGAATGCAGATTGAACCATACTGTTTCTACTTTTTTGTTGTGGTTTTTTTCTTTTTTGAGGTTTTTCCCTTATGTTCTGATTCTTCTTTCACAACATGACTAATGCAGAAATATGTTTAATGTGATTGTACATAAATAACCTATATCAGATTGCTTCCTCCTTTGGGGAGGGGGGAGGGAAGGGAAGAAGGGAGAAAAATTTGGAACTAAAAATCTTATGAAAACAAATGTTGAAAACTATTTTTACATGTAACGGGAAATAATAAAATACTTTTATGATTAAAAAAAAAGAAAATGCCAAATAACCTTGGTAGGGATAACACCTTAAGCTGCTGTTGTTTGTTACTGGGATTGCTAGATTTGGAGTCAGGAAGATATGAGTTTGAATGCTGCCTTAGATATTTTGTAGTTATGTGGCAAGTCTTTTTATCCTCTCAGCCTTAATTTCCTCATCTGCGAAATGGGGATAATACTAGCACCTACCTCCCAGTCTTGTAAGAATCAAACAAGATATTGTATGTACCTTGCTTTGCAAACCTTAAAGACTGTATGTGTCAATTATTAATTATTTGACAGTTAGGAGAGCAAGAGAATGGTTTGTGGATTGGAAAAAGAGGTGAGGGGAGCACGGATAGCAAGACTGGGGAGAGAAGAGGTGAAGGGACATGAGGAAAGGAACTCAAGTTAATCTCTACTGACTCATCAGGGTTGATGAGGGTTGACCTTTAAGGTGGTGTTTCCTCTAGAAAGTGCATGATTTCCTATCATGGAATATTTCAATTATTGGCCATAAAGTTGCTTGCATATATTAATGTATATGTTAAATGCTTGCATTGTTGCCTGGTATAGAAAGTGACAGGAACGGGGCAGCTAGGTGGCACAGTGTATAAAGCACTGGCCCTGGATTCAGGAGGATCTGAGTTCAAATCCTGACTCAGACACTTGACACTTACTAGCTGTGGGACCTTGGGTAAGTCACCTAACACTCATTGCCCCGCCCCCCCCCCAAAAAGAATAAGGTTGTGGACAAAATGGTGTTTTCAAACGATTACCTTGGCAGTGTTAGCAGGGTGGTTGGATTGCAGGGGGCTGGCAGGTCACTATGTGGGAAAGAAAATAGGATTAGGAGATGATTATTATTTTTTTTTACATATAAGGTATTTTATTTTTTCCGTTACATGTAAAGATAGTTCTCAACTTTTGTTTATACAAGCTTTACAATTTCAGATTTTTCTCCCTCCCTCCCTCCCCCCTCCCCTAGACAGCAGGTAATCTGATATAGGTTATATCTATAAGAAGATGATTATAATAATCCAGGCTGAAGGGGACCAGGGCCTGTACTTGGACAGTAGTAAATAAACCTCAAAAGAAGGAGGAGCTAACAGGTACATTATAAGGATTTGGGGGAAGTGAACGAGTGGGAAAGGGGAAATCTCAACATTGAGGTCTCCAAAGTTTCAAGCCTAGGAGGCTGATCCTATCAAACCCAGAAACAGGGAAATTTGGGTGGGGCTCAAGGTTGGAGGGGAGGTGATGCTGAGTGCAATGTGATGTTGGGACATCAGGGTAGAAATGTCTGGTAGATCATAATCAGAAATAGTTGGCAGCAGAAGAGCTGACTGTGTTCCAGGCACGGTGCGAAGCACTTTACAAATACTCTCTCACTGGATCCTCACAACAACCCTGGGAGGGAAATGCTATTATTATCTGCGTTTTACAGATGAGGAAACTGGGCAGACAGAGGTTAAGTGAATTACCCAGGGTAAGTCACACAGCTAGGAAGTGTGCGAAGCTAGATTTGAACTCAGGCCTTTTTGACTCTAGGCCCTTGGCTCCATTTACTGTGCCACTGAGCTACCTTAGAAAAAAAGGAAAAGGAGGCAGCAGAAAGAGAAGAGTCTGGGGTCAGAAAATCTGAGGTCAAATCCCACCTCTTCCCGTGAGACATTGAATAAGTTATCTCCTGGACCTCAGTTTCTTTACTCTCTTATGAGGAGCCAGAACTAGATAAAGTCTCTTCCATCTCTAAATCTATGATTCTATGAGGAAGGATGGAGAAGGACTTCCCCCATTTCCTCTTACCATGCAGAGCACCTAGAACACAGTAGGCATTTACTCAGTGCTTGATTGATTGGCTAGCACAAGACCAGCTGTGAGCCCCTAAGATTCTGTCTAACTCACCAGAACACCAACAGGTTCAAGAGGGGTTGGTCTGGCCTGCCCTCCTCCCTCTGCCCTTGAAGGAGACTAAAGAAAGGTAACACCACTCCTGGACATGTCTGCCCACCTTGTTCCAGCTCAGAGTACGGATGGAAGTGAAAGATGAACAAAGCAGGCGGGTCTCAGACTCAGTGTGCCTACAACCAGTCTGGTCCAGCTGGGTCCTGTGGGAAAAGCCTGTGGCCATAAGCACATCGTTGGCCTCATTGTGAAGGCATAGTTGACTTCCTTAGTCTTTTAACCTATGCCAAGGGGAAATCAGATGTAAATTTCACGGTGGCCCACCTGAATCCAAAACACAGGGCCATGCCTCCCCACTTGTTTCCCCCCTAGAACTCCTCCAGCCCCAGGCTTCTTAAATTTTTTCCGCTCACAACCCCTTTTCACTCCAGAAAGTTTTACCTGACCCCAGGTATACAGGTATATAAAATAGGTATACATAACCTTTTATTGTTGCCATTTTTTTGGTGAGCCAATATGGGGGAGAGATTCACAGTTTAAAAAGTTTTGATCTAGTCTACCTGATTTGAATATGTCCTGGAAAGGACATTCTTTGACACTTTCTTTCAAAGTCCTGGTTTGCTTTATTAGGGGCTTTTTGTTGGTATTAAAAGAGGCCTGATGATTAATTTGAATTTCTTTTGTATTTAGAAATAGTCAGGTGGTACTAGGAACAGGAGTACTTGGCCTGGAGATAGAGAGACCTGAATTTGAATTCTGCCCCAGACACTTACTAGCTGTGTAATCCTGGGATGGTCTCTTCACTTCTCTCATACCCAGTTTCCTCAGCTGCAAAATAATGACACCCACATCTCAAGGATGTCTTGAAGTCAAATGACATAATGTACATATCTTTGCAAATCTTAAAGTGCTATTTAAATGTTTTTAATTTTATTTGTTTCCCAATTATAAGCAAAATAATCTTTAACAATTATTTTTAAAAGTTTTGAATTCCAAATTCTCTCCTTCCCTCCTATCCCTCTCCACTCCTTGAGGAGGCAAGCAATTCAATATCAATTACATATATAAATATATATAAATATATATATACATATATATATACACATATATAATACATATATATATATATATATGAAGTCATGCAAAACATATTTCCATATTAGCCAAGTTGCAAAAGAAAATACAAACAAAAAATAAGGAAAAAATTGAAAAATATAGCTCATCTTTCATTCAGAGTTTGTCCATTCTGGAGGTGGATGGCATTTTTCATCACGGGTACTTTGGAATTGTGGATCATTGTTTTGATCAGAGTAGCCAAGTCTTTCACAGTTGATCATCTTTACAATGTTGCTGTTTCTGTGTTCAGTGTTCTGGTTCTGCTTGTGAGAAAATAATGGGTTTTGGGACACCCAGAGGGCCCCCTCCACCTCGAGGGGATTATTTTAAGATTGATTGGATTGACTTTGCTGATTGACTCACTTGGTGTAAACTTGATTGGAACCACACTTACCTTAAGGTCTGGCCCTTAGAGGATGTGTTCTTTGAACTTTGATCTCAGCATGGTCTGCTCATCGACTGCCCTGAAGTCCAGTGAACCAATGGATTTGGATGATCCTGGCCAATTATCTTTGGAGCGGTGTGTAGAGACTGCCTCTTGTCCAGACCACAGGTAGCTTTTGCTCACTGAGGGATAGAACTTCCCTTTTGGCCTGCGATGCCAAAGTGGTAGTGGCTCCTTGTTCTCTCTGACTCTTCTATCCTAGCTACATAGGGCTTCTTAACTTTCTGAACCAGGTGTTCTCTTTTTACTAATACTTGACATGCCTTAATAAATGCTTAATGCCCCAAACTGGTGCTAAAGCTTCTAATTTATAAGTAATAAATATATCAGAAACTCCAGCTAATTTTCCCCAAACTTGGGACAGAAATAAGGCAACCACATATAGTTTTAAATGCCACATGCTCATTTCACTTTTCATTAGTTCCCATAAGTCTTCCCAGGTTTTTCTGAAACTACCCTGTTTATCATTTCTTTTTGCATAATAGTATTCCAGCACAATCATATACCACAGCTTATTTAGCCATTCTCCAATTGGTGGACATCCTCTCCATTTCCAATTCTTTGCCATGACAAAAAGAGCTGTGAGAGATATTTTTGTACAAATAGGTCTTTTCCCTTTTCTTTAAACTCTTTGAGATACAGACCTAGTTGTAGTCTTGCTAGATCAAAGGGTAAACAGTTTTATAGTCCTTTGGGCATAGTTCCAAATTGCTCACCAGAATGGTTGGATCCATACACAATTCCACAAACAGTGCATTAGTGTTTCAATGTTTCTACATCCCCTCCAGCATTTGTCATTTTTCTTTTCTATTAGTCAGTCTGATAGGTGTGAGGTGGTATCTCAGACTTGTTTTAATTTGCATGTCTCTAATCAGTAGTTTTCTTCTGAAAACTGCCCGTTAATATTCTTTGACCACTTATCAACTGGGGAAAGATTCTTATATTTATAAATTTGGCTGCGTTCCCTATATATTTGATAAATGAGGACTTTATCAGGGACACTTGCTGTAAATTCCCCACCCCCACCCCAACCTCCCACCCAACCCCTGACCTTAGTTTCCTGTTTTCCTTTTAATTTTGGCTTTATTTCTTTATTTTCTTTGTCCAAAACTTTCTAATTTCATGTCATAAGCATTATTTATTTACTTCCTGTAATCCTTTCTATCTCTTGTTTGGTCATAAACTCTTCCCTTATCCATAGATCTGAGAGGCACATTTTTCCATGTTCTACTAATTAACTTAGGATATCATTCATCATGTCTAAATCATTTTTCCATCTTGATTTTTATTGGTATATGGTATAGGATGTTGGTCTATACCTAGTTTCTTTCAAACTGTCTTCCAGTTTTCCCAGTGATTTATGTCAAATGTTTAGTTCTTACCCCCAAAGCTGGGATCTTTGGGTTGATCAAACACTAGATTACTGTGATCATTTACTGCGGTGTATTGTGTACCTAATCTATTCTGCTGATCTTCCCACTTTATCTCTTAGCCAGAACCAGATTGCTTTGATGATTACCATTTTGTAATATAGTTTGAAATTTGAGACTGAGAGGCCACCTGCCTTTATGTTTTTCATTGATTCTCTTGATATTCTTGACCTTTTGTTCTTCCAGATTAATTTTGCTAATATTTTTCTAGCTCTATAAAATAATTCCTTGGCACTACTTAAGTAAATTAATTTAGGATTGTCATTTTTATTATATTGACTTGGCCTACCAATGAGCAATTGATATTTCTCCAATTGTTTAAATTTGTCTTTATGTGTGTGAAAAGTGTTTTGTAATTGCGTTCATATAATCCCTGGGTTTGTCTTGGCAGGTAGATGTCTGCAATTATTTTAAATGGAGTTTGCCTTTCTATTTCTTGCTGCTGGGTTTTGTTGGTAGTATATACAAATGCTGATAATTTATGTGGGTTTATTTAATATTCTTCTACTTTGCTGAAGTTGTTAATTTCCTTGAGTAGCTTTAGTAGTAGTAGTAGTAGTTGGTTCTCTAGGGTTTTCTAAGTATATCATTATGTCATCTGCAAAGAGTGATAATTTTGTTTCCTCATTGCTTCGTTTTTTTTTTTTTGCATAGTGCTTAATAAATGCTTTTATTTTTAAAATGAGAACAGGGACAATCTTGTTTTATCACTGTAACTAGCATTTGTAGTACAATATTGAATAATAATGGTGAAAATAGACATCCTCATTTTACCCCTGATCTTATTGGGAAGCTTCAAGTTTATCCCTATTACAAATAATGCTTGCTCTTTGTTTTAGATAGACACTACTTACTATTTTAAGAAAGGATCCATTGAATCCTATGCTTCCTAGTATTTTTTTTTTTTTGGTGAGGCAATTGGGGTTAAGTGACTTGCCCAGGGTCACACAGCTGGTAAGTGTTAAGTGTTGTGGGGACCAATTTTTAATTGGGGAGTGCTAGCTAAGTGGCTTGCCGCAATATTGGGGCAAAGAAGGAGACCGGCAGCCTCCCTCAAAACAGAACAAGATTTATTTTAACAAGAACGAACTTAAAAAAAAAAAAAAACCACAAACAGGATCAGTAGGATCAAGGGAAAGGAAATAAAATGGGGAAAGGGAAATTATACAACTTGAAAAAACACCACCGCCCAGGAATCAGCTGAGAATACACCGCAACACTCCTGTCGCCTTCCAGCTTCCAGCTTCCAGCTAGAATGGTGAATTCTCCTCCCCCTTCCCAGCAAACCCCACACAGCCCCCAGCCAATTGGCTGGCTGCTCTGACAGTCAGATGACTGCCCTCACTAGGTTTCCAATCATTATAATTTTGCCAGGCCCATGTAGGCATCAGGGAGTGGTGATGACATGAGATGCCAGAACCATAGCAATGGCTACAACCAGTGGGCGGAGCACTGTGTGGTTTGTGGAGCTCCAGGCCAGCGTGTGCAGAGGTTTTCTTTTTTTTAATTCTAGCCAAAAGATGGGGACATAAAAACCTCAAATAACAATTAATTCTTTACAGTGTGTAAGGCTGGATTTGAACTCGGGTCCTCCTGAATCCAGAGCCAGTGCTCTATCCACTCTGCCATCTAGCTACCCCCTTCCTCATATTTTTAATAATAATGAATGTTGTGTTTTGTCAAAGGTCTTTTCTGTACCTGTTCATATAATCATATAATTTTATTGTTATTGTTATTGTTATTAATATAGTCAATTATACTGATAATTTTCCTAATATTCAACTAGCTGTGCATTCCTGGCATAAATCCTACCTGGTCATAG
The DNA here is from genome assembly GCF_019393635.1 of Dromiciops gliroides. Lineage (NCBI taxonomy): Eukaryota > Metazoa > Chordata > Mammalia > Microbiotheria > Microbiotheriidae > Dromiciops > Dromiciops gliroides. The sequence continues at coordinate 704,397,527 of NC_057861.1, forward strand.
TAATATATTATCACGTATATTATCGCAATGATCTTTTTGATATATTCTGTGAGATTTAGAGTGCCACCAACCTGTTGAGAAAGATATTGCAGGGACGCTCCTCCATGAGGAAAAAGCATGTGACTTGGAAACCATGAAGTGTCCTTTTCTGGGGTTTCAAAGATCAGTTTGGCATCAGGAAGTGATGTTTGCTCATGGGTCCTGTCAATCAGACTACCAGCCAATTAGCTTGGAGCTGTGTGTGTGTGGACAGCCCTTTTTCCAGTTTCATAGGGGCTTCAGGGAGAAGCCGAGGAGGGAGCGGCCATCTTTTTGGGTTCCTAACCTTGGCTTTGGTGGGTGAGATGTGGGGCGCTCTTAGAGATAGTTAGATTTTTACCTCTCTCTCTCCTCAACAACTTCTGATGCACTTTAATAAATACTTAAAAGTCTAAAGTCTTGCTAAGGCTTCTAATTTAAGGTGACCACTCATTAGATTTTAGACCTCATAGCTAGAATTTTAGGCCCTTACAATTCCTATAATTTCCTTTCTATTATTTTATTTAAAATTTTTGTGTATCAATATTCATTAAGGAAATTGACCTGGAGTTTTCTTTCTTTGTTTTTTCTTTCTCTGGTTTAGGCATCAAAGGGAATTTGGTAAGAGTACTTCTTTACATATTTTTTCAAATCATTTATATAGTTTTGTAATTAATTATTCCTTAAATTTTTTTGGGGGGGAGTGTATGTGAGGCAATTGGGGTTAAGTGACTTGCCCAGGGTCACATAGCTAGTAAGTGTTAAGTGTCTGAGGCTGGATTTGAACTCAGGTCCTCCTGAGTCCAGGACTGGTGCTCTATCCACTGTGCTACCCAGCTGCCCCTTCCTTAAATGTTTAATAGAACTCCCTTGTAAATCTATTTGGTCCTGGGCATTTTTTTCTTAAGGAGCTCACTGATAGCTTTTTCAATTTCTTTTTCCTAAGATAGAATTACTTAAGTATTCTGTTTCCTCTTCTATTACTCTAGAATTTTATATTTTTGTAAATATTCATCTATTTTACTTAGATTGTCAGTTTTACTATCATATAACTGGGTAAAATAATTCCCAATATTTGCTTTACTTTTATATTCATTGGAAGTGCATTCACTCTTTTAATTTTTGATACTAGCAATTTGGTTTTCTTCATTCTTTTAAAAATCAAATTAGCCACTGGTTTATCTATTTTATTGTTATTGTCCTCCATGAAACTAGATCCTAGTTTTATTTATTACTTCAATGTTTTTTGTTTGTTTGTTTACTTTAAATCTTATTAATCTCTCCTTTGATTTTCAGGATTTCCATTTTGATCTATAATTGACAATTTAAATTTTTTTTCTTTTTCTTTAGTTGAATGTCTAATTCATTGATTGTCTATTCTCTTTTATTGATTTAAGCATTTAGAGATATAAATTCTCCCCTTAAGTACTATTTTAGCTGTATCCCACAAATTTTGGAATGTTGTCTAGTTATCATAATTCTCTTTAATGAAATAATTTCTTGTTTCTATAATTTTTTCTTGGATCCACTCATTCTTTAGGATTAGGTTATTTAGTTTTTAATTAACTTTTGATCTATGCCTCCATGGCCCTTTATTAAATGTCATTTTTATTGCATTATGGTCTGAAAGAGTGTACTTAATATTTCTGCTTTTTTGCATTTGCTTGGGAGGTTTTTATGTCCTATTCTGTGATCAATTTTTATGAAAGTGCATTTATAGCTGAGAAAAAAGGAATGCTCCTTTCTATTCCCATTCAGTTTTCTCCAGACATGTATCATATAACTTTTCTAAGATTTTATTCATTTCCTTGACTTCTTTCTTATTTATTTTATAGTTAGATTTATCTAATTCTGAGAGGGGAAAGTTGAGGTCTCCCACTAGTGTAGTTTTACATCTTATAATTCATTTCCTTTAAGAATTTGGATGCTATGTCATTTGAGACATACATCGTTAGTATTTATATTACTTCATTGTCTATATTGCCTTTTAGTAAGATGTAGTTTTCCTTCTTATCCCTTTTAAGTAAGTTTATTTTTGCTTTTGCTTTATCTGAGATCATGATTGCTACCTCTGCCTTCTTTTATTTCAGCAGAAGCATAAAATATTTTGCTCTAGCCCCTTATTTTAACTCCCTCTGTTTCTCACTGTTTCAAGTGTTTACAGTTTAAAAATTTTAAAGTATTTAAAGTTTAAAGTGTTTTAAGTATTCAATAAGCAAACAACATAGTATTCAATTCTGGTTTCTAATTCATTCTGCTATTCACTCACTTCCTTTTCATGGATGAGTTTAACCCACTCACGTTCATAGTTATGATTCCTAACTATATATTTCCCTCCATCCTATATTCTTCTGTTTGTCCTTCTGTCTCTTGTTTTATCCTGTCCCTCTTCTTCTTCTTCTTCTTTTTTTTTTTTGGTGAGGCAATTGGGGTTAAATGACTTGCCTAGGGTCACACAGCTAGTTAAGTGTTAAGTGTCTGAGGCTGGATTTGAACTCAGGTCCTCCTGACTCCAGGGCCGGTACTCTATCCACTGCGCCACCTAGCTGCCCCCTGTCCCTCTTCTAAAGTCTATTTTGCTTCTGACCATTGCCTTCTTTTGTGTGCTTTCTCTTTAATCACTCCTTCTTTCCCTTCTCTTCTTCTCATTCGACTTCCCAGTTGGGTATACACATACACACACAGACAGACAGACAGACACACATACACACACACACATTCCCTCTTTGAAAAATTATATGTGAGAGAGGTTTAAACATTGAATACCCCTCCCCTGACATTTCCCCCTCTACTAAAAAGCTCTTCCTTGCTCCTTTTTTTTTTTTTTTGGTGAGGCAATTGGGGTTAAGTGACTTGTCCAGGGTCACACAGCTAGTCAGTGTTAAGTGTCTGAGGCTGGATTTGAACTCAGGTCCTCCTGAATTCAGGGCTGATGCTCTATCCACTGTGCTACCTAGCTGCCCCCCTTGCTCCTTTTTAATGTGAAAATTTTCCCCATTCTTGCTTTCTCTTACTTCTACAATCCTTTTTCCCCCCAGGGCATCCTTCCCTCTTGACTATACATTTAAAAAATTTCATCCCAACATTAGAAGATACACATATTGTCTTACCATGTAGAAAGCTTAATAATTCAATCTTATTGAGTCCCTTTATAATTTCTCTTTTATGTTTATCTTTTTATGCTTCACTTGAGTCTTGTATTTGAAAATCAGATTTTCTATTTATCTCTGTTTTTTTCATCAGGAATGTTTGAAAACCATCTATTTCATTAAATATCCATTTTTCCCCCAAAAAGACTATACTCAGTTTTGTCAGGGAGATTATTATTGTTTGTAATCCCAGTTCTTCTGCGTTCCAAAATATATATTCCAAGCCCTCCTCTCATTTAATGTTGTACTGCTCAATATTGTGTGGTCATGACTGTCTCTTTGGTATTTGAATAGTTTATTTCTGTCTTCTTGAAGTATTTTCTCTTTGACTTGGGAGATCTAGAATTTGTCTATACAATATTCCTGGGAGTTTTCAGTTTGGGAACTCTTTCAGGTGGTGATTGGTAGATTTTTTCCATTTCTGTTCTATCCTCTAGTTTTAGGATATCAGAGCAGTTTTGTTGATAATATCTTGAAATATGACATCTAGGCTCTTTCCTTGATCATAGTCTTCGGTTAATCCAACAATTATTAAATTACCAATCTTCAGTTTATTTTCCGGGTCCATTGTTTTTTCTATGAGATATTTCGCATTTTCTTCTATTTTTTCATAATTTTTATATTGTTTTATTTTTTCTTGATTTCTCTTGGAATCATTAGCTTTCACTTGCCTAATTCTAAATTTTAAGGCATTATTTTCATCAGTGAATTTTTGCACCTCTTTTTCCATTTGGCCAATTCTGTTGTTTTTTAGGTTTCATTTTCTTCAGTATTTTATGTGCCTTTTATCAAGCTCTTAATTGTCTTTTTATAACTTTTCCCCTTTGCTTTCACTTTTTAAATTTAATTACTCCTCTACCACTCTTAGAATTTGAAAATCATTTTTTAGCTCTTCCAGGAATTCTTGTTTTTCATTTCACATTTTTCTTTAAAACTTTGTAGCAAAAGACTTCATTGTCCTTTTCTGAGTTTGTGCCTTGATTTTCCCTGTCACCAAAGTAGTTTTGTTTTGTTTTACCAAAGTAGTTTTAATGGTCAGATTATTTTTTACTTGTTTGTTCTTTGCTCATATTCCCACCCTATTTCTTGATTTGGAACTTTATGTTAACATTGGGCTCTTTCCACTGGGGGTTGGGATAGGGCTGTGTCTCAAGCTTCAGGCTTTTTCACATTGCTGTTTCCAGAGCTAGTTCTGGGGTTTTGGAGTTCTTTGCACTTCCAAGTTAGTGTGATCCAGGAAGAGGTGTGATCACTGCTGTCTTGGTCTGTGCTCTAGTTCTCACCTAAAAATGACCCCTGATCCTTTGGGTTTGCAATCGATACTGCTCCTAAGGACTCCTTCTCTTTGGGACTTAAAATAATATAGTTCCTTAGGGTCCCTTCTCCCTTGAGGCAGGAAGTGATTCTGACCGGCAGGGCTTCCACTCCCTCCTGACTGAAAGTATTCCTTTCTGCCCTTGAACTATGACCCACAAGTGGGTAGAGGCAATGGAGTTGCCAAACAGTGTCTGGCCATGCATTGAGTGCTAGCACAGGACTGCCCTGTAATCTCTTTCTGACCACTTGCCAGGTCCCCTTACCATCTCTGGCTTGAGAGTTTCTGAACCTGCTGCTACTTCTGTCACCATCACCTAATTCCACCACTGGGGTTTCATCCACACGGCTGAAAGATGTCTCACACTAAGCTTTTGTTGGCTCTGACACTCCAGCATTCTACTTGAGGGAGTTATTTTGTTGCTGTTCTTTGCCCTTCTTTATCAAAGAGGACCATGACGTATGTCATGACTTGTGATGAATTGGATTTAAATGAGTGAGGACTGTGCAAGGTCATCAAGCTCATTCTCTCCTCCAGAGCCTTCTGGGTCTAGTGGCAAAATATATATCAGGACCACAGCACATGACACTGGATGTTTAAGGCAATTGGGGTTAAGTGACTTGCTCAGGGTCACACAGCTACTGCATCTGAGGTGAGATTCAGACTCAGATTCTCATGACTCTAGGGCCAATGCTTTCTCCACTTCATTATCACTGCTCCACCATCTTGTTTAGGCCCCGGGAAGGCCTGCTATTTCAATGTTATTGCTGATCTTCATCATTATTATTATTTTGTATTTGCTTTTCTCTGGGTCATACCAGTAGGACAGTAAGCTCTTTTGGGGCTGATACCCAGCTTCCTCTCTTGTTTTATAGTCGTATCCTAGGGCTTAGCATAGTGCTTGGCACATGCTGGGTATTTAAGATCCATTTGCTGAATTGAATTTAAAAATTTCTTCCCCCCATGGAATATAAACTCTTTGAGGGCAGATATGGCATTTTTGTTTGTTGAGCTGTTACACATTTTTTGTATATTGATTTTAGATTTCCAACAAACCACAGAATGTATAACTTCATGAAAATTGTGTGGTCTTTTCTATGCTAGGTCAACATTTGAAAAATATTTTATTTGAAAAGTTGGAAAATTATTTAAAAAAAACTTTCCTAGATTCAGAAGAGATTTTAGAGGTCATCTAGGCCAAACCACTCATTTTTACAAAAGAGGAAACTAAGGCCCACAACAGTGAGGCAAGCTTGTCTGAGATTATCTAGGTAGCAAGTAGAAGAAATGAGAGTTGAACGGAAGGTGCCCTGGCTCCCAATCAAGTTCCCTTTCTTGACCCGTAATACATGTTTAATAACTATTTGTTGAACTGAACAGAATGAAATATGTCCCTTCTCCCACATCCCCAGTAGAATGAAATCTCACTGAGTTCAGGGATTGTATGCCTTTGTGTCCCCAGAACCTAACCTTGGGCCTGACATATAGCAGACATGTAATTGAATTGCCTTCGATTGAATTGGAAAGGAAGCCATTTCACAGTACTATAGACATGAAGCTGGAAATGACCTTAGAGTTAATTGAATGCCAATCCCCTCATTTTGTAGATGAGGAAACTGAAGGAGAGGGAAGTTAAGTGACTTGCCCAAGGTCTCATGGTTATTAAGGGTCTGCAGTGGGATGTGATTCCAGGTTTTTCAATTCCAAGTCCAATGCCCTATAAATTATGCCATTTCCTATATTTCTGGTACTTTGAAGGTAGGGGAGAAAAGACTGCAATGTACCTGTCAAAGGGCAGGGAAATCCCAGGCCTATAGCTGTCTGTGGACAGGGTAGCCCTCTCCCCTCTTCTCCCTGAAGGGATGGAGGCAAGCAATGCCATATGCCAGTTATGTAACCACCCAGGTGACCCAGCTCAGGCCCTGGCTCTGGTTCTTGGTCTTCTTGCCTCTAGGGCTCCCATGGCCTCTCCATGTGTTGGGTGGGGTGGGGGGGGTGCTATTGCTGTGTCAGTCTTTCCACCAGGCCTCCCTCTGATAAACATGTCCGCTGGGGGAGGGAGGCTTAGCCTGGCCAAGTACCAGAGGCAGGGAGGGGCAAAGGAGACCACAGGAGCCTCTGCTGGGGAGGTGATGAGGGGCCTGGCCCCGGGTGCTGACAGTGCGAATGGAGAAGGGGTAAAAGAACCAGAAGACGTGGTGACAGGTTGGATCTAGGCGGACGCTTGGAGCCAGAGAGGACGCTGAGGTTTCAAGCCTGAGTGCCTGGGAGCAGGGGGCTGCTGTTGACAGAGAGACACTGGAGTGGGTTTGGAAAGGGAAGGGAAGGATTAGACCCCCTTGGAGGTGGTCTTGCTGGGGTCAGGCCAAATTGGCCCGGAGTCCAGGGGGAAACCTTCCCCCACAAGCCTGCTGCGGGCTTCCCTCTTTACGCCACTCTCCTTCCCTGTGCACTCCCACCCCCTCCCACAACCGGCTTACTTTGCTCAACCATCTGCTCCCTCCCCCCTTCTCCTCCATCTCCCTCCTCCTTCCCTTCTCTCTGCTATCAGCTGGCTGGGCTCTCCTTATCCCCCGGATGCTGAAAGCTGGAGGGGCAAGCGGAACCCCGGGCAGGCTCCAGCCCATAGGAAAGCACTGGCTGGGGCTCATCAGTTCCATAGAGGATGTGAGTCTGGAGGTGGTTTTAGCTCCTCCTTAAGAGGATCAAACACAAAATGCATTCAAAACCATTCATTACCTTGGCCCTTCTTACCTTTCTGGTCTTCTTACACCTTCTCCCTGCCATGGCCTCTTCTATGCCATGACCTCCCAGGTGGTCCGTGAACAAGATACTGCAATGGGGGCATTTTCTCTGGCTCTTTCCCCGGACCTGGAGCCTGCTCCCTCTTCCACTCGGACCACTGACCTCCCAAACCTCATCTTCTACACGAAGCCTTCCCAATCCTTCTCCATTCCAGTGCCTTTCCTCTGGTAATTATTTCCTGTTATTTGTTTGCATGTTGTCTCTCTCATTGGACTGTGAACTTCTTGAGGGCAGGGACTGACTTTTGCCTCTTTTTGTATCCCCAGCACTTTGCACGGTGAGGTACCTGGCTCATAGTAAGCACTCAATAAATGTTAATTGATTTATTGAGACACTGGTATCCAAGGAAATGTCATTAACCCTAGAGTCAAGAGGATCTGGCCTCAAGTCTTGTCTCTCTGATGCTCACTTGCTATGTGACCTTGGGGTAAATCATCCAATGTCTATGAGCCTCAGTTTCCTCGTTCGTAAAAGGGGCAGAATAGTTCCTGTACTGAGAGAGGCAGAAGGGCAATAATGATAACTGGCATTTGAATGTAAAACAAACAAAAAAAAGCACTTTACACACTTTATCTTATCCAAACATCACAACAACTTTTTGGGAGATGGGGGTTATTATTATCATTCCCATTTTATAGACAAAGAAACTGGGGCTGTGAGAGGTAGTGGTTTCCCCAGGGTCATATAAAGCAGTTAGGTGGTAAAGTAGATAAAATACTTGGCCTGGAGTCAGAAAACCTGAGTTCAAATCTAGCCTTAGACACTAGCTATCTGACCCTGGACAAGTTGCTGAACCCTGTTTGCCTCAGTTTCCTCATCTGGAAAATGATCTGGAGAAAGAAATGGCAAACCATTCTAATATCTTGGCCAAAAAAACCCCACAAAAAAACACAAAACGAGGTCATGAAGAGTTGGACACAAGTGAAATAACTGAACAACAACAATAACAACAACAGGGTCACATACTTAGTAAATGTCTAAGGCAGGATTGGAACTTAGGTCTTCCTCACTTTCAACCCAGTACTCCATTCACTGCACCACCTAGCTGGAAAGTGATCCTTGAAGCCACCCCCCCCCCCAAAAAAAAAAAGAGTTCAAGTTTTGTCTCAGATGCATACTGGCTATGAGTCCCTGAGCAGTAATTGAACCTCCCAGGACCCCCAAGCAGCTCTCTAGAAGTTGCTGAGGAAATGCTGACCTTTTTTTGGCAGAGAGAGGTTCCTCACTTCCCTCCCTCATGGGTCCAGTCCCTAGTTCCTTGATACTTGTGCTAACTACCATAGAGAGTTGCAGAAAGTACTCCATAGGTATTAAAATGCTAGAAATATGAGCTATCCATGACAGGAGATCCCCATCTAATATATTCACTCATCCCAGAGTCAAAGTTGGGACTGCTTTGTCCTTGCATGAGGGAGAAAAACGAGGGGTGGAAAAGTTCCCTAGTGGAGATGGAATGCAGCTCCTAGTCCCCTTGGGAGAGATTATCTTCTCCATCTTGGTCAGCAAGAGACTTCAGAAGAAACACTGGACTAGAAACCTGGGGGCCTAGGTTCTAGTCCCAACTCCCACAATTTTGTCCCCTCTCTGAGCCTCAGTGTTCATAGACTGGATTTCCTTAGCCCTTGTTCTATTCCCAAGTCCACATGAACTCCAAGAAGGCATGCAGGGTCCTTGTCTTTTCCAGAGCTGGGGAGAACAAGAAAGGGAGGGAGAAGCATATAACAGAGCTAAAGCTGCTGATGCGTGGAGGAAATGGGAGGCTATGTTGCTTTCCACTCCCATAGGAACAGATAACTGAGAGATGACTGTAGCTGCCCCATGAAAGTCCAGGCTGGAGAGAGGAAAGTATCCCCTGGACACTAGCGCCAGGATTCGATGTTTTCCAGATTGGAAGACTGGCCATGCCTTCTTATTTTCTTCTCCATTGCATCTCACTTGCCTTCTTTGGGGGACAGGTACTGGACAGAAATCAATCCATATTAGCAATGCTCAACAGATATTTACTAAAGATCCCCTTTGTACCCAGGTTTATGCTCCAATATAGTGGGGCTGGAGGGAGGTAAGGAAGATGGGGTGGTTGGAGGAAGATCAGAGCCCTGTCTGCAGGGGGCTCAGTATCTGAGAGAAACAGAAGGAATAAATTCAGGGTCTATTAATAAGATGAAATTTAATAGGAATGAATTCAAAGTTCTATACTTGGATTCAAAAAATCAATTTCATAAGCACAAGATGGGGCTAAATAGTGATCTACCTGAAAAAGATCTGGGATTTTTAAAGGACAGTAGGATATGGCATCCAAAAATGCTAATGTTATGCTGAATTAGAGTACAGTCATAATGTATCAGAGAATAGGGAAGTGAGGACTCTGATCGGACTGGAGTACTGGTATACCAGAGTATCAACTATAATTGTATATGAGCACCATATTTTAAGGAGGACATTGACAAAGTGGAGAGTATCAAGAAGAAAGGGACAAACATGTATAATTAATATCATATTGCTTGCCTTCTTAATGGGTGGGAGAGGGACTGAAAGGAGGAAGAAAATTTAGAATTCTAAAAAAAGAATGTCAAACTAAAGAAATTATGTTTTTTAAAGAAAAACAAAGAATGGGAGGGGGGGGAAAGAGAAAGCAACAAAGATGGTCATGATCATTAGTTTATCTCCAGAAGGGAACTTGGATATCATTTAGTCCAACTCTTTTATTTTAAAGAAGAGGAAACTCTTTGAGGGTGAACAAGGTTAAGGAACTTGGCCTAGGGTCTTTCCTCAAGTAGCAGACCTGGAATTTGAACCAACACCCCCTTCCTCCAAGTATCGTCCTCTTTCTGCTGCTGAAGGAAGATGTCAAAGGCACTGGTATGTTTAGCCTGGAGAAGAGGAGGTGACAGGGGATGCAGGACACATGAGACATCATCTGGAAGGTAGAGTCACTCTCCCAGGATTGGCCCAGGAGCATGGGATAGAAGTGGCAAAAAAAAAAGAGTCAGATTTGATCTGATCTAAGGGGGGAAAAAGCACCTGGAAAATTAGTGATCTCCAGAAGTTTTGCTTGGGAGGCAGGGAGATCCTTGTGCAGCCTTGAACACAGGCAGGGAGTGGAGGAGCTTTCTGTTCAAGGACATATTGAGCGGGATGGCCCCTAGTGTCCAACTCTGAGATTTCATAATTCTGTGCCTGGGGACTTCCCAGTCTAAGGAACGATAGACTGAATCCTGTATGTTGGAGAACTTACGCTGGGCTCAGGAGAAGAGGCCCGTGCTCAAGGGATAGAGGACTGATAATACCAGGCAGCTGACATTGGAAGGATCACAGGGTGCGGGGAGGACTGAGCCCTTGGTTCTGGTCCAGGCTGCACTGGTAACTTCAGGCATGGACCAAACAATTCCTTTTCCCTTTTAAAAATTTTTTTGGCCCCTCTATAAGATTAAGCAGGGTGAACTAGGTGGTCTTTAGGGATCTGTCCGGTTGTGTTCTTCAATTTGCTAATTGTGCAAGAAGCAGGCCTTTCTCCCTCAATGCAATAGTACAGTGGATAGGGAGCTGGCCCTAGGGTCAGGACACCTGGGTTCAAGTACTTCCTCGGATACTTAAGGCTGGGAGAGTCTGGACTAGCCTCTGAACTCCTCACTCCCTCAGGCAACTCTCTAGGCTATAAAATGCAAATAAGTTGGGGATCTACTTTGGGAGGGCTCCTGCAATGGACACCAAAGGCCTGCCCCCCACCCGCCCCCGAAAAATTATTGTGCTAAAAACATAAGGTGCCTCTCACATATGGTTTAGTGACAAGAGCCCAAATTTGGAGTCAGATGACTTGGGTTGCCTCTTGACCAGATTCTTATGTCTTCCACAGGTAGACAGGTCACTTCCCTATTGTTGGTCATAGCTTCCTGAGAGGCAATGGGGTTCTGCAGGGGGTAGGACATGGTACCTGGAGAAGGGAATACTTGGGATCAAATCCAGCCTCAGACACTTACTAACTGTGTGCCCTTAGGCAAGTCACTTAACCACATGGTATCCCTTGGTTGGACAATATCAGTACCCACCTCCCAAGGTTGTTGTGAAGATAAAATGAGATGATATTTGTAAGGTGCTTAAAGATCCTATATAAATGCTAGCTCCTTTTATTATAAAATGAGGGGAAGTTTATCTTGTCTTTTTTTTGTTGGTGTTTTTTTTTTTTAGTGAGGCAATTGGGGTTAAGTGACTTGCCCAGGGTCACACAGCTAGTAAGTGTTAAGTGTCTGAGGCTGGATTTGAACTCAGGTACTCCTGACTCCAGGGAGTGCTCTATCCACTGCGCCACCTAGCTACCCCAGAAGTTTATCTTGGCTGGACAATATCAGTACCCACCTCCCAAGGTTGTGAAGATAAAATGAGATGATATTTGTAAGGTGCTTAAAGGTCCTGTATAAATGCTAGCTCCTTTTATTATAAAATGAGGGGAAGTTTATCTAAATGATCTCTAAGTTCCCCTTCTGGCTCTCAAATTCCAGGATTCTCTGTATCTACAATACTCTGGGCATGAGTGGTCTCGGCCTCTTCTCTGAACTCCTATCACCCCAGAGAGGCAATGCGGCCTGTCCGTCCAAGTGAGGACAGTTGAATTCTGGACCCAGCTCTGACCCTCATCCACTGAGCCAAGTCTCTAGACTCCAGTTTCCTTCTCTGGAAAATGAGGGCATTGGAGCAGACAGGGTCCACAGTTCATGCCAGGCCCCAGTTCTCAAAATTCCATGAAGTTCCACAGCATCTCAGAGTCGGAAGAGACGTCACAGCTCATCTACCTCCATGCATTCTATTGCACCCCATTCATTGGGTTCTATCTGAGGGCTGAGCAGAACCAGTCTAATCTGTTAGCACCCCACAGCTCCATGGTGGCCTAACCTTTGGATACTGGAGACACCACCATCTTCTCCCCATCTTTCTCATTCTCTCCCTCCTTCTCCCCCTCCCAGAGATATGAGGGGCCATCCATCTAGTCTAACGCTCTCATTCACGAGGAAACGGAGGTCCGGGGAGTTTAAGCACCAGCGGGTGGGATATAAACCCAAAAGCCAGAGGGCTTTTCCTCTTTGGGTCAGTCCTGCTTAGTTGGGGGCTGGGAGCAGAGAAGGGAACTGGGGAGCTGCAAAGGACAGACTGTTTTTCTTTTTCTAACCATAAAAGTTTGGCCCCATAACGATCGACCTTTGTGGGTGGGGGGTCATGGGGAAGGGGAGGGGTCAGGACAGACAGAGGAGAGCACAGATCCCCTGTCCAGCTGCCTCTCTGCTTGTTTTGAAACTCTTTTCTCCAGTCGGATAAGAACAACCATTATCTGCTCTCTGAGCTGCGCATGAAATACGATGTAAGAATTAATCTTTTTATCTGATTGGCGAGTGCCCGGGGCCTGTTTGGGGGCCGAGGATTTGAGGGTATTGCAACACAACTGAGCCTTGATCCACACGGGGCCCTTGTTGTTCTCAGAATTCCAAATAATCCCTGCTCCTTCCCTCCCCCTGGCCTCCCCCTCTTCGTGTGCTTTTCCAGGCTGGAGACACCATAGGAATGAATTTAATGAGTTCCCAGACCTCTGCTGAGTCTTACACACTGCCTTTCTTATGCTCAAGGCCGTCCAAAGCCATCAGGTAGAGCTGAGAGCAATTAAAAGTCTGGGGGAGTGGAGGACAAGGGAAGGGGGCGGAGATCAAAACATGAGAAAGGAAAAAAAAAAAACCACCTCTTCTTTATGAGAGATGCTGTTTGGGGACTTATGGGACCTAGGACCGGGAGACCTTTATTCAGCATCTTAGATTCAGAGCTGGAAGAGAAATCTTCCAGGTCATTTAGCTCAATCCCCTCATTTTTCAGATGGGGAAACTGAGGCCAAGAAGGATTAAAGACTTGCCCAAGGTCATATAGGTAGTAAGTGGCAGAGTCAGAATTTGAACCCAGGTCCTCAATCTCAAATCCAGTACTCGTTCCACTGTACTAGCTAAGTGTGAGGTAAGTGGTGCAGTGGATAGAGCTGGTTCTGGAGTTGGGAAGACCTAAGTTCAAACTTTGCCTCAGAAACCCATTAGCTGTGTGATCCTAGGTAAGTCTCTTAGCCTCAACTTCCTTATCTGTAAAATGGAGATGATAATAACAGCCCCTACCTTCCAAGGTGGTTGTGAGGATTAAATGAGATAATATTTGTAAAGCACTTAGCCTCATGCCTGGTAAACAGCAGGTGCTTAATAAATGTTTGTTACCCTCCTACTAACCATGCTGGTCCCCCTAAATGAAGTAGGTAAACAGAATTGCATCAAATACTAACTCTGAGTCTTAATGTGTGTGACATCAGCAAGTTGATTAAATTTTCTGAGCTTCAGTATTCTCAATCAACAAGCATTTATTGGGGCAGCTAGGTGGTGCAGTGGATAGAGCACTGGCCCTGGAGTCAGGAGGACCTGAGTTCAAATCCGGTCTCAGACACTTAACACTTACTAGCTGTGTGACCCTGGGCCAGTCACTTATCCCCAGTTGCCTTACCCAAAACAAACAAAAAAACAAGCATTTATTAAGTTCCAACTATGTGCCAACTCTGTTCCAAATGCTGGGAGAGGAAACAGTTCCTGCTCTTGAGAAGCTCACATTGAGACCATGTACAGGCACATGTAGAACACAGGGAAACACCTTAGGAGGAGAAGGCTCTAGCAGCCCAGCAAGCAGGAAAGACCTCCCTCCAAAGAGGGCACTTGAAGGAAATCAAGGGGTCCCAGAGGAGAAGGGGATGGGCAGGGACCTTCCAGGCACGGACACAGCCAGTGCAAAGACTCAGAGAGAGGAAGTAGAACAGCCAGTTTGACTACACCTTGGAAGTACATGGTTGTTGCTGTTGTTGTTTGTATATGGGGGTAAGTAACATGAAGGGTGAGAAGTGGTCTAGTTGGATCTATGACCAGCATTTATTAAGTACCGCCTGTATGCCAGGCACTGTGATAAGCACAAGGTATGTAAAGAAAGGCCCCAAACAAAAGAAAATAAACATCCATCTTTGCCTTCTGCCATCTCATGGTCTAATAGGGGAGACATCATGTGAACCACTATGGACAAACAAGCTAGAGACAGGTTTGATTAGAGATAATTAATAAAAGGAAGGTACTAGAATTAAGGGAGGTGAGGAAAGACTTCTTACAGGAGGTGAATTTATGGTTGAGACTCGAAGGAAGACAGGGAAGGCAGGAGGCAGAGGTGGCTTTAAATGCCCCAAAAGTGTTGTGTATTTGATCCTGGAAGTAATAGGGAGTCATTGATGTTTATTGAGTAGGAAGGGACGTGGTCAAACTTACACTTCAGGAAGATCCCTTTGGCAGCTGAGCAAAGGGTAGGTTGGAACAGGAGAGATGAGGTAGAGAGACCAATTAGAAGGCTGTCACCATCATCTGGAGAAAGAGAACTGAACTAGGGTAGTGGCTGTGTAGGAATTTAGAAGGAAATGGGGAAAATGTGAGAAATGACAAGATTGGGCAACTGATTGGATATGTGGGATGAGGAAGAGCGAAGATTAAGGGATGACACTTTAGCTTTGACCATGGGTCACTGGAAGCTGGGTAATCCTCTCCTTTGAAATGAGGTAAATGGTAGTTTGCCACCTACCTCACAGGGTGCTGGGGCTAGAAGGGGCCTCGTCAGCCTCAAAGCATGAAGGAAATATCAGTGATCACTGTCGTCATCTTCACCATGGGGCAGAGGCTCTCCCTCCACCCTGGGAGAAAGGGGTTGGGGATGAGGATGGCAGGACCCTCCAGTGCTTCCCAGGGTGCCTCGACTCTGAGAGTGCTCTCCATTTACGCTGACTATAACTCTCTCTCTCTCTCTCTCTCTCTCTCTCTCTGTATATATATATATGTGTGTGTGTACATATATGTATAAGTATGTATGTGTGTATGTATGTATGTGTATATATACATATATATAAACACAAAGTTGTTTGTATGTCACTTCTTCCATTGGAATGTGAGCTCCTTGAGGACAAGGAGGAGGAGGAAGAGGAGGAGGAGGAGGAGGAAGGAGAAGGAGAAGGAGAAGGAGAAGGAGAAGGAGAAGGAGAAGGAGAAGGAGAAGGAGAAGGAGAAGGAGAAGGAAAAGGAGAAGGAGAAGGAGAAGGAGAAGGAGAAGGAGGAGAAGGAGAAGGAGAAGGAGAAGGAGAAGGAGAAGGAGAAGGAAAAGGTAGTAGTCAGGGAAGCACCAAAAGAGAGAGCAAGATGATGTGCACCAGGAAAGCTCACTCTGCCACTTACTTACCATGAGAACTTGGGTCAGCCATTTCCCTTTCTTTAAACTTCAGCTACATCAATGTAAAATGAGAGGGGGGGTGGACAAAGTGTTAACTCAGATCCTTTGCAGCTGAAAAGTATTTGGTATCTATGAATATAATGAAATGGGCAGCTAGATGGCTGGACCTGGAGTCAGGAAAATGAGTTCAAATCCAGAGTCAGATACTTGCTAGCTATGTGACTCTGGGCAAGTCACTTCACCCTGTTTGCCTCAGTTTCCTTATTTGTAAAATGAGTTAGAGAAGGAAATGGAAAACCACTCCAGTATCTCTGCCAAGAAAACCTCAAACAGGGTTGCAAAGAGTCTTCCATGAGTAGAATGACTGAACGAAAACCAATGAATAGACACTTACAATCTCAGAGACACAAGTAGTAACATTTGTCTTAGGCAGGTTGGGAAAGTCGGCATTCTGACAATTAAAGCAGTCTTCTTGTGGTTCTCTGAGAAGATCCTACATTCTCCCAACTCTTCCTCTCATCTCATGCTTCTCCACACCTCAATCCTGGAGTAACCTCTTCCTCCTCTCAGCCCTGCCCAGTGAAGTCCTTGCAATAAGGGTCAGCTCACGTGCCACTTCCTCCAGGAAGCCTTCCTGCATCCCTGCAGCCACTAATGGTCTGGTCCCTCCCTCCTCCAAGCTCCATAGCAATTGTTCCTTAAATTAACATCACCATGATGAAAAGGCAATTACTGTGTGCCAAGCATGGCATTAGGCTCTGTATCATAGCCTTGGGGTCTTTTATTCTGTGGCTTATGGTAGACAGTATGGTAAGGGCAGTAAGAAACATTGGATTAGGAGTTAGTCCCTAGGTGGCTCAGTGGATAGTGCATCAAGAAAGACCTGAGTTAGGTACCACCTCACAGGTTGTTGTGAAGCTCAAATGAGCTAACATGAGTAATATGTTTCACCAACTTTAAATGTTAGCTATTGTATGATTGTCGTGTGCCCCTGGGCAAGTGATTTCACATCTGTTGGTCTCAGTTTCCATGCCTGTAAAATGAAGAGGTTGGATTGAATCTGTAGGATTGAGATCCAGAGAGGGAATTACTGATCACCTAGTTTAGTTGAATTCACTTATTTGACAGATGGGGAAGGCACAGAGCTTCTGACTCCAAATACAGGGTTCTTTCTATTACACCACCCTATTAGAAGAGAATCCTTGGTGATTGAAAAGTCTTCTAGATCCAAAGGAATAAATCCCTAATGGTGGAATTTCAGGTAGCAAGGAGATATCTTTGAGCACAGAGGCAACTGAGCCCACTCTGGCCATTGCTGTTGTATGGAAGCCGGAAGGTGGAGCGCTCCTGCCTCTTGTCACAACAGCTCAGCAGCCTTGATGACAGCCACAATGACCGTCTTTCACACCAGGCCACTTTCTGTCTAATCACTCTTTCTGGCAGTGGCTGGGATGAGGCGCTTAAGTCTCACATGGTGGCTGAGTCCCTGTAATATGGGATTATACGTGACCAGTACACATACTCCCACGGGGCCCCCGAGGCTCACGGTCCTGAGCAAACGACAGCCGCTTTTCATGCCCAGTCCTGAAATCTGGGCTTCTTGGCATCAGCAGCTTCTCAAGTGTGCCCCATCCTCCCGCTTCCTCGGAGCATCCAGTACCTGGCCTGCCCACAAAAAACCCCATGGGGATAGAGCTCAAAGACACCTTAGGGATGCCCAAGTCCAACCCTTCCCAATGAAGAGACTGAGGTCTGGAGAGGAAGGATGATTTGTCCAAGGTTCAGTAGGTAATGAGTGGCCAGAATGAAAACTCAGCTCTCTTGCCGCTAAGGCTAGTGCTCTCTCTGTTATACCAGAGGGACATTTTTACAGCATTTTCCCATTCCGACATTTGACCCAAATTCCCTTCTCCTGATCCAGACTGATGGAGGCTCTCCTAGTTTGGCTTAAAGGGTCACCCATGAGGAAAAAATGGGAAAAAAATGAAAGAAAGAAAAGGAATATAGAATAAGAGGAATAAAAGTAAAATAAAATACTGTTTGTCCTGACACCTGGGGAAAAGCCCCCTTCACCCCATGCTAGTTATGACTCAGGTAGGAATAAAACAGTAATGTCCACCAAGGTAATTGGGGAAACTGAGCAAATGCAAGATGAGGGAAGTAATAAAGTGATGGGAGAAATGCCACCTGGCAGCGTGTACTCTGGATCTGAGAGAAGTTCAGGCCACTGTTAAATTTAATAGGCTTATCAGGGGTACCTTGTAGATGAAGGGAAGGGCATGGTGGGAGGCCCTGAGCCCACTTTGCTGCAGGAGCTCACGAGAGGCATTTGAAGACGTTAAGTAAGAGGAAGTAGAAATCCAACTAGGACATGCGGCATGAGGGCTTTTATTTATCTATTGTTTGATAAATTACTATCTCTTGGCAATTGGTCACCTCCCAAGGAAGGTCTCCCAGGTCCCCTACCCCCAAGATTCTGCTACTGTGGTGTCCCTTTTCTGGGGTCCATCTTCTCACCCCCACCTAACTACACCCAGAGTCAAACTGTTCCCTGAACTGCCACAGACCTCTCCCCCATTCGTTTTAACTTGACGAGGAGCAAGAATTCCTAGTTATGGCTTGGATTCTTATCTGGTCATAGGGTAGTTTCCTCTATCCTATTCTAAGGACATAGGTCCCTCTGCCGGGCATCTCCCAGTGGTTCCTTTTCTGAGCTACTTTGCCCAAACCTCAGTTCCACAAGGATGAGAGAGCATCGGATTTGGAAACAGGAACTCTAGATTCAAATTAAGGGCCTGGGGGCAGCTAGGGGGCACAGTGGATAAAGCACCAGGACTGGAGTCGGGAGGACCTTAGTTCAAATCTGGCCTCAGACACTTGACACTTACTAGCTGTATGACCTTGGGCAAGTCACTTAACCCTCATTGCCCCGAAAATAAAAAGAAAAGAAAAGAAAAAATTAAGGCCCCAACACTCACGATGTGACTGGGGCTATCTCAACTGCTTAGTCTGAAATTCTTCCTCTGTGAAATGGAGATGACTGATGACTCAGAGGCTTGCTCCAAAGAAGGGACTTTGTAAATCATGAAGTGCTCCTTAAAACTGAGTTACGAGGGGCAGCTAGGTGGCACAGTATATAGAGCACAGGCCCTGGAGTCAGGAGGACCTGAGTTCAAATCCGGCCTCAGACACTTGACACTTACTAGCTGTGTGACCCTGAGCAAGTCACTTAATCCCCATTGCCCCCCAGGAAAAAAAACCTGAGTTACCAGGGGCAGCAAGGTGGCACAGTGGATAGAGCACCAGTCCTGGAGTCAGAAGAAGCTGAGTTCAAATCCAGCCTGAGATACTTACCAGCTGTGTGACCCTGGGAAAATCACTTAACCCCAATTGCCTTCAAAAGAAACAGAAAACAAATTACTATCATTAATGTTCATCCTCTTCCCCAGCATTGCCAACATCTCAGACTTCTTTCAGTTCTTCTTTATTGAGATGACCTGATGCTCCCAGGAGAGAGACCGAGGCTTTATTTAGTCCCATCTTCCAGCCAGTCTCTTATGGTATTGAAGTTCAGCATTGGGTGAAGAGATTCAGGCTTCCAGCTACAGCCAAAATCTCGGCTATGCAATGACCACAGTGGGACCAGCCATACACAAGGTAGACGCATGCAGTTGCCTTCCCAGTAGACTTGAAAGAATGCTAATGGTCAGTACCAAACAGTGACAGAATCCTAGAGAAGCAGGCGCTCTAAATCAGGGGTTCCATGGGTGGACTCCAAAAGCATCCATGAACTCGGATGGGAAAGTAAATTACATCTTTATTCTCATTTACTTCTACATGAAATTTAGCATTTCCTTCAATTATTTAAGAGCATTTAATCTGAGAAGGCTTCACCAGACTGCCAAAGGGGTCCATGACTCAACAAATATTAAAACCCTCAGCTCTAAATCGATGGTTCTTACCATTCAACCTCCTATTCAGTACAAGAGATCCTTCAATCTCACAGACAGTGAGATGATAGTCAAGGGGTCATTTGACCTCTGCTTTGATACTGCAAATAACAGGTAGCTCATTACCTACCAAGATAGCCTCTTGAAAGGAAGCTGGTTCTAGTGGTTAAAAATCACTTTACTCTGAGCCGGAATCCCTTGAAACTGTCCCCATAAGGATCCTAAGTTCTCCTCTCTGGAGTGGCACAAGCTTGACTTTTGTCTCTATGAAAGCCTTTGAGATATTTTAAGAAAAAACAAGACTGTTTTCTTCTCTGCTCCCAAGTCCTCTCTTTTCTATCCTTCTAACTCAGGCCATCTGCCATGTATGTTTGTTTGTTGTTGTTTTCTGAATTTTGTGCATTCTGCTCACTCTCCTCAGGACATGCATCAGTTTGTCAATGGATCTCTTAAAATGAGGTGTCTAGAATTGTCCCAAATCCCCCTGACACAAGCAGGGAAGAGAACAATAGAACTAGCACCTCTCTTCCTCTGGACACTGTATTTTCTTTGAAACAACCACATCATTGAAACCAATGAAACTTATGGTATGACAAACCCATTGGTTAATCTTGATGTTATTCCTGTTACTTCCCCCTTTACAAGCAATCTGTATTCTAGGGGGTTGGAAGCGCAGACCCTATATGACAGAATATTTCATTCTCAATCCCACAAAAATGAATGATAAAACAGAGACTGCAAACTCTTTGCTTCTTTTCCTATGGAGAGTCAGAATGTAAACTCTATATCATTCTGTATGACTTGGCATCAAAGGAGCTGGGATTCAAAACCAATACCTCACAGAGCTGTGAGAATTCCATGACATACTCTGGAGGAAGTTTGTCAATTGCATTACAGAAGAACACTGCTATGGTTGTATTTCAAACATTCAGTCTGGTAGATATCCATCTTGCTAGCCCTGCTGCTAAGCAAAACTTACCTGTGTCTGATCTTTAGTCATATCTGACTCTTTGTGATCTCTTTTGGGGGTTTTCTTGGCTGAGATACTGGAGAGGTTTGCCATTCTCTTCTCCAGTTCATTTTACAGATGAGGAAACTGAGGTAAACAGGATTAAGTGACTTGCCCAGGGTCCCACAGCTAGTAAGTGTCTGAGGCCCATGCTCTATCCACTGTACCACCTAATTGCCCAGTTATTTTGTCCTTGAAAGTTGTCCTGAGAATGTTTAAAAAATGTTTTTTGTTTACATGTAACTGAGAAAAAATAAAAATAAGTAACATAAAAAGAAAACATAGCTAACGTGGAAATGTTTTGCATGGTTATACACGTATAATCTATATCCAGTTGCTTGCCTTCTCGTGGAAGGTGGAGGTGAGGGAGGGAGAGAATTTGGAACTCAAAATTAAAAAACAAATGAATGTGGGGCAGCTAGGTGGTACAGTGGATAGAGCATTGGCTCTGGATTCAGGAGGACCTGAGTTCAAATCCAGCCTCAGACACTTGACACTTACTGGCTGTGTGACCCTGGGCAAGTTATTTAACCCCAATTGCCTCACCAAAAAAAAAAAAAATGAATGTGAAAAAATTGTCATTTATGTGTAATTGAGAAAAAATTAAACTAAACAACATTAAGAAGGTGTCCTGAAATAGGCATGAGTAAGAAAAGATTGAAGAATTTAGGGTGAGGGTTAGAGAAGGGGCCTTGGAAACCATCTGATTCAGGCTCATCATCTTGGAGATGAGGAGACCAAGAAAGTTCCAAGGAGGAGAAGGAACTTTTTCTAGGTCACACAGATATATTAGGGGGGATGTGGGAAGTCCAAGCACATTCAAGAATGGGATGCCTGGGTTCTAGCCTTGGTTCTGTCAATGACTTGCTGCATGATCTTGGGTAATTTCTCTCCTTTGTGAAATGATATGGGGGCGCCTAATGATATCTAAGGTCATATCTAGTTGTGAAATTCTTGGACACTGCCCATGAGTTGGTGTCAGGCTGGGTTGACTGAAGAGTCAAGACTTAAGCGGCACCCCCTCCCTCACAGACACCTCCTCTTTACACAATACACACATGCGTGTGCGCACACACACACACACACACACACACACCCCACACTCGCGCGTGCACGCGCGCGTGCACGCACACATGCAGCCTCCAGCCTGGTGTTCAGGACATACAAGGCACCACTGTAACAGCTGTAGAGGGGGTCAAAGAGAGCAATCTGTTCTTAAAACTACCTTGAAACTGTGCCAGGCCTTGCAAAACACCAACTGAAAAGCCCAGCCTAGAGAGGGAGCCAGGGCCCTTTCACCCTGTGCCAGGTGAGGGCACAATTCCCAACCTGTCCCCATGGGTGATTTTGCCATCATCAACCTCTCTCTGCCCCACCAGGTAGCAGTGACTCAACTCATTGTGGGGATGACTTGGGTAAATGTTTTATTCACAACCTCTTAAAGTCACAAGGGCCATGCCCCACTGAGTTAGCCCCAGCTGCTCCCCTTCTCCCTACTCTTTTTGTCTCCTTCTGTTGGGGGAAGCAAGAAAGGATTTGAAGCAGACCAGGATTCACAGGACTTAGGGCAGACAAAGACCAACAATTTATTATGATGTGCTTAAGAGCTGCTAATAGAAATTAACTGAATTCAGTGGTAGAAAGGATGGGCTGAGGATCAAGTGTGGTATTGTAGGGAAAGTGTGGGACTTAGAATTTAAAAATTCCAGGCCAGCTAGGTGTTGCAGTGGATAGAGCACTGGCCCTGGATTCAGGGGGACCTGAGTTCAAATCTGGCCTCAGATGCTTGACACTTACTAGCTGTGTGACCTTGGGCAAGTCAGATAACCCTCATTGCCCTGCCAAAAAAAAAAAAAAAACCAAAAAATAATTATGAAGTTCAGAAGGAAGGAAACAAAAGTTTGTTAAACACCTCAGAAATTCCAGGCACCGTGCTAAGCACTTTACAAATATTATCTCATTTAATCCTGGCAACAACCCTGGGAGGTGGATCCTATTCTTATCCCGATTTTATATGTGAAGAAACTGAGTCAAACAGAAGTTAAATGACTTGCCCAAAGTCATATAGCTAATGTCAGAGACTGAATTTGAACCCGGGTCTTCCTCATTCTAGGTCAATGGCTCAATTTTTTATATGTTTTGTATTTTGTGGGCCAATGAGGGTTAAGGGACTTATCCAGGGTCACACAGCTAGTAAGTGTCAAGTGTCTGAGGCTGGATTTGAACTCAGGTCCTCCTGAATCCAGGGTCGGTGATTTATCCACTGTGCCACCTAGCTGCAAGGGCTCTAATTATTGAGCCCCTAGCTGCCAGTTCTCAGAAGACTTGGGTTTATGTCTCTGTGCTTCTAGGCTTGTGAAAGGGGGCTAGTCATTTCACTTATTCCTCATTTGTAAAATGAAAAGGTTGACCTAGATAACCCCGGAGGTCCTTTCTGGTCCGAATGTTCTGTAGTTCTGAATAGTGCTGTGTCCCATTAAAAAGGAAAATTGGGGCCTGACCGTGGATGGCATCAGATGGCAGACCAAGGAGTGTGGGAGCTGCAGGTGATGGGGAGCTAATGAAGGGTTTGGAGCTGGGGCAGGGGAACTGTGAAGGGACTTTGGAATTGGGAGGCACCTCCTTAGAATACATCCAATGTAACTCCCTCGTTTCATGGATAAAGAGACTCAGATTCAGAGAGGCAGGCAATTGGTCCGAGGCCACACAGGTAAGTAGCAGGGCTGGGAAGAAGATGCTTTAGGAACATGAATCAGCTAGGCTGAAGGTGAACAGAGTGTTCATGCGGCGGTGGGGCCAACCCTCTGGGTAATAGGCTGGCGTACTCCGGGGCTGCCATGCCCACTGAAATACATCGCCACAGGGTCTCTCTGGGAAATAAGGGAAGAAACCTCGGCCATGTGAATGTTGGTGACTCAGAAAGGATTGTCCTGGCAAGCGCTCCACGCCTGGGGCTATTTAATTCGAGCTGTAGCTTGGCAACGCATTCACATGTCAGATTCACATACACAGCCCCATACATAATGAGATTAAAGGTCAGCCCCTTAGAAGGGCTTCAGTTAACAGAGCAGCATAAAAAAGTGTCTGTTGTCCACAAATAGAAGACGCACATTCCATGACGTGCTCACCAAACCAATTGGCCTCTGCCACCCCTGTCCCTTTCCAAACAGCCATCGGTATTCTGGGGGCGCTGGTCAGCTGGCCTGGTTCTCCCCATCCACACCCCCATGCCCTCCCTCCCTCCTCCACCTCTTCCTCTGTTGAAGTCTCATCCAATTTTTCAACCCCAACTCAACTGCCATCACCTCCATGAAGTCTCCCTGGATCCCCCTGGCTTAGTAATGCCCCTTCTCCTCAGACATCACTTAGCGCTTTTCTTTTCTTTCTCTATTTTATTTTTGTAGATACCTGTGATTTCATGGGTGCATTGAAGCAGAGAATTACCAGTGAGGAAACCCTCTCTCTACCAATGCAGATTGGCAAGGGAACACTAGAGGGCTTTGAGTAATTACTGGCAGGCCTCACCCCTCCAAGAATGGGGCTCCTGAATTATTCACAAAAATAAAATATAACAGAAGCACTGCCAACATGCCCCATCTCTCCCCCAAAGTCAAGTTTCCTCTCCTCATCTGAGTAACTAGAGCTGGGGCCAGAATCCTGTTATCTTTGAACTTGTGCCTCTAATAGTGGTGTTTCAGTAGCATTGATTTCCTTTGTAATCCTATCTCTTTATGCATTTAAAAACATTCTTCTGAGAAGAGGTCTATAGGCATCATCTCTCGCTTAGAGTGAGAGCAATGATAGAATCATGGGCTTTTAGACTGAGAAGGAATCTTAGGCCTTAATGAACCCAACTCCTCTCTTTACAGATGACGAAACTGAGGCCCACAGAGAAGAAGTAACTTGTCCAAGTTGCTCTGATTCCAAGTCTTGGAGAGTTGTCTGGGTGACAACTTGCTCAGTTACATGGGGGCAAAATTTGAATCCAGGTCTTGACTCCGAGGCCCTCTCTTGAATTACTGCACCATATTGTTGTTCCACTTTGGGTATCCCACTCTAAAACATTTATCTTATAATGCTCTGCATTTGTTGTTTTTGTTCAGTTTCAGTCCTGTCTCATTCTTCATGACCCCATCTGGGGTTTTCTTGGCAGAGATACTGGAGTGGTTTGCTATTTCCTTTTCAAGTTCATTTTACAGATGAAGAAACTGAGGCAAATAGGGTTAAGTGACTTGCTCTGGGTCACATAGCTAGTAAATATCTGGGGGCAGATTTGAACTCAGGTCCTCCTGACTCCTGGGATGGTGCTCTATCCACTGTGCTTCCTAGCTGCTCCAATAAATGTCTTGATTGAACAAATAGATGGCTCTCTATTGTGGATGAATATCACTGTTGTACCAACAAGGTGAAAAGTACTGCCCAGGAGAGGACAGAAGAGATACCATCCCTTCTGATATGGAATTGACCATCTTGCTTGGCTTCCAGGGGCAGGTTGAATCATCATGCAGAATAACTTCTCAGTAACTGGGCACAGCAGGGGTTAGTATGATAAAGCCTTAGAGTTAGAAGGGACTCTTAAGGTTCTCCTCTAAGTCTAACCTTTGACCCATTGCAGGAATTCCCTCTGAAGCATGGCTAGATAGATGATACCTTGTCATCATGATTTAATTTGAGGACTTCTCTGCCCTCCCTGCTCATGCACCCCCACAGCTTGATGACCATCAAACCCAGGTGACTCTGTTACATAGGCAGGGCTTATTATGTACCCTGGACATTAGCTGACTGACCCCAGCCCTGCTTCTTGGGGCAAGCCACTTTTATTTTCAGGGCCTCAGTTTCCAAACCTGTAGAATGAGGAGTGGTCTTCACGTCCCTTTTGGTCCTCAGTCTTTCAGTCTCCTGAGAGGTATCCACACTGTCTTCATTAGGCAGAAAGGTCCTGAGCTTCTCTCTGTTCCAACCAAGATGACGTGTCCCCCCCCCAAGTGATCTTCATTGATACCTCATACCTTCCCTAGACTCCAAGCTGCTCTCCTTGTATTTCACTTGCTAAACCACAGTTTTTCAGTTTCTTCCATTCATTTTGACCTTCTAGATGGTAGTCTCATGGATGGGGTCCAGAGGCCATCCATCTAATCTGACACCATCTTTTTACAGATAAGGAAACTGAGGTCCATGAAGGATAAATGGCTGGGGCAGCTAGGTGGCACAGTGGATAGAGCACTGGCCCTGGATTCAGGAGGACCTGAGTTCAAATCCGGCCTCAGACACTTTACACACTTACTAGCTGTGTGACCCTAGGCAAGTCACTTAACCCCAATTGCCTCACAAAAAACAAACAAAAACAAACAAACAAAAACAAGGATAAATGGCTTACCAAAGGTCACACAGCTAATCAACCAAAGCCTTCTGACTCAAGACTTGGGGCTCTTTCACATGGAGATGTAAACATTAAGTCTTCCTAGCTAGACTGGAAGCCCCCTGAAGACAAGGGACAGCATTTTCCAGTTCCACAGCATCCTGCTCAGGACTGACAGGTCATACAAGCAACCATAGAATTTGAGAGCTGGATGGATTCTTGGGAATCACATAGTCCAACTCTCCCATTTTATAGATGATAAAACTGAGGCCCAGGATAGTGAAGGGATTGTCCAGGGTCCCTCGAGAAATCAATGTCAGACAGAACTGTAAGTAAGCAGTTTTGGCAGCTAGAGAATATAGCAAAAAACAGCATACCCTCCAATTAACCTTATAATTCACAATGTGAAAATAACAGAAGAAGTAATTAAGACAAATTCAGTTGAGGGGGAGGAAGATTCATTCCTATAGTGGTTTCTATGCTGCTGGAGGAGCACGTGTGTTCGAATTTTGTACATGTTGAGTGACAGCGAGAAGGGGAAATTCCTCATTGGTCACCATGCCCTAGTAACAGCCCTGGGGGCAGATCTGGGCATCCCAATCCCAGCCTCCTGTGCTTCCCATCAGATGACACAGGATGCTGACTGTGTTTGATGTGTGCAAACATCTATCTTTCTCAGGCATTGGCAGGGATTCAGTGGGAACCTTGGGGGCAATGGGCTCAGGATAGAGGAAAGGGGGGTACGGAGGGGAGGGTGTCAAAGTCAAACTCCCCAAATTTCAGGATCTTGCCAAGGCTGGCCTTGACTTCCTCAATGGGCAAACAGCAGGCTGTTTCCCCTGCAGAGTCAGGCTTCAGCTCAGTTGGAACCAACAGCTTCGGAGGGGCTGAGGAAGGCATTTTTATTTGATCGATGAATCAGTCAACAAGTCCATAGGCACCTGGCTCAGTGCCAACTAATCACTGAGAGTCACAAGGCCCAGGAAGGCCTCCAGCCCCTGCCATGTTAAAGATGAACTGAGAGCTTGGGGGAGGGGGGAGGAAGGGGGGCTGACCCAGCCCTGCTGGGATGTTCCCAGTCTGCAGAATGGGCATTAGGGACCTTGGGCTGGTCATACCCCCTGAGCCGGAGAGATGGCAGCATGTTCTGAGAATAGCAGTGACTCAGAAATGGTGTGGGATTGATTTATGGGGACAAGCCGTGGGAGCAGAAGACATCAATATGCACAACCTTGGAGGGCATAGGAGGGGGAGGGCATGGGAGGGGAGCCAGGAGAGAGTGCCTAAACCTCTACTCCTAAGATATCCATCCTGGGGGGGAGGAGGAAGGAGCCGTGCTCTGGAAGTGGTACCCAGGTGAGGCGTGGAGAGGCTGGCAGTGATGAGATCCCAGCTGTTGATCTTCCATCCATGCAAGAGGCCCCAAGGGAAAGTGGGAGAATCCCGCCTTGGAGGCTGTCTAAACCCGAGGCTGTTTGGGCTCAAGATCATAGGGTTTCCCGAGCTGGAAGGGACTTTGGAGATCATTCCGTACCAATCCTTCATTTTATGGAGGAGGAGAAATGAGACCTAGATGTCGCTCCGTTGCTAGGTTAGTTGTTGGAGCCGGGTCTTAGAGACGCCCCGGACCAAGGTATAGAATTGGAGCTATAAGTGACATTAGGAAGTGATCTGGTCCAAGTCCTCTCATTTTACAGGTGTGGAAACAAGCACCCAAAGGGAAGGTGACTTGTCTAAGGCCACACAGGCAAGGGGCAGAGCTGACATTTGAACCCAGGTCCCCTTCTTCCAAATTCAGCACTTTTCTTGATTGGAAGGAATGAAGCTCAAATGGTATAATGAAAATTGGTAGATGGGTTAACTATTTTGGGAAAGAAGGTGTAAAGAAAAAGGCCCTATCCGGGGTACTCTTAAATCAAACCTGACCAAGGGGGCTGCTTATTGAATTTATCTTGGCCCTTAAGAACCTCTGGGGCAGCTAGGTGGTGCCATAGTGCATAGAGCAAGAGTTCTGGAGTCAGGAAGACTCATCTTCCTGAGTTCAAATCCAGCCTCACATACTTACGAGCCGTGTGACCTTGGGCAAGTCACCTCATCCTGTTTGCCTCAGTTTCCTCCTCTGTAAAATGAGCTGGAGAAGGAAATATCAAACCACTCCAGTATCTCTGCCAAGAAAAACCCAAATGGGGTCATGAAGAGTCTGACACGAATGAACAACATCAACAGCCTCTTGAGATTGAGGAGATAATGTGGTACGGTAGAAAGAATGTCACATTTAGGGTGAGAGGGGCTAGGTTCCAATCCTCTCTCTGCTAACTATCCCCTTTGTGACCTTGGGCAAGTCATTTCCCTTCAGTTTTCTCCTCTGCAAATTGAGGAGGGGGTCCCAATCTACCTCTTTGTGTAGGTGGGAGGTCCACAGGTGTTACTAATTACACATGTTTTCAGGCTTCCTCACTGTATGATTAGTTGTGTTGACTTTTTTTCCTCTCTAAAAAAAAGTACTATTTGTCAAAAGGAATGGCTCTCAGGGAGGGAAAGTGGGAGAGATACATGGGTCACAAGAAATAGAGAACATCAGCAAAAATGTATTTTTGAAAAATGGAAGGGGTTGGACTGGAGGAGCTCTCGGGTGCCCTCTGGGTCCATCACCTATGACTGTGCAGGGAAGATTGAGCTGAGTCCAGGCCACTGGCCCTGCTGAGCTAGCAAATGGGGGGGGGGGGGTCCATCTAATAGTAAGATGCTAAGGCAGGAGGGAAGGTAGCTGAGAACATGCACAAGCCAATCCTTGCCTCCAGTGTCCCTCCTCCTTAGGGCTCACAGAATCAGTCACAGGCAGACACTTAGGAACTCTGTAGTGAGATCAGGTTCAGTAGCATCAGCACCCAAGACTCAGACAAAGTTAGGGATAGAAAGGACCTCTCATTTTTGGAGGAGGAAACTGGGCCAAGAAGGGGAAGGCAACTCACCCAAGGTCACACAGTGAGTGTGAATAGGCAGGACTTGGATCAAAGCCCAAGTCTCTTGCCTCGCATTCCGTTGCTTTTTGTAATAGAAGAGCATGGTAGACTGGGAATCCAGCAAAGAACCGAGTTCAAATCCCCCCTCACACACTTAATACCTGTGTGACCTTGGGAAAGTCACTTAGTTTCTCAGCCTCAGGTACCTTATTTGTAAAATAGGAATGATAAAAATAGCACCAGGCTTTTTGTGAGGATCAAATAAAATAATTAAAGCATTTTGTAAACCTTAAAACTCTAGATAAATGTTGGCTATTATTATTACAATGATTGCCACATATGACTGTCCTAAATAGTAAGTTCCTCGAAGGCATTTCCAATGGGATTCATTTTTCAGAAATTTTCTGTATCCCAAAACACCTAGTGTGTAAACCAAGATCCACCTGCATTCCATTTAACAATCAATGAATTGCACAAAGCCCAAACACCTGCATGCACATTTCTTACTCCTTAAAGCTTAATGGGGGCACAGACTGCTCATCTTCTTGTCAGTAGCAGCAGAAACGACCAAGCCTTGCTAGCTTCCCAAATGTCTCTGATGACAACCTTCCTGACTCTGAGGTAAGCCCAATGTTTGAGGCCTGAGAGATGCCACCCTCAGGTCCAGTAAACCAATAGATTTGAATGATGCTAACCAATTAGCTTGGAACCATGTGTAAGGGCCACCTCTCCTCTCATCTTCAGGAAGCTTGCACTCTCTCTTGGTCTGGGATGCTGAAGTAGGCAGCCACAGTCGTCCCCCCCTTCCCCCCCACCTTCTCTTCTCTATCTAGGTAATATAGGGCTTCTGAACTCTACTTGGAGCTATGTGCTCTCTTTACTAATATTTAATATGATTAATAAATGCTTAATGCCAAATGCAATAGCCTCTAATTTGAAAGTAGCAATATATTAGAAACCCCAGCTAAGTTCCTCAATAACTTAGAACAGAGACAGGTTTCCCCCCAATATTTCAAATGACACACAGCTCAATCATGAGCAGTAGATAGGAGCAAAATGAATCATTGCTAGAGATGTGGCCATCATTCCATTTAGAATATCAAGACAGATAAAGGACACTGTGACAGGATGGTGTGGGCACAAGCCATGTGGAGCTTAATGAAGAAATAAAGAGCCATGACCAAAAGACTTTGTGCCAAGCCTTGAGTTATTTTTCCAGTTTCGGTGTTGGCAACAAAGTGGCCCCATGGATGGAGCATGGGATTTGGAGTCAGGAAGTGGTAAGTTTGAATCTCGACTCAGACATTTACTATCTGTGTGACTCTGGGCAAGTCACTTAACCCCTGTTGGCTTCAGTTTCTCCCCCTTTAAAAATGGGAGGGATAATAATGGCACCTACCTCCTAGGATTGTTATGAGGACTAAATAAGTTGATACATGTAAAGTGCTTTGCAAATCCCAAAGTGTTATATAAATGCTAGCTATGGTTGTTGTTGTTGTTGTTGTTGTTATAATATAGAGAAAAAAGGTGTAGAAGTGGAAAATTACATGTTAAAAATATTTCCTCATGTGAGAAGATCCAGGAACCAAAGGAAGAAACCTAATGGAGAATGTGTGAGTTCTAGGAAAGAGAGGAGAAAAGACATTCTTGTTGTGAGACATTCTTTTTTTTTTTAATCATAAAAGTATTTTATTATTTTCCAGTTAGATGTAAAGATAGTTTTAAAACATTTGTTTTCATAAGATTTTTAGTTCCAAATTTTTCTCTCTCCCTCCTTTCCCTCCCCCTCCCCAAGACAGGAAGCAATCTGATATAGGTTATATATGTAAAATCACATTAAACATATTTCTGCATTAGTCATGTATGAAAGGAGAATTGGAACACAAGGGAAAAACCTCAAAAAACAAAAACAAAAGTAGAACAGTATGGTTTGATCTGCATTCAGAATCCACAGTTATTTTTTTCTGAATGTGGAGAACATTTCCATCATGAGTTCTTTGGAATTATCTTGGATCATTGTATTGCTGAGAAGAGCTAAGTCTATAACGTTAAATTGATCATCACACACAATGGTGCTTTTACTGTATACAATGTTCTTCTGGATTGCTCACTTCACTCAGCATCAGTCCACTTAAGTCTTTCTCAGATTTTTCTGAAGTCTGCCTGTTCATCATTTTTTACAGCATAGTAGTATTGAATTACATTCATAAACCCCAACTTGTTCAGCCATTCCCCCAATTGATGGCATTCCCTCGATTTCTAATTCTTTGCCACCACAAAGAGAGCTGCTATAAATATTTTTGTACATGTGGCTCCTTTCCCTTTTTTATGATCACTTTGAGATACAGACCTAGTGGTGGTATTACTGGGTCAAAGGGTATGTACAATCCTATAGCCCTTTGGGGCATAGTTCCAAATTGGTTCTCCAGAATGGTTGGATCAGTTTACAATTCCACCAACAATGCATTAGTGTTTCGATTTTTCTACAACTTTCCCAAAGTTTATTATTTTTTTTTGTCATATTAGCCAATCTGATAGGTGTGAGGTGGGTACCTCAGATCTGTTTTAATTTTTTCCCCTCCAGCAGAACTGTTTCTGTTTTAGTATCAAAATTCATTCTTGAGTGCTGGACTATCCTTCTCTGTACAATTTAGTCCGTGGCAGCCTACTTACCTTCTTTCTGAACCTTTTGAAATCTGTTCCCCAAATTCAAAGATTTATGTCAAACTATGCTTATTTTTTCTTTCCTTTATTGCAGATTTTATAATAGAGTAGTTGGGTTTGACAGCCTCTAACATCCCTTTCAATTTTAATCTATGATCCCACTAAGAATATTGTCTCACTTACTAGCTGTATGACTCTGGGCAAGTCACTTAACCCCATTGCCCTGCAAAAAAAAAATTTAAAAATTTTTTAAAAGGAATGTTGTCTCACAAATGGTCAAAGGATATGAACAGGCAGTTTTCAGATGAAGAAATCAAAGTTCTCTATTGCCATGTGAAAAAATGCTCTAAAATCACTATTGATTAGACAAATGCAAATTAAAACAGATCTGAGGTACCACCTCATAATGATAGAGACGTCTACTTATAAATTAGTTGTAAGGAAGGTGTTCCAAACCTGCACCCTAATTCATCTAATTACAGGAGGCCTGGACATCTCTATTGAATCAAAGTATAAACTAGGGATGAGTAAGTCTTAGACACCTTTAATCAATCAAGCAAAAGCATAAACTGATTATGAGCAAATCCTGAATTTTGGAGGAGGGAAGTGTTTCAATTATTGGATATAATCCACGGACCACATAAGAATGTACTGGGTTGGTTGATACAGGCACACTCTGTCTAGGGATATTAGGAATAAGCCAGTTCAGAATAGGAGATTCCAGAAACAGGTCAAGGGAAAGCTCTGCTAGGGATTAAGTTCTACTCTCTCCCACCCCCCAGCTGAGTAGGAGGTGACCTTGTTAATTTTTAAAGGTCAGAACACTTGGACTTCCCCTACCACATCAGGGAGTCCTTGGAGCAGAAGTGACTAACAGAAGTATCTAGAATCAGGAGCTGGAGATACACCAAGGGCTAAACCAAAGCTCGCCAGCTTCAGGACGCTTCAAGGTCACCTATCTGAGGAATCCAGAAGGGAGGGTACAGTGAAGAAAAACTTCTTAAGGACTTCATGAAGGGAGAAAGGGACTTTTTAATAACTGGGAGCTGAGAATTGCTTGCTAAGCTTGAACCCATTTTCCCCATGGACCTTTGTGTAATTGTTGAAGAGTGTGCTCCAGATTGGAGTGTGTTTGGTGGGGGCAGGAGCAATAGTTGTGATGGGATTGTTCTTGGTACCAACTCCTTCTCCCTCCAGACATCTTGGCTGAGGACCCCTCTGAGCTCTGATATTCTGCTGTCCCAAGGGCTCTTTCCAGCTCAGACATTCTGTGATTCTAAATATAACAATAAAATTGCTGGCGTGAGGTATGGCTTACCCATTCCTGCAGCACCATCCTGGAGTGATGAGAAGGAATTGTGGTTCCTGGGGTTCCTCTCATGGGGATCTTAGAGTTAGAAGGGTCTGTATAAAGAATCTAGTCTAACTTTCCACCTAGTATGGTGGTCTGCCCAGGCTCTCCTGAACACTCTCAGCCATTGGTAACTCATTACCTTTTGGTCAGATCATTCTAGTGATGGGGAGATCTGAATCACTGGAGGGGAATCCTTCTCAGGTCAGAATGAAGGAGACCACGCTCTCCTCCTACCCATTCCAGATCTTCATAGCACTCACTCCTAGATCATCTTCCTTACCAAGAATTATTCTTTTCTTTTCTTTTTTTTAATTTAGTGAGGCAATTGGGGTTAAGTGACTTGCCCAGGGTCACACAGCTAGTAAGTGTTAAGTGTCTGAGGCTGGATTTGAACTCAGGTCATCCTGACACCAGGGCCAGTGCTCTATCTACTGCGCCACCTAGCTGCCCCCTTACCAAGAATTATTAAGTAGTTACTATATCCTAAGCACTGTACCAAGCACCGAGGACACAAAGAAAGGGGAAAAATGGGGTCCGTGTCCATTCTGATTTCAGTAACCTACTCTATGCCCTCAGTCTCTCTGTGCTCCAGTCCATTCTGTACTTACCTCCAGATTAATCTTCCTACAGCAACACTTTGATCATGCCTCTCTGTTGCAGATTCATCATTGCCTAAGGATTAAATCCCATAAACATTTATTGAGTATCAACCTGTATGTAAGATCCTATTATTCTATATATGCAAAAATTACCAGTAATCCATACTCCAGAAGATAGAAGGCAGGGGGCAGCTAGGGTGGCACAGTAGATAGAGCACTGGCCCTAGGACTCTGGAGGACCTGAGTTCAAGATCCAGGCCTCAGACACTTAATACTTACTAGCTGTGTGACCCTTGGCAAGTCACTTAACCCTATTTGCCTCACTAAAAACAAAACAAAACAAAACAAAAAAAAAAAAGACAGAAGCAGAGTTAGGGGAATTGACATGTATACAACAAGCTATGATCCAAGCTGGACAGGTGTATAGGAAAGATCTGGAGAGGCAGAGATGGCTGCTGGCTGCTAGGCACTGTACCAAGGCACTGAGGACACAAAGAAAAGGGAAAAAATGGGTCCTTGTCCAGACAGAAGGCTTTGTGGAGATGGAGCACTGAAATCATCCCATAGAAGAGGAGAAAGTTTTAATAGGACAGAGCTGTTGTGGTCTCTTCCAAGAATGGGATAGTGCTTGAACAAACTATGAGACAGTGAATGGTGGGGGAAGATTTTTGTCACAAGAACTACTTCCAGGACACCCTTTGGCACTACTCAGTATCCAGATGGTTTTCTGGCCAGGCACTTGAAGCCTGTAGAGTATCTTGATACACTATTTTGTAAGCACAAGAAGAAAACATTAGGGCTGGGAGCATCCTTCAAGATCCCCTGGCCCTACTTCATTTATAGAACAGGAAAAGAAGGCTCCAAGAAGGACCATAACTTGATTAACGTCACACATGTCCAGGAGGATGCAAAGGCCAGAATTTGAAGGCAGGTTTTCAGATTTCGAAGTCAGTTGTTCTTTCCTTTGCACCACATTGCCTGGCTATTGGGTTTGCTTTTCACCTATGTAATCTTTCCCCAGCCAGAATTCAAGCTATTCAAAAGTCAGGGACCTCATCTTATACTTTTCTAGTGCCCCTAAATTGCCAAGCCCAGGGTGGAATACATAGTAGGCACTGGCCAATTATTTGTGTGATGATTAAATAAGTCGGGGATCCTCCCCTTCGGAGGCTTCCTGATGCCCTGCAGACCTGAAGGTCCAAAGGCTGAAGGCCTAGGAACTGTCATCATTTCCCACTCAGTTAAAAAAAATCTTTGAAAGAACTCAAAGGCTATACCACAGGCATTTACCTTTCCAAAGGGTTTTTCAATGTCTTCCTTTCCTCATCCAGGCCAGCCTGAGAAGTTTACCTTCTCAACTTACCCCTGCATTAGGATTTCAGTGGGTCTTGAAATTTTTTTGGGGGGGATGGGTGGTGAGAAGAAAGGTGAGATTAAGAGATGGTGCTTTAGGGAAACCTCAAATACAGAAATTATGACTCTGTACCCAGAAGCTGGAGACTGGTTAATTCCTTGCAATCATATGATCTCCTTAAGGCTTTCCCTGTATCTCTGCTCAGTCTGAAACTCAGTGGGGTCTTGCTGGTTCCATTTCTGATCCTAGACCCTTGTAAAGCACTAAGAACCAGAAACTGTGCAATGTCACGGAAAGGCCACAGACTAGAATCTGTTTTCTCGATTTCCCAGACCCCTATTTTGCACTTACTGGCGTGTTGTTCTACTTCTTTCATTTCCCTTATCTGATAAAAGGTTTTCTCCTTGGTCAAATGGGAATAGAGATACCTGCCCTGTTTTTCTCACAGGGGAGTCTGGAGAAGTGCTGTTATAATACGGTTCTCTACTAATTGTAATGGATCGTGGTTATGGAAACCAGAATGTCATGGATCCTAGAAAGGGCAAGAGCTAAAAAGCTGCCTTAGGACATTGACTGTCAGAGCTAGGAGGGACCTAAGAACAAAGAATGTCAGTGTTGGAAGGTACCTAAGGAACACACGCTCTTTCTGAGCTACTGGGACCTAATAACAGAGAGTGTTTAGAAGTATGAGTTTCCTAGAGCGTGTCCTTGCATTCTTACATATGACAACTCTTTTCATTCTCGCCTCAAAACACGTCCTGATTCCTCATAGCAAAGAATAAGTCTGTGCAATGGCTAAAAAAAAGCAAAAAACAAAACCAAAAAAACCAAAGTCACTGAACCATAGACATTGAATGCCAGAGCTGGAAGAGTTGTTCTTATGAATCAGATGTTGGAGATAAAAGGGATCTTAGGTCATAGAAGTTGGAGAGGTTCCTAGACCTCTCTGGGATGGTTATATTCGGGAGGTATTTAGAACAAAAGCTTTTGGGATGGGAAGTGACCTTAGAACATAAAGCCTTAAAGATGGAATGGGAATTGTCTAATCCAACCCTCCAATTTTACAGATGGGCAAAATCAATCCCCAAAGAGTAGAAAATGACTTGCCCAAAGTCAGCAAAGCCAATCAATGACTGATTTCAATTTGCCCCTTACCCTGTGGGTCATGGAAAATGAATTCAGGTGATGTCCATGTATATATATCTAGATGCCCTGGGAGTTCAGGGAAGGCCTTAATTATGTAAGCCAGTGTTAACTTTACATTTATGGGTATGATTTGAAGAACACATGGAAGAACCTTCCCTCCTAAATATAAATTAGTCAATGCTATTGATCAATAAGCTAAGTGGGCACAGGGATAAAGTAGCAGGTCTGGAGTCAGAAAGACCTGAATTCAAATGTGGCATCAAATATTTACTAGCGTGTGACCCTGGGCAAATCACTTCACCCTGTTGCCCTCAATTTCCTCATCTGTCAAATGAGCTGGAGAAGGAAATGACAAACTATCCATTGTCTCTGTCAAAGAAACCCCAAATGGGGTCATGGAGAGTCAGACTCAACTGGAAAAACAATTGAACAATACAACAGTCGGTCAATGAACTAGAAGTTCTTAAGTGTGCTATGTGTTATTCTCCATGCTGTGTCAAAGGCACAAAGGTAAAAATGGAACAGTCCTTGCCCCTAATGAGTTCTTAATCTATCAATCTACTGATTTGCAGAGTGATAGGACAAGTCATCTGATCTCTTTGGGCCTCAGTGTTTTCCACTTCTGAAATGGGAGATAGGCTGCCAGCCCCTTTTCATGGCATGTAGGCATCACGTGCCTAAAACATCACCATTAATGATCCATCTCTGTGGGTTAAGCCTTTAAAAAGCCAGTCCCCTAGGAGGGGGAACAGGGCAAGTTGCTCACAACCTCTCCGTGTGAGAATCTCTCAGGCTTCCCTCCTTCTGATGACAGCCAAGCCAAGGCAATGTCAGGGAGTTGTGTGGGAATCACTTGATGGGGGATGACAAAGAGCCACAGAAATACGAGGGGCTGATGTCAATATCAGCAATTCCCAGATTCTTGTTTGGGGGGAGGCGAGAGGGTCAGAGATGGGCGTGTCCTGCCCCAGGGTGCCCCTAGGACAGGAGCCCGACAAGCAGCTCTGAAAGGCTGATTATGATTTCCCTGAACCCTGCCCCATTTGGGTAGATAATATGATGACTCATAACAAATCTAAAAAACAGGCTGGCAGCAGGTATCGGTGCTCAGCCAAGATCCTCAGCATAAATAATAAGTTAATAACGTCCGTTTATGGAAGGCTTTATGTTTACAGAACACTTTACCATATGGTATCTCCCCTGAATCTCAGCATCTCTGGGAGGAAATAGGCAGAGGACCATTTTCTCATTGGACAGGAGGGGGAAACTGAGGATTCTGAAAGTTATCGACAAAGGACCTCAAGTCACAGGATAAAACTGGGGATTGAAATTGGGTGTGCTGATTCTTGGTTATACTGCCATGCTCACCCACTGTGGAGATGAAGGGACTCGAGGCCCCCTCTGTAGGGCCTGAGCTAGAGATCTTGGGCCACACACACCCTGGCCCAATAAAAAAGTCACCCTTTGTTCCTCTTGTCTTTCTCCAAAGAGGGCTGAGTCAGGTGAGTAATTAACCTTAACAAACTAAGTCAATGATTTGGAAACTGTAGCCCAAGGACAGACACTGCTATAGAGTAGCAACACTGACATTTAAAGCCAGCTTCTCCAGCTTCGAATCCAAAAGAGGATTTTGCTATTCCACTAGTAGGAGAAAATGAGAACATTGAATTTGTGGGCTCTAAGGTGCCTTCTTGCAGCTTTGGCTGGACCCCAGCCTGGGAGGTGCCTGGGCTAAGCTCAGAGTTGGCTGAAGTGGAAAGCTGGCTGGGCACAGCCACCACTGTTGTTTCACAGAATCTGGGAAAGTGACCTGGAAATACCCATCTGGTTGAATGAGCAGAACTGGCTTCCCGAATTGGCCTTTCCCACTTCCCTAGACATTGGAAGGGACTCTTAGTTATCAGGAAGCATATATAATGGAGGTGGAAAATGGCAGTGGCCAGCTGCGACAAAAAGATTCAGGGATCTTTGGCACTTTGGAGTGTGCCTCTGCCTTCAGAATTCTATACAATCTGTGCCTATCTAGAGTGCTGAGTTCCTCTGATTGTGGGATGTGAGCTCATTATTTAGTGATAGAGAGTAAGTGGAAGTGTAGAACCCAAACCCTTTCTTCACCAGGATGCTTTCTGCTTGCCTGAGAGTGAACCCAGAATGCAGCCTTAACAAAGGACTTCTGTGACAATACTCTGCAGAGAAAGAAAGCTGGGAATCTCTTCTGGGAATTAGGAACCAAATACTCTACAATCCTTATGGATATTATGGCCTCATCTATTCAGCCAAGGGGCAATGTTCCAATTGCAACCACAACCTGGTAATGATGAATTTTTTTTTGAAAAATGTTGATAAACTATTTCAATATAATTGGTTTTCCTTTATAAACCTATATGTTTTATTTTATGCATTTGAAAACATTCTGAAGAGGTTGGCAGCTAGGTGGAGTAGATAGGCACCATGCCTAGACCTGAAAGTAAAATCTATCCCCTGAGACTTACTAGCTGTGTGACCCTGGGCAATCATTGAACCATTTGCCTCAGTTTCCTCATCTGTAAAATGAATTGGAGAAAGAATGGACAAACCACTCTAGTCCTCTTGCCAAGAAAACCCCAAATAGAATATTGAAGAGTCGGACATGCATGAAAGGATTGAACAACAATGATGCTGAGGAAAAGGTCCATAGTCTTTACTGAACTGCCGAAGGATTCCAAGACACACACAAAAATCTAGTTCAGTGCCAGGTAGGAAATTACCAGAACGACTGCAGACATATTTTGGAAAATAGTCTACCTTAAAAATAGCAAAAGCAGGGACAGCTAGGTGGCACAGTGGATAGAGCACCTGCCCTGGAGTTAGGAGGACCTGAGTTCAAATTCAGCCTTAGACACTTAACACTTACTAGCTGTGTGACCCTGGGCAAGTCACTTAACCCCAATTGCCTCACTTAAAAAAAAAAAGAAAGAAAAATTAGCAAAAGCCCATTGATGATGTGGCTCATGTGGTGAAGGGTGAAGGA
Source organism: Dromiciops gliroides (assembly GCF_019393635.1). Lineage (NCBI taxonomy): Eukaryota > Metazoa > Chordata > Mammalia > Microbiotheria > Microbiotheriidae > Dromiciops > Dromiciops gliroides. The sequence goes on from NC_057861.1 coordinate 704,436,484, forward strand.
GGGAAAGAGGGGTTTAGCACTAGAGAAAGGACATCCCAGAACACTGGCCCAGGTGCCCTGGAAATTTAGGACCATAATCACTGAATACTGAAATTTAGTTTGCTCTGCTGCAGCCAACCAGAGAAATCCTAGGATTATAGAATTGAGAGCTAGGAGGAGCTTTCACTGTTATCAGAACCAGCTTCCTCATTTGAAAGAGGAAGAACAAGGTTGAGAGGGGGTGGGGATTAATCAACCTTGTACTAATGTTAAGCTGAAGACTGAGTGTTCAAACCCCAGGGCTTTTGACTCCAAGTAGAGTGTTCTACCCATTATCCCACACTGCCACAGTTTATATTTATGGCACAGTAAGAAAGAACTCAAATCCAAAGCCTCTGATGTCAGATGTTATGAATCTAGTGTTCTTGCCTCTCTCCCATCCTTTCTTGCTTTATGAGTAAGAAGGAAATTTAAGAAAAAAAGGGGGAGAGGTCCCCTCTTCAGCATCTCCAGAACTTGGTACATAGTAAGTACTTACTAAATCCTTGTTGACTGACTGAACTAGCCTTGCCCAGAGCCTCAGGTTGATTCTGAATGACCTTTCTCAAATGCCCCCCCTTTTTGTTCACTCACAACTACTAGTCCAGGTTAGGCATCATCACCTCTTGCCTGGGTTGCTGTAATAAAACCTTAATTGTTGTCCCTGCTTCCAGCATTTCTGCTCTCCATTCTATCTTGCTCACAGCTGCTGAGGCCTCACCTCCCTTCACTTGATGGAAAGAAGCCATCGATGAAGAGGCTAAGAACAAATCTGTGAAGTCTAGCCCAGCAAAGTAATTCTCTTATTTGAGCAACCTCATCCACCTGTGTGAGAGGGCTTGGGAGGAAATGCAGTGGGTTTAGGGAACAGCCTCTGGAGACTGGTCCTACCTCCAAGCCCTCTTGGAGACTTTTATGTGTCTATTTCTTCATCTACAGGATGGGAATAAGATCTGTCTTGTGGAGATCACATGAGGGGAGGTTTAAAAATATTTTCCAGGGGCATCTAGGTGGCGCAGTTGATAGAGCACCGGCCCTGGAGTCAGGAGTACCTGAGTTCAAATCCGGCCTCAGACACTTAACACTTACTAGCTGTGTGACCCTGGGCAAGTCACTTAACCCCAATTGCCACACACACACACACACACACACACACACACACACACACACACAAAGAGGTTGTTGTAAAAATATTTTCCAAAAGTGCTTGGAGAAGGTGGTGGACTAGAGATAAGAAGTATCATACCCACTGATGGTTGGACCAACTGGTTTGGCATTATTGTTTTTCTTTATTAAAGGAATGGATTCTAATGGGGGTAAATTGAAGGGAGGGTATCTCGGGAAATGTCTGTGAATCAAAAATAAGAGGCATCAATATGATTTTAAAGATATCTATCTGGAACGAACTCTCCATTTCCCAGTCACCCACATCTGCTGTTCAATCCCTCCTTTTCTTGTTTCATTCTACATTCTGAGTTCTTTACCCCTTTTTGGGGGGGGGGGCAGTGAGGGTTAAGTGACTTGCCCAGGGTCACACAGCTAGTAAGTTTCAAGTGTCTGAGGTTGGATTTGAACTCGGGTCCTCCTGAATTCAGGGCTGGTGCTTTATCCACTGTGCCTCCTATCTGCCTCTCCTCCTTTTCTTAAAGGACCAACTCTGGTGCCCCCTCCTCCATAAAATCTCTTCCCTTTTCTTTGTCCCCCACCACTCCCCAATGAAAATGACTTCTTGAGAGAGAGAGCCTGGAGTAGAGGCCTCAGTTAACTAAGTTAGACCCAGGTTTAACTCTTTCCTGTATCATATACTGACTGTGGATCATCAAGTGCCCCAGGCATTCAGTTGCAGAACAGATGCTCTCTGCTTTGCTGGAGGGAGTTATGTACACCAGTAAAATCAGTGGGCTGATCAAAAATAAGAATGTGATCTCTCCCTTCCCAAATGTTTTGCAATTCATTTCCTGGACCTGACTTTGTACTTACCTCACTCTTCTTCCTACCAGAATTTTTTATGCATGGTTCTTCTTTCTTCCCATTAGATCATACACTCTTTGAGAAGAAGGTCTGGGTCACATCTGTCTTTGTGGTCAGGAAAGCTACGTTGCCTTGCACAGCGCCTCCTACTTAGTAGGTGCTTAATAAATTCTTGCTGATGGGTAGATGGATTTCTATTATCTTCATGATTATTTATAGTAGCATTACACACTAAGGTCCACACAGAAGACCTTAGTCTTGGGACATCAGCCTCACAACCAGGAAGGAGATTTCTCTTTTGACAACAGATTACAGCATGTTGCTAATTCTACAGGGCTCAAGAACAGATTAATGTGAGCTGTAAAGACCATTACTTGACAGCTAGGTGGCACAATGTGTAGAATGCTAAGCCTGGAATCAGGAAGACTCATATTCGTGAGTTCAAATCCAGCCATGGACACTTGCTAGCTGTGTGACTCTGGGCAAGTTACTTAACCCTGTTTGCCTCAGTTTCCTCATCTGTAAAATGAGTTGGATAAGGTGGTGACAAACCACTCCAGTATCTCTGCCAAGAAAACCTTAAATGGGGTTACAGAGAGTCAGACACAATTGAAATGACTAAACAGCAACACTTGTGCTCCTGAGAATTTGATGTTATTTCTAAGCAAAGAAGAAAGATAATTTGATCCCAGTGTCAAAGATCAGGATAGCAAGGCACAGAGGAATTAAGTGACCTTGTCCAAGCGAGCTCCCCTCAAGAAGCAGCAGAAGTAGTGAGTCCTTTGTGTGTTAGACTGGTTTCTCTCCAGGAGGCTCTATATTTCACTCTGTTCATATAACTGGGAAATTTTAAACTTTTTCAATTTGGCGACTTATATACTGCCCAAAAGGCTAATACAATTTAGGGCTTCAGAAACAGAGACATGGCTTCCAGGAATAAGAAGGATATAGTGCCAGTGTACTCCACCCTGGTCAGAGCACATCTGGAGAATGGAGTACAGTGCTGGTTGCTACATTTTAGGGAGGACATTGATAAAACAGGAGAATGGCAAGAAGAGGACAACCAGGATGGTACCCTAGAGTTCGTGACCTATGAGCAGAGGGATATTTAGCCTGGAGACGAGAAGCCTGGGGTCAAGGTGGGGAAGGGGAACATGAGAGCTGAGGGACCTCATGACAGGGAGGTGTTAAGGGCTAAAATTCTAGCTAAACTGTCTAAAATATCTAATGAGTGGTCGCCAATCAATTACAAGCTTTAGCAAGAGTTAGACTTTTAAGCATTTATTAAGGAGAATAAGAATTTGGTAAAGAGAGAGAGAAAGGCCTAGATTCCTATCTATTAAAGGGAGAGCACATTTCTAGCTCCGCTCTCCACCGGAGTCCAGAGGAAAGAGCGCGAGACTGAGCGCCAGTCTCTTCCTTCCTCCTCCCACTAGCCCGCGTCACTTCTACAGCAGTAGAACCTCCTGGTCTTGCCCTCAAAGACCTTCCCTTCATGGGCAGAACTCTTCTACAGTAAGTATCCAGCAGGTGGCATTATTCCAATCGTTACAGAGGGATTGAACCTGTTCTGTTTGACCTCAGAGGATAGAACTGGTAACATTGGAAAGAAGTCACAAAGAGGAGAATTGAGAACTGACACCAAAGAACTCTTCTTAACAACTAGAGATTATCCACAGGTGGAAAGGGCCACTTTCAAAGGCCCTGCCAAGAGGTCTTCCAGAAGAGGCTGGATGACCACTTGCTAATGGATTCTTGTTAAGAATTCTTTTTTTTTGGGGGGGGGTGGATTGGAATACATTGTAGATGGGGGCTGAGGTTTCTTCTAGCTCCATAATTCTGTGACTCTTTAATGATAAAAGAAAGGAAATCACAGAGCTCTGACTAGGCAGGAAGGTCTTAATGGCATCCATAAGAACAGATGATACTAGGACAATATTGACATTGGCTAGTGGGCAAAGATTAACAGGTTTCATAGACTAATAGGTTTCAGTGCTGGAAGGGACCTCTTGCTTTCCAGATGAAGACACACAGGCCCAGGAAGGGGAAGTGATTTGTCTATCGTGACATTGGTGTTCAATAACAGAGACAGCAGTAGAACCATGTTCTCTGACCCCAAACCCAGCGTGATCCAACTTTGCCACTGTGATTGATAGATGTGTATGTGCTGGTGTGAAGGAGAGGAGCTGGGCATGGGGAGCACCAACGAAGCTAATAACCCACGAATGTGGCCAGGTTGGGATAGGAGTTTGCTGGGTGGTAGGGATACAGAGAAAGTCAGAGATGGTCTGTCCTCGAGAGGTTTGCATCTTAATAGGTTGTGCAATATGGAAGAAGGTCAATATATATGCGATATATGTAGGGAGTAGGAATTTTAGAGGGGAAGGCATGCCAATGCCACCACCACCAAACCACTTACTATGTGCCAGGCACTGTGCTGAGTTCTTTGTTAATATCATCCCATTTGATCTTCACAACCTTGAGAGGTAGGTGCTATTATCCCCATTTTATAGATGAGGAAACTGAAGCAAATGGAGGTAGATTTGCCCAGCATCACACAACTAGTAAGTAAAGTGAGATTTGAACTCAGGTCTTCCTGATTTCAGGTCCAGGGCTCTATTCACTGTACCGCCATGCTGCCAGGATATCTAAGACAAAAGTGACAAGGAAGTGAATTCCCAGGCATAAGGGACAATTAATACAGAGACACAGAGTTGGAATATAGTGTCTTATTTGAAGAATGGCAAGTACGACTGGATTGTAGTGTGTGTGTGTGTGGGGGGGGGGAATACAGCATAAGAAGAATGGAAAGTAAGGAAGGGGCCAGCTTGTGAAGAGCTAACAGGGACTTAACACATCAGGGACTTAAGGCTTTTTGAATGAATGAATTATTCCCCTCCTAGGTAAAATCCTGATAGAATTTGAGAGTCAGAAAAAACTCCAGATATCATCCAAGAAAACATTCAATCTTAATAGAAATCCCATTTATAGCATCTTTGAGAAGGGGGTATCCAGTCTGTACCCGAAGACTCCCAGTGATGAGAAACCCTTCTTATTGGCCCATTTTGTTCTGGTCTCAACAGGGTATTCTTATATTGAGCTAAAATATGCCTCCTGTGACTCCCACCCTTTGTTCATAATTCTGCCCACTGAAATCATGGAGAAAAAAAATTAGTCTCTCTTCTCTGTGACCTAGATGCCTAAAAAATAGATTTCGGGGCAGCTAGATGGCACAGTGTATAGAGCACCAGCCCTGGAGTCAGGAGGACCCGAATTCAAATCTGGCCTCAGACACTTAACACTTACTAGCTGTGTGACCCTGGGCAAGTCACTTAACCCCAATTGCCTCACTAAAAATAAAATAAAATAAAATAAAAAATAGCTTTCCCTTTCCATCTAAAACTTCCTTCCTTCAGGCTAAACATCCCTAATTCTTTTAATCACTGTGTGGGAAAGCTTCATTTTCATACAGTTAGGAAAATTGAGAACAACTCAATGACTAGAACTAAGAAACTAATATCATTCTGGAAGGAGATCATCAATGGAATACCCTACAAACATATTTCTCCCTTTGAGCTGTTCAGCATCATGAGCACAGGTTGTCTTGTTTCTGTATTCGTATCCCTGGAACCTAGCGAACTGTTTGGCATGCAGTAGGTACTTAATGCATGCTTTCTGATTGATTGATAAAGGTATAGGTGGTATGCTTATAGAATTCTCAGATGATAGGAAGTTGGATGGGATAATTTCCTGTGCCACATGGACTCCTGATTGGTGAGGAGTCTCTATGTTTAGCCTAGACCCAGAATTACCTTTCAACTCTCAGGTCATTTTTATCTAGTATTTCCTTGTTCCAGCTTCCTTAACTGGGCATTTCATCTCTAGCCATGGAACGCTGGGCTCCTGATTGGTGAAAGTTCTCCATATCAAACCTAGATTCAGACCCACTGCTCTCCAGCCATTTTCATTTCTTGCCCAGAGTCACATAATTGCCCTTCCAGAGACATCCTCATCTTCCCCCAACCCTTTCTGTCTCTAGCTCTAGGAACTGTAATCAAATCAATACTACCATTCCTAGAAAGGACAAGATAATCAATTGCCCAATGGCTCCATTCACTATCCTTTCAACTTCCCTAGCCAGCATACCTCCAAAAATGTTATCTTCCCCTATCATAATGTAAAGTCCTTGCTTTTTAAATTTGCATTCTCAGCTCTTAGAACTCTGGTGTTATTCAGTCATCTTTAATCATGTCCAACTCTTTGTGATGCTATTTGGGGTTTTCTTGGCAAAGATACTGGAGAGGTTTGCCATTTCTTTCTCCTGCTAATTTTATAGATGAAGAAATCAAGTGTTAAGTGACTTGCCCAGGGTCACACAGCTAGTAAATGTTTGAGGCCAGATTTGAACCCAGGTCTTCTTGACTCCTGGCCTGGCTCTCTATCCACTGTACCACCTAGCTGCCTGGTCTATACTAGTAAAATGCATTTTCCCACATCACCTAAGATCTCAGCCAATGCAAATTTTACTTACTCTTCTTCTCTTCCCTCTATAGTAGAGTACATTGAATAGTTGTTCTCTGTAAGGTAGCTAAGATTCTAGCTAAGCTGTCTAAAAATCTAATGAGTGGTCGCCAATAAATTAGAAGCTTTAGCAAGAGTTTAGACTTTTAAGCATTTATTAAGGAACATAAGAATTTGGTGAGGAGAGAGAAAGAGGCCTAGATGCTTTCATCTATCTATCTCAGGGAGGCAGCATTTCTGCTCCATTCCCCACAAGGTCCTCATGAAAAAGGGGAGAGAGAGAGAGAGAGAGAGAGAGAGAGAGAGAGAAAGCGAGCGAGCGAGCGCACGCGAGCCGGCCTTGCCCCTTCTTCGTCCCACAAGCCTCCTGTGAAAAACCGGAAACATCCCGTCCACTCACACACAGCTCCAAACTAATTGGCTGGTAGCTTTGATCAACAGTACCCACGAGAAAACGTCACTTCCTGACACCAAGGAACCGACCTTTCAAGCCACATGGCTTGCCCTCAGATGACTTCTCCTCATGGCGGAGCTTTCCTACAGTATCTCTCCAGCAGGGGGTGTCACTCCAATTCTCACAACATACTGGATTTGGAGGAGACTTGTACTTACTCACCATTAGGATAATATTGTGATCTCATATATTTTATTTAAATAATTAGAAAAATGTCTGCTTCTTAAAAAAATCTCATTTGATCTGGCTAGTGGGGCAACCTTGAGCAAATCACTTTACCTTTTCAGGACTCAGTTTCCCAATCTGTTAAAAATGAGAGAGCTAAAGTAGATAATAACAATAGCACACATTTCTATGATACATTACACACATTGTCTCATTTGACCTTTACAATGACCCTGTGAGATGGGTGCTGGTTTTTAAAATCTGCACTTTAAAGATGAGAAAACTGAGTCTCAGTGAGTTTAAGTGGCTCGACAGGGTCACACAGCTGGTAAGCATCTGGGGCAGAATTTCAACCAAAGTCTCCCTGACTCCAGGTCCAGCATTTCTACCATCATCTTTAAGGTCCCTATTGAGGCAAAAAGAAGGGAAAGAGTGCTGGTTTGGGAGTTGGAGGGCCTGAATTCAAATCTCAGCTCCACCATTTATTACATGTGTGACCTTGAACAAGTCATTTAATACCTCCAGGCTCTACTTTCCTCATTTGTAAAATGAAAGCATTGGACTAGCTGAACCTCCGATGTCCCTTGGAGCACTAAATCGTTGATCTTTCTCACTCTAAAATCCCATGATTCCCCTCCACCAAGAACAGCCCTGGCCACTCCATTATTAAAGACCTACTCCCATGCTGCCTCTGGGCAATGCTTTCTTTTCCCACCAGACTTCAAGATGAAGGGGGCTATGGTGGAAAGGGCACTGGTCTCAAAGTCAGGTGCTCCAATTCCATCTGGGTCCCTAGCTCAATGTATGAACAGCCATTGGTAAGTTGTCTAATCTCATAGAACAACCCTATGAGAAAGGTAGCGCCAATATGATTCCCCCTTTTACAAATGGAGAAACTGAGTCTGGGAGATAATAACAGTCATACAGTTAGTAGTAGGTAGTTGAATTAGGATCCAAACACAGACCTGAGTCCAAAGTAACCCCACCTCAGCAGCTTCCCTCGTGGACATGGAAGCACCCCATAAAAGGTAGACCAACCTTCACTTGTGATGAATGTGGTAGTGATGTTATTATTCTGCCCGCGGGTGACACAGACTCTGCCTCTGAGGGCATCGCTGGGAGAAACGAGATGCCAGCCTCAAAGACTTCAGTATCCCTTGCCCGTCTGTGATTCATCTGCTGCCAGCATGGGGCTCTGCTGACAGATCCCTCTGAGTCAGATGTTCCTGGTGGAGACACCACAGGGGAAAATTCCAGCTCCCTAGGAGCCGTGCCTCAGCATCCTCAAGGGAGTTCGATTCTTATATAGCTGCCACGTGCATCTTATTTATAGTCAAGACAGTGATGGTGGCATGGTCAGACTCTCAGGAAATTCTTCCTTGGGTTCCATCATTATCAGTTCCACATGAGTGACCCTTCCCCGTGCCCACTTAGAAATAGCCCATGACACCTGTCAAAAATAAAGTTTGGGCCAGCCAGATCACCAAACATGGAATCTTTGGGCTAATTGCATTGATGGTGTGAAAAGGTGACCCTGAGCCTAGCAAGAAGGAAAAGGCCCAATTTGGCATCTCTAGACCAGGAAAAGTGATTTCTATTCTCTCTTTAAACATATCTCAAGTGTTGCTTGGCCACAGAATGTGGACTATTAGAGCTGGAAGGGACTTTAGATGATAGAATGTCAGCAATGAAAGGGGCCTTGAAACAATGAGTATCTGAGCTGAGAGGGACTATTCAGGGCTGTTAAGGGGTCCCTTGAACTTCTCTTTTTGAGTTGAAACACCTGACTTGAAGCACGCAAGAGGCCCTGGATGTGTCAAGAATGAAGCTCCCCCTGAGCTGACATAATTTGTTCCTGCACCTCAAGCTGAACTTCCTGTGGGTCCTTGGGAGGCAAGACAGGAGTCAGCCAGTCCGTGCCAGGCTGGGACAATGCTCGTGCAGTCAGGGTCCTTTGCTGATAAGCAGACCCTCCTATCTTCATAGTCTAGCAGTTCCCAAGGAGGCTTTTACCATCACCTCGATCCTCCCCATGGGGAGGGACCTCATCCTTTTCCCATCTTTGCTGCACCATCCCCCACTTCTATGTCATGCCCCTTCCTGCTCTCCCCTCCTCCCTTTGTCCTGCTGTTAGAAAAATGTAAACTTCTGTAAATACTGGGAACTCATTGGATTCCCATGCATGTTTATTTCTCTTGTAATAAACCTAGTTTTCATGCAGGACTTGTGATGTCGTGATTGCCTTTTGCCAGGACCCTAAACAAAAGAATGTGAGATGTGGAAGGAACCTTTGCATATAGAATATTAGAGTCCGAAGAAGCCTTAAAACATAGATTTGGGGCTGGAAGGGACCCTAGAGACATCTAATACGGCCCCTACATTTGAAAGATGGATAAACTGACACTCAAAGAGGGACAATGACTTGGAAGGTTTATGAAGCTCTCGGAACATCAAAGGAGAAAGCAATGGCCAGTTAGGTGTTACAATAGATAGACTTCTGGACCTGTAGTCAGGAAGACCTGAATTCAATTCAAGCCTCAGTTCATTACTAACTGTGTGATCCTGAGCAAATCATTTTCTCTCAGTCTCAGTTTCCTTAGCTGTAAAATGGGGATAACACCTCCCACTTATCTCTTAGGGTTATGGTCAGGATTAAATAAGTTATTTGTAAGGTGCTTTTCCAATCTTATAAATGCGAGTTATGATTATCATTATTATCATCACCACCACCATCATCATTATTGTTATTAGTAGTAGTAGCTATTATGTCTCTTGAATTTTATGGTCTCTGAGTCCTAAGAGCTTGCCTAATGCCAAGATCAGGGTGGGCATCAGACAAATACAGGGCCAGGAGACCCAAAGTGGATGAGACAGATTGGATCTCCAGACAATGTAAATGGAAATGGCTCTAGCTATTGCTTAGAGGAGCTCCAGCTCCTTTCCATGTGTCTGCTGGCTTTCAAGGAGACAGCTGTGGAATTATGAAGATCGTCACGAAGATGAATCTTCTTGACTTCAGGCCCACTGTTCTATCCATTGCACCACCTTGCTGCCCTGCATTGGATACATAGAGAAGTAAATACAAAAAAAAAATGGGAGAAATGGTACCAGAGAACACTCACAACTTCTCTGAAGCTTAGTTCCCTCCTCTATAAAAATGGGAATAAAAATCCCTGGAAAACTCCAAAGACTAGTGTGAGAATCAAGTGGCTTAATGAATGAGAAAGCATTTTGCAAATGGTAAATCACTGTGTCAACAAGAGCTATTATTGTTCAGAAACCAACCACATGTGCGGAAGACTCCCAGGACACATCCCTTCTGTTCTCAGCCTGAAGACTTGGCTCTGGCTTTGGTACCATTGTTCCTGCTGGGCCTGGGAGCCATCCAGTCTCTCCTTGCAGCTGTTTACTCATTACCACTTAACTCTTAACAATCACTCCAGACATTCGTGTAGGAGAACAATGTTCTCCATAAATTACCCGGAAGGAGTCTACTATTACTAAGACTATTAGTTTGTACTTCCATGATGTTTTTGGGTTAACAGAATTCTTCACCACGTTCTCTTTCAGGGACAGCAGCCCTATGAGGTGGCAGGGCAGAGATTGTCATCACCATTTTATAAAGAGGGAAAACTGAGGCCCAAAGTACTTAACTAAAGACATATAACTAGTAAAAAGCAGAGGTAGGATTAGATCCCAGAGAATGTAGTTCAGTTAATCAATCAACAAACATTTAGTAAGTGCTTGCTATGCACCAGGCACTGTTTTAAGAGCTGGGGATACAAAAGTAAGAGTATAAATGTAATCCCTAAAAGTAATTACCCTTGGTAGCTAAGAACATTTCTTGATTGAATCAATCAATCAATCAATCAATCAATCGGAAATAAGGTGCAAATAATGCCACCCTCCTCCTTGAATAAACCAAAGATATTCCAATGAGATGCTACAGGAAGTTTATTCCAATTGGGTGAGGAGCTTGGTCCCACCACGAGAACCTTCTATAGAAGTAGGATCTAGGAAGCTTAGGGGCCACTGCAAGATGAGAGAGAGAAAGTAAGACTGAGCTTAATCCTAGAAGAGAGAGACAAGAAAGTTCATTCAACCCTACAGGCATTTCAGTGGAGGAGACTCTGGCTGATGCCATCAGTCATACCAGCCTCCTCAAGGACTGAGGAAAATTCTAAGTCAATTTTGACACTTTCTCCATTTTGCTGTCTCTGTGCTAGTATCTGACTCAGAGGAGACACTGTATTACATACTCCTGGGCTGCTTCTTTGCCCAAACACTTCTGTTAACCTGAATTTTTGTCTTAACCATGGAGAGGCTAAGGATTAGTCATAGACAAATATAAGAAGCCAAACCTCTGCCTAAATATTTGGCATTTTTCCAATTGTGCACCCATCGTGATTGTGGTTAGACTCAACTTTTCATTTAATATACAATTTATAAGGCATCAGAAGAAGGAGCCACACAAGCCATCATGTTGGGTTTAAGCTTAAACTGAACTAATTATTATAATAGGGTATTACACAAAGAAAGACAAAATCAGCCCGAGCCCTCAAGAAGCTTATATTCTAGTGAATGAGAAAACATTTAAATAATTAAGTAGATAGAAGATGCATTCAGAGCAGATGGAAAGTGCATAGAGGAAAGGGGGCATAGGGAAGGTCTTCTGTAGATCAAAATTGAGCTGAGTCTTGAAGGAAGCCAGGGAGAAGGTGAAGAAGCAGAGCATTCCAGGTGTAGGAGACAGCCAGTGCCAAGATAGAAAGGAAATAGGGTATCATTCAAGGAAAAGCAAGTGGTATGGTGGAAAGAGCAATGATTGGAGTCAGAAGACTTGGGTTGAAATCCACTCCTCTGATACTTGTTGACTTTGAGCAAGCCATTTAGTTTTTTCATTTGTCAAATGAAAGAGTTGGATAAGGTCCCTTCTAGTTCTAGAACATCACCAGGCTCTATAGGCTTTGTATCATCAACTCCTCATTCTCAAATGGTCAATAAGCATTTATTAACACCTACTATGTTCCAGGCACTGTGCTAAGTGCTGGGGATACAAAAAAAGGCAAAAGACAGTCCATTCCTTTGAGAAGTTCACAATCTAATGGAGGAAACAACATGCAAAGAATCATAAGCAAACAAGATACATACAGGATGAATCAGAAATAATCAAAAGGAGGAAGGCACTAGAATTAAGAGGGATTGGGAAGGTCTTCCTATAGAAGGTGGAATTTTATCTGGGACTTGAAGAAAGCCAGGAGGCAGAGATGAGGAGGAAGAACACTTCAGGCATGGGTAGAAATCAGAAAAAAACACTCAGAACTGAGAAATGGAGTGTCTTATCTGAGGAACACCAGGAGACCATTGTCACTGGATCAAAAAGTATGGGTGGTGGGGGCATGGAGGTTGTAAGGTGCATAAGACTGGAAAGTTGGGGGGGGGACTAAATTATGAAGGGCTTTGAGTGACCAAAGGAATTTTGTATTGAAGACTTTCTCTGGAAGAATGGGTAGATATGAACAATTTGTTCCAGGGGCCATGAAAGTGACTGAAGCACAGGGTGAGGAGTGCTTAGGGCCTAGTCAGGCATTGAAGACATCAAGGTCATTCACTGCATCCTGAGACATCTGCCAATCATTCTGACTTTTGTCTTGCCACTGGACTTCAGTGACTCTAGAAAAAATAGTGAGGCTGACAATTTTGTACAACTCTGACTCACTTAAATCCGATTCATGCTCAAATGAAGACATCTGTGATGTCATTGGTCCTCTTCGAAAATGAAGGACAGTTTCTTCTTTCTTGTGTTTTTTTCCTTTTGTTCTGATTCTTCTCTTACAATATGAATAATGTGGAAATATGTTTAACATGATCGCAATGTAAACCTATATCAGATTGCTTGCTGGCTTTGGGAAGAGGAAGGAAAGGGAGGATGGGAGAAAATTTTTGAATTCAAAATCTTACAAAAGTGATTGTTGAAAACTATTTTTACATGTAATTGGGAAAAATAAAGGTCTGGAAAAAAAGAAAATGAAGGACAAACGACTTTTGAAGCTAAAGGTAATAGGGAGCTACTAGAGTTTACTAAGTGTGTGGGGGGGTGGTGGTGACATGATTGTACTTGCACTTTTGGAAAATCACTGACCCAACCTGTTGTCAGATCTTGTTGCTTCTGCCTTCACAACATCTACCATATAAGTCTCTTTCTCTCTATTCACACAGCTACCATCCTAGCAGGCCCTCATCACTATTTATCTGGAGTCTTGCAATAGCATCCTGTCTCAGCGTCCTAGCCTTGGTTCTCAAGATGAATCTCAAGCCTCTTCCTCTCCAATCCACTCTTTACTCAGCAGCCAAAGTGAGTTTCCTAAACTGTAGGTATGACCATGACCCCCTCCCCTTTATTGTATAAACTTCTGTGCTTTCCTGTTACTTTCAGGATAGAATACAGACACCTCTGCTCAAAATTTGAAGCCCTCCACATCCTGATTCCTTCCTATCAGTCTAATCTTTTTGACACTTGAATCCTCTCTCCTTATTGTATGATTCACTTATATGAGCCCATTTGCTGTTCCTCCCACATTGCACCCCATCTCCTGACCTCATGGCTTTGCCCCGGGTATGCTCCCCTCCTAGAATGCTCCCCTCCTCACCAAGCCTCCTAGCTTTCTTGGCTCCTTCAAGACAGTTGGAAGCCCCCTTCTATAGGAGAGTTTCTCTAATTCGTATCCCTAGACCTTCTTTCTGAGATTGTTTTCTGATTCTACTGTATATGTCTTATATTTACAGTTATTTGGATGGGGTGTCACCCGTTCTAACCTGAACTCCTTGAACCATGTTTTAATCTTCCTTTAGCTTCTGGTTATATCACATCCTCACAAGTTTGATTAATGAGATGCTTGGATTTCTTATCATTGTATGTATAAGAGGGAATATGATATAGGAGAAGTAGGACATGAATAGGGAAGAAACAACCTACTGGGGGGAAACTTCTGCAAAACAAGGGTTTTGCTAGACTTTGAAAACAGTCAGGGGCAGCTAGGTGGAGCAGTGGATAAAGCACTGGCCCTGGATTCAGGAGGACCTGAGTTCAAATCCAGCCTCAGACACCTGACACTATCTGTGTGACCCTGGGCAAGTCACTTAACCCTCATTGCCCCCGCAAAAACAAACACAACAACAACAACAACAAAACAAAAGTAAAGATTTTCAAAATGCTTGGCATGCATTACCTCACCTGACAGACAATAGAGAGAGCTCATTACAAAAGCAAAGCTTTAGAAGTGGGCATGATGAATTCAGAGGGAGAGAGCCTGCTTTTGGATTGCACCTCTGCTACTTAGAACCTATCGCTAAAGGGACTTGAAATCAATGACTCCGGTCAAAGACACTTCCCCTCTCGTGCACGAGGGATGCTCTGAAGCATATCAGGGCCAAATAGTCGGAATGAGATGGTGAGGGATGGGGGGGTGGGGAGGGAGGGAGGTAATCTTGGGTTAATTGGGAAAAGCTGATTTTCATTTTGAGGAAAGAATAAAAGGAAGAGAGCACTCTGTTCCAGGCATGTGGGAGAGAATTGGCCTTGGGGTGATAGAGGCCCAAACTCAGCTGGCGATACAGAGAGGCTCATAAATGGGCTTGGGTGTAAACTAAGGATGTTGGGCTCCTAACACTGTGAAAAGCCTCCCCTAATTTTGTTGTTTGACACCAGAAACCCCTTAGTTTTATGTTTTGTTTAAAATTGTGGGTTCAACAATTACCAAATATCACATAAGAACAGATAAAAGAGCCATATAATACATTATTTACTTCTACCATATATAATTTTATACACATAAATGATTATATATAAAGTTTTGCATAAGTAAAATTATATGTAATATACATGTATGTCCATACATACATACACACATGCATACACACTCATATAGTCCAGAGCTTGTCAGTGGCATTTGTGACAGTGTCAACACACCTACATATACATATTTCCACTACCTCTATAAATTTCTTAAAATGTTTTATTGATTATCTTTACTCAGCAGCCAAAGTGAGTTTCCTAAACTGAAAAAATTATTTGCCTCTCAGGTTTTTTGTGAAGATAAAATGAGATGTTTGTAAAGCTCTTTGTGAACCTTAAAGTGCTCTATAAATTCTAACTGTTAATATGTAGATGGTAAAATAGGGGCTCTTGGATGGTCCAATAACTTGCCCACCTTCATGAAGGTACAACGTAATAGGGTCAAAATTTAAACCCAGGTCTTCTGATTATAATCCCAATGATCTTTCTATTCTACCAAGTTGCCCCTTCCAAAAGTGAGAAGTGAGATTAAAATCTTAGCTTTTAAGGCTAAAGCATGTGAGTGAGGGAGCATAGGGGTTCATTTTACTAATGTTAGTTCTTTTCCTAGAGCAGGCTTGGGTGCAAGGAGTGTAGAGAAAGCATCCTGGAGCATCAAAAGTCCAATCTTCTGACTCTCAGAAGACAGTCCCTTGCTCTTTCCAAAAGCTCATGGCAGTTTCTGAGGCACAGTGGGCAAGCAGTCCTGTGCCCAGATAATAGCTAAGTTGTGCTCCCCCTAGCCCCATGGACCCCAGTTACATCTCTCCGGGCTCTGGTAGAAGGGAGTTTAGGGGATCATCTCATCTGGAGCCTGCAGGCCTTCATTCCCTTTCTGAAGGCACTGGCTTAGCTCATGGGGGCCTTGAGTGGCTGTTGGCTCCAGGGTCCTGCCAGAACTTGTAAAAGGGAATTTTGTTGTTCTCAGAGGGATCCATCAGTCTCCATGCCAAAAGCACACACTAACTATTGATTGGACAGAAGCTCAGGGTATGCTTCCTTGGGGTTTGTTGTATACAATGTTGGGCGCTTTCCTGGCTGGAACCCTCTGTGGTTGAAAACTTATTAGTCAAGGACCTGGCCTTGGCTAGATGTTAATGGATGGTGCCAGGGCCCAGAGTACCTTTGGCACTCCTGGACCTCGATTATGTAACTCATCCAAAGGGGCCTGACTCTTCTACAATGGTGGTCAAAGTTTGAAGCTTACAACTATAAATGTCACCACAGTCCCACAGCTGAGAAGGTAAAAGACACAATCGCACACCAATGCAATTGTCTGGCAAATAGTAGGTACATAATTAATGCTTATCTGGGGGCAGCTAGGTGGTACAGTGGATAGAGCACTGGCCCTGGATTCAGGAGGACCTGAGTTCAAATCCAGCCTCAGACCCTTGACACTTACTAGCTGTGTGACTCTGGGCAAGTCACCCCAATTGCCTCACCCCCAAAAAAAATTTTTTTTAATTAATGCTTATCTGAACAAATAAAGGCATCCTCTGGGAAAGACTATTTGGCTCATTGTCTCAACAAAGGCACAGAAGGAAGAGCCCATTGTACAGATGCAGAATATACTGCTTTTGACTTAGCCTCTTTGTCAGCCATTTTCAGAGAGATATAACATAAGAATATGTATAAATTTGCATTCCTCAATATTTTCTATCTCATTTTTCATTGCTTTGCTCTGTCCCTTTGAAAGTAGAAGAGGACACACAGTAATGAGAGATATTATTTTGACCACTTTTTAGCATGAACTAAATTATTTACATCCTAAACGTGAGACCTTTGTCCAATATTCAATTCAATTCAACAAAATTTCCTGACAACAAATTGACATATTATCAAAAGATCTGAAGTGTGACTTTAAAAACTGAAGGTGTGGGCAGCTAGGTGGTGCAGTGGATAGAGCACCGGCCCTGGAGTCAAGAGTACCTGAGTTCAAATCTGGCCTCAGACACTTAACACTTACTAGCTGTGTGACCCTGGGCAAGTCACTTAACCCCAATTGCCTCACTAAAAAAAAAAACAAAAACAAAAAACTGAAGGTGATATAAAAACATGATAGCATTGAAAAATTGTAAATCTACAAAGTCTTTTAGTCAAAATGGGCACATGATTTAGACATAAAAGGTGATACCATAGGCAAATTAGGAGAGGAAGGAATGAATAGTTTACCTCTCAGATCTTTGGAAAGGAGAATATTTTATGACCAAACAAAAGATAGAGAATATTATGAAATGCAAAAAGGACAATTTTGATTACATTAAGTTAAAAAGGTTTTGTACAAATAGAAGCAATGCATCCAAAATTAGAAGGGAGACAGAGAACTGGGAAACAATTTTTAAAGCCAATATTTCTGATAAAGGCCTCATTTCTAAAATATATTGGGACCTAAATCAAATTTATAAGAATCCAAGGCATTCCCCAATTGGGAAATGGTCAAAGGATATGAACAGGCAGTTTTCTGATGAAGCAATCAAAGCTATCTATTGACATATGAAATAAATGCTCTAAATCACTATTGATTAGAGAAATACAAATTAAAACAACTCTGAGGTACCATCTGATACCTATCAGATTGGCTAATATGACAAAAAAAGGAAAATAATAAATGTTGGAGAAGCTGTGGAAAAATTGGAACACTAATGCATTGTTGGTGGAGCTGTGAACGGGTCCAACCATTCTGGAGAGTAATTTGGAATTATGCCCAAAGGACTATAAAGCTGTGCATACCCTTTGACCCAGTAATACCACTATTAGGTCTTTTCCCCAAAGAGATCATAGAAAAGGGAAATGGACCCACATGTACAAAAATATTTATAGCTGCTCTTTTTGTGGTGGCAAGGAATTGGAAAGTGAGGGGTTGTCCATCAATTGGGGAATGGCTGAACAAGATGTGGTATATGAATGTGATGGAATTCTATTGTACTATAAGAAACTATGAGCAAGCAGATTTCAGAGAAACCTGGAAGGACTTGCATGAACTGATGATGAGTGAAATGAGCAGAACCAGGAGAACATTGTATACAGTATCATCAACATTATGTATTCATCAACTGTGATAGACTTGATTCTTCTCAGCAATACAATGGTACAAAATAGTTCAAAAGGACTCATGATGGAAAATGCTCTCCAAATCCAGAAAAAAAAAAAAAGAACTGTGAAATATGGATGCAGATTGAACCATACTATTTCTTTTGTTTTTGATGCTGTTGTTTTTCTTTTTTTGAGGTTTTTGCTTTTTGCTCTGATTTTTCTTTCACAGCAAGACTAATGCAGAAATATGTTTAATGTGATTGTACATATATAACCTATGTCAGATTACTTGCTGTCTTGGGGAGGAGGGAGGGAGGGGACAGAGGGAGAAAAATTTGAAACTGGAAATCTTATGAAAACAAATGTTGAAAACTATCTCTTCATGTAACTGTAAAATAATAAAATACTTTTATAATTTAAAAAAGGTCTTTTAAAAAGAACTACACCATATTCCTATTGCTATTCTCCCATCACAATGAATAAAACCCAAAGATATGAGATAGATTGCTTAGATGTTTTTTCTGTCTTGTTAATTTTACCATTTTATATTAATCCATTTAAACTTTTAGTTTATATATAAATTAGTATTATAATTTCTATTAATTATAATTCTTTCCTGTCCATTAAATGTAGATTCCCCATTCATATTTTAGATTTGGATCATTTGGTTTTCCTTTTTTTAAAATAATTTTTTGCCTTAAAAACAGCTCTCTAATTCTTTTAGCAGTTCAATAGTCATTTAGATTTCAATTTTGTTTCTCCTTGCATTTTCAAAATGTCTCCTTTTGTGTTTGTTTTTGAGATTATTCATTTGTTGATCTTATTTTTGTTATTTGTCTTTAAAGTAAATTGTATTGATGTCTCTCTTTTTAAAAAAAATTACCAAGATTTCCCTTGGTATCCTTTCCTTCCCACTCAGAGAGAGCCATCCCATAGTGCAAAATAATATTTTTAAGGGAAAAAAGAGAAGTCAACCAAACTGATTAATACATTTAAAAAATATTAAAATATATCCAATGTACCATACACATTGACCTTCTTCAAAGAGGGTGGGGGTTTTATTGTTTTTAGATGACACTATTGGTCCATTAGTCCTCTCTTTTTCTTGCTCACTCAGAGTTGTAAATATTCCCCTAATGACTCCTTTAGCTGCAGACTTTGGATTATAGATTATTTTCTCACTGGTTTAATTTTTTAATTATTTATTTCTTCTCTGATATGTCCTTTAATTCACACATAATTTAATATGTTTAGTTTATCTTTTGTTTATTTTCCCTTTATTGATTACAATTTCTATTGTGTTGTAGTCTGCAAAGGACATACATAACATTTCTGCTTAAATTTATGGGTTCTTTCTGCCCTCCCATATGCTCAAATTTTGAAGATGTGCTGTTGATGGTAAAAAAAAAATACATTCTCTTAAATATTCCCATTCAATAATTGTCATGTCTTTAAAATCTAACTTTTCCAAAATGGACCAGATTCATTATTTCTTTCTTGTACTTTGCTCCCTATTTCTAATACTTCTTGAAAATGTTACTGTATAATTTGCTGTAATACGATAACTAGGTGCTTGGTTTCACTGTATTTTTCACATTGGCCAATAAATTGTGGATTGTTTTATTGAGCTGTCTTTAAGGTCAGGAATTTTGATCTATAAAGATTCCAAGTGTTCTTTGAATGTTACTGTCTTTGTATTTTATTCTCTTTACTGTTCAATTCCTATATTTTGTTTGCCTTTAAACAGTGTTCACTGCTTTATTAAAACTGTACTTGTCTTAAATGAGAAAGATTTTCTTTTTTTATTATTCTTTAAAAACTCTAATTTTCCTCCTCCTTCTTGTTGTTGAGTTGTTTCAGTTGTGTCCAAATCTCCATGACCCCATTTGGGGTTTTCTTAGCAAAGATACTAGAGTGGCTTGCCATTTCCTTCTCCAGCTCACTTTATAGATGAGGAAACTGAGTCAAACAGGATTAAGTGACTTTGCCAGGCTTACACAGTTATTAAGTGTCTGAGGCTAAATTTGAACTCAGGTCCTCCTGACTCCAGGACTGGTACTCTATCCATTGTGCCACCTAGATACCCCTAATTTTTCTCCTTGCATACTCCTTTAATTCTTTGGTTAAACTTTCCAAGCACTCATGCTATGCTTGTAGTTGTCCAATGTATGGGTACCCCCAAAAGACAATGGATGAATGAAGAATGAGAATAAGTAGCCATATTTTTAACAAAGCATAAAAAGTGAGTTAAGGTATACCATCAGAAAATGTATGATCAGAAGAGGAGGTGGGCTGGTCATGTAAAGAAAGTAAGTGATAACAGATGAAGAAAATGAATCCTGGGCTGATACCCATAAAATTAAAAATGACATTGAGGAAGGTCACCAATATATTGAATTGATAATCTCAGGAGGACCTAAGGGAGAAATAAGACAGAATTGCATTGGATGAAAAGACATGGATATATTGTGATTGCCCCAATACTACTGTAGTCTTGGGATGAAATCATAGGTCCATTAAATATGGAAATATTGCATAAAAGTTCACATTTCTAAAGTTCATTAAAATTTGAAAAGTGCTTTCATATCTATCTATCTATCTATCAATCATCTACATATATAAAATAGAGAGGAGAAGAGAGAGAAGAAAGGAGGGAGAGAGAGAAGGAGAGGAGAGGGAGAGAGACACACAAACACACAAGAAAAATTCATCAGTGATTTGCTTACATACAACTAATCAGTGTGTCAGAGGTGGAATTTGAACCCAGATCTTCTATCATGTCTTCTCCAATAAAATGTAAGCTCCTTAAGGTAAGAGACTATTCCATTTTCACCTTTGTTTCTCCAGTGCCTGGCACAGAGTAGGTCCTTAATAAATCCTTTTTGAGTGATTCCTGACTCCAGTCCAGCACTCTATCCATTAAGTCATGCCACCTCTTGTGATGATAATAAAAATTATTATTATTAATTATGATAGGGGCGGCTAGATGGTACAGTGGATAAAGCACCGGCCCTGAATTCAGGAATACCTGAGATCAAATCCAGTCTCAGACATTTGACACTTACTAGCTGTGTGACCAGGGGCAAGTCACTTAACCCTCATTGCCCTGCAAAAAAAAATGATGATGATGATAATTGTTATTATTATCATTATCACCAAATTTAAGAACAATGTTTTTAGTACATGGTGCCACACAAAATACTGATAATCTTGAAGCTCCATGAAATGAGAAACTTTCAAAATAGAGAGACCTGGTTTAAAAAAAAATCAAAACCTTGTAGGAACAGAATGGAGTCCACATCATCCCTGTTGTTCTATCTGCTATAGGAGCTGTCTTGATAATACTTTTGGTAGATGTGTTTATGTCCTAATACTTTTATTCAATTACAAAACAGTTATTTCATCCGCTTGTGTAATCATCCTCAGAGCATTAGATAAAAAGAATAATAGTAGGTTCACGGTTTGTCCTAGGGTTACTTCTCTCTGAGCCTCACTGAAAAAGACAAGGATAATAGTATTAGAAAGGAAGGGAGGGAAGAAGGAAGGAAGGAAGGAAGGAAGGAAGGAAGGAAGGAAGGAAGGAAGGAAGGAAGGAAGGAAGGAAGGAAGGAAGGAAGGAAGGAAGGAAATAAATAAATAAATAAATGAATGAATAATCATTTCTAGAGCACCTACTCTGTGCCAGGAAATGCTTTACAAATATGATCTCATTTGATTCTCACAACATCCCTGGGAGGTAAAATGCTATTCTTATCCTCATTTTACATTTGAGGAAACTTAGGCAGACAGAGGTTAAATGGCTTGCCTAAAAAGGAATAAGTACATAAATAGTGCCTACTATGTGCCAGGCACTAAGTGCTTTTTAAAAAAAAATAACAAGTACAATCTCATTTAATCCTTATTTCAGTGGATCCTCACAACAACCCTGGGAAGCAAATGCTATTATTACCCTTATTTTACATTTGAGGAAACTGAGACAGACAGAGTTTAAATGCCTAACCCAGGGTCATACAGCTAGTAAGTCTCTAAGGCCAGATTTGAAATCGGAGTTTCCTGATTATAGGTCCTGTGTTCTCTCCACTATGCCAACTATCCATGGGGCACAAAGTCAACCTAGATGCCTTTTCCAATTACTACTTGCCATTTATTCCCCTACTCCTAATGCTACTAATAATACCTCATGAGCTATATATTATTTCATAGTTTCCAAAGCACCTTTGCATCCACAGCCTCCAGGATCACTCCAGTTTCTCAAAAGGCATAAACTTCATTAATTTGACAAATGCTTATTGAGCATGGGATTTGGAATCAGAAGTCCTGAGTTCAAATCCCTAGTACTCAATACAGTGGTTGGCACATAGAAAGCACTTGATAAATTTTTTTCATTCACTCATATACCTGTTTATCATAAAGGAACTGACTTGGAGACCTAGCTGCCGCTTACTAGCTGGTAATCTTAGGAAAAGTGACTCCCCCTCCATGGGCCTCAATTTCCTTACCTGTAAAATGGGAGTGGGAATCATTATACTCTTCCTATAAAGTCCTATCTTGGCCATGCTCCATTGTTCAATGAAGGTTATTCTGAGAACTCTATAATTGTCAATAATAATAACTTTTATTATTATTAATGTAGCACCTACTTCACAGAGTTGTGAGGGTCAAATGAGATTGCATATATATATGTATATACACACATCTGCATATATATGCATATATATGCACATGTATCTGTGTAACACGGATGCTCTGGCCCCCCTCTCTCAGGGCCAGAAAGGTTACACTGCCCCTCAGAATTACAGGGCACACAGGGATGATCTCTGCTGCTATGACCTCAAGCCCCACCAACCATGATCCTCCACATTTGTTGGGGATGCATGACGAGCCCCCCAGTTCCATTTATAATAATCACTAGCATTTCCACTGTTATGTCCTAAGACTATTTCAGAACATAGAGTGAAACATTAACTCAGGACTAGGAGGCAGGAGACTGGGGTTCTTGCCACTCCTCCACCACTGTATGACTTTGGGCCAATCACCTCTTTAGTCTTCAACCTCAGTTGACTTATCTATTAAGTGAGGGGAAAGGAATAATACCTTACTGACTGGAAGGCAGGAGGCTTCAGTAGGGGATATCTGGAGTTCTCTTCTATAGTCAGGACATGTGAGTCTATGATTATATTTTCTTCCATCAATATTTAATATTTAATCATAATACTTTGCATTTGCAGAGCACTCAATATACTGAAACTTTTTAAATTATTGGGAGGGACCTTTGAGGTCATCTTGCTTTTAGAGGAAGCTTTCCTATACATTATCTCATTAGATCTGCCCAATGGTCCTGCCATCCAGGAATTGTGATGCAAGGCAGAGATCATAGCTCCAATTCTGGCTACAATGCTTCCTAGCTATGTGACCTTGATTAGGCAAATCACTTGAGATCTTCACTGTTCTTACTTGTAAAATGGAGACAACAATTCTGCTATTAGTCAATCTTCTAGAGTTGTGAATAGAATATTTTGTTAACTTTAAAGCACTATGTGTAGGTGAGTGATTATTGTTGTTATGAATAACCAATTTAACCCATGTGATATAATCACAATTCAATTCCATAAACATTTATTAAGTGCTTATATATATGTACACATACATGTGGGTATGTGTACACACAGACCTGTGCACACATACATGCGCACATATACATACATAGGTATAAAATTTGATTCTTATAACAGCTTTGAAGGAACTCTTTCATTGGGAGTGAAATCATTTAACCAAGAGAGAAAGTCCTAGATGCCACCCAAGGGGAAGCTCCCCAGAAGGTAGAAACATGGTGGAGACTGCCAGGTCCTCTCCTGTTTTCCCAGAATCTTTTCCTTCAACAGCCTGAAGTGGGGTTGCCCTCTTCTATCTTTTCTCTCAAACCAGGAAGTCAGAAGTGCCCAAAGTGATTCAATGCTTGAAGAAGACTTGAAGCTTGACCAGTCTGAAAGGGGGACTGACCCAAAGGAGTCCTGAAGGGCGTTCCAGTTGGTGAATCCCCAAAGAAGGGACTGGGAAAGGCTGGGGCTCTCTTAGCTCTCACCAACACTACTCCCCCACCCCACCCCATCCCACAGAGAGGGCAAGACCTTCATCTCCACCAATAAGAAGAGAGTCTCATACCAATGGGCTTTGGGACAGGGTTTACACACAGCTCTGACCATGTCACTTCCCGACTCAATGAACTCCATTATTATTAGAAGTTATTACTTCTACTGTCAGAAACTCTTCTGTTTGACATTTGAAACCCTTCACAACCTAGCTCCAACCTACATTTCCACCCTTATTATACATTATTCCCCTTCATATATTCTTTGGTCTGCCCAAACTGGTTTTGATGTTGCTCACACATGATATTCCATCTCCAGACCTTTGCACAGGCTATGCCCCTGAAAGGAGCCCCCTCTTCACCTCTGACTCTAAGAATATCCAGTTTCCTTTAAATCTCAGTTGAAATGCCACCTCCTACTTCCTTGATTCTCCTCCTCCAATGTTGGTACTCTTCTCCCATTATTTTGAATTTGTTCGTATCCATCCTATATACATATGTGTATGTATCCATCTATATATCCATCTATACACAGATGACGAGACCTCAGATTGCACTGGTATAGGGAACTACCAGATATGGAAACTGACTCTACTGATTTCCTTTGCAACTGACAGTATCAGAGATGGCTCTTCCCAAAAGAAGGCAAACTCCTTGAGGGCAGGGACTGAGTTGTTTTTTTCTTTGTATTTTCAGTGCCTGGAACTTAGTAAATACTTAATAAATGTTTATTGATCACCTGTTTGATTAATTGATTTGAAATAACTAGACAGGTAAAACCTCCTTTTTTAATTAAAGAGCTAAAACTAATGGTAGAAGTTGAAACATTCTGACCAATTAATGGGAAATTTATTTTAGGGGTTAAAAAGGATTTTCTCAACTTCTTCAATTTCATCTCATGTTATTTCATGAACATTACAAGTCATCCCTTCTTGTGGCTTTCATTAATAGAGATCTTAAAATTCATCATATTCTGAGCTGCTTCATTAGTTCATTCATTCATTCATTCGGTCTTAGCACTGGCCTTGGAATAAGAAGAGCTGGATTCAAATCCTGTCTCTGACACTTGATAACTGTGTGACTGTGGGCAAGTCACTGAAATCATCTCAACCTCAGTTTCTTCATCTGCAAAACGAGAAGAATAACAACTATCATAATTACCTTACTGGATTGTTGTTAACTCCTTAATGATTAGGTGTTTATTTTAAAACTACAATCGATATTAAGAGAAACGGTGAGCTTTTTTATGAGCCATAAAAACATCACAAAAGCCAAAGAATTTATCTAATTGGCAGATGTACATAGTGAAAGCAGGAATGTAGGACACAATTATCCTGATGTCATCACTAAGGTTTTGTTATTGCTCAGTGTCACTTGTATGCCATTCAAAGACACAGGGAGCTAAGTGTGTTTTAAAGCTTCAGCTAATTCCTATGAGGGTTTTTCTAGAAGAGTTTCTGCACTTAGTTCGGGGTGAGTAAAATGTAGGACACGTATCAGGGATTAAACATGAGTTACAAGGACTTTACTAAGCCTAAGACAAATAACTGTCTGGGATAATGGACTTAGAATCAGCACCAGGCACAGGTAGTCAAAAGAATAGATATAATTTTGATGTGGGGCTGCCCCTGTCTAGGTGCGGTATCTCATGGCCATGGCAATGGACTAAAGGAAAGACATCCTGCCTTTGTTAGGGAGAGGCTTTCTAGTCCACTGCACCTTAGCCTATGGGATCCAAGATGATTAGTTTGTAGCCCTGAGGAGCAGGGGCTGGTAGCAGAGAGAAGCTTAGAGACTGTGTGAGATGAAGAAAGCAACTGAGCCTGTAAGCTTGGACAGGAAAAAAAAATTACATCTTTATTCCCATATAATTTGATTCCTTTTTAATCTTTTGTATTTTATGTATTAAAAAACATTATTTTGAGAACTGGTCTATAGTATTCACCACATTGCCAAAGCAGTCTGTTACAAAATTCCTCATACACATACACACATGTATGTATGTGCGTATATATATACATGTGCATCACACATGTATGTGTGCATGTATGGTTCATATGCCTACATGTTTATCTGCATGTTAGCATGCATACATACATGTATGTTTCCTTTCTTAGGCCATGTTGGACATTTGAGTTTTCCCGTGTGACATTTACAGGCCAAACTAGTTGTTACACTATAACTATTACATGATCATGTGCTTAAGTATTCATAGTTACTGTTTCGTGATTTAAGCTAACATTAGCAACCTGCCCGTTCAGGCCTTAGAATGTGAGTGATAAATGAAGAATTTACAATCCCACAGAGGACTCCCAGGGTGTCTAATTCTTAGAGAGACAACAATCATTGGAGTGTCCTCCATATATACGTGGGCAATTTGGGGAGAGGTGAGGCATCTATAAAAGGAGCTAGACAAAGCCCTGTCCAGATCTGAACCAGGATGCAGCCTATCATCCCTATAAGAGGTAAGAGTTAGGGGAAGAACTTAGAAATTAGTCCCCAGGCACTCCACCTACACCCCCACCCCCACAAAAGAAGAATTAGAAAGGAAGATCAAGGGGCAGCTGGGTGGCCCAGTGGATAGAGCACCGGCCCTGGAGTCAGGAGGACCTGAGTTCAAATCCAGCCTCAGACACTTGACACTTACTAGCTGTGTGACCTTGAGCAAGTCACTTAACCCCAATTGGCTCAAAAAAAAAGAAAGGAAGGAAGTTCAAGGCATTCCTGCCATGACAAGGTCATGACATCAGAAACACGTACAAATAGGAGCTACCTGTACATATCTCTCAGAGGCCTTTCCCAACCCCTCTTAATTCTAGTGCCTTCCCTCTCTTATTTATTCCTTCTTTATCCTGCACAGAGCTTGTCTCTCCACATTTTTAAATCTGTTGTCTTCTCTATTAGATTGTGGGCTCCTCATGGGCTGGGACTATGTTTTGCCTCTTTTTGTATCCCAGTGCTTAGCACTGGGCCTGGCACATAGTAGGTGCTTAATCAATGTTTATTGATTAAGCAACATATACTTTTGTATACTTTCCAGTCTCGATCTGAAAGCAGCCATGGGGGAAACTTTTTCAAACTGTGTTAGAAAAATCAGCTCAGGATCAAAGAATGAAAGAATTATTAAAAGATCTCAGGGCAGCTAGGTGGTGTAGTGGACAAGCACTGGTCTTGGATTCAAGAGGACCTGAGTTCAAATCTGGCCTCTGACACTGGATTCTTTTTTTTTTTTAAACAGGGCAATGAGGGGTAAGTGACTTGCCCAGGGTCACACAGCTAGTAAGTGGCAAGTGTCTGAGGCCAGATTTGAACTCAGGTCCTCCTGAATCCAGGGCCAGTGTTTTGTCCACTATGACACTTAGCTGCCCTGACGCTTAACTCTTACTAGCTGTGTGACCTTGAGGAAATGGCTTAGCTTCTCTCTATCTCAGTTTCCTTTTTTGTAAAATGAACATAATTCACACATAATTAATAGGGTTGCTGTGAGGATCAAACAAGACAACATGTAAAGCACTTTGCAAACCTTAAAGTGCTACATAAATCTGAGTTATTATAATAGCAGTGGCAAGGAAGGAAGATGGAGGCATGGAATAGACCAATATAGGGCTTAAATGGGTCTGCATTTGGTTTCAGACAAGGTCTGGCAGTCATGAGATCCTAAAGTCTCAGCTTGGGAATGCTGGTGGATACTAAAAATGCCATTAGGCAATCTGGCTAATGCAGAAGAGGCTGACGGCCAGTTCCTCAATACCTACTGGCATAAAGGAGAGAGGCCTTCACGAGCTATGGTTTTTTGAGTAGTTCCTGAAAAGGAGCCAGTTTGCACTGTTAGACAGAATTCTTCAAGGGGTGATACCTGCCCAGCACTTAGACTTAAAACAGTGCCTGGCACACAGTTGGTGTTTAATAAATGTTCATTGATTAATTGATCAATGAGATAATAGGCTCATTTAAAAATAATAGTGAAATTATAATAATGATACTAATACTTGCATCCCCTGCCTCACAGGGTTGTGAGAAAGTGCTTTGTAAATTAATACAGCTTTATAGAAATGGGAGCTACTATTAGGTAAATGTTTACCAGGTGCCCATCTTGCAAAGCATCCTTTGGGATGAGTTTTAGCCTACTAAAATCCTCCCCTAATGCCTCTTTGCGGTGTGCAGGTGACCCTGAATTTTTAAAGTTCACTCTAGCAGAACATGAGCTCTGGAAGGTGCTGTTGACCTGGAAACTCTTCAAGTAAAACTCAGTGACAGACGGTGTGTATCTGTTATCTGAAGACCAACCTAGCTAATTGCAGAGAGAGTAGACAACAGAAGGCTAGCCAGAAGGGGATGGATTTTTGGAGCCACCACCAGTACATGAATAGATAAAGATGCAAAATGGCACAAATCCTGTTCTGCTTCCATAGTGATGGAAGGTGTCAGACTCACAACCCAGCCCCTCCCCAGTATGGCTGAACCAGTTTAAAATGGTAATAGGGAGCTCTAACCACATAAATAAGAATAGAAGCCAATGTAGTTAATGTTCATTTGATCTTTTCCAAGTCAATAGACTCTGCTGCCTTCTGAAGAGAAAATTCAGTTAAGAGGCATTTATTAAGCACTTTCTACACACCATAGTGCTGGCAAAGGTGAACAGAGGCTACCAAGAATCACACAGTTTTAAGATAATTTACAAATATGAATACCATGGTTAGAATTCTCACTGTGAAATCTCTGTACAGTGTCAACCATGTCGACACATTCCTAGAGGAATGTAACCCCACTTATATTGACATTCTTTCCATAAATGAAAGCAGAAGGCAAAACAAAGTCAAGGCTAAATGCAAGAACTGAGAAATGAAGAAGGATTTGGCAGAATTGTTTTTAATTGTGCGCCCAATGGGATTCATGGTCCTCCTACTCTGCTGGGCTTGTGCTTATTATGAGTGAACAGACCATCATGAAGATAGACATTAATAACTCATATCTAATGTAGAGAAAGTAGAAGACTTGTTATTGTTCTTCAGTCATCTTTCAGTCATCCCAACTCTTCGTGACCCCGTTTGAAGATTTCTTGACAAAGATACTGGAGTAGTTTGCCATTTCCTTCTCCAGCTCATTTTACAGTTGAGGAAACTGAGCCAACCAGGGTTAAGTGACTTGCCCAGGGTCACACAGCTAGTAAGTGTCTGAAGCCAGATTTGAACTTGGGAAGATGAGTCTACCCAACACCAGGGCTGTCACTCTATCTACTGCATCGCCCAGCTGCCCCTCTCTTTTTTATTTCTTATTTATCTTGTACATGGGCTTGTTTGTATATATTTGCTTGTTGTCTCCTCCATTTTATTGTCACAGTCTTTTGCCTCTTTTTACATTCCCAGTGCTTAGCACAGAGCCTGGCACATATTAGGTGCTTCATAAACATTTATTGATCGATTGGCATATGTTTTTGTATACTTGACAATTTCAATTTAAAAGTAGCCCTAGGGAAAATTTGTTGAAATTGTGTTAGAAAATTCCAGTCAAGATCAAAGAATGGAAAGAAACCCTGTGTGTTTAATATCTTGGATACTTTCTTAAAGAGGAAAGTCAAAGGCATTGGAAAAGGGGCAAAGTGGCAGTGGCCTTCATGACAGCTGAAGCTGCCAGACAGGAAGTGAGTGGTTATGAAAGCAACAGGGATTTCAAAACCAGCTGTCTACATGTAGTCAGAGCAAAGGCCAAAAGTTGACAGCAAACAAGAAGCAAAAATCATGTTGTTGAAAGCAGTCCCCAACATTAGCAAAATCACAGCTCTTTCAGTATCAGACTAAAGTGATGGTGGCTTCTGAGATGGAAAAGGTATGTCCTTGTCCTCACAGAGCTTACACTCCAAGGTAGGGGTGGAGGTCAAGGCGTGGACACAAGGAATTCACTATATCGTGAACCACAATGAGGATCCTAAGGCTCAGCTAAGTGTGAGAAGATGCCAGATGCCAGAACTCTCCCTTCTGGCTGGAGGAGATTCATATTTCTATAGTGCCTTCCTCAAAGAAACCCTTTGGGTAGGAATCACAAAATGCAATAGACCCCATTTGGCAGGTGAAGAGAAAGTGTATTTTGAACTGTAACCCTGGTACATTTTGAGATGCTGTCCTATAGCCATGGCCTCTCTTCTCCTTGGGGGGCACTGTGAAGGGACAAGGAGGTCCCATCGGAGAAGAACCACCTGTGAGGCACCAGGCTGGCCAGCTCACTGCTCCACAGACTGAGGAGCAGAATGGCTGCATTTCTGCAGAGCACCCTAAGAAATGTTCTTTGATAAAACCTGTAAATTCCTGGAGAGCAAAAAAGGCAGAAGAATATAGAGGAAAGAACAGTGGGTTCTGGGCATCAAGGGGGCCCTGGGACTGAATCCTGACCCCGGCCCAGATACTTCCAGTTTGGCAGTTGTGTCCAACTCACTTCATCTCTTCAAACCTAAGTTTTCTCATTTGTAAAATGGGGTTAATAATCCCTGACCAATGTAGTTCAAAGGTATATTATGTGGGAATTGTTTTTCAAGACTTAAAATGTTAAGGAAAATGGAATTTTACAAATTCTGACTTATGATTTCATTGGCACAAGGAACTCTCCATGAGGAAATCCCATTAAAAATACAGATGGATACTTGTTCTGTAATTTATAGTAGCAGAGAATTGCCTGGGGTGATAGCCAGGGTCACCCAGCCAGTACATTTCAAAGGTAGTACTTGAACCCAAACCTTCCGAACTCCAAAGCCACCTCACCGGCCACCATGTGATGCTACCTTTCTCTATGTTGATGCAGATGTTGAAATACTTTAACTAAGGTGCTTAATTCAAGTCTTAGTCCTCTAAATTTCTTCCCACTGCTCCACACCCTATCCATCCTTCAGGGCTCCTACTAAATCTC
Source organism: Dromiciops gliroides (assembly GCF_019393635.1). Taxonomy (NCBI): domain Eukaryota; kingdom Metazoa; phylum Chordata; class Mammalia; order Microbiotheria; family Microbiotheriidae; genus Dromiciops; species Dromiciops gliroides. Next base: position 704,467,465 of record NC_057861.1, read on the forward strand.
ATTAATGAAGACTGACTTCCAAGCTTCCCTTCTGTGAGCTTCTATAGGACTCACGATTTATTAAATACACTAAGACAGTCTATGGCACTCTGTGATGTGTTGTCCACTAGTAATCTCATGTGAATGAGCCCTACCTAAGCAATGAGACTGATTCAAGAGTAGAGGAGGCAGGATGGGGGAGAAGAAAAACCTCTTGACCGAGGAGCAAGAAATTTGAGTTCTTGCCTTAACTCTATCACTAAGGTGCGGTCTGACCTTGGGCAAATGAATCACCTCTTTTGGGGGGTCCCCAGTTAAATGAAACCATTTAGCTTTAAGATTTGCCAGCGTCTACACGTATGTTATCGCGTTTGATCATCCCAATGATCCCGTGAAAGAAATGCTATTGTTATCCTTATTTCACAGATAAAGAAATTGAGACTGAGAGAAAGGTTAAATGATTTGTCTAGGGTCATATAGCTATTGAGGGTCTCAGATGAGATTTGAACTCAGGTCTTCCTGAGTTCTTTTCTTACCCACTGTACCACCTAACTGCCTCCAACTTGTCCAATAAAGGGGTTTACTTGAAAGATCCTATGCAGCTTTTTTAATTTTAGGGGACTCTGGTCTTTGTGACTAAACGCCTAAGGCAGAAGTTACTAAATTACTAAGGTGCTATGTCTTTTCTTTTTCTTCCCCTCCCTTAATACCTTAGTAAAAGGTGGCATACACAGTCATTGTTGCTGTTGTTCACTTGTTTTTCAATTATGTTCAACTCTTTGTGACCCCCATTTGGGGTTTTCTTGGCAAAGATACTGGAGTAGTTTGCCATTTCCTTCAGCTCATTTTACAGATGAGGAAACTGAGGTAAATAGAGTTAAGTGACTTGCCCAAGGCTATACAGTTAGGAAGTATCTGAGGCTAGATTTGAATTCATGAAGATTAGTCTTCCTGATTGTAGGCTCAGCACTCTATGCAGTGTGCCATCTACCTACACAGTAGAGTTTAAGAAAGAATTAGATATAGCTGAGTTAGACATTAATAAAAAAATTAGGGGGCAGCTAGGTGGCACAGTGGATAAAGCACCAGCCCTGAATTCAGGAGGACCTGAGCTCAAATCCAGCCTCAGACACTTGACACTTACTAGCTGTATGACCCTGGGCAAGTCACTTAACTCTCATTGCCCTACACAAACAAACAAACAAACAAAATGCTATTGAAAGAAGGATATGAGAGGAGAGTATGAGATAACAGCCAGGAATGCTAATTTTAAAAGGTAATTGGATCTGGGGCAGCTAGGTGGTGCAGTGGATAAAGCACTAGCCCTGGATTCAGGAGGACCTGAGTTCAAATCCTACCTCAGACACTTGACATTTACTAGCTGTGTGACCCTGGGCGAGTCACTTAACCCTCATTGCCCTACCAAAAAAAGAAAAAAGAAGAACATAGAATACCAGAGCTAGAAGGGACCTTAAAGCATAGAATGTCAGACCTACAGTATAGGATGTCAGAGCTGGGAAGGACTTTGGGGCATAGAATGACAAATCTGGGAGGGACCTTAGGACACAGAATGTGAGAGCTGAAAAGACCTTAGACTAGAAGCAGTAGGATTTAAAGTCACCTTAGAACATAAACTGTCTGAGCTGGAAGGGCTCCTACAACGATAACTCCATAGGATGTCAGAACTAAGATAACAGGTTATATACATGTCAGAGCTGGAAAGGACCTAAAAGTTAACCCAGTCCCTTTGTTTTAAAGAGAAGGAAGCTGGCCCAGAGATAGGTGATTTGCCCAAATCACCAGCTACCCAGTGACAGAGCCAGGACCAAAGCCTGGTTGCCCTTTCTGCCATGGGGGTCTTTAACATCTCTTGATTTTCAAATCAAAAGATTTCTATGACAGAGAAGGTTTTTTGAGTGAAACCTATCCCAGATGCTATAAATGTTGGGTCTGTTCCTACCACATCCATGGATCAGGAGCATAGACAGATTAATGAAACAGGCAAGGCATCAGTCTAACCCTCTGCCCCAGGCAGATGACAAAAATTGTACGTAACATGCTCAGATGGGAGCTACACATGGAGCCAGACATGTAGTGGTGTCTCTGGGAAGCAAAAGAGACAGAGGAAACAAGGACTGGGTGGAATAGGTGGAGCCAGACTGCAGGATGGCAGATATTGCCTTCCTCTCTTGGCAACACCTTCATACCAGGGAACTGATGGAGAGAGGAGGAAGGAAACAAAGAAGGAGGGGAAAGAGGATTCCTGCATAGTGCTAGCCTCCCTCTCCAACCTTATCTTCGCCGTGACCCCATGTATATTGCCTTCATCTCTTCATCTCTATCTCTGCTGAGGCTATTACCCAAATCTAGAGGGCTGGCTCTCTGAGCTGCATCTTGCTCATTTTTAATTTCTAATTTCTAATCTTTGTCTTCCAATGATGTTGGATCATTGATCTTGGGCTGCAAAGGACCTTTGAGACCACTGGCATCATTTATTGATGAAGAAACTTAGCCCCAGAGAGACTTTACCCAATGGTACATGAATAGTAAAGAGCAGACACTACATTTGAATTCATGTCTTCTGACTCCAAAGCAACTATTCTTCCCACTGAAGTTTTCCCTAATCTCATAATCTTAAAGAATTAAGGGACTTTAGAGATCGTCTTGTTCAACTACCTGCCTCAGGGGTGAATCCCCTTTGTAGCCCAGGATGTTGTTGTTTGGTCATTTCAGTTGTGTCTGACTCTTGGTGACCACAATTGGGGTTTCCTTGGCAAAAATACTGGAGTGGTTTGTCATTTCCTTCTCCAACTTATTTTACAGATGAGGAAACTGAGGCAAACAGGGTTTTCAGTGGCTTGCCCAGAGTTATACAGCTAGTAAGTAATTGAGGCAGAAGTTGAACTCAGGTCTTTCTGACTCCAAGCTTAGTGCTTTATTCACTGTGCCACCTAATTGCCTGCCCAGAATGACCACTGCATATTTTTAATTCATGTAATACAGAATGTCTATACCACTCATTTGGAACTTTGTCACACACTGCCTTGCAATGACATTGAAAGATTTTGCCTTAAGGTTTTCCTGATGTCATTTGAAGCTTTTGTATCACTCCCCCTCTGCCACCTCTAGCCCCAAATATTGGGTAGGCTTGGTAAGGCAATAAAGACTTGTTAAGAATAATAAAAGCACCTTGCATATGTTGATAACTTGACAGTTTGCAAAAAATCTTACACATTCATTGGACACATTTGATGACCACAACAATCTAATGTTGTAAACAGGTTTCTTACCCTTGTATCCATTTTACATATGAAGAAGTTGGGGTTCAGAAAGGAGATGTGTCTTGACTAATGCCACACAATGAGTTGGGGGTAGAGTCTTTTTCCTGATTCCAAGTACCACTAAATTTGGTGACCCCTCCTCCCCCCCCCCCCCGCCCCCCGCAAGTCTCTATGCTGATCCCTCTTCTGTTCTTTCTCTGAACTCTCTTGTTTGGTGATCCCATCAGTTCCCATAGATTCAAGTATCATCTCTGTGCAAATGCTTTTCATATCAACTTCAGGCATTTTCCCTGACTGTAGCCCTCCCCTCCCCTGGTCTGGAACAATCTCCTCATCTCCATCTACTACCTTCCCTGACTTCCTTTAAGTCCCAACTAAAATCCTTTAAGTCTTCCCCAACCGCTCTTAATTCTAGTACTTTCCTTCTCTTAATCATTTCCTATTTATCCTATATAGATCATGTTTGTATACATTTGTTTGTTCGTCATTTCTCCCATTAGATTGTAAGCTCCTTGAGGGCAGATACTATCTTTGTTTCTTTGGGTATCCCCAATGCTTGGTACAAGTGCCTGGCACATAGTAGGCAATTAATAAATATTTGTTGCTCTCTCCTTTATGCCATATGACCCTTCTCATAGATGAAGTATTGAGTACCCACAAGGCACTAAGAAGAAAGTAGCCCAGGCTAAGGAAGAAACAAGGTTGACCATTACATGTGAGCAAATAATTTCAAGGACAAGGTTTCCAAATTATCTCCTCACCCTCTGCTACAGGCAGAAAAAGAAAAAGAAGCTGACCTTGCAACAAGAAGGATTTCAATTTGACAAAAGGCAGGACTAGGGCATGAGAACAGACAGGTAGAAGAATTTAAAGTGCTCCATAAATGTCAGTTATAATTGTTCTGGTTTCCTTCCTGGACTCTTTCCTGGCTGCTATGACTCAGATTGAACCCTTACTGCCCAGAATACATATTTTGATATTGTATTATATCGTGCCTTATATTCTTAATAGTTTTATGCATGTTCCATCATGTCACTGCAGGTGAGGAACTTACTCTTGAGGGTTGGGACCATATTTTATACTCTCTATGCTATTACTTAAAATGATTGAGGCTATTTAGCTTAAACACCATAAGTCTCAAGTCTCCGACTGCCTATTGGACATCTCAAACTGAACATCCCACAGACATCTCAAATGCAATATTTCCAAAAGAGAATTCATATTTTCTTTTAAACTTTCCCCTTTTCTGAACTCCCCTATTATTGTCAAAGGTACCACCATGCACCCATTCATATAAATTCCCAACCTCAATGTCATCCTCCAAATCTCACGCACTCACTCCACATGCCCAATCATTTGTCAGATGTTGTCCTTTTCCTCTTTATTTTTGTTGTTCGGTCATTTCAATCATGTCTGACTTTTCATGATTCCTTTTGGGGTTTCCTTGGCAAAGGTGCTGGAGTTGTTTGCCATTTCTTTCCCTATCTCATTTTATACATGAGGAAACTGAGGCAGATGGGGGTAAGTGACTTGCCCCGGGTGACACAGCTAGTAAGTGTCTGAGACTGGATTTGAACTCAGGAAGATGAGTCTTCCTCATTTCAAGCCCAACACTCTATCTACTGTGTCACCTCACTGCCTCCGGTGCAAATGTTCAACTACCCTGATGGCTGGTCTCAAGTTTCTCCTCATTTTAGTTCACCTCTACTCAGCTGCCCAAGTGAACTTCCTGAAGCACAGATCTGACCATATCCCTACCTGACTCACCCCTTTCTCCCTTTCCAGTCTTACACTTCACTCTCCTCCACATGTTCTTCCATCCAGCTATTGTGGTCTCCTTGCTATTCCTGAAAAGATACTCTATCTCCCAATCCTGTGGCTTCTCACTGGCTGTCTCCATGCCTAGACTGTCTTCTCCCTTCCTCTCCTGGCTTCTCTAGTTTTCTTCAAGGCTCCACTCACCACTCAAATCGATCTTCTCCAAAAAAGCTTTCCTCATCCTGCCCATGCCCCTCAATACTGCTAATGCCTTACTTCTGGTAAAACTCCCATTTCATATATGTGTGTGTATATATACACATACACATATATGTACAATACAATCTACATGTAGATACATGTATGTTTATATGCATTTATATACATATGCACACGTGTGTATATACATATATATTCATTTGCTTGTTATCTCCTACATTCCGGTGTGAGGTCTTGGAGGGGAAGGTCCATGCTTTTGTTCTTTTTTTTTTTGTATCCTCAGTGCTTTGCATAATACCTGTCAAATGGCAAGTATTTAGTAAATTCTTGTTGACTAAACTTGACAACACAAACAGATTCTTCATTTCACAAAATCATGCCCAGGTGGGGCTTTTTTCAAGTACCATAATCCCCTGATGTCTTTACAATCAAACCGCAAATTCTGGGACATGTATAAAGAGACATCCACTTGGGCAATGATTTATTAAAGGTTGTCGCGTCCATTATCTTTCTAGAAAGTCTGTAGATACATTATTCATTTTATAACCTCTCCCAGCCAGAAGGCAATGCTTCGTGCTTTCTAGCTCTCCATTTGGCAGGGCCCCAAGCCCCAACACAATCTGACCAGTCCAAATGGAGTACAAGGAGCTGGCAAGGGAAGGAATTGGCCACAGAGACATTTGTGCCAAGAGAAGGAATGCTGTAGAAACTAAAATGTTAAAAATGTGACGGGGCTTCGTTAAGTCATAGAATATTTGAGGTTGAAGGTATTTTAGAACTGAGAATGCCAAAACTGGAAGGGACCTTAGAACATAGAATGTTAAAGCTAAAGGGACCTTAGAACAGAGGATGTCAGAGCTGGGAGGGGCCTTAGAACAGAGGATGTCAGAGCTGGGAGGAATGTTAAAGCTAAAGGGACAACCTTAGAACAGAGGATGTCAGAGAATGAACCTTCTGTCCACTGATATTCTGACTGGACTCATTCCCCATGGATAACATACTACCATCCCCACTTATCTCCATATTCCAGTCATACAGAACCTTGACCATGGACAGCCAAGGAACAAGGCTTCCTCCCCAACCCCTCCCCCCAAATACTGTCTGATCCCACCTTGTCATCTACTCTAACCCTACCTTCCTCTTCACCCCTCCCCACCCCAATATCTTCCTTCAGATTTGCCCTCCATTTCTACTGAGCCCTCTCCAACTCAAATTCTAATGAACAAATGAACTACCTTTCTTTCCATCTTCTGATACTCACTAAGACATGCCCCTGCCAGATAACACTGCATCCCCAGGTATTCCTAATTTATTCTCTATCCCACTCACTACAGTGGTTGTTCCAAACCTTCTATTCTCTCAAGTCTTCCACAGCACCCCTCATCCCCTTACCCTCTCACTTAGTACTTAACTGAAAAAAACAGGCCACTCACTGTGAGCTCTGTATTCCTCCTTCTCTTTTTACTTTACACCCTACTGACTTCATCTCCCACTACCTTCCTTTTCACTATCTCTGATTAAGAGGAAACTCTTTGTCATCTTCTCCAGCAGATTGCTCCCACTACCATCCCCATCTCTCTAATCTTCAGTCTTTCCCTAACTTCTGATCTCTCCCAGTTGCCTACAAATATGCCCATGTCTCTTCCATCCTTAAAACACCCTGCCAAGAACCAGAAGAACATTGTACACAGTATCATCAACATTGAGTGTTGACCTACTGTGATGGACTATATTCTCACCAATGCAATGGTACAGAAGAGTTCCAGGGAACTCATGATACAAGAGGATCTCCAAATCCAAGAAAAAAAAAAGAAAGAAAGAACTGTGGAGTATAGATGCTGATTGAACCATATTATTTCTTTTGTTTTGGGTGCTGTTGGTTTTTTTTCTTTCTATTTTGAGGTTTTGCATCACTGCTCTGATTCTTTCTCTTGTAACAGGATTAATGCAGAAATAGGATTAATGTTATTATGTGTATATATATATGTGTGTGTATATATATCTATATGTATATGTATAGAGATATATAGATATAACCTATATCAGATTACCTGCTGTCTAGGGGAGGGGGGAGGGAAGGGTGGGAGGGAGAAAAATCTGAAATTGTAAAGCATGTATAAACAAAAGTTGAGAACTATCTTTACATGTAATGGAAAAAATAAAATACCTCATACATTAAAAAAAAAAAACACCCTGCCAAGATCCTATGTATCTCCAGTAGCTATCATCCTATAACCTCCCCATCATGATTACATTCCTTGAGAAATCCATCTACTCTAGCTGCCTTTCCTTCCTATCTTCTCACTCTTTTCTAAACCCTCTACAATTTGACTTCTGGTCTCATTGTTCAACTGAAATTTTTTGATCTGAAGGTGCCTCATAATCTCCAAATCCAATGGCCTTTTCTCAGTCCTTCATCCTTGATCTCTCTGTATTTGACAATGTGGACCACCCTTTCCACCCAAATATTCCCTTTGAGTTCTCATGACATCACTTTCTCTGAATTCTTCCACTTCTTAATTCTTAATTCCTTGTTCTTGGCCTCCTTTGTTAGATCTTCTATGTCATGCCTACTAACTATGGGTGGCTCCCAAGGCATCGTTACCATCTTGGGCCCTCTTCCCTTTTCTTTTTAGAGTCTCTCATCAGCGGCCATTGGTTCAATTATCCTTTTTAAGGAAGATTTTTCAAAGCTATGCATCCAGTCCTATTTTTAATCCTGAACTCCAATCATCTCAATGGATATCCCAGAGACATCTCAAGCTCATTATGTCTCAACTAGACCTTGTTATTTTCCCCAAAAAACTATTCTTACAATAAGCAAAATTCACAATTTCATTTTAATCCTCTTCCTTCTCTCTCTCTCTCTCTCTCTCTCTCTCTCTCTCTCTCTCTCTCTCTCTCTCTCTCTCTCTCTCTCTTTCTCTCCCCCCCCATTAGTATGAGACCTAATACTCAAGCTCACCTCAGCTTTCCATCCAGTGATCTTTTCATTACACCACATACCTTTTGACAGACTCAAACTCAGGTCAACATTCCACCCAGCCGTTTCTTTACACCACATAGCTTTTGCCAACAAAATATTTCCAAATGATGTCAGGGGAAGGATGATGATTTCGCTGTCCACCTCACCAGGGTACTGAGAATAGAAAAGATTTTAGAGACAGGTAATGGCCTCATCTTTTTCTCTCCATACCATTTGAGATCTTCTTTGCTCAAATGACTATGGGGCAGCTGGGTGGCTCAGTGTATAGAGCACTGGCCTTGAAGGTCAGAGTACTTGAGTTCACCTCTGACCTCAGTCACTTACCAGCTGTGTTACCCTGGGTGAATCACTTAACCCCAATGGCCTTAAATATCTGGGAGCCATCTCTAGTTGTCCTGATATGTATTTTGCCACTGAACCCAGATGGCTCTGGAGGAGAGAATGACATTGGTGATTTTGCACAGCTCTTCCTCACTTAAATCCAATTCACTGCAAATCATGACATCACCCTGATAGCATGGTTCTCTTCTAGAACAAAGGACAAACAACAACAGTGGATTCTATCTTCAGGGTGGTTGTGGGAGAATTAGAAGATTAAGTGGGATTTTTTGCACTTCTGATTGATCTCTAATGGCAAACAATGTAAAATTTAAAATGGAAGGGGGCATTTTTGTAATGGCTGTTTAGCAGATCTCAACTCTCTCTAGATCCCTAGAAAGACTATGAGGTCGATAGAACTTTTGGAAAGAAAATGCCATCCAAATCTGAAGAGTATATTGCAGTAGCTAGGTGGCTCAGTGTGTAGAATGCCAGGCTTGGAGTCAGGAAGTCTCATTTGCCTGAGTTCAAATCTGGCCTGAGACACTAACTAGCTTTGTGACCCTGGGCAAGTCACTTAACCCTGTTTGCCTCAGTTTTCTCATCTGTAAAACTGGAGCTGGAGAAAGAAATAGCAAACCTCTGCACTATTTTTGCCAAGAAAACCCCAAATAGGGTCACAAAGAGTCAGACATGACTGAAAAATGACTGAACAACATTTAGTCCCTTTAGAAATCTTTCACTGGGGGAAGCTAGGTGGTGCAGTGGATAAAGCACTGGCCCTGGATTCAGGAGTACCTGAGTTCAAATCCAGCCTCAGACACTTGATACTTACTAGCTGTGTGACCCTGGGCAAGTCACTTAACCCCCATTGCCCCACACAAAAAAATCTTTCACTTCATTATGATTCCAGGCTTTCAATCAGACCTTATACTTCTAGAAAGATGATGTTCCTGGCTTAATACAAGTAAGACTAGAGTTTTGATTGATATCTCTAATGCTGAAGATACATTTCCTTCCTACTATTCACCCTCTTTCATCTAGGTCCCTTTGTGACCATTGGTCTCCCTATATAAGATGATTGAAGACCTGGAGTTGGCGGCAGGGTAGAGTGTGGGAGGGTAGTCTGGGCCATCACCAGTGCCACAGATTATTCAGTAAGATCTTAATGACTCAAGAGTTAGTGTAGTTTACAAGTGTACCTAATTAATTCCCAACACATTATGATGGGGCAATAATAAACTAGTTCATTTCCCCTCATCATTCCTAAAAATCCAAGCTTTTCATCTTAGTATTTTTTTTATAATTTAATTCTATTCAACTCAATTGGATGAATATTTATTGACTGCTTACTATGCAAAAACACCGTACTAGACATTGGAAAGGATACAAAGGGGAATGAGTTGAGGTCTCTGCTCCTATAATTTGAGTTAAGAATCAGTAAGTGCTGCCCCCCTCCCACTACCCTATCCCTGAAGACTTCTGGCTCCAGGGTTATTAGTCTAATAATGGGTGGGAGGAAGACAGTAAACAAAGTTAGTCATCCATGGAACAACTCTCCTTTTCCCCAACATGGAGCATATCTGTCTGGAGGTTTGGATGGAAATCAGAAGGAATGCTGAAAAGAGAAATTTCTGATGACTTAATTAAAAGCAGAGGGAAGGGCCTTCAGTGGATGTCAAATTAGAAAGTATGTACAATTGAATTCATTTCATTCATCTTCCCAATGAACTGTAGCTAGTTGCTGCTCCACAAGCCCAACGCCAGTTTACACAAGGGCTGGGACATTTGTCATAATTACAGACAAAAATAAGAATCTGAAGACAGAAACAATAGCTTATGTAACTTTCCTCATCTGGTTCTGGTAGATTGGCCTTGATTACATTTTCAAGGCATTGGGGAAATATTCACAGCCACTTATATTTGGGAACAATATGTAGTCTATGTCCAAAGTCATAGAAACCTACCTTCATCTGACCACTCAAGTGGATTCTCATCCAGACTTAAGAGAAAGAGAATAAGTACATGAATTCTTTAGACTCTTGTAGTTTTCAGGGCCATGAATGTAGAGTTCTACAAGAGTAGGGTGGCAGAGCCATTAGGAATATTTATGAATAAAGCTAGACTGAGGCTGTGAGGTTGGCATCATAGAAGACAACTATGGTATCCCTCGAACTGCTTCTTGGTTCCATCAGAAACAGACCTTTAAGGTGGAAGGGACCAGGGATTTGACTTTGTGACATGTCTCTCATAGTCTCATGCTTAATCTGAAATGTGGCATTAGATCTGGAAGGATATGAGAACATAGAGTATTAGAACATAGAACATTAGTATTAGGAGGATCCTTAGAGATTGTTCAGTCCAAGCCCTTTACTTTCAGGTGAGGAAATTAGGCCCCAGAATTAGGAAATTATTTGATCAAGGTCTCACAGTGTTAGAGCCAGGACTCAAAAATACCTTCTGCTACCATTTCATTCTGACGTGGCCTCTCTCTGTTATTCCATGTTGTCTCACGATCCTTGAATACTGCCTCCTGCTTAAAGCTTTGGGAACTCTCAAGTGGTTGCTGACTGTCTAAAAAGCTAAGTAAACCAATTGCATGTTAAGCTCAGAAAAAAAAATCCCATCCCCCACTCTCACCCCAGTGAAAGCCTATCTCTGAGACATGGATATAGGACCAAACTCTCAGGAAGACAGTGATTCATTCAGTTAGGTGGTAAGATGAGATGGAATTATAGACTTTGGGCAGTGGTGTTCAAATGGTTTGGCAAATGGACCTCAAGCCTTCCTCTGAATCATGTGATTCCATTAGGTTTTCCAGATCCCAGGTCAACACCTTCCCTGTCTGAGGCAATATCAGGATTCTACAGCTTCCAAAGGGTTCTTAGGCCTCATTCACTACAATGGCTCCCTTGCTTGTCCTCCCAGGTTCAAAGCCTTCCACAACGGGCCACAAGTTCCTTCCCCCACTCCCTCAGAGTGAACAAGGGCAAACACTCCCTATGTCCACATAGAATGAGGCCTTATAGATCATAGAGGTTAGGCTCACTCCAAGTGTAAAAATGCTTTTAAAGAGGTAACAAGGAAGTCATGACCATCCCCAGGGTCTGCCACTGCATCTTCAATTCAGCAAGCATTTGTTAAGTATCTTCTACATATAGTGCAGTATGCTCATGATTTGGGATACAAAGATGATTCACAGTTTGGCCTTGCCCTCAAAGAATTTATAATCTATTAGAGGAAGCAAAGTATGTCCTGAAATGACCATTATACAAATTGTTCTTGTTCAGTCATGTCTGACTCTCTGTGACCCCATTTGGGGTTTTCTTGCCAAAGATACCAGAGTGATTTGCTATTTCCTTTTCTGGCTCATTTTTACAAATAAGGAAACTGAGGCAAATAGAACAAGTGACTTGCCCAGGGTCACATAGCTAGTATCTGAAGACAGATTTGAACTTAGGAAGATGAGTTCTCCTGATTCCAGGCCTCATGCTCTATCCACTGTGCCACCTACCTGCCCCTGGTTATAATGTAAAAACCTGAGAGTAGGGAGCATCTTGTTTTCTTGTTTTTATATCTCCAGCATTTAGCATTTAATAAAATATCTAACTATCATCTTTCATCTCTCATCTCTCATCAATCTCTATCTACCTATCTATCTACCTATCATCTATCTATCAATCAAGTGATCTATCGATCTATCTATGAAAAAGATGGCAGCTGAGCCATGTTTTCAAATTTTAAAAAGCTAGGAACTTAAGAGGCAGAGCTGATAAATAAGTGCAGTCCAGAGGCTGGAGTAGAGCCTATACAAAAATATTGAAAATGGAAAGCCATGTACAAGGAACATCTAATAGACCAATTTGACTAGAACAGAGAATGTGATGGAGATAGACATGAAATAAGACTGGAAAGGTAAGTGGAAGCCATATTATAGAGGGTTTTGAATGTTAGGCTGAAGAATTTGTATTCTATCCTAGTGGTAAGAATGAAGCACAGAAGATATTTCTTAATACAAGAGGGAAACAATCAGATCTGTATTTTATGTATAATTATTTGGCAGCTATGTGACTGTTGGACTAGAGAGAGGAAAAAATGGTAGCTGAAAGATTTTTGCAATAGTTCAGGTGAAAGACAGTGAGAGTCTGTATGACTGTGAATGGAAAGGAGCATAAGGTGAGAGAGATGTCATGGAAATAGAATCAATAAGATATGAAACCTGGATATTATGGCGAGGGAGAGTGAAGAGTTATAGCTTCCTGAACCCCTGAGTTCTTTTTTGTGTGGTGCAATAAGAGTTAAGTGACTTGCCCAGGGTCACACAGCTAGTAAGTGTCAAGTGTCTGAGTCCAGATTTAAATTCAGGTGCTTTATCCACTGCACCACCTAACTGTCCCGCCCCCCCTCCCCCCCCCCCACCACCAAGTTCTTCTTACTACTGACTACAGTTACCACCTGACCCTTGGATCTAATTTCTACTGTGTCATCCCACTATCTAGAAATATCAATGGCTTCTTATTTCTAGGAATAAATATAAGTTCCTCTGTTTGATATTTAAAACTCTTAACTATGGGGCAGCTAGGTGGTGCAGTAGAGAGAGCACCGGCCCTGGAATCAGGAGTACCCGAGTTCAAATCCGGCTTCAGACGCTTGACACTTACTAGCTGTGTGACCCTGGGCAAGTCACTTAACCCCAATTGCCTCACAAAAAAACAAACAAAAAAAAAACCTCTTAACTACCTGAAGCTATCCTCCCTTCCCAGTCTACTTCTACATTACTCCCTTGCATATACCAACTTATTTCCTATTCCATCTTACAAAAAGCTTTATCTCCCATCCCCCTGCCTTTTCACTGGACGTTTTCTGGGCTTAGAATACTCTACATTCTCACTTCTGCCCCTTGGAATTTCTGGTTTCCTTCATGAATCAGGTCAAACGACATCTTCTGTAGGAGCTCTTTTCTAACACTCGGGCTGCTAGTGTTTCACCTCCAGGGTTGTTTTGTATATGATTGGCATATATCTGGGGAGGGGGGATATCTTGTATCTATGTGAGTGTTTTCTTTGCCATTAGAATGTAAACTTCTTGAGAGTAGGAGATGTTTTAATTGCATCTTTGTATCCTTATCATTTAGCCCAGTGCCTGACATATATCAGATACTAAGTAAATGGTTGTTGATTGATTGCTGGGCTTCTGCCTGGGTCCCTAAAATCTAATAACTAGCTTCTCCTTGATCTTGACATGAATTCTTGATCATTTACTTAATTTAAGGTTCTGGCACATGCTCTACCCTGTTGCTTGCATCCCAGGTATGACACCTTCTTTAACTCAGGTTAGTTGAAAGGCAGTATGCAGAAGAGGGAGTAAAAAGGGAGATAGAATTTCTCAAACTCCATCATAAACATTCTTCCCTTTGGGTCAAAATAACACACATGGAATGGCTCAGGGGATAGAGTGGTGGAATGGAGTCAGGAAGGGATCAATTCAAATCTGGCCTCAGATACTTACTAGCTGTGTGACCTTGGGCAGGTCATTTAACCTCTCTGCCTCAATTTCTTCATCTGTAAAATGAGGATAAAAATTGCACCTAGGGGCAGCTAGGTGGAGCAGTGGATAGAGCACTGGCCCTGGAGTCAGGAGTACCTGAGTTCAAATCCAGCCTCAGACACTTGACATGTACTAGCTGTGTGACCCTGGGCAAGTCACTTAACCCCAATTGCCTCAAAAAAAAAATAGCACCTACCTCCTAGGGTTGTTGTGAGGATCAAATGAGATGATATTTATGAAGTGATTTACAAAACTTAAAGCATTGTATTAGTATTGTTTCCATTATTCTTACTGTTGTTGTTAGGTTTTAGAGAACTAAAATACCTAGTTCTGTCACTAAATCATCACATGATCTCAGGAAATAATTTGCCTTCTTTAGGCTCAGTTCTCTCTTCTCCAAAATGAAGTGGCTTGACAAGATGGTCAGTTCAGTTTCCTTCCAGCTCTGGGCTCTTATACACCAATGCAGACAGAAGGCACTTTTCCAAGGATTCGATGAGAAACTGAAATCCATTAGATGAACTGCATTGATTCTCAATAGATGAACATCCCTCCTTTCTGCTTCCCTCATGAACATCTCTGGTTTCCATAGCAGCGAATGGGAAAAATGCAGGGTTATTTCAACCACAAAAGAATGGTGGATTTCAGTAACAAATTAGGGAACAGGTAAGAAGACAGAAAGCTTTACTCTCCCTGTGCAAGACTGATCTAACCCACAAGCAGAGTAAGCATCACCTTTGTGGTGTGGCTCAAGAGATATTCTCTGTCCTCAGATCTATCCCTATGCATTGCCTGAAAACTTTCCCTTTGTTTTGTCCTCCTGATGAAATTTCATCACTATTAAAGCTTCCGCTGGGTGAATAAACATTTCTTTTTTTGGTGGGGCAATGAGGGTTAAGTGACTTGCCCAGGGTCACACGAATAAGCAATTTTTAAAAACGTGTGAACACCTCTGAGAGGGCTATGGGGTTATTGGTTATTCTCACTTTAGTATCTGTTCATTTTTATCAGATTACTTTTCTCCTAGCCCTGAGGAGAGATCATTATTAATGAAGGCATGGGAGTTTTGATGGAGGTGTAGGGTTATAGGGAGGGGAAAAGCAGGAAGGGTAGTGGATGACAACTGTGTAGCTTGGGGCACTGGAGGGGAAAACTGGCTAGAGTGTGCTGCTGCTACTCCAGTAAGGTTTTCAGGCATTTTAAAGCATTTAGCATCAGCAGGAATGGGGGAAGGTATGGGTGGGGAAGAAGATGTGAAGAGAGGAAAGAGGGGCAAAGAAAGAGAGGTGGGTAAACTTTAAAAAAAACTTTTAAAAAAGCAGACTTCAAACAACTACTCAAGTTCAATATGGGAAAGTGTGGCTAGATAACATTTCATCTTAAAATGAACTTTTAGTCTTCTGACTGAAAATGTGAGATTAATAATATAATATGGCAGCAAAAAATATTAACACAATCTTAAAGTACATTAAGAATTCATGATTAGAGAGGTACTAGTCCTTCCTCACTCAGACCACACATGGATTATTGAGTTCACCTTGGGGCAGTGAATTTTACAAAATATGTTGATAAATTGGAAAGAATCCAGAAGAGATTGACCAGCACAATTAAGGACCTTGAGATCATACCATATGATGATAGGTTGCCTGAAATGGAGAAGCTTATTTAGGATGAAGAAGAAAATATAGAGAGGAGATCTGTTATTGTCTTCCTATATTTGAATGGGTTGTCAAGTGGAAGAAGGATTATATTTGTTCTGTTTGTCCCCACGAGGAAGAATGAGACAACTGTGGGTGGAAGTTGCAACGAGGTGTATTTTGGTTCCATGTATTAAAACTTGGTGACAATTAGAAATATTGAAAAAGGGAATGGACTGTCTCTGGAAGTAATAGGTTCCCTGCCACCAGATGTCTTTGAGAAGAGACTGCTTGGCCACTTCAAAGGTCTATCATGGAGATGACTCTTGATTAGGTATGGGAAAAGATAGCCCTATGAGTCTGTTATTCTTTCAACAATGTCAATTTGGCCTGAGTTTGGGAAGACTTGCAAAGCTCCCCTGGGTTTCCTTTCCATGGGAATCCTTCAGGCAAGATAGAACAGGAAGAAATCCATTTTCTGAATCTCAACCTCACCTTTTTCAATTTATAAGCTTTATTGAAAGAGGGACTCAACAAACGTCCACTTCTAATGCTTCATTGTGGCATAGAACTGACCATGGGTTCTTGAAAGTTATGCTAGCAGAGAGGATGGCTCTGAAAATAGAATGAGCCTATTTTCCAAAGAGGCAGCCTAGCTAATCAGGGAGAGGCACACCACCAATAGGCTGGCCACCTGGTGATGAAACTTCTTTAGCCATGGCAACTCATGAGACAGGGAAACATTTTGTCAATGGTTCTAAGTACTATATGGTCCCCTTCAGTTTCTGCAGTAACAATGACGGAATGGTCAGAAAAAGGACAGAAGGTACCAAGATACCTTCAAAAAACCTTTAATCTGCCTGTTAGTATTCTAGATTCTTGTCCAATGACCAACAAGTGAACATATTGCTAGACAAGTAGAATCATATCAAGCTTAACATTTTTTAAAAAATGAAATGAAATGAAAGCAGGAAATTGAAACTGAATGGAAGGATGACACACAGCTATTCTTTGGAGAAGCAAAGAAAGGAGTTAGAGGAGTAGGTCTTATTGTATTCCCCCAAAGCTACAAGAAATATTATTTCAATGGGTCATCATATATGGTAGCACTAGTAAGTATTTCTAAGCAGACCTTAATGAAAAGAATTGTAATTTATGCAACAGCATCAGCTGCTAAAGACAAAGTACTAGAGAAATTTGATGAAGATCTTCCTGAGACCCTCCAAATCAAATCAGCATGCACTCTGAAACTTGGTGATTTCGATAAAGAGTTAGGAAAGAGTGAGGATGGGAAAAGATATATGGTAAATCATTTTGGGGAGGAAAAAGAAAGGAGTCAAAGTCTTGCAGTCTATACCGAAACCTTATGCCTTTATATGATGAACACATCCTTTAAAATAATTGGTAGGCACTGGACATGGTAAGCCCCAACACCAACATCATCACAAAGAATGGCATTGACTATATCTTATCAGAAAAAATTACATTATGGACGTGAGAGTTGTCCCTGCAATCAGACCACTGACTCATCAAAGCTAAAATCAGAGTTTATCATAAACAAGAGAAAAGAACAGTAAAAAGAAAAGGATATGACATAAATTAATATTTAACCCTGAATAATTTAAACACAAAATTGAAGATAACAGATGGGAAATGGACACTAGAAATCACATTGACACTGGATACAATCATTATATCCAGAAGTTAAACCTGATGTAAATTAATTGCTACATTATGGAGTCCAAAAGAGCTCAGAAAGTACCTTAGTCAGCAAATATTGGATTTAACTTACAATAGGGAGATATTTGCCAAAGGCAATACCAGGTTTGAATTTAAACTTATCAGCAAAATCGTCTTAACAACGATAATGGACAATTATGAACCTTACCATCTCACAAAGCAGAGAAAAACAGTGCTGGGAGGGGGGTGGGGTGGAGTGGGTAAAACCAGTCTAAAGAAAGCTGGGCAAGATATCTACACAAGCAAAATCATCCCAAGGACATTGATGGATGAGAACAGAAAGACAACTACAAGCAAGAGATTAGGAGCTTTGCAAATAGGATAAATTTGCAAAAAATATTACAAGAAACTCTTTTCTCCTCCAAGGATTATGGCACAACCACAAATAGACCTTAACATGGCATGTAAGAGAACAAAGTTGGGAAAAAAAACATCCAGATTGAATCAAATATAAAGGAGATCTATCGTATTGAGGGACAAATTTATAAAATACATGATGAAGGGGTAGATAAAAAAGTTGTAGGGGAAAAAATATTGGACTTTATTGATTTTCAAAAAAGGGACCTTGAAAACATATCAACCACCAATCAACAAACTTATTCTCTCATTTATTAAAAAAATCTTCATGAAGATCATCTGTACATAAATTGAGAGCATACTTGATGACTTTTGCAAATAATATTCAACCACAGAAAACATCTTTGTCAACTCACAATTGACTTAGAGAGAATATAAGATCCTATTGTGCTTATTGTTGATTGCAAAGTAGCATTCCACTTGTTAAAACAAAATGCCACCTCATTTACCCTTTTACAAGCTACCTCCCATGCATATTATCCATTTATCTCAATCATTAAAGACTCCATGGAAAATGTAACAACAGAAATAGCCCTTTTAGTGTCACTATGTTATTAAATATGGTGGGGCATAAAACAGTGAGATTTAAGCTCACCAAAAGTATTCATCACAATAACAGAGGAAACCCAGCACAAAGTCCACATCTAGGAGGGATCCTCTGTGGATAATGAGATCCTCCAGATATTTACCTTTGTGGAGGACATTGTATTGATTATAGCAAGCCCTGAGGCATTGTGGTGCCTACTGGAAGAGAGCTATAATTATTCAAAGGAGTTTGATCTGTCCATCTACACAGAAAAGACCAAATGGATGAAAAAATGTCAATTTCCCCAATTTTAACATACATCTGGGCACAGTATGAATAATGAGAGGTGGGGAGAAGAAAGAGAGAATTATAAATAAAGACATATGTAACTATAGATACATAGATATTTATATAAATATATATACCTATAGATCTGCATGCATATGTGTATTTGTGTGGACTTATATGTGCAGCTATAGATATATAGACAGATGTCTCTATTTATATGACAAACCAATACAGATGGACAATGAAATGGGCTCAGAGTTAAAAAAAGGAGGAGGAAAGCTGGCTGAATTGTTTTTGTAGAAATTTCAATGCATTTTCACTAGTCCCAAGTTTCACATAATAGCAAAGACTCATTGTTTCAATAAAAACATTTTTAGTGTTGTTGAATTTCAATGAAACCTAGAAGAGCCTTGCTTCCAAAGAACTAAGTAAGACTATTACTCAGAAGTCGATGGAAAGGAATTTGATGGTTATAAGTAGGTTGCAACATAACTAATAAGGATCTTAAAGAATAGAAGTCAAGGATTTCAACATCAAATTGTAGGAAGGAAAGAGAAGAGGTCTGATGCTTTGGTGTGAGTGAGGTGGATGGTCAGGGTACTACATTGGTGCCATGCTGATGTGTGAAGAAAGGTCATAGGATCTCCAGGATGTTGAGCACCCTTCCTGTGACAAACTTTTGTGAATATATGGCTGAGAGTTCCACATGATAGATAAGAATGGATGGATTATAATCTTCATTGCTGAAGGAAACTCCTGAATTGATGAGATCATAGATACATACTGTGTATTGCCAGGGGGTGGAAGAAGGTAAAGAAGGAAGAGAAAGGCATCATAATCACAAGAACACATCAGGAGATCTGGATTCAAGTCTTGACTCTGGTATTTACGAGTTGAGGAACCATGGGAAAGTCACTAAATCTCAATTTTCTCACCTATAAATGTTGATAGTCAATAAAACCTAAAGCACCTTCCACTGTTAAGATTCTATGATCCAAGGGGCAGCTAGGTGGCACAGTGGATAGAGCACCAGCCCTGGAGTCAGAAGTACCTGAGTTCAAATCCGGCCTCAGACACTAAACACTTACTAGCTGTGTGACCCTGGGCAAGTCACTTAACCCCAATTGCCTCACTAAATAAAAGATCCTATGATCCCAATTAAAGATCCACCAGGATGTGGGTCCTGCCCTGTTGCTAGACCAATGTTTCACCCTGATAAGGCCATCTTGGAGAAGCAGGCATTAATTGGTCCAGTAGCATCAGGCCTTCTCATTTCTGGACAGGCACTTTTAGATGCCTGCCCAAATCAAGAAGGAGCATGCTTGTTTGCAGCTGAATATTTTCCCAACCACAGACTAGACTTAGCCAGAGTTGCAAATTCCTGGTTCTTGGCTCCTCAAACCATCTGTAACTACTTGCCATGCCCCAGTCTCCCAAGGAGCAGCCCTCCAAAGCAGAGCCCCCCCCTTTATCCTCATCCTCCAATCCTTCCTTCTCTCATGGCCCCTTGGGGATGGATGGGGTTGTGCTATTTCCCCCGGCCCAGTCTCTTGCCTGCACACACCCCCACAGCTCCAACGTGGAACTCACCCAAGACTCAGGTTTCTCAGAGTTGTGGCTTCCAACCTGGAACAGGATCTGGCCTTTTGGCATATCTTTAGCTGCCTAAATCTTAAAGGAACAGCAAACCATACTCTCTTTTCTCTCCTTATCTCTTCCAACCTCATTCAGATCCTCATCCTCTCTCCTGGGTGTCTGAAGTACCTTTTCTAACTGGTCTTCATGCTTTTATTCTCTTCCGTCTCCAACCCATCCTTCACATGGCTTCTAGAATGGTCTTCCTAAGGCAAAGATCTGACCATGCCACTCCCTTTATTAAACCTCAGTGGCTCTCCATAGTGTGCAAGATAATATGGCAGGCATGTAAGGCTTTTAAAAATATGTCTGGGGCAGCTAGGTGGCACAGTGGATAGAGCACCGGCCCTGGAGTCAGGAGTACCTGAGTTCAAATCCGGCCTCAGACACTTAACACTTACTAGCTGTGTGACCCTGGGCAAGTCACTTAACCCCAATTGCCTCAATAAAAAAAATTTTTTTAAATATGTCTGGGGTGATCAGAGGGAGCTAATGTTGGAAGTGAGTGGGTGGGGATAGAATGGCCATTTGCTCTCTGTAGCATAGACACACTTGCTTCTTATTTCCTAAACTCATCATCATCCTGCCATGACTTCTGCATCCCTAGGATGGGCTCTCCCATGCCACCTCATCTATTCTTATCTTTTCCCTCCATGAAGGACCAGCTGAGGTGCTACCTTCTTCCTTCCAATCTGAAGCTATATGGGCTGGACAGTAGTAAAGTTAAGTGCATTTGTGACTGGCTCCATGACCAACCCCAAAGAAGAGTTGTTACAGCTTAATGACCATCTATATTGAGAAGCAGAAGACCAGGTACAATGCCAACTTAGGTCCTCCCTGAATACCACGGGGTCAAACAATACAAAGCTGAGAGAGACCTTCAGAGTAATTTAGTACAACTCCTTATTTTGCAGATGCCAGGCAGCTAGGTGGTGCTGTGGATAGAGTGGCAGCCCTGGAGTCAAGAGACCCTGAGTTCAAATCTGGCCTCAGACACTTGCTAACTGTGTGACCCTGAGTAAGTCGCTTAAATTTGTTTGACTCAGTTTTTTCATCTGTAGAATGAGCTGGAGAAGGAAATGGTAGACTACTACAGAATTTTTACCAAGAAAACCCCAAATGGGGTCATAGAGAGTCAGACACAACTGAAAAATCTCAACAATAATAAGTAACTTGCTTAAGATTACAAACATAGCAAACCATCATTTGAACTCAGGTCCTCTGACTCTAAATTCTGTGTTCTTTTCATAACACTAGGTCACCTCTCATGTGTCCTTCTCTGTTACAAAAACAAAATTGTCTTTCTATCTCCTCCTTCCCTACCCAGTCACCTTCAGCACAATCCCCTTGTCCACCTCAGATTGCTCCTGAATAAAAAAAAAGCAAAGGGGTGAAGAGGGGGAGAATTAACATTTATTTAGCATCTAAGATGTGCTAAGCACTTTTCAATTGTTCTCTCATTTGATCTTCCAATGACCCTTCAAAGTAGGTGCTTTTATTATCCCTATTTTGCAATTGAGGAAACTGAGACAAGGAGCTTAAGTGACTTGCCCAAGGTCACACAGGTAGTGTCTAAGTCTGGATTTGAACTTAAGTCCTCCTGACTCCAGGCCCAGTGCTCTATCCATTGCACCACCAGCTGTCCCTAAAGGGTCATATTCAGTACTTATAGTAATTAAACAAAAGTAGTTGAGACTTGTTAGTTGAACAAATATAACCACAGCCTCCTCCCTACCACCCCTTGGTGCCAGAACCAAGGCCAGGGGTAGATCACTTGTAGGGCCACATAAGATGAAAAGGGCAGAGGGATCAATTAGGGACACTTTTAAATATGAATATTTATTTTAGAAATATTATATTTAAAGTTAGAGAATTACAGTCTTCAATGACCATACACATTTACTCTGCAACAATATGACTCTCACACAATACCTTGAAAGCTCAAAACCTTCATTGGATGGTAACATAGCGGGGGTACATTTTTTCAAATGCAGAAGGGTAAGCTTTTCAAACGTTTCCCAAAGAACTCAAATGAAATGCTTTGGATTGGTTCTGTTCAGTGATACCAAGACAAACAGATAGCACCCACAGCTGATGGACAGCTCTATACTTTAGGGAGATGAATCTGGCAGTCATGTGTTAGATGGATTGGAGGTGAAGACAGTGAAAAGGGGTGGGCTTGAAGAGGAGACCAGTTATAAGTCTCTTTCAAGGATGGATTAGGGAGAGCCTTGAATGCCAGGCTGAGGCATTTGGGCTTTATCATGTAGTCCATGAGGAGCCAAAAAAGGTTTTTAAACTTTTGAAGGACTAGAGCATGATGTACAAAATAGTTTTTTTTTGTTTTTTGTTTTATTTTTGTTTTTGTTTTTTGGCAGGGCAATGGGGGTTAAGTGACTTGCCCAGGGTCACACAGCTAGTAAGTGTCAAGTGTCTGAGGCTGGATTTGAACTCAGGTACTCCTGAATCCAGGGCCAGCGCTTTAACCACTGTGCCATCTAGATGCCCTCCACAAAATAGTATTTTTAAAAGAATGCCATGGGGGCAGCTAGGTAGAACAGTGAATAGAGAACTGGCCCTGGAGTCAGGAGGACCTGAGTTCAAATCCAGCCTCAGACACTTAACACTTACTTAGCTGAGTAACCCTGGGCAAGTCACTTAACCCCAATTGCTTCACACACACACACACACAAAAAGAATGCCATGACACTATATGTAGGATGAATTTTAAAAAGGAGAGACATGGAGACCATTTAGAGGTTCTTGTCATCAGCTAAGCATGAAGGGACAACGATGAGTAATGCAGTGGGAATAAAAGGAGAAAGACAATTGTGGGTTACATTAGAAAAGCATGGGCTCATGGGCCTAGAGCTGGGAGGGACCTTAGATCCCATCTAGAACAATCTTTTCCTTTTACATAGGAAGAAACCGAGGCCCAGAGATATAAAGCAACTTGGCCAAGGTCACACAGGTAATAAATGAAAGAGCTAGGAGTTGAGCTCAGGTCCCATTACTACAAATTCAACCCTCCACCCACAGTCAAGGTTTTCTTTCCACTACCCACAATATCTCTAAATCAGAAAAAGAGAGGCGATGAGACTTTCTATGATTCACTGATGCATAATAAACATGAAATCATATATATTGAATGGGCTTATCCACAGTTGGCTTTCCAATTTAGGCTATTTTGAAGATGAAGCCCCTAAGCTGTCCTGTATGTACAATAATTACACAAGCATGTCCAATGTATTTCATTACCCTATATACCCTGGAAATTTTTGTGTGTGTTTTTTTAAAAGGCAAACATTTATTGAATACTTAGTTATAAAGGACATTTTAATTCACTAAACTAAAGAAACAACAACTTAACCAAATATTTTTTCTTAATTAACAAATAAATGTTATTTAAGGAAATATACATCAGGGTGGAGCCAAGATGGCAGAAGAAAGGTAGTGACTTTCCTGAGCTTTCCCCAACCCCAACCCCCCAAACACCATCAAATAATGCCATAAGACAATTCCTGGAGTAGAAGAACCCACAAAAAGACAGGGTGAAATATTTTTTCAGCAAAAGACAACTTAGAAAGTCAGCAGGAAAGGTCTGTTGCACCAGGGTAAGAGTGGAGTGCAGCCCAGAACAGGCCTTTACAGCAAGACCCAACCCCAGCGCAGACCCAGACCCAGCCAGAGCAAACCAGGAGCAGGCCTTGGGAGGCTCTGAATAAGGAGAGGCAGCAACTGTTTCTGGAACTCAGCCCACGATGGTAATGGGGTTGAACAGCTGGCCAGAAGGAGATTATAGGGATCTCTTCACTAGCACTGAGGCAGTACTCGGTTGTTTTGCCCATACTCAGATCCAGGTTACAGTCCTGAGTCCCAGGGGGAGAGGAGCACAAGCACACTAGAGCTTGCATCCACAGTAGAACAGAACTCTGTTCAAAGTTCCAAGGCAGAAAAGCAGGCCTGTGGTTACTTGCAGACAAGAGCACAGGCCAGGAGAATAGTAAACATGCCTCCCCTTAAATCATACCACCTTGAAAGAACTAAAAACTTACAGATTCTTGGAAGTATCTCTGAAAATAGGGGCACAAACGCCCTGAAGCTTGGGACAGAGCACCCTCCACTCTGAAAGCAATGCCCCACTTTAGCAAAGAATTAAAAGTCAAGAAATAGGCTGGGAAAATAAGCAAACAGAAAAAAATGCTGACCATAGGAAGTTTCTGTGGTGACAAGGAAGATCAAAATATACCCTCAGAAGAAGATAACAAAGTCAAAACTTCTACATCCAAAGCTTCCAAGAAAAATATGAAATGGCCTCAAGCCATAGAAGTGCTCAAAAAGTACTTTGAAAATAAAGTGGGGGCAGTGGATAAAGCACCAACCATGGATTCAGGAGGACCTGAGTTCAAATCTGACCTCAGACACTTGACACTCACTAGCTGTGTGACCTCGGCAAGTCACTTAACCTACATTGCCCTGAAAAAAAAAGAAAAGAAAAAAGAAAAGAAAGTAAGAGAAATAGAGGGAAAAATGGAAAGAGAAATGAGAGTGATGCAAGAAAATCATGAAAAAAAATGTCAAGAGCTTGGCAAAGGGGACACAAAAAATACTGAAGAAAATAACAGCTTAAAAAACAGACTAGGAGGTGGCTAGGTGGCACAGTGGATAAAGCACCGGCCCTGGATTCAGGAGGACCTGAGTTCAAATCCGGTCTCAGACACTTTACACACTTACTAGCTGTGTGATCCTGGGAAAGTCACTTAACCCTAATTGCCTCACCAAAAACAAAAAAAGCAAAAAACAAACAAACAAAAAAACACAGACTAGACCAAATAGTAAAAGAGGTACAAAAAGCCAATGAGGAAAAGGATGCCTTGAAAAGATGAATTGGTCAAATGGAAAAAGAGGTAAAATAGGTCTCTGAAGAAAATAACTCCTTAAAAATTAGGATTGAGCAAATGGAAGGTAATGACTTTATGAGAAATCAAGAAAGCAAAACCAAAAGAATGAAAAAATATAAGACAATGTGAAATATCTCATTGGGAAAATGACTGACTTAGAAAATAGATCCAGGAGAGATAATTTGAAAATTATTGAACTACCTGAAAGCCATGATCAAAAAAGAACCTAGACATCATCTTTGAAGGAATTTTCAGGGAAAATTGTCCTAATATTCTAGAACCAGAAAGTAAAATAAAAATTGAAAGAATCCACCAATCACCTCCTGAAAGAGATCCCAAAATAAAAACTCCCAGGAATATAGCCTAATTCCAGAGCTCCCAGGTCAAGGAGAAAATATTGTAAGCAGCCAGAAAGAAACAATTCAAATATTGTGGAGCCACAGTCAGGATTACACAAGACTTAGCAGCTTCTACATGAAAGGATCAGAGGGCTTGGAACATGATATTCTGTAGGGCAAAGGAAATGGGATTACAACCAAGAATCACCTACCCAGCAAAACTGAGTATAATCCTTCAGGGGGAAAAATGGGAATTCAATGAAAGAGAGAAATTTCAGGCATTCTTGATGAAAAGACCTGAGCTGAATAGAAAATTTGACATTCAAATACAAGACTCTAGGGAAGCATAAAAAGGTAAAAAGGAAAAATAAATCATAAGGGATATTAAAAGGTTAAACTGGGGGCATCTAGGTCATGCAGTGGAAAGAGCACCAGCCCTGGAGTCAGGAGAACCTGAGTTCAAATCCAGCCTCAGACACTTAACACTTACTAGCTGTGTGACCCTGGGGAAGTCACTTAACCCCAATTGCCTCACCTAAATAAATAAATAAATAAATAAAAATAAAAGAGAATTTCTTCTAAAAAAAAAAAGGTTAAACTGTTTACATTCCTACATGGGAAGATGATACTTGTAACTCATAAGCACTTTTTCATTATTAGGGAAGTTGGGTGGTGTATATTTAGACAGAAGGCACAGGTATGAATTCAATATGAAGGAATTATATCTTTAAAAAATAAAATTAAGGGGTGAAAGAGGAATGCACTGGTTGAAAAGGAGAGAGGTAAAATATCTCACATAAGAGAAGCAAGAAAAATATATACAGTGGAGGGGAAGATTGGGGAGGTGCTGGGGAGTCAGTAAACCTTACTCTCATTGGAATTGGCTCAAAGAGAGAATAACATGCACACTTAATTGATAATAGTAATATATCTTACCCTGCAGGAAAGGAAGTAAATAGGGGGGGGGGAGTGTGATAGAAGGGAGGGGAGGTTGGAGGAGGGGGCAGTCAAAAGCAAAACACTTTTGAGGAGGGACAATGTGAAAGGAGATAGAGAATAGAGAAAATGTCATGGGAAGGGAATAGAATGGAGGAACATACAGTTACCAATAGTAACTGAAAAAATTTTGAAGCAAGTTTGTCTGACAGAGGCCTCATTTCTCAAACATATAGAGAACTGAGTCAAATTTATTAGGATGAGAGCCATTCCCCAATTGATAAATGATCAAAAAATATAAAGAGTTTTCAAATGAAATAATCAAAGCTGTTTATAGCCATATGAAAAAAAGTTCTCTGACTCACTATTGATTAGAAAGATGAAAGTCAGGGCAATTCTGGGTCACTACTTCATATCTATTGGATTGAATAATAGGACAACAGGGGAAAATGAGACTTTAATGCACTGTTGGTGGAGTTGTAAACTGATTCAAATATTCTGTAGAACAATTTGGAACTATGGACAAAGGTTTATAAAATCATGCATACTCTTTGATCTAGTAATACCTGACTACTAGGTCAGTATCCAAAAAGAGATAAAAAAACAAAACATTAAAGGACCTATATGGATAAAAAATATTTATGACAGCCCTTTTCTGGTGCAAAGAATTCAAAATTGAGGAAATGCCCATCAATTAGGGAATGGCTGAACAAATTTTGGGATGAGATTATGATGGAACACTATTGTACTATAAGAAATGATAAACGGAATGCTCTCAGAAAAACCTGGAAAGACTTACACAGGCTGATGCAAAGTGAAATGTACTCTATACAAAGTAGCAGCAATATGGTAAGATGATTCACTTTGAATGGCTTAGCTATTCTCAGCAATACAATTATCCAAGACAACTCTGAAGGACTTATGCAAAATGTGATCCATCTCCAGAGAAAGAACTGATGGAGTCTGAATACAGATTGAAGCATACTTTTTTATTGCTCAGAGCCTTTTAATTTTTTTCACATTGATTTTTTAAAACTTTGTGTTCCAAATTATCTTTCTCCCTCCCTCCTCACCCCTCCCTAAGAAATCAAGCAATTCAATATAAGTTATGTGGAAATTTATTTTGATTTGGGGACCCTACCTTTAGACTGAGATTAGAAAGCCATAGACCCTCAGGGTCTCTTCTGTGTGGGAGGTGCTGGTGCCCCTCCCCCTCTGCTTCAGCTGAGCCGAAAAGCCCTGTGGGCTGTACAAGATGCCAGGTCAGACAGCTGGGGGGAGGGAGTGCTAGCTCCCTCCACCCTGAGCGGAGAGATCCGGGGCTTGTCCAGGCCAGGGCTCTGGCATAGCCTGTGCTGAGGCACGTGATGCTCAAGCGTGCCCCCAGCCCCAGCCGCAGCCCTGGCTGGTGGATTAGCTTGGTGTGTGGGTACAAAAAGCCCTGAGATTTGAGTGGAGAAAAGGAAAATATATAGAGACCTGGGAGTTAGCAAGAAAAAAAGGCAACAGACGAGAGACGGGGGGCTACGAGGATACAGGAGAAGGCTAAAGGACTAGGAGCAGAGAAAAGAGAGACTGAAGGGCAGACTGGTGGAGCAGACAGACAGAAGGTCAGTGAGAGAGAAACACAGGAGTTCAGCGGTGGCAGTAAGGAGAGGAAAGTTAGAAGCAGGGGGATTTACAAAGTGAAAGGGGCTCAGAGTTAGAATAAAGGACCGGAGTGCCCTAAGGCAAGAGGTGGCTAAGGAATGCAGTCAGGTTGTACATTTTATTTCCCTGTATTCTTAACTTTAAATAGTATCTCATAAATAAACTCTGCTTTGAATATTTAGTTAAGAGTCTTCTTAATCTTTTGCTTATCAATTTTAGGAGTGGAGCAGTGTGGTGGAACTTTATAAACAGCCCACATTATATTAATAGTAGTCAGATAGTAAGATAGCCATTGAATCAAAAGTCCCCAGATTAGTCCTCCAGTCAGTTTAACCCCAAATTGGGCTAGTCATTCAAAATATTTTCACATTTTAATGGCGACTGTGGCAGGACCTTATGGCCCAATTATAATTTCTCTAAGCTTATAATTTTTCATATAATCATAATTTTTCATGTAAGTAGTTATTATAATTTTCCATGTTAGTTATAGTTAATAATTAATTTTTTTACAATAGTTATATA
This sequence comes from Dromiciops gliroides, assembly GCF_019393635.1. Lineage (NCBI taxonomy): Eukaryota > Metazoa > Chordata > Mammalia > Microbiotheria > Microbiotheriidae > Dromiciops > Dromiciops gliroides. The sequence continues at coordinate 704,496,083 of NC_057861.1, forward strand.
TGTGCAGTCATGCAAAACATCTTCACATTAGTCAGGTTGTGAAAGAAAACAGAATAACTTTAGAAAGAGGAACTAAGAAAATAAAATTATGCTTCAATTTGTATTCAGATACCATCAATTCTTTCTCTGTTGATGGTTTACATTTTTCATATATCCTTCTGATAGCATCCTGTTCATCATTTTTTTCACAATTACTATTACTAACTGTATTACTCTCCATCCTATTACCTCCCCTTGATATTTACTCTATTTTTAATCTTCTTTCACCCTATCCCTCCTCAAAAGTGTTTTGCTTTTTACTTCCCACTCTCCCAATCTGCCCTCCCTTCATTCTCCTCTCTCCCCTTCCCTTTTCCCCTTCCCCTCCCACTTTCCCTCAGGGCATAATATATTACTATACCCACTTGAATGTGTATGTTATTCTCTCTTTGAGCCAAGTTTGATGAGAATAAGTCTCACTTACTCCCCCCTCCTTCCCTGTCTTCCCCTCCACTACATAAGCTTTTTCTTGTTTCTTTTATATGAGCTACTTTACTCCATTCCACCTCTCCCTTTCCCTTCCGTCCAGTGCATTATTCTTACCCCTTAACTGTATTTTAAAGATATCTTCATGGCTCAGCTAGGTGACACAGTGGACAAAGTACCAGCCCTGGACTCAGGTGGCCCCAAGCCCAAATCTGGCCCCAGACATAAGCCACTCCACCCTACCTGCTCCACAAAAAAACAAGGCTAAGCAAAAAAAATAAATGCTTTACAAATATCATCTCTTCATATTCAATTCACACCTGTGCCCTCTGTCTAAGTATATTACTTTCAGCGGCCCTAACATTGAGAAAGTTATGAGTTAGAAGTATTATCTTCCCATGTAGGAATGTAAACAGCTTAACCTTTTAATATCCCTCATGATTTCTTTCTCCTATTTACCTTCTTATGCTTCTCTAGGGTCTTGTATTTGAAAGTCAAATTTTCTATTCAGTTCAGGTCTTTTCATCACAAATGCCTGGAAGTTCTCTTTTTCATTGAAGTCCCAAGTTTTCCCCTGAAAAATTATAATCAGTTTTGCTGGGAAGGTGATTTTCGGTTGTAATCCCAGTTCCTTTGTCCTCTAGAATATCATATTCCATTCCTTTCAGTCATTTAATGTAGAAGCTGCTAGATCTTGTGTTATCCTGACTAGCTCCACAGTATTATAATTCCTTTTTTCTAGCTTCTTACAATATTTTCTCCTTGACCTGGGATCTCTGGAATTTGGCTATAATATTCCTGGATGTTTTCCTTTTGGAATCTCTTTCTGCAGGTGATCAGTGGATTCTTTCAATTTATATTTTACCTACTTCTTCTAGAATATCAGGGAAATTTTCCCTGACAATTTCTTGGAGGGTGATGTCTAAGCTCTTTTTTGGTCATGATTTTCAGGTAGTCCAATGATTTTCAAATTATTTCTCCTGGATCTATTTTCCAGATCAGCTGTTTTTCTAAGGAGATGTTTCATATTGCCCTCTATTTTTTAATCATTTGGATTTGCTTTTTTGCATCTTGATTTCTCATAAAGTCATTAGTTTCTATTTGCTCTATCCAATTCTTAAGCAATGTTTTTCTTTAGAGAACTTCTGTGCCTTCTTTTCCATTTGGCCAATTTGGCTTTTCAAGCTGTTTATGTTATTTTGTTCATGACCCTCCTGCATCACTGTCATTTGTCTTTCCATTTTTTCCTCTACCTCTCTTACTTTATCTTCAAAGTCCTTTTTGAGCACTTCCATGGCCTGAAACCAATTCATATTTTTCTTGGAAGCTTTGGATATAGGAGTTTTGACTTTATTATCTTCTTCTGAGGGCATACTTTGATCTACCTTGACACTAAAGAAACTTTTGATGGTCTGCTGCTTTCTCTGCCTGCTCATCTTGCCTGCTTATTTTTTGGCTTTTAACTCCTTCTTACTGTGGAACACTGTTCCCAGGATGTACTGTCTCAAGCTACAGGGGGTCCCAGGTGGTACAATTTAGGCTTATTCTCAGCTCACCTGGCCTAGGCTGCTTGCTCTTTAACCCAGAAGCAGAAATCTGATTGAAATTTGATTCTCTATGATTGAAAGCTTGGTATGCCTGTGCCCCTCACCTACTGGGCTTCTGCCATTCAGGTCAGATTCCTGGACAACATGCTCTGCCTCTGCTCCTGCAGAGACCCCCCACTATTTCCCACAGGGGAACTGCTGGACCCCCTCAACAGTCTGTGAGCTGAGTTTTAGAAGAAGCTGCTGACGCTAAAGATTATGATGGTCTGGAGGTGCAGCCTGCCTGGGGCTGGACCTGCGCCATGTGCTGAGCTCCTCTCTCACCCCATACAGCAGATGATCCCTGCTGCCTATTTAAGCCATCTTTGGCTTGAAAATAGTCTCTGTTCTTTTGTGGGTTTTGCTCCTCCAGGAGTTATAGCATTTTTTTTTTTTGGAGGTATATGGATGGATTTGTCAGGAGCTCAGAGAGTCACAGCCTTTCCTCCATCATCTTGGCTCCTGAAGCATAATTTTTCTTTTTGTAGGGCAATGAAGGTTAAGTGACTTGCCCAGGGTCACACAGTTAGTAAGTGTCAAGTGTCCGAGGCTGGATTTGAACTCAGGTCCTCCTGAATTCAGGGCCAGTACTTTATCTGCTGCATCACCTAGCTGCCCCCTGAAGCAGAATTTTTTGAAGATTCTTTTTCTTAAGTTTTTTTTTGTCTATTTTCTTTCACAACCTGACTAATATAGAAATGTTTTGCATGACTACACATGTATAACTTATATTGAGTAGCTTGTGTTCATAAGGAGAGGTTGGAAGGGAGGAAGGAAGAGAATTTGGACCACAAAATTTTAAAAATGGATGTGAAATTTTTTTACATATAATTGGGGAAAAATAAAATTCTGAATAAATTTTTAAAAATAAATACACATATTGTGGAGGTTTTCTTTGAAGCCAGTTGCTTGGAGGATGATTATTGAGGTCCATTATGCCAATATGAGGGTCACCAGAGTTGAACAGTGGGGAAACACAAAGATGTAACTAGGGTGGGGAAATTGAGACTTTTCCTATGGTGCTGAACTTAAAGGGTATTGTGAGAGCCAAAATTTGATATACGGAGTGTTATTTGGGTGACTCGCCTTAATATTGGGGTCCTGGAAATATGAGGGACCTTTTAAGTTTAACCCTCCCCTCTGAACTGCCCTTTTTAGATATTTCTCCCAGGCCAATAAGAAAGGAGCCTCTAAGCTTTACTTCACAAAAGGATCAGATTTTATTACTTGGGAATTAATTAAACAACTAAGGTGAAACTAATAAAAATCAAAGATAAGAAAATAGGAAAATAGAAATACAGATAGATATTCTTAACTCTAAGCTTAACCTATTCACTGCCCAGACTGTTCCCAATTAAGCTAGTTCAAAGGAATTTAGGATTTTCCGTAATTAACTCACCAACCCCCAGGACAGTCTACAGTTGCTTGCCAGAACAGCAGTCGCCCGAGACAGAGCATGAATACATGCTTCCGGAACAGCAGTTGCCTGAGACAGAGCATGAACACGCGCCACCAGCACAACAGCCCAGAAGGAAAAGGGACCCAGTTCCAGAAGATGCCTAGCATTCTGGAAGCAGCCTGCCTCCCTTCATGGAGTGTTCAATCTCTCCTCCCCCAAAAGGGGAGGTCCTTCAAAAGCTGCCTTTCTGAGCTCAGTAGCATAGGTAACCTCGTGGTGGGCCAGGTGTGGCCCCTCCCAAATGAGTTAGCTAAAAATGGGAATATTAATCTTTACCACAAATAATTTTTACCACAGTACCAAATATAGAAGGCACTGGCAATACTTGTAAAAGTTTCAAGAGTGTAGAAATAAGAGAGGTTAGTACTAAGTTAGTAAAAATTGGCTAAATTTGTGTTCAACAAGTTGAGGTGATCTCTCTTACCTTGCTCTAAGCTGGTGTGAACATTTCCTTCCACTTCCTTCCCTGCTCATTTCCAACCTGGTGTCCCCATCTCCCACTCACAAGATGGTATCCTGCTTACATTAAATGAAGAGGAAATTTTGTACACCTTGTCGTGGATATATTTGGTGGAGGGTCTAGTTCCTTACCCCAAGTGAAAAAGTTCCTAGTTAGAGTTCCAGGATAAATCCATTAGCTTTCTTCATTCATTAAAAGACTTTTTTTAGTAAGAGATCCATGCATTCTGTAGTCCCCTTGGGGCTCTCAAAGTATATGAGTCATGTCTGCTGCTCTTGTGTCTATTTTAATAACAATACCACTCAACATTTCCATATTACTTCATGTTTTTCTGAGCACTTTCTCTTCCATTATCTCATTTGAGGTTATTATTCTCATTTGACAGATCCAGAAACTCATCCCAGAAAGGTGATTTGTCCAGAGTCACAAAGGTAGTAAATGTTGCACAGTGAGAATTTGAACCCAGATCCAATATTTGAATCCAAATCCAGTACACTCCACTGCACCAGATTTCAGTGAAAATTTGAGATACCCTAAGAATTCAGCTGGTATGGATATATCTGTGTGTATGTTCATGTGTGTATGTGTGTTGTATACATGTGTATTGTGTATATTTGTATTGTGATGTATATGTGTATTGTGTTGGATGTGTACATGTATATATGTGTGTTGTACATGTGTATATGTGTGTACATATGGCATGGAAAGGCAGGAGGTAGACGGGGAAAGACCCAGGGATCCTTAGGCTATGTATGTCCATCTGAGGACACTACTGGGAGCCTATAAGCTGTAGGGGCAGGACAGATGGTAAAGCCTGGTGCTTCTTCCAGAATCTCACCAGAATGAAATGTTCCCATCCATGCATCCATTTCCAATCTCCTCCAAATCCTGTGAGCAGTCAAGAAACCCAAATCAGGGAAGAAGTGAAGTGGGATGCTTGAAAAGGCTTATATTTCAGCAGAGGTCCATTTGCCTCCCTGTAGAATAACATTTTGTCTCGTATGGTAGGATAGTCTTAGTTGGAAGCTTTTGTCTTTAGCTTCTGAAAATATCACATCCTTAGATTTGTGTCTCCTTTAGGGTAGCTGCTGCAAAGTCTCACCAAGAGCCTGATTGTAGGTTCTTAGTACCTGAATCTCTTTTTTTCTCCCTGATGGTTTGGAATATTTTTTCTTTGACGTGGAATCTCTGGATTTTGGTGGTCATTCCTGGGAGTTTTCATTTGAATTTGTTTGTTTGTTCGTTTTTAGGAGTTAACCAGTGATGTCTGTATATTTTCACTGTGCACTTTGGTTCTAACAGGTCCAGGCAATTTTCTTTTATAATTTCTTGAAAGTTGATACCCTGGGTTTTGTTGTTGTTGTTGTTCACTCAAGGGTTTTACTGATCCCTATATTCCTTAAATTATCTCTCTTTGACCTGTTTTCTAGGTCATATTTTTCCCAAAGGTAGATATTTTGTTTGGATATTTCTCTTTGTATCATGGGTATGGGTTATCAACCAATGAGCAGGTATTTGTTAAGTGTATGTTCAGCTAGATGGCATGGTAGCTAGATTGTTGGACTTAGAGTTAGGAAGGCCTCAGTTTGGATCCAGGCTCAGACACTCACCCATTAGCTATGTGACAACAGGTAGATCACTTACAGGTTATGAACTTTTAATTTCCTGTAGCATGGGGATAACGATAGCACTAACTTCAGAGGGCTGTTGTGAAGATTCAATAAGATAATAGGTATAAAGTACATTGCAAATGTTAAAACTCTGCACAGATGTTAGCTTTGTTGTTCTGGTAACTATTATTATTACCCTACTATATGCCAGGTGTCCTACTAGGTGCTGGAGATATAGATAAGAAATTAAATGGTCCCTATCCTCAGAGCTAACATTTTTACAGGAGGAGATAACATATGCAACAGGGGATAGAATGCTAGGCTTAGAGTCAGGAAGACCTCAGTTCAAATTCAGCTTCATTCATTTACTAGCTGTATGACCCTGGGCAAGTCACTTAACCCTGTTGCCTCAGTTTCCTCATCTGTAAAATTAGTTGGAGAAGGAAATGACAGACTGATCCAGTATCTTTGCCAAGAAAACCCCAAATGGGGTCAAGAAGAGTCAGACATAACTGAAACAACATATTCAAGATGTAAACTAAGGTGAGAAATACACAAATCTTACCATGATCAAGGTCTCTCATTCTCAATATTAATGATTAAAGCAAAAGTAGACTTTGGATTGAAGGGAGATGTTCTGCCTTGCTTTCCTTAGCTGTTGTTTTGGGGGGGGGGAGGAACTCACCTAACTGTCAGGTGTCCTCCCTGGGCAGCTGATTTAATGTTCACACAGGGTAGGTTTTTGCACCCAGTCAACCATATCCTTTATGGAGCTGCTTCCAAACCACACCTATAAGAAGCGGGGAGGGTCGGGTCAGTTTTATAAGAAGCCACCTGTATAACAAGGTTGTTTTTATTTTTTTAAGGATATGAAGGAACTGCATTCAGGAGAGAAGGGAACCAATATTCACAATTGGCCTTTCCTCTATCCTTCAATAACAATGGCAGTAGATCACATCCAAAAGTGTTTTAAGGATGATAAAGTTCTTTCCTCCTAACAGCCCTCATTGGTAGGCACTGCAAGAGCTATTATCCTCATTCTATAGATTAGGACCCTGAAACTGAGAGACTACATACCTTTTTCCGTGGTCAAAAAGGCAATTGGTGTTGAAGCCACAATTAGAACCCAGATCTCCTGATTCTGGGTTGTACATAACAGTGGCCAGACGAGCTCTGAAACCCAGAAGGATCTGGGACAGATGGAAAGTGGACACTGAGGAAGGGAAGGAGTCAGGATCAGATATAGAGGCATAGAGATATACACCTATGTGTATGTATATGTGTATGCATACACATAAATATACATGTGTAACTATACATGTGTACACATGTATGTATATGTGTATGTGTGTATAAAGAGAACAAGCAAAAGAGTGAAGGAACAAGGGAGACACATACACACACACACACAGAAAGAGAGAGAGAGAGAGAGAGAGAGAGAGACTGAGAGAGAGACTGAGAGAGAGAGAGACTGAGAGAGAGAGAATAAGTCTTGATTTCCCTGAGGGAAATTGATTCCTGACCAGAAGGAAGTCAGAGAAAGGGACATAAGATTATTCACTCTGTTATCCTCTGAGAGGGGGATAACAGATTAGACATATCTATCTAGTACTCTAAATATTTTTGTTTTAGGGGTACAATTTGGGGGTAAGAAGCTGAAAAAGCCACAGTCTTTTGGTTACCCTGATTACTATTCCTTAAAGGGAAAGGAGAAGGGGCAGCTAGATGGCACAGTGGATAGAGCACCAGCCCTGGAGTCAGGAGTACCTGAGTTCAAATCCGCCTCAGACACTTAACACTTACTAGCTGTGTGACCCTGGGCAAGTCACTTAACCCCAGTTGCCTCACTAAAAAAAAAAAAAAAAAAAGGGAAAGGAGAAGTTAACCTCATTCTTCTAGGCTTGATTCCTTCTCAACAAATTCTAGTGAGGAAAATTAATGCTGGATAGTATTTATTACCAATATTTCTTTTAAAATTTTTTTATTATTACCAATATTTCTATGTGAATTCATCCATTTCCTTAGACTTCAACCTCTAAAGGCCAGGCAGCTTTTCTGAAGGGCATCTGCTCATTAACTAGCTTGGTGGGGGTTGAGGGGAGTAGGGCTTGCCTCTTTTTATCCCATGAACAGAAGCCAGGTTGAGATAAGGCCCTCCACAAGAGATGTTCTTGCTGCTCTGTCCTCCAGTAATGAAGTAATAGGTATGAGTTGAAAACTCTTAACTCACCTTTTCATTAAGATTTCCAACAACAGGGGGCAGCTAGGTGGCACAGTGGATAGAGCCCTGGCCTTGGATTCAGGAGGACCGGAGTTCAAATTTGGCCTCGGACATTTGAAACTTACTAACTGTGTGACTCTGGGCAGGTCACTTAACCCTCATTGCCCCATCCCCCCACCAAAAAAAAGATTTCCAACAACAACAACAAAAGATGTTTACCAGTCAGGGTTTCCAGGGAGGTACAAATGATGTACTGTCAGGCCAATCAGAAGGAAGACACACCTAGGTATAAAAGATACTGTCAGCCCTATTCTGGGTCTATTGACAAAAGTGAAGACTAAACAATAAGATCCCTTTATTACAAAGCTGCATGTCCCCGATAATAAAGGATATCTCCCTTGAAAAATTGCCCGAGTCTGCCTTTGTTAAATTCCTAAGGCTAAACTAAGTAGTTACACAAAAGATCACCACAAATAGTGAACAATGAGTAAATCCATTCATCCAAATAGTTAGCAAACAGAAATCAGAGAACTTCTACAGATTAGAATATACCAGAAAATAAACAAGAGTGGATGAATTCTTTATATGGGAGTGATTCTTCCCAAAAGGGAAATGATTTCAAGTCTTTAAGAAAGCAAAGTACAAATCATGGACATGTTGGAGTACCAACTCTTCTACTTCCTGTCTGCTATTTCCCAAGGTCTCTTTCCAAAGAGAGTCTAGAACCATGTGTGAGTGTGTGTGTGTGTGTGTGTGTGTGTGTGTGTGGTGTGTTTCAAAGCAGAAACTGAGAATATCTCTCTTCTCCAAATACAAAATCTGGTATGTAGCAAGTCATCTTTCTTTCCACCACTTAAAAGAATCTTATGCAAAATGTTCCAGGCTTAAAACACAAGTTATACATGAAATATGAGAGTTAGAAAGAAATCATCTGGTCCAACCCTACCAAAACCATTGACTTTTTTCTACCTGAGTGATTCTTCCATATTTAGGAAGACTAGGGGAGAGCGGGAGGGGACCACTGCCTTCCTGGCCCAGAACTATTTTATTGACTCAGAACTGGAAGCATCAGAAGTGCCAGTAAATGTTTAACAACTGGCTCTCTAAGGGTAAAAAAATGTGAGCATTATTAACCTTTTCTCCCTCTTATTAACCTTTTCTCTTAAAGTGTAGACAATCAACAAAGCAAACCAAACACTGATTTGTAGAGTTTACAGATTTCTGAAGTATGAATACTCACATTGAAAAGTTAACAGTATAACAGTGTAACTATACATGTGTACACATGTATGTATATGTGTATGTGTGTATAAAGAGAACAAGCAAGAGTGAAGGAACAAGGGAGACACATACACACACATGTGTTTGTCATCAACAAACTTCCCTGACCTCTAAAATTCCCTTTAGCCAAAGCTAACTCCTCTACCTCTTGTTTGCTCCCAGGGTCAGATAAGATTCTTCCTGAGTCATGTCCCAAGGGTGGTCAAGGAGATTCCTTAGGGCTAGAAGAAACCTGGCTTCTTTCTTCCCTAGTGAAGAATTTTTCCACAAAAGAGATATTTTGCAGCTAGTATAAAGGAAACACTTCCAGGAGTTAGATGGTATAATGGATAGAGTGTGAGCCTGGAGTCAGGAAAACCTGAGTTTAAATCTGGCTCTGGATAAGTCAGTTCTCTTCTTTCTGCTTCAGTTTTCTCAACTATAAAATGAGGATAATGACAACACCTACCTCCCAGTGTTGTTGTGAGGATCAGCTAAGACAATATTTGTAAAAGTTAGCAAGGGGGCAGCTAGATGTCACAGTGGATAAAACACCAGCCCTGGATTCAGAAGAACCTGAGTTCAAATCCAGCCTCAGACACTTGACACTTACTAGATGTGTTACCCTGGGCAAGTCACTTAACCCTCATTGCCCTGTGGAAAAACAAAACAAAACAAAACAAAACAAAAAACAAAACAAAAAAAGTGCTTAGCACAGGGGGCAGCTAGGTGGTACAGTGGATAAAGCATCCTCCCTGGATTCAGGAGGACCTGAGTTCAAATCTGGCCTAAGACACCTGACATTTAGTAGCTTGGCAAGTCAGTTAACCCTCATTGCTCCACAAAAGCAAAACAAAAACAAAAACAAACAAAAAAGTGCTTAGCACAGTGCCTGGCATTTCATAAATGCATGTTTTCTCCCTACCCTCCAGGCATCACGGGGTGTCTTAGGCTAACACTGAGAGGAAATGAGTAATAAAAGGGTATGACTGAGTGAAATCAGTGATGGGATAGTATAGTGAAGGGAAATTGTCCATGCTGATCACAGGACTACAGAATCATATGCTTAGAGATAGAAAGAATCTCCTTCAACTTCCTCAATTTATAAATAAGGAGACAGACCCAGAAATGAGAAGCAATTTATCTAAGCTTGTACAGGTAGTATAACAGAATGACATGTAATTTGAACCCAGAACATACGATCAAAGATTTAGCACTACAGGGGGATTTAAAAGCTGCCAGTAGGACCCATATCTACTAGCCTTTTCCCCTTTCCTCCACAGTATGGGTCAAGCTAGTTTTCCCATAAAAGGTGGCAAAGCTGAGCCAAGGACTTGATTGTACAAGGTCCAAGCTACAGCATTAGGGTAGCCTTTCACTTTAATTACCTAAGGGAATTAAAAGCCCATCCAACCAAGCAGAACTGCTCTAATAACAGTCAACATTTCCATAATGCTTTGAGGTTTATAAATCTTTTCCCTGCAATCCCAAAGACCAGGCATTTTACTAATTGGGAAGCTGAAAGCCAAGGAAGGAAAGGAACTTGCTTCAAGTCACTTGGGTTGTGAGTTGACCCAGGTCTTTTAACCTCAGACCTAATTCTCTTTCCAATCGCCCACAGCTGCCCTTCTGCATCTTTCACACCATTTCTTCTAGGTGTGAGGCTCATGCCCCATGCATGAAAGAGTTCTCTCTCTTTAGACATTTCTTTGTCCACAAGCTGACACTGAGACTAATAACTAGTAGTGAACATTTACATAGGGCTTTGTGTGTGTGTGCTCATGCATGTGTGTGTGTGTGCGTGTATTATCTCCTTTTATCTTTATTGCAAAACATTTTACAGATGTGAGGGAACTGAGGTAGAAGTTAGGTGACTTGCCTAGAGTCACGTAGCTATTAAATGTCTTAGTAATTGGACTTTGTTGTTGTTTGGTTGTTTTCAGTTGTGTCCAACTCTTCCTGACCCCATTTGGGGTTTTCTTAGCAAATATACTGGAGCAGTTTGCCATTTCCTTGTCCAGCTCATTTTACAGATAAAGAAACTGAGGCAGAAAAGGTTAAGTGACTTCCCCAGGGTCACATAGCTAGTAAGTGTCTGAGGTTGGATTTGAACTCAGGAAGATGAGTCCTGACTCCAGGTCTGGCACTTTGTCCACCTAGCTGCTGTAATTGAACATAGGTCTTCCTTATCCAAGTGGTCTTGCTACTATGTTGCTCAGCCAGCACTATTACAAAGCTGTTGGTAGGTCTACCTGTGGGTGGGTCTCCCCACCCTAATCTATCCTTCCTTCAGCCACTAAAGTGATTTTCCTAAAGTACAAGTCTGATCATGTCACCCCACTTCCAAACAAATACACCCCAATAAACTCCAGAGGTTCCTATTGGTTCCAGGATCAAATATAAAATGCTGTTTGACATTCAGAGCCCTTCCTAACCTAACCCCTTCTACCTTTCCAGTCTTCTTGTACCTTACTCCCCAATACATACTCTTTGATCCAGAGAAACTAGTCTCTCTGATGTTTCATGAACAAGGCTGCCCATCTCTCAGTTCTGGGCATTTTCTCTAGCTGCCCCCATGCCTGAAATACCCTTCCTTCTCAACTCAATCTACTGACTTCCCTGACTACCTTTAAGACCCAACTAAAATCCCACTTATTGTAGGAATCCTTTCCCAATCTCTCTTAATTATAGTGCCTTCCTTCTTATTTCCTTTTTATCCTGTATAAAACTTGTTTTGTATATATTTATTTGCATATTGTTTTCCCCCACCCCCCCTTACATTGTAAGCTCCTTAAGGGCAGGGACACTTTTACTTCTTTTTGTACCCCCAGTGCTTAGCATACTGCCTAACACATAGTAAGCAATTAATAAATGTCTATGGATTGATTAATTGATCTCCTAAGTCATGAAACAATGTCTTGCCCTTTTTTAAATCACTGTGAGAGATTGTACCTCCTAAGGGTAACTTGAGGGTTGCTTTAAAAAACTCTCTAAGTATCCCATTCTACCATCTTCCCCAACCCTAATTCCCTTCCTACCATTAAAGTCCATTTACATTAAAGCTTTACGTCTCCAGAATCCTCTGCATAAATGCAGATCTATACCTGAGAAGAATAGAATACTGATCCACTAACAATTTAGCACATATGAGTATGTCAAATTGACTGGCTCTGAGCATGATACCTTGCAATAGAATTTTCACATGGGGGAATTCTAAAGTTAAAAAAAAGCATGTATATTGTTCATTTGACTCTCAGCTGGTCTTGGTATCACACCTATGGTCCCTGCTGCTGACAAAGCCAAGACTGGTGGATCCCTTGAGTCTGGGAAGTCTGAGCTGCAGTGGGATTAAAGTCAATGAGCACCAAGTCTGTCTTGTCATCTCAGCCATTGGAATGTGAGCTTCTTGAGAGCAGGGACCTTGTTTTTGCCTTTCTTGGTACCTGGCATTATAGTAAATATTTAATAAATACTTTTTGACTGACTGTATCTTGAATTCCCCACATATTTGTTAAAATGAGAAGGGACCTTTAAAATCATCTTTTCCCACTATCATTTTACAGTAGAGAAAATTGAGTCACAGAAAAGTGAAATGTCTTACCCAAAATCACATTGCAAATCAGTGTCCGTGGTAGGGTTAGAATCCACTGCCCTTGAGTCTGGCATTCTTTTGTCTAAACTGGGTATGTAGAGGTTAGAAAGAATGGGTTGGTAAACACACAGGTCCCAAGTTGGAATTAATCTTTGTCTTCAGTTTTTTTTTAATTTTTTCCTTTCTGCAGCTTGAGTTCTTTCAGATTTAACGTGAATGAGACAGAGAAGGAAGATAAGGCTTGTGGGCTTTGGTTTTTCCCATCTCATTGTCAAAAACATTCTCTCTTCCCTTGTTTCTGGGTCACAGGCATTGAAAGAGTTGCAGGATTTTCCATTTGTCCCAGCTTGTCAAAGGAGACGGAGAATCAGGGTAGGACCTGGACCCCTGTAATGAAGCATGTTTATAACATTGCTTGGATGCTTGTGGTGGGGCTCAGGAAAGGCGTCAGCCATGGCTCTGCTGGAGGACTGAGGGGGTGGGTGGTTGAATGTGGCCTTTCCTTCTCTGCAGAGAAATGCATGGGTAGCTTTTGGGGGTCAGAAGGAGACTATCAGCACCAAGTCATGGGTGGCTAGTGTGCAAGGCAGAGCAGAGGCATCCTGAAGAGAACAGGATCACTAAAACTAAAAGGTATCTCAAAGGTCAACAAGTCCTTTCTTTTAACCCATGAAGAATTAAGGCTGAGAGACATTAAGTGACTTTCCTAAGGTAATACAGCTAGTAAGAGTCGTAGGCGGGATTTGAACCCAAGTTCTCCAGCTCCATATTAGAATTTTTTTCCTCTGAACTCATAGGACCAGGAGCTAAGCCACAAGAGACAGAGCATGGAGGGACCATGCTTCCCATGAAAGCTAAGGAAAAACCCAAGGTCATAGTTAGGGGTCTCAGACTGAACTAGCAGATTGACAGAAGATAGACATGCAAGAGAAGGACAAATGAGTGGATGGGTAGAATGAAGTAAAGATTTCCTCACTCGGTGCCAATCCAGTGGTGGCAGCAGTAGTGGTAATCTCTCTATGCAGACATACTTTTGCTTTCACTTGGAGGGTTTTTAAAAATTGTTTTGTCATTGTTTGTTGTTGTTATTGTTGTTTTTAGTTCTTTTGGTGAGTGGAGGCCATGGAGTGTCAAACCAAGGGGCAGGAGCAGAGAGAGAGAGAGAGCACAGTACTGTAAAGTAAAATTAACATAGGGATTTTTTTAATGTACATTTCTTCCAGAATCCTTTAATCAAAATCAAATTTGCACATGCAAATTTATGAAAATCAAGAAACTGTTGCTGAATAGAAAAATTTATGCTTCTAATACTTCTTGTCTTGAAGGTGACTAACTCAAATCTAAGGCCCTGAGGAGGTAGGATTTTCATTTTTGAAAGAACAAGTAGGGGCAGTGGATAAAGCACCAGCCCTGGATTCAGGAGGACCTCAGTATAAATCTGGCCTCGAACACTTGACACTAGCTGTGTGACCCTGGGCAAGTCACTTAACCCTCATTACCCCGGGGGGAAAAAAAACAAGTAGGAAACATCTTAGTTACTTTGGCCAAAATGGAGTTATCATATTATGAAACTTTCTGAATTTACCTAGGCTGATCCTAAAATGACAACTATATGTAGCCTGCACCATTTCCCCTGAGTTCCCTCCCCCAACTTGCATTTGCACTGGATGATTGGGTTGACAGAAGAGCAACAGGTTCTAGAGGTGAGTGACTATTCCTAACACTATAGTGTGCATAAGCCCCTACCAGCATGTTTCTCATAAACAAACAATAAGCAGACTCAGTTAGCTTTCCCCCCAATATTTCACTACATATATTTCTTTTTATGCAGTCTAAGCTGAGAATCCCACGTAAATGGGTCACTGTGAAAAGCAGCAATTGAAATTTTCTCCAATCAAAATAAGAAACAAAGCACTATGATCTTACTTCTATTAACTTTTGAAGGTTTTGCAGCAGTTAAAATATTTTTCCTTCTATGTATGAAGGTTTTAAAAAGTCTTTTTTTCCCCATAAAATACAATGGTGACCAATTTCACCATTGAGTGAAAGTAAAAACTGCAATATTTTTAAATTAGTCCAAAGTGGCATTTAGGAATTTAGTAGTTTGTTGCTGGACTGACACCATGACAAATCAAAGTGGAAGGTTGGGGGTTTTTGGTTTCTCTACTGTTTTCAATATCCAATGCTCATGGATCAAGTTCTGGAAATGTTCCAATCATAAGGCAGGAATCTGTTTTGTTTCCATCATGCATTTGCTCTTTGGGTTGGATGCTGGAGGGTGAAGAACATTTTGCTGGACCCTGGTCCATTACCTAGTAGTCATCAACATCAAAAAATTCATCATCTCCCTCTTGGTATTCCATTCCTTGGAAATCTACTAGGTAAGGCAAGATACCTCCAATTCCACCAAATCCTTTCACAAACTGGGACCCTTCCTGTGGTTTGTCTGTAATGATTTCCAATATTGCTCCAAATTTTTCATAGTTGTTAGCAAACCATTCCAGTAGTGGCATACTCTAAAAGCTCTTGTTTCTGTCCTGTCTCTTTGTCTGTAAAGTGAGATTTATCCATCTCTTGCTCTGGAGTCAAATACAGAATATTTTCTTCTGTGCCTTGGCAATGAAGAACATATCTCATTATATCTAGATTTTTATAGACTATCAGGATGTCTACAGCTCCTATTTCCAAAGCCTTTAGTGTGTCTTCAAATCCAAAACAGTACTTCCCAGTGTCTTGACTAATTTACTCAAAGTATCATCCTATTAATTTCTTCTCTTGAATGAATTTCACTTTGGAGAGGACTTCAGTAGAAAACTCAATTGTCTGAATCCATTTTTACCACCATAGGAGATATCAACTAATTTTAAAGCTTTCCATTGCAATTACTGATCAAACATGTCAGATTGACTTAGTTCAGTTTTGAAGTCAGCTGATCCAGCTAAAAGGAGACCAGACACATTCACTTTGTCCCCAGAAATAAACAGCTGCACAGCAATTTCTGCTATCTTCCTTACATGGTTGTGCTGTTTTTCCATTCATAAACGGGCAAAACACAAGGTGAACTCACCTCCCCTACCGTGTTTCTTTGGGAGACCCACAGTGAATTTGTACAGGACTTCTCTTGTGTTTCCTTGCAGAGTGCCAAAGAGTGCACCACTGCCATGTATTACAATAAAGCCAAACATGTTATCATCAGACGGAAGTGCTTTAAGAGCCTCTGGATGGAATTTGTTGTCACAGAGATACAACGATGTATTGAGTGGCTTGAAAGGTTCTAAGTCAATGTTGACTTTCTTTTCCTTTCCTTCTTCTGTCATAATTGTTCCACAGTAAGCAACCAGACCATTTGGAGGTACATTGTTATAAAGTTTAAGTCTTTGCTGTATAGCTATAGTGGCTCCCAGAATGGTAACTGTTTACATGAGATGTTACACTGGATGCAGTTCTAAACTCATCAACTAACATTTTCGCTAGCAGCAGTTCCTCCCCTGCTGCAGTAGTGGTGGCAGCAGCAGTGGCCTCAATTAGCTCTTTAAAAAGACATTTTCAGGGCAGCCAGGTGGTGCAGTGGATAAAGCACCGGCCCTGGATTCAGGAGGACCTGAGCTCAAATCCAGCCTCAGACTCTTGGCACAAACTAGCTGTGTGACCCTGGGCAAGTCACTTAACCCCCATTGTCCTACAAAAAAAAGACATTTGCTCAAATGGTTTACTAAGAAGAGCAGTTACTAAGCATTCCTCCCACCTGCCAACAGACTTGGGGTACATATTACCACAAAAAACAGAGTCTATGGGGGGCATAAAGAGTACACTTGAAATACAGTAATAGTGAATCATATGTGTTGGGAACACATATAGCTAAGGCAACTCACAACTCTGGAAATGCAAGGTCTCAATATCCTTCTCCAGAAAGACTCATAAAGTTCATAGTGATAACACAGTCACTGATGACTGATGGAAAAGAGAGGTTAGATCACTCCACTGCTTACGTGGGCATGCTTCTTGCAAAGCATAGCATCTCTGCTGGATGGGTTAATATACTTCTCTTTGGTTGGAAGTTATAGGTACCATTATCTACAGCCTCAGGAATGACTGAGTACCCCTATACTTTCATCTACAATGCTGCTATACTCTTTTAGCTTGGAGTGCTCCTTATTCTTTCATAGAAGACATAGTGCTACTTCCTCAGGGCCTTAGCAGTGAGTTTGTCACCTCCAACACAGGGAGTAATAGAAGTATAGATTTTTTCTATTCAACTACTACTTCTGTTCCAAATCTGGGTTTCCTCAACCTAACTTGTAGCGATCATCCAATATATTTCTCAAATTTCCGTTGGATCTGTGCAAATGAGTGACTGAAAGGGTCTAAGGCAATTCTTATCATGGGGATAAGCTCATTATCCTCAATGACTTTTTTATATGCAATTGAGCTAATGAATGCCTAAAGTTTCCTATCTGCGGCAAAATGCTTCACTTACACCGGAAATAACATCACCCTTATATTTCATTATCTCTATTTGTCCCTTAACTCTCAACTTTGTTGAAGTTTAAATGAAGGAAAATCTTTTACAAACCCTTTGACAATACCAGAATTTTCCACTTACTGATACAGTCTTCAAGAACCACATCCATACCACAAAAAGATGTTGGGAGATGACTTTGGTGGAAGCATCCCCTGATTATGTCAGTTAAATTAGGCATTACAGAATTTGTTTTTAATTTCCAAAAATCTAAGACTTCACTCCTTATCTAGTGGGAGTTTGGGTATTTCCCACATGTGTACTGTTCCCTTCTAGAATGTCAGTTTCAGAAGGTTATCAGGAAAAACTGATCAGCATGAAATTTGTAGGCACTTGGACAACAGGAAGGGTCTGGAATTTTCTACAAAGATCTTCTGATCAGATTCTGAGCTTGCTGATTTGTGTGGTTTGGGGTGTGTGTGTGTGTGTGTGTGTGTGTGTGTGTGTGTGTGTGTGTGTGTGTGTGTGTGTGCGTGCGTGCTTGCTTTGAACTGGAAAACTGCAGCCAGGGAATTGGGGAATGCTTCAGAAAGGAATTGTGGTTAAAGAATAAGGAGAGTAGGTGAGTTTCAATGGGTTGGATATGGATGAGAACACTGGGAACTTGGTTTTCTTCCTCCCTGTTTTCTAAGAGTGCCTGTCTAGGTCTCAAACACTAATGGAATTTCAGAGCTGGAGAGGACTTTACAAATCATCTTCAAACTATGACTTTATCCAATTGGAGCTTTTGTCAAGCTTTTGAAGGACTGTCATAAGAAAAAGAAAAGAAAAGAAAAATAAGATAACTTTGTCTTCTCACACCCATAGGGTAGAAATAGGAGCAATGAGTGAAGGTTGTTGAGAAGTAGATGTAGGCTTAACATAAAAAAAATTCTTAACCATCACAGCTATTCCAAAGTAGAATAGATCAAGCTAGCCCATTGATTTTAATTATTGGTGGTTATGTGTTCTCCTCCTGGAAGTATTCAAGTAAAATCTGCATGGATACTTTTTAGATAAGTTGTAGAAAGGATTATTGTACAGAAATGGGTTGAATTATATGATCTTTGAGGTTGTATGAAATTCTAACATTCTGTGATCTAGTCAAATTGATTTGATTCATTTCAAAAACTAATTGCTAACTTTGGATTTCCTTTTCTGTTTTGTTTTGTTTTTGTGAGGCAATGATGGTTAAGTGATTTGCCCAGGGTCACACAGCTAGTAAGTATCAAGTGTCTGAGGCTGGATTTGAACTCAAGTACTCCTGAATTCAGGGCCAGTGCTTTATCCACTGCACCACCTAGCTGCCCTCCAGACTTTGGATTTCAAGGAAGTTATATCTATTCCCCAAAAACCTTGTGTTTTGAGTCAGCCTGTCCATAAAACTGTGACTAATTAAAAAGAAGCAAAGTATTTAAGAGGAAATGGCATGGAACAACCAGTATTCAAACCTTGGGAAAAGAAAGGGTGAAAGGAAGACAAGGTCTCATAGCTATTTTTCTATTGATGAGACTGTTATGGTATCTGAGCTGGAAAAGGCTCTTGGGATGGGTATTGAGGCAGGAAATACTGGAGGAGTTGCCAGAGTGAAATATTTGGTCATAATTGGTCAAATCAACCGTGAGTTTCATAAATGGACTAGACATTGACCTTCTTGGAGATTGTAAATGGAATATAATTGGAGAGAGATTGTGAATGGAACATAATTGGAGACTATTTCCTTGGTCTCAATGGAACAGCTGATAAGAAAGCTAAATCTGGTTGCTTAAATTGTACCACAAAGTCCTGGGTTTTAGGAAATTCCTAGGAGACTTTCCTAGGTCCTTAAAGCTTGTGTAGGTCTGGGAGAAACTACAAACAAATAGCCCCCATGATAGTTGTTTTGTTTTTTGTGAGGCAATTGGGGTTAAGTGACTTGCCCAGGGTCACACAGCTAGTGTCTGAGGCTGGATTTGAACTCTGGTCCTCCTGCATCCAGGGCCAGTGCCTTATCCACTGCACCACCTAGCTACCCCTGATAGTTGTTTTAATATATTTTTATTTCATTCCTTTTCTTTTTACTTATTTTGGTCATGAGTAAAGACACTGTGTACAAGTAAACTGTGTTTTGTTTGATCAACCCTTTTCTGCCATGCTTTTCTACTTAGAGTCCATTGACAGAACTACAGCAGAAAGAAATATGTAATTGTCCTAATGGGTGAGGGCTCAAGGCAAGACTCTAATTGGATAAAGCCACACAATTAACACTGCTAGACTAAGGAAGTAAGCTTTGCCACACACAAAAGGACAGAACTGGGAAAGAAAATGTACAGTTCTCTAAGAACCAGAAAGAGCTTGTTGTTTTCCCCAGGATCACCCTAGTATTGGGCAAAGTACAAAATTGCCTGTGTGATTGTGAGATCATCCAGCACCTGGTTCTTATTGTTGAACAGAAACAAGACAGTCATCATTGCCACCCTCTCCCCATGCAAAACACCATGATAAATAATGGGAGAGTTATAAAGCTTTGTATCCTCTGAACCCTAACCTTAAGGAACTTATAATCAAGTAGCAGGAAGAGACCTTAGAGATCATCTACTCAAACTGCCACATATGGGGAAAATGAAATTTATAGAGATGAAGTGATTCATCCAAGGTCACACAGTGAGTTAATGGCAGAAAAAGGACTAGAATTCAATTTAGCTGACTTCTAGACCGTTGTTCTTTGTATTTCATCACTCAGGATATGAAATGATAGTTCCAGATCTTAGAGATGGAAATTTTAGACACATGGAAAAAAGTTTATTTCTACTAAAAGGAATTCATATCATATGAGTTCTTCCTTGCTTTCCATATGAATTTCCAAAATTGATAAGAATTTGTATAGTAGTTTACAAACATGCAATTTAACTTTCTCAACAATACTATAAGGTAAGCCGTAAAAATATTGTCATTTGGTGGGCAGCTAGGTGGCACAGTGAATAAAGTGCCAGCCCTGGATTCAGGAGGACCTGAGATCAAATCTGGCCTGAGACACTTGACACTTATTAGCTGTATGACCCTGGGTAAGTCACTTAACCCTTATTGCCCTGCAAAAAAATAAAGAAAGAAATATTGTCATCTTTACTTGACATATAAGGAAAATGAAGTTCAAAGATATAAAGTAAATAATCCCAAATCATATAACTGGTCAGTGACAGAGTTGGGACTTAAACCTATATATTCTATCTTAAATACACTGTTCCACATCTTTCCCCTCAGACTTGCTGTGTTAATTTCAAATAATATAAGAATAGGAGAATGAGGGTATCCATTCCATATTCTTTTGGGAAATTACATCTTCCAGAACACTCTATGGAGCTCAGTAGTTTTTAACATGGGGTGGCTAAACAGAAACAGGGGAGAATGTTATCTGAGAGCTGGCCTTGATATTCTTTTCATCTGGAACCTGGGTTGAAGGACAGTACTCTCAGAATAACTTCTGTTTTCCATTTTTCCAGCACTTCTTTACATTGCTGTTGTGAAATGTAAAGAGAAGTACCCCCACCCAAAGAGAGATTAATTCTAACATTGATTTTAACCCCTGTGCTGTGAGTGAAACTGCCTGTATGCCTCTCCCATTAGGCTAAAGAAACACAACAGAAGGGACTCTAAGCCTCCAATTTCTGCAGGTTTATACAATTATAGTTTCAGGAAATGGTGGAAAGAGAGCTTCTTACTTGATTTATTTGTAATTAGTTACATTACATTCTGGTTTTTTTAATAAAAAACATTTTTATTTAACGTTTTGATTTCTAAATTCTAACCCTCCTTCCTTCTCTCCCTCCCCTGTCTTCTCCCTCAGGTGGCAAATCATCAGATACAGGTTATATATGTGCAATTATGTAAAACATAACCATATTAGTCATTTTATATAAGAAAGCAAATAAAAAATGAAAGCAAATGAAAAATAGCATGCTTCAGTCTGTGTTCAATCAATAACAGTTCTTCCTTTGGAGATGGATAGCATGCTTCACCATTAGTCTTTTGGGATTGTCTTAGATCATTGTACTGCTGAGAATAGTTAAGTCATTCACAATTCACAATCAAACAATATTGCTGTCACTGTGCACAATGTTCTCCTGGTTCTACTCACTTCACCATGTGTCGGTTCATTTAAGTCTTTCCAAGCCTTTCTGAAATCACCCTGCTTGTCATTTCTTATAGCACAATAATATTCCATTACAATCATCTACCACAGCTTGTTTAGTCATTCCCCAAGTGATGGGCATTCTTTTGATTTCCAATTCTTAGCCACCACAAAAAAAAAAGTTGCTATAAATATTTTTATACAAATAGGTCTTTTTCTCTTTGGGGAGATTTTTGGGGATATTAACCTATTGCTGGATCAAAGGGTATGCACAGTTTGATAGCCCTTTGGGCATAGCTCCAAATTGCTCTCCAGAATGGTTGGATCAGTTCACAACTCTACCAACAGTGGATTGGTGTTCCAATTTTCCCACATCCCCTCCAACATCCAACATTTCCCTTTTTTGTTATTGTCGTTGTCATTTTTTTTTTTGCAAAGTTCTCCATCAGCTTTTAGCTGAAATGGATCTGGGATTTGCCAACAGGAGGTCACATATATAATGAGTACAAGTCATATACAAGTTGAACAACCCAACTACTTCCTTTGAGTATGGAGGCTTCTAGAATTTCAATAGAACCAATAGGGGGAGTCAACACAGTAAAATAGAATCTGGATTAAGATTCCGTAGACCTGCGTTCTGTAACTAGTTATCTCACTAACTCACTTTGTGCCCTTCTGGGTTACTTCCATTCTTCTGGGTCTCAATTTTGTCCTTTATAAAATGAAGGAAAATATATCAGATCATCACTAAGATAGCACTTCCATCTCTGACATTCTCTGTTCTGGGGCTACTTGCAGCTCTGATATTGTAGGTTCTAAATTCCCTTCCAGGTCTGACAGTCTGTGCTCTAAGTAAATGTAGGCATGTTTACAAAGTATGTTAGGTATTGCCTAAGGACACATAAATTTCTCAAAGTTGGTATTTTGTGTTTAATTTTTTAAAGTTTAGTTAATTTTAAAAATAAGTTGTTTTGATTTATTTAATTTGGTAAAGAATAATAATGTCCTTTCTAACTGAGTATTCCATAAATGTTTGCCTTTTTAAAAATAAATAAAATTCCATGGTTACACACCCTAATGATGCCTTGGGGCATCATTATAGTCTATGTTCTAAGACTTGTTCCAACTCTGAAATTCTTTGTCCTAATGTCCCTTTTAGTTCTGACATTCTGGGTTTTAAGGTCCTTTCCAGTTCTAACATTATGTCCTAGAGTCGCTTCCAATCTCGACATTCTATATCCTAAGAATTACTCATCCAGCTCTGACTTTCTATGACTGATTGGACCCAAACTCCCTCCAGGTATGCTGAAGCCTTGGGGCAGTTTTGCAGTGGGTTCATGAGTGGCTATGTCAAAAGGCTCCATGAAGAGATGACTCTTGAACAAGAATTTTAATCTGCAGTTAGTCCAAGAGAAGAGCAGTAATGAGAAAACAACATGGTATGTGGGCTGTGGGGAGGAACCTAGTCAAATATGTGCTGAGGATTCTGCTGGTGTTTTGGGTCAGCCAATACTATTTCCTTTTTCAAAAAAAAAATAGGTGCCAGCCAATCATTCCAATGTGCTTCCCATTGCAAACATGATTTGAGCCCAGTGTATTGGGATGTAAAAATCCAAACAGGGAAGGAAAGTATGCCAGGATGAATGCAGGACAGAACTGGACCAGAAAGTCCAGCACTGGCAGTCAAATTGGATTTGTGGGTATGTCCAGGGTTCAGGCAAAGGGCCAGGATTGGGAGTTCAACTTTTATAGGGAGGGGCATGGGAGTGGCAGGCAGGGGATAGGGGCAGGCTGGAAGCTGATTCCAAGTAAACAAGCTGGGATCAGCCTTTGAGGCATCAGCCAAAGCAAGAGGGAAAAAACAGGGAGCTGATTCTGAATAAACAGGTGTGGGGAACTGTATAGGGTAAGGTGGGGTTGGGGGGAGCCCCAGGCAGGGGAGTTCATTTGGTGATGGTAATGAGTACAAGTCTAGGCAGGCAGATAGATTAGCTGCTCCAAGGGGTCTAGCAGAAGGTAGCAAAGACGCAAACATGGAGTAGGGAGGTATGGAGGCAAGGTGGGTCACAACCCCAAAGCTGGTATAAATGAAGCACTGGGCTAAGATCCAAAGCAGAGAAAGATTATTGAATCTGCAATAAGAGACTCTGGGTTCTGGTTTCAGCTTTGAAATCAGGCAGGTCACACTCCTTCTCTGGACATCATTTTTCTTTTTTGTAAAGAGAGTTAAGCTAGAGAGTTTTGTAAAGAGAATGAGACTAGATTACAAATAAAATTATACTTGATTAATGGAAGGAAGTAGGGATATTTAACTTGGAGAAAAGTCTTAGGGTCGAGGTGGGAAGGTCATGATGGCTGACTTCAAGTATTCAAAAAACTTTCCTGTGGATTAGGAATAGAACTTGTTCTGGATGATCCTGAAGGGTGGAACCAGGAGAAGTGGGTAGAAGATAGGGACAGATTTTAGGTTCAATTAATGGAAAACCATAGTAATGTTCAGTCATTTTTCAGTCATGTCTTACTCTCTGTGACCCCATTGGAGGTTTTCTTGGCAGTAGTTGGCCATTTCCTTCTCTAGCTCATTTTCCAGGTGAGGAAACTGAGGCAAACAGGGTTAAGTGACTTGCCCAGGGTCACAGAGCTAGGAAGTATCTGAGGCCAGATTTGAACTCAGGAAGATGAGGCTTCCTGACTACAGGCCTGGCACTATATCTATGGCAGCACCTGGCTGCCCTTAAACCATAGTAAAGGCCTCCTAAAAGGAGAGTTGGCTGCCCCAGGAAGTCCTGGGTTCCTATCACTGGAGGTCTTCAATTTGGGGCTAAATAATCTCTTATCTGGGATGGCATGGAGGATTTTCATTTGTTTATGTTTTGTTTCTTTTTTATTCATTTTTCTTTTATTTTCATATTGTAAAAGGTCATTCCTATTCAGGATGGGTCAGACTAGATGGCTACTGAGGTCCACCCCAAATTTGAGTTGCCTTTAGTCTTCTAGGTAAACCCTTCTCAGCAGAGATATTGAGACACTTTTTCTTATCCCTTTTCTTTTTCTTTTTCCTTTATCAGATTGTAGACTAAGAACTAAGGAAGGAATGAAACATGTATTAAGTACTTACAAATACAAAAGCACAGACAATCCTTGACCTCCAGGAATTTATATACTAATGGAGCTGTTTTATTATTTTTTTTCCCTTAACCTGTTTTGTGTCATTGACCCCTTTCACAGTCTGGTGAGTCAGGGAAGGAGGATCTTCTCCCTTGCTGTTTGCCTGGGTAAATTCTACCTCAATGCACAGGTTGAGTGTCAAGGGCTTCCTGGTAAATGTTTAATGACCAAAAAATACACACTTGACACTTTTTAAAGCTTAACCTGCATTATTAACATTTCTCCCATAACTTTCTTAAGTCTAAAAAGCAACGCAACAATAAATCAAACCTAGGTTTGTAGCTTTTGCAGATTTCCAAGGTGTAAACTCTCACACTGAAAATTTAATAATTAGCTGTCACCAGTCCAATAGAGCTGGCTCCAGCAGATCTCTGATTGAGTTCAATCTTCTTCATGAAGACACTCCTTGACTTTTGATTCACATCTCTCTCTTCGGTGAACTTCTATGAACTTCTAAGAAGACCTAGAATCAGAACATGCAGTTGATCACTGCATTCTGCCCTTTTCTTTCCCCTCACCATTCTTCCCAAGTGGAGGGAGTCTTATCTCTCTTACCAGGCTGTGAGTTCCCTGAGGGTAGGGACAGGGACAGGGTGTTCTCTCTCTCTCTCTATGCAGCCCCAAAGGGAGGAGCAGAAGGCTGGAGTTGCCTACAGTTCTCAGAAAGTGCTGGTTGATTGCTTGATTGTCATCAAAACAAATTAAATCAGTAAGTAAAACTTTAGGGAACGAAAAGGCAGTGAGTTAGAAAAAACAACAATGAGATTTCTAAAAATACAAACTTTCTGCTGAGTTTAACCTGAACTATGAGGTGGCATCATTTATTCATTCATTCAGTAAGCATTTATCAAACACCCTCTTTATTAACTTTATTATGATTTAACTCGGCAAGAGCTGAATGAATTTCAACATGACTTTTTTTTTAATCTGCTTCAAATTTGAACTGCCTTGTGTTTAAGGCTGAAGCAACCTTTCCTCTGAATTTCTGTAGATACACTTGCATATCTAAAGGCAGTCAGTCTCTCTGGATTTATAGATGTTTATGAGAAGCAGGAGGAATAGTGGATGTAGGCCAACCTTGGATCCAGGAATGTCCAGGTTCAAGTCTTCCCTCTGACCCCTTCAGCCTATATAACCATGGGCATGACACTTAACCTCTAAATGCCCCCAGATAATTCTCAAAGACTATGAACTACAGAGGAATTCCTCATCTGTGTTGGAGGAGAGTTTTAGCATGAAATTACAGGTTCAGAGCAGTTCAGTCTATGTGTGTCTGAATGTGAGTGTGCATTTGTATACATGCATGTATAGACATATATGTGTGTATGAAATTCTCTGTGAATTTCTCATCCTCACCTGGAAGTCCTCCAAAATCAGAGCCCAAGTTCTCATCAGGGAGCACTTGTAACCAGCCCT
Source organism: Dromiciops gliroides (assembly GCF_019393635.1). NCBI lineage: Eukaryota > Metazoa > Chordata > Mammalia > Microbiotheria > Microbiotheriidae > Dromiciops > Dromiciops gliroides. The sequence goes on from NC_057861.1 coordinate 704,521,926, forward strand.
GCCACTGAGTGACCTTAGGCAAGTCTCCTTTCCTCTCTGGGTCTCGATTTCCTTTTCTATGAAATGAATGAGTTGGGCTGTGTGATCACTAACGTCCCTTTCACCCCTAAATGTACAATCCTATGGGAGAAGTAAATGGCAAACCTCCAGTATCTTTGCCAAGAAAAACCCAAATGGGGTCAAAGAGAGTCGGACATGACTGAAAAGACTCAACAACAACAATAACAACAACAACATTATATTCTACCACTCTGGTTCCAGGCCCTCCTACCTCCATCTGCAGATGAGACCTTAGCTTTCTTATCTATAGAGAGGGTCAAGCAGAAGAATGCTGATGTTATGCTGTCAAATATAACATACATTTTTTTAAAAAACTGCATATAACACAAGCTCACAGTTTCCTATACAGGGCTCTTCTGCCATTTTTGTGTACTTTGATGTTCAGCTCTGTTGATGTTTAAGTTCATAATAAAGAGGGTAGTTAGGTGGTGCAGTGGATAAAAGCATCAGCCCTGGATTCAGGAGCACCTAAATTCAAATCCAGCCTCAGACACTTGACACTTACTAGCTGTGTGACCCTGGTCAAGTCACTTAACCCTCATTGCCCTGCCCCCAAAAAAGTTCATAATAAAAAGACAAAAAAAATTTTTAAATAAAATAAAATGGAAATATAATCCTTGATTTACTTATCTCACTGGATAGTAGTGAGGCTAAAACAACATAGTTGATAGGGAAGAGGTTTAAAAAAAATGTGAGCCGTTATTATTGTAACCCTTTTGAGATAATGTGAGTCAAGAATTCCATATTGCAAGAGAGGAAAAGTTTATTTTGGTTGCCCCTACATGTTGCCCTCTCTGGGGACTCATACCAAGCATGATTTTGTTCTGGGAGTAAAGACCCAGGCAGGACCCTCATACTGTCTTCTGATACCTTGGACTTGTCACTTCTTAATTGTATTTGTTTGTCAAACACTTATTAAGTGCCCACATATATATTTATGTACATATGTATATAAAGTAAATTTGTAAAAGGGGGAGCTGTCCTTTCCCCCTCCTCCTCCCAAATACAGGTGATGAGGTGTTAATGTGTTAACAAAGTGTTAACACAGTGTTATCTCTTCAGAACCTTTCACCCAAAGCAAACAACTTTCTCTGATTGTGTCAGAAGTGGAAAGGCCATTGACCTGGGAGAAAGCAGCCTTGTGGAAAAGGTCCTTGGGTCTAGGGGTCAGGGTGGGGGTTTCTTTCTTCTTAAGCTCCTCCTCCTTGTCTCAGGGCCTTAGCCACAGCCTCTAAGAGGAATCCACTCCAAAGGGAGAAATGATGACTAAAGTCAAGTCCAGGGCACTCTGCTGAGCAATTCTCTTAACAGATCTTATACTTAGGTGAGGCCTCTTCTTTATAAGGAGAGGAATGGGGGCAGCTACATGGCACAGTGGATAAAGCACCGGCCCTGGATTCAGGAGGACCTGAGTTCAAATCTGACCTCAGACACTTAACACTTACTAGCTGTGTGACCCTGGGCAAGTCACTTAACCTCAATTGCTTCACCAAATAAATAAATAAATAAATAAATATAAGGAGAAGAATGACATGAGGCCTTGTGTTCAGGAATCTTGAATTGCCTTGGTCACTAAGGGACCTTACAGCTAGATGCAATGTCACAGAATACATGAGTGGCAGACCTGGAAGAAGAATCTGTGTTCTCCACTCCTCTACCCTACCCAGTCATTGTCCCTTCTCTTGCACTTCCTGCCCCACTACAGGCCCCACTCAATCATTCCGCTCTCACTCTATTCCCAGCACAGGCCCTGTTGGATTGCCTCAATCTTGTGCTTCTCTATCTTTCCAGACCCAGCTCCTACGCCCTTCCCTCTGTGAAATGCCTTCATCCCTTCTGTAGCTGGGAAGAATCACTCCTCTTTCTGAACCCCATTAATCCTTTGATACCTTATTGTATGTATTTTTGTACAACCATACACATCTTTCCCCACCTCCACCCCATCCTCTACCCCACAATGAATATAAACTATCATATACATATACTTTTTGTATAATATAAATTGCTAATGTATATAAGTGTATGTATGATTGTATATATAATTCATATAGAGATGTTTATGTGTATATGTATATATGTGCATATGTATGAATATATACACAAACAAATCATATATGTATATTTTGGGGAAAATATACCTCTAGCTTATGGGGGCAGGGCATGGGGAGTGGTTTATCGCCACTGGTTTTATTAAGCTACATTTGTCGCACCTCTGACACATCCTAGTGTACGACCCTGGACAATTCACCCCCTCTAAGTGCTCTAGGCCTAGTTTCTTAAACTGTGGGTGGTGTCCACATGTGGGGTCACATAACTGAATGTGGAGGTTGAAAAACATTTGGCAACAGTAAAAAGTTATGTAAACCTATTTTATATACCTCTATACCCGGGGTCACACAAAAATTTCTGGGGCAAAAAGGGATCTCGAGTGGAAAAAGTTTAAGAAGCCCTGTTCTAGGCTACTCTCTAAGATTTGACTTGGGGAGGGGCAGCTATGTGGAGCTATGGATAAGCACCAGCCCTGGATTCAAGAGGACCTGATGGGGCAGCTAGGTGGCACAGTGCATAGAGCACCAGCCCTGGAGTCAGGAGTAGCTGAGTTCAAATCCAACCTCAGACACTTGACACTTACTAGCTGTGTGACCCTGGGCAAGTCACTTAACCATCATTGCCCCATTTAAAAAAAAAAAAGATTTGACTTGACAGAAAGATTATGCTTTATATCACTTATAGGTCTGGTGTTTTTAATTCCCAAGTAGCTTAAGACAATACAAATTCTCCCCTCAAAGGGTAAGACATTGTGTTGTAGAGCAGAAAGTGACCCTAGAGAATATCTTTTTTTTTATGGCAAAAGGGATACATTTAATTCCTATTTTAAAAAAAAAAACACACATACAAAAGGGCTCTGGGGCATAAAACCTCCAAGTCCCAAGTCTCCAAGTGTGACTGGGGAGGGTGTGCCAACATTATTCTCAGCACACCCTCACCCCACTGTGGGGGTCAGAAGTTGGGCGAGCTCTTTCATTGCAGGAAGGGAGGCTCCAAGGGAAGTTGTACCGAGGAGGGATTGTGAAAGGTGGGCCGGAGGACATCAATTAGTGGATAGGTGAGGAATGACTAGTGAGTCTCTGAATTCTCTGAATTCTGACTCCACCTACAAGGCCTTCAACGTGGGTCCCAGGCTAGGGTTCTAGCAGTTGGCTGTGGGAGGCAGCCGTGTGGATCTCGCTTCTGGCTGAGCAAGGGGAGGTCAGCTTCGGACTTGGGCGAATTCCTTGCTCAGCCACAGAGAATCCTGGTAGAATCACGGATCGCCCAGGTGGATGGCTGTCCTTTTGTAGAAGTAGCAGTAGAGAACAGCAGCTGGGGGTGATAGGGGGGAAAGGGCCTTGAAGGGTGGTCCTCCCCCTCCAGACTGTTCCTCTGGGGAGACCCAGCAAGGGCCTGCAGGTGTGACAGGGAAGCCAGGCCCCGAGAGCACAGCAGCTGTGTGGCCTAGGGTCTCTGCCACTGGCCATATCACACCCCACACTGGGTCTAGAGTGGAGCCTCAATGGGAAAGGGGAAAGGATCAGTCCTTTCTGGCTTCCAGGGTCCTAGAGAATATCTTAGTTCAATCTCCTCACTTAACAAATGAAGAAGAAAGAAGAATCTAGCTATATATATATATATACTTTATGTATATTATCTCATTTGAGCCTTACAACAACCCTGTGAAATAGGTTCTATTATTATCCCCATTTTACATATGAAGAAACTGAGGCCAAGAGATTTTTAAGTGATTTGACCAGGGTCTGAGAGCTAGTTAGTACCTGAGTCAGGATTTAAACCCGGTTTCCTAATTCTAAGTACAGAATGTTTCTATTTTAAATACAACATTCTATTCTATTCTATTCTATTCTATTCTATTCTATTCTATTCTATTCTATTTATTCTATTCTATTCTATTCTATTCTATTCTATTCTATTCTATTCTATTCTATTCTATTCTATTCTATTCTATTCTATTCTATTCCATCCCATCCCATCCCATCCCATCCCATCCCATCCCATCCCATCCCATCCCATCCCATTCAAACCTATTATATTCTTTCCATTTCTAAGTACCAACACCTAAACAAAGGCTAAGGGTGAAGTTGCTTACCCAGCATCAGATAGTTTATATCTATGTTGTATCTATGTTGTATGTTAGAACTTGGGTCTTCTTGACTCTAAAACCAACACTCTATCCACTGTCCCATCTAGAAAATTAGGATAAACTAAGTTAATCCACATGTCCAGGGTCACATAGCTAGTCAGTGGAAGAGCCTGGACTTTAAACCTAGCTAGGTTGTCTTTTTCTGGAGCCAGAGTTTTTTCTAATGTTTTCAAGCCTGAGTTGTCCTTAATGTCCCACAACGTGCATTATCCAGACTTTGAGAAAGAACTTTGGGATATACAATAAAAGAACACAGAATGTTAGTCCCAGGAGGAAGTTTACAGGTTGTTTAGCCCAATCTCTTTGTAACCTGAGTCCCAAAGTCCATTGGTAGGGGATTCTCTCCCCATTGATAGAGTTCACATCATTTGCATGAGGGTCAATTTGGAATTGATGAGAGTAGTAGAGAAGAGAACTCTGCTGCCTTCACTCTTTTGAGTTCTTTCTCTCTTCAGGTCCCTTCAGTATCTTTGTATCCTTCAGTCATTAAAGGTACCTTTGGCTTCCAGGTTCAAGAGAGAAGATGGACCATGCCAATACACTCATATGTATATGTATGTATGCATATACATATATGTATATGTACACATAGATTCTCCTATGTATACTTTCTGTGATCTTTCTATCAACTCAGATACATGACTTTCTTTGCTACCTACCATATATGTTTATTGTAGAATTGGCATTTGGTGGGAAGGGAGTCAAGCCTTGGATATAAAACTTGGGGTCCTCATTACTCTAATAATGAAACAGCTATCAAAGTTAGCTTGCTGAAAACCTCATGCCCTAGACTAATAATATTTAAGGGAGCAAGGAGACAGAATTCTAGCCCAGCACCCCTTTTCTCTGAGAAGAGCAGAGCGGCTAAGCTTCTAGACTCAACCTCCTATTTCCCCTTCTGCTAAAATTAAAACATCCCTGGGAGAAGAAGAAGAAAATAAGAGGTTAGAGATGTCTATTCTGTCTCCCCTTGAGCCACATAGTACACCTTCATCCTACATGTAGGTGATGGCCTTGATACATAATCATTTGAGGAAGAAAGTTAGGAAACTGAGTCCCAAAGAAGGAAATAGACTTATCTGAGGTCACACAAGAAAGTGATTTCACATTCCATATCTCAATGGATTCTCCCAAGACCCCTATAAGTTTTGAGTGGGGATTAGTAGACAGTCAGCCCAGAGCAAGGAATGGGATATGTAACTGGAGGTGGGGGCAGACTGGGGAAATTAAGAGATATGCTCCCCCTGTAAAATCAAGGATCTCCTAGAAAAGCAGAACTAGGAGTCATGGATGGAATGTAAGTTTTGTGAACAAAGACACCGCTGCATCTTTGTCTTTGTACCCTCAGCACCTAACACAGTGACTAGTTTAATAAATGACTTATTTATTAACTTGATAAACTATTGTTGATTGATAGATTGATGAAAACTCTGGAGAAACACCTAGAAGGGATAGAGGGAAGAACTTGCTTTCAGGAATTCTCCCTCAGACAATTATGTACTGGCCATGTGGCCCTAGGCAAGTCACTATACATTTCTGTGCCTCAATTTCCACATCTGTAAGCCTGGCACACATTAATTAATTAATAGGTGGGGTGGATAGAGTCAGGAAGACTCGAATTCAAATCCAGACTTAATCGCTTACTAGCAGTGTAATCCTGGGCAGGTCACTTAACTTCCCTCTGCCTTAGCTTTCTCATCTGTAAAATGGGGGTTTTAACAGCACCTACCTCACAAGCTTGTTGTGAGGATCAAATGAGATAATATTTATAAAGCCCTTAAGATAGTGCCTGGCACATGGTAGATCATATATAAATGTTAACTATCATGATCATTGTTGCTGACTGTCTAACAGAGAACAGCCCTTACCCCTCTGGATTGTTATGCTAATCAAAGGAGATAATATCATGCAACGCATTTTGCAAAAAGTTCTAGATCAATGCTAGCTGTTATTGTTCATTCCAAGTGAGGAAAAACTCCTTAACAAAGCCACCCCAAAGCAGAAGGAGCTGCCTCTGAAGATAGTGAGCTCTCCTAAGGCCAGAAGTTCTCTAACAGAAGGTGACAGACACCCATCAAGGATGCGGTGGGAAGGATTTTTGTTTGGGACAACTTGGACTAGATCTGGAATTTTCCTTGGGATCCATGGGTAGATTTCAGGGGGTCTGTGAACTTAGATGGGGAAGAATCAGTACATGTTTTTTTCATTGACTTTTGGTTTCTTCTGTAATCCTTTGTATTTTATGTTGTGCATTTAACAGTGTGATTCTGGAAAGGAGTCTGTAAGGCTTCCCCAGAAAGAGTCAATGCTGCAAAGAAAGGTTAAGAACTCTTGGCACAGGATACTTGATCTGTGAGTGCTCTTTTAGCTCTGACATTTGGCATTTCTTGGAAGCTAGGAAGGGTACATTGTATGAGTCCCCCCTCCCATTCCTTTTAGCTGACATTTGTTGTTCAGGCCCACAGAAGGAAGGGGGGTACTCTGTACCTCCCTTCCCAGCCAGGGACGCTTTAATACCTTAGCTGGGGGGCCCTTTTCAAGGCTGCAAGTTTGAAACAAGCTGGTACAGGTGAACAGAAGGCACAGCATACCAGACCGTTGAGAGAACTCTCTCCACCTGTGCCCCTGCCCTCCTCCCCCCTGACTCCCCACACCAAAAACAACACCTATCTCACAAGGTAATCTTTCCCACTTGTTTTTGGTTTTTTGAATGGGAATAGAATGCCTGCCAACTCTTTTGTTGTTCAGTCATGTTTGACCCTTTCAGACCGCATTTGGGGTTTTCCTGGCAAGGATCCTGGAGGGGTTTGCCATTACAGATCATATAGGGTTAAATGATTTACCCAGGGTCACACAGCTAGTAAGTGTCTGAGGCTGGATTCTAACTCATAAAGACAAATATTTCTGATTCTAAGCCCAGTGCTCTATCCACTTTGCCACCTAGCTGCCTCACCCTACTCTTGGGGTAATTGAGTAAGGAGAGAGCAGAGGTTTCTCCCTCTCAATCATCAACAAGTCTTAAGAGGGATCAGGACTTAATTGGGAAAAAATTTACCTAAAGTCTGGAGCTCTGGGCTTCTAGGGTCAGCCAGACACCATTTACTGGCTGTGTGACCTCGGATAAACGTCTTTGACCATCCTGAACATCAGTTTGCTTATCTGTAAGATGGAGAAGATCAAAATCCCAGTTCTATCTTCAGCACAGGGTGAGCACAGGAATCAGAGTGAGTTTTATTCCTATACATCAGTGGAAGTATAAGCTGTTAGTGAAGGCCCTCATCACCTCAGGTCTGTACCTTATAGTTGCTGGTTGGTTCCATCATTAACGCTGCACATCACTTTCTCTTGCCTTCTCTGGGCTTCAGCTTATTCATTTGTCAAATGGGGATAATGTGCCACCCCAAACCCTAACCTCACAATCAGGGTAGGGTAGAGAGGATAAAAGCTTATATCTCTAGGTGTTCACACATATGAGTGAGAATCCTTTAAGAAGATTCAAATGGGGTCTGAAATCATGCAAGTTTTCTATGAGATGACTCAGCAAATACAGGCGCTCCCTCCTTGGTACAAGAAGCAGAGACAGTTGTGGCCCCAGTGCTGGGCTGCAGTTATCCTACCATCATGAGGGAGGAGGGGAAGGACCATGTATTTCTATGGCAACTAGACCTCCAAGGGGAGGGCAATGAGTGAAGGAGGGAGGAGGGGAGGAGGTACTGAAGCAATGCATTCTGCAAGGGGGAAGTGAAGGGAGACAGTGGGCTTTGCCTTGATGGCAACAGAAACCTTTTTTGTGGGTCACATGTCCGAACTAGAGGCAGGAGAGGGAAGAGCCTGACTCAGGCTTAGATTTAATAATTGTTAGTGGGACCTCAAGTGTCATCCTATTCACTTTTCCTGGAATGCCCTTTCTCCCCTTATCTACTGATCCAAAATTCACTCCATCCTTCAAGGAGTTGCTCTGGTTCCCTGTTTTCCTCAAAGCCTTTCTCAACGACCTATACCCACAGTATCCTGAGTGCCTCAAGGGTCCTATTGTGGACTCTCTTGTCTTTTCTTTCTAAATGCTTTCATTTGATGATTTCATCAGCTGTCTTGGGTCCAATGACCATTTCTAGGCTGATGGTTCCCAAGCCCAGCCCTGGTCTCTCTTCCAAGCTTTAGTCCCTGTCTACTGAACATTTCAAACTGGATACTTCTGGGCATCTCCAAAGCAACATTACAAACAACATTGCAAAACCAGAACTCATTGCCCCCCACCCCCACCCTTTCCCTCAAATGCAAACAATCTTCTAAAGAATCTCTTTTACTATCAAGGGCATCATTATCCTTCCAGTCATCCAGGTTCAAAACCTCACTCTTTTTTCTAGACTCCTCAATCTCGCTCATCACACATATCCAATCAGTTGCCAAATCTTGTCATTTTTATCTTTACAACATCTCTTGCATACATTCCTCTCCATACTACCCACAACCACCACCCTCATTCAAACCCCCATAACCTCCCACTTCTTTTAATAGTGCACTTCTAACTAGTCTTTCCCGCCTCAGTCCTTTCCCTATGCTAATCAGTCCTCAACATCTAGCCACCAAAGTGATTTTCCTAAATCATGGGTCTATCCATGTTACTCCTTGTGGTATGAAAAAATGTCTCCCATGGTTTGTGCCACTTAGGTTAGGCTTGTTTTTCATTAAAAAACCAAGAAAACATACTCAAAGCTTAATTGATCCAAGGGATTAAGGCTCAAATTGTTGCTGTAGCTTCTTTGTCACTTAAGTACAAAAGGCCATCCCATGAGGGGTTGAGGGCTCCTCCGGCTCAATATGTGCTTATAACTAGGCATGTCCCATGGCAAATGTGAAAGCAGTGGGGCTCTGCCTAAATAAATTAATGTTGTAGCCTGGCTAACTATCCCTTTCATGCTACTTTTAAGTAAAATTCCTTTTCTTAAATGTTTGACAGTCTATGAGTATCTCATTTAATTTCTCTCTAAAACTGAATCACCAGATGGGCCTGAGTCAGGCTTGATCTAGAATATCAGGCATTAGTCAGCAGGAATGGATCAGAACGACCTTGTGGCTGAAACAGGGAAAGGTCAATATGGAAGAAGGGAGCCCTGGATAGTCTCATCTCCCGATATGAGAGCCTTAAGCCCCTTTGTGACTGCTGAATTTCTAGCAATGCTTCCAATCCTCTCAGTAGGATGGAGAAGAGGTCCTTGCTAACCTGGGAGAGTTAGAAAGCAAAATGTCTGTATATCTGTCTGACTTCTGGTGAAAAATGGGTGAGATAAAAGTCAAACGGGCCACAGAAAAAGGCTCAGGTGTCCTTTTCATCTCCACCTGAAGTGGTTACATGGCAGCTAGAATATGTGTACTGGCCTAGATCAGTCTCTGGCTTCATCTTGAGCTTTGTGTATCTTTTCCTGAGCATGTGAATAAACTGTGATCCTGAGATAGTGGTTCCTCATGTTGACCACAGCCTAGTGATCTCAAGAGGTGGAGAATGCCCAGCTATATTAGTCAGAGATGACTAGCAGCAGGAGTCCCTTCATCTGAATCAGGAAAAGAAGGTGACCTGACCTATGGATCTTTCTAGAATAGACACTGGGGCTATTCATGACCTCATTAGGGTGGTACACGTCTAGAAGCAGAGATGCCTTGGCCTTCAAACAAAAACAGCAGGTCGTAGAGTACTCGCTACATGACTCAACCCCAGGCAGAGGAAGTGATAGCAGCATCCTAGGGAGTGGCGACTTCGATAGCAGCTTTAGATCCACCAGAGGTGACAGTGGCTGGCCATGACAGAGAGGAGCAGTGGCAGTACTTGGGGACAGCAGCAATGCCCAGAACAGTGCCTGGGCCCCAGTAGAAAGAGGCAGCACTCTGGTACTGATGGGACAACAGAAGCACACCAGCTTGAAGAGGGGGAGCAATATCATGGCCCCAGTGAAAAGGAGTGAGCAGATCCCCAGTGGGGTAAGCATCAACAAAGGCCCCAGCAGGTCAGCCAGTGACTCAGCCACCAGCACAAACAACAACACACGCGGGTCCATGGTAACCTTTGGTTACTGTAATTTAGACCTGAGAAGGCTCCCCCACATTGCTGCTAATATAATACCCAGAAGTCAACAGAGACCCATAGAATTCCTTCCCATAAAGAATGTTGAGGACAAAGAGGTTGAATTGTTTGGAGGTTTGTTTGCCTTGTTTTCTAACAACAGAAAGCAGATGAGACTGTTTCTATATTTCTTCCAATACCCCTCAGAATAAAGGGGAAGTTCCTCAACAGAATCACTAAAAGGGAAAAAATTAAGCATCATCCCTCATGGTGGGCCTCCCAGAGAAAGGGAGGTCCTGGTTTATGGACTAGGAAACAATGACTAGGTGATGTGATGGAAGGAGTCTCATTATTGACATACCTGTGACAGGCTTCATACAAGAGGTTAACGACTGCTGGACTACCTTGCTACAGATGCCTCTGACCTAGAATGAGGGTCAGTGATTGTACCAGAAATGCCATTACCTATACTGTGGCCCTGGTGTTCCTAGTACTACTCTTGTTCATTATTGCTGTTTTAAATCAGGAACATCACTATGGTCTGTGACATTTTCTTACAGTCTTAAACTTGAACCACCAGATGGACATGAGTCACATTTGGCCTGGAACACAAACTCCAGTGGCTCCCTAGTGCTTCTGGGGGCAAAGATAAACTCCTCTGCTTATCTTCATAGACTAGCACCTTTGTACAGTCTGGTCTATTAATGAGTGACTCCCTTCCTTTGAGATTCAGCCACACTGACCCACTTGCTGTACTGTGCCATCACGAGTCTACCTCCTGGTTCCATGATTTGGCCCTGGCTGTCACCCATACTTCGAATATATTCCCTTCATGCCTCTATCTCACAAAATCCCTCTCTTCCTTCCAGAGTCCAGTCACCATGTTCTACATAAAGTCTTTCCTATTCCTCCAGGTATAGTCCCTAAAATACTCTACATAAATTTTATACCTATTATGCATCAATCAATAAATATTATTATTATTATTAGGGGACATCTAGATAAAGTCCCAGCCTTAACCTATCCTTCCACTCCTGTGGTACTGGGGAATGGCTAAAGTCACCTCAGAATCCAACTCAGAGGGAGATACAACAAACATTTAAGGCTCCTGGGATATATACTGGGACCTCCTTCCTCTACACCCAGTCTGCACAGATGGTCAAAGTGTGTAGGTCCTACATGTCTCTTTGTTACTTTCAGTGCCCTGCTAGAATTTTGAAGAGACCAGCATTAGTTCCAATCAGTATTTATACTCCAGTGAATGTTAGAGGGTCATGATATACTATGTCCACCTTTCTGTTTATACAAATGAATTCTCTGGGAAAATTCAAGTTTATATGGATGTATACCAGGTATGGATAGTCAACATCCACACAAGTCAAGACATCACCCTTCAATGTCATTGATTCTCTTCAAAAACAAAGGATGAATAATAATAACTCAAATGACTAAGCCCAAGCCTTGTCATAGGCTTTAAAGGTATTTTACTCATATACCTGTACTAAAAAGATGCGAGAATGATGGTAATTTGAGATCCACTGTCCAGGAGAGCACTGCAGTCCATGTTCTCAATTTTTATGGTCACTTCTACATGAAGTTCAATGAGTCCAGGTAGACCCACGAGGAAGTGATGATAAGGTCAATGTCACTATCCCCTAGGGCATGAGATGACCTCCTACCTTGGCCCCATTCTGGTTTCCCAGAGCTGAATTAGAAGATTTTACCTTCTTCATGAGCAATGCTGCATTGTCTTTGCTAGTACTTCCAATATAAGTGCGGCTATCTTATCCACAACTAAAACAAAAGATAGGCCTCTGATGATTATGATGGAGGTGTTCTTATTTCAGGCTTTTGTATCCTCATGTCCCTGGTCCTCTAGCTGTTCATGGAGAATAGGATGGGGCATTGCTCCATCTCTTAGCCGACAGTCTCGGATTTTGTGCCCATAGCCCAGTCATGGTGGTGCTATTGGACAGCTCTGTTCCTGTGGTCCACTGTAGGGAAGGTTCTGAACCTACTGAGGATAAGTCCTTTGGTTTCTGTGATCCTCAAATCTCAGGAGCACCTGCCTCACCTCCACCATTGTTGGCAGTGTTTTCTGTGTCTGCAGAGAGTCACCTGTCAAGCTCTGGAACAATCTGCAAGGTAGTTTTCCCTACATTCTTAGTATCCATAGAAGTACCCCTCTCTTTCAGTCTCTAGAAATGTTGCTCCAGGCTATTTTTTTTTTTCTGCACTGAATGGTAGCAGAGACAAAATTAGCACAAAAGTCTCCTGATCCAGCTTCCCAAACATGACAACTAAGGTCTGTTTACATTCATTCCAGGTAATATCTTGCCTCTATGAGGTTATCCTTTGCCTTTGCTGATATCCCCCTTAGCATATCTTGCCTGGCCAACCCAAGTCTCCCCAGATTGGTCTCCTAGGAGACATGGCTCATGTCCAGAGAAACTGCCAATCTGGGGCCTATGGTATCTGCCAACCACAGGGGATTGGGCCTCAGTCTCACTCATATGAAGTAGAATTCCTAAATTTTACTATGACATTCAGTCCCTCTGACTGACTCCTCTTTACAATGACTCCTCTTTAAGTAGTTCCTCATGCTTAGAGTGTAGATGAGTCTGAAATTTCCAGGAATGATTCTCTCTTGTTAATTCAGGCATAACTTCCTAGTCAATAATATTTGAACTTCCTTGCTAACTGGGTTGTCGTGAGGAAGGCACTTGTATAGATTGGAGCTATTACATTTTTTTCCGATAACATCTCATGGAGATAAAAATTGACCTACTTTTTCCCCCAGGTTCAAAAATAGACTTCCCTTGGGTGAGCTAGGTGGTATAGTGATAGAGTACTGTACCTGGAGTCAGGAAGATCTGAGTTCAGATCCAGCCTCAGACACTTACTAGCTGTGTGACCCCGGGCAAGACACAGAATCCTGTTTGCCTCAGTTTCCTCAATCTATAAAACGGTCCGGAGAAGGAATTAGCAAACCCCTTCAGTGTCTTTGCCAAGAAAACCCAAATGAGGTCATGAAGAATTGGACACCACTGAACAACAAAAAAATAGGTTTATTGAGTTTAGTTTATTTAAATTTTAATCTTGGCTTTCCTATAAATTGTGCAACCTCAGGCCATGCAATTGACACTTATTCTCCTTCCCTGAAAAATGAGAGAATTGAACCAGGGATTCTCTAAGGTCCTTTTCAGCTCTGAGTCTTAGGGAAATGTGGTACGGTGGAAAGAGTGCAAGTCCTGAATTCAAAGGACCTGGTTTTGAATCCTGACTGCTGATTTAAGAGTTGGGTGACTAGAGGGCAGTCAAGTACCTTCTCTGGGACTCAGTTTCCCCCTTTGTAACATGAAAGGGTTGAGCTAAATTCCTTGGGGAAGTTATTTAAGCTCTCTGGAGTCTGGGTTTCTCATAAAATGGGACTAATTCCTCTCTCAGGTTTCTTTGAGGTCTAAATCTATGATCTTCTATATTCTCTTAAGACTAGAGTTGGGGAGAGCCATAGCCAGAGTTTCTTCTGATCAACATTTTATAGGGAAGGATCCATGGGCTTAGATAGGTGAAGCCACTGGCCCAAAGTCGCTGTGCAAGCTAATGATTTCATCTCACGGTTCCCAAGTTTTTGGTCACCCTTGGACTGTTAGCAGAGGGAATTCTGAGCAAGACTCTCTTGGTGTCAAGGACGTATCATTGTTCTGTTGGGAGAGATTTGTTTGTGTTCATTTATGATTCCAATGGCCAACCCCCCTCGGAGGCATCAAATTGATGCCATTGCCCCCACCCCTCATCTCTATCCACCCATGGGTTTCCTGGAAATTTTTTTTTTTGCATTCCTGCCCCTCTACCAGCTCAGGTGCTGAGTAATACACAGAAAGTATTGTCCAAGAGACCTGCTATGGCTTGTTTTCTTGCCTGTCAGACTCTTTGAGATAGAAACACCTTAATCCTTAATTTCTCAGGTTTGTAGTGCTGTGAATCATATAACTGTGATTAGCTGCTCACAGTTTATAACCTGGTCTTTGCCAGGAGTATTTGGCATCATTCTCTATCCATGGACTTAGAGAAGTTAAGATTTGCATTATCTTTTGTTTTGAATTCTGCACACCTGTCTCATTCTCCACTCTTAGACCATAAACTGCTTAAGTTTGGAGATGATTTTGTTCATCCCTGGATCCCTTCCTTATAAAGCAAAGGCAGTGTGGTGCTGAAGAAAGTGCCCGGCCTTTCAAAGGACCCTGTCAGTCCCCAGTCCTGTTACTTATTACTTGTGTGATATTTAGGGTAAGTCACTTTGTGCCTCAATTTCCTCCTCTGTAAAATGAGAAAATTGAACTAGAATTCTGAGATGACTGTCCAGACCCTCTTAATTCTTTTTTTTTTGGGGGGGTTGGTTTTTTTGCAGGGCAATGAGGGTTAAGTGACTTGCCCAGGGTCACACAGCTAGTAAGTGTCAAGTGTCTGAGGCCGGATTTGAATTCAGGTACTCCTGAATCCAGGGCCGGTGCTTTATCCACTTTACCACCCAGCTGCCCCCCTCTTAATTCTTTTGAACTAAGTGTGGACCATTCTAGCCAGTTTGACTGAAGTGATAACTATCAAAACAGCCACCATAATAATCACTGATATTTGTATACATGGATGTGTGTGACACATTTCATTAGGATTTGTGCCCAGGGAATTTTATTTCATTGAGGCAAATATTTATTGAACACCCAATCATCAAGGATATTTTTATTCATCAAACTATAGACACTAAAATTTAACTAAGCACTTTATTTGTTTGTTTTTTGTTTTGTTTTTGTGGGACAATGAGGGTTAAGTGACTTGCCCAGGGTCACACAGCTAGTAAATGTCAAGTGTTTGAGGTCGGATTTGAACTCAGGTCCTCCTGAATCCAGGGCCAATGCTTTATCCACTGCATCACCTAGCTGCCCCCTAACTAAGCACTTTAATAATGAACAAAACATTTAAAATATAGACTTTAAAATAAGACCTAAAATATCAGATATGAGGGAAACATTAGAGTGTGCCTGAAGACATGATGTGTCCCATAGGCAAAAGCAAAGTGAGTTAAGGTTTGCAAAATACTTTCTCTATATAATCTCATTTGATCATCACAATGACCCTGTGAAGTAGCTGCTCCAGATTATGTACTACCCTGTCTGAGGCTACTTCCCCAATTTACTCATACTTGCCTATTAGATCTTTAACTTCAAGGCGTTCTGTGGGTTCATAGTCCTACAAACTCTAGGCCTATGAAACTATAATTCATGAGCCCCCCCTGGTGCACTTACTTTATTGTAGCCACCTGGAGGATACTATTAGTTCAAAGCAAAGGCATTTACTGAAATGATACAGTAAGAATGATAGCTACAAAATATTTCCTCAATGAATCTTGGGCATTCTTTCCAGCAAATATATACAGCATCAGTGGGAAAAACAGACATGCACATCGAAAACACTAGTTGGGGGAAACACATGTAAGAGAACACACACAGCAGCTAAGTGGCGCAGTGGATCAAATACTGGCCCTGGATTCAGGAGGACCTGAGTTCAAATCCAGCCTTGACACTCACTAGCTGTGTGACACTGGGCAAGTCACTTAACCCTCATTGCCCCATTTTTAAAAAAAGAGAGAACACACAAGACTGAGCTAGCTCACACTTCTGGCACTGAAGTGCCCTGATGTCTTTTTTTTTTTTTTTACATATCTTCCTACTATTGCCTCTTTACCCGGCTTATCTGCTGAGCACGACATTCTGAATGGGTACCTGGACCTTTTCTTCTCTGGAATTCAACTGAACTCTGTAATCAGACTCTCTGGGTTTGCTTTACGACTGATACAAAACACCATTGCTGTTAGGTAGGGGAGAGAGCTAAATCCTTTCCTTATACCCATCCGCCTCAGAAGATTCCCTTCTCAGAAGTTTCTTATGCTTTCTGAGGCCTCCAGGGGTGTAGCCAATTATTCATCCAGCCAACAGTAGGCCATTCTATATTCCATCAAGATGATTATGGAACTTCTTCATACCTCCTTAAAAGAGTAAAAAGAAATACAAACACTTCCTTACGATGCCCCCCAAGGTCTGAAAAGGGCGAATTCTTTGCTAGGTGAAAATAGCTCACTTCTAGTTTCATATCCCTTTACAAGTCTTTGAGAGGTCATTCTGTGTTAGAACTAACTATTCAAGACTTTATATGCTGAAAGACCCACATAAAGTCTGAAAGGGGAAAAACACCTAATGGTCTCTGTAAGCAGTCTGTTACATTCTCTAACTTCAACAGATTGGTTAAGGAACCTAAATTAATCAGAAGTTGCCTGATCAATCTGGACCTATACATATTATTATCTCCATTGGATAGATAAAGAAACCGAGGCTTAGAGGTTCTAATAGTCATACAACTAATAAGAGGCAGAATCCAGGCATCAGTCTTCCTGAGTCAAGTTCAGTATTTTACTCACTAAAAGCATGTGTCATTCCTGAAGGGGAATATTATAAAAGAATACTGAAGAGGTACATGGGAGATAGACTGTGAAGGACTCTAAATGCCCAGCAAAGGAGTTCATACTTTATCCTGTAGACAATGGAGAGTCTCTGAAGACCTTTGAAGATGGGAGCAGCATCCTCAAAGCAGTGCCTTATTTTGGTTGTTGTGTTCATTGGAGAGAGGAAAGGCCTGAAGAAGGGAGATCGACTAGGGAGATCACTACACAAGTAAGAGGTAAGAAAGGCCTGAAATTAGGATAAGGTGGCGATTGGGTAAGTGGAGAGACAGGGATCTATGGGACAGAATTTGTGGAGATGGAATGGCCAAGATCTGACACACAAGACCATAGATCAAGTGCTGGAAGGGACCTCAGACCATGTACTCCACTGCCCTTATTTTACATAGGAGGAAACTGAGGCCTTGGGAAGGTGAGTGACTTGTCTACAGTCACAGAGGTAGCAATCAATCAATCAATCAATATGCATTTATTCAGTACCTACTGTATACCAGGCATCAAAGAAGACAAAGAAAAAAAGGAAACCAATTTCTGTCTTCCAGGAAAGTCAAAGGAGGCAGGATTTTAATCTAAATTCTCTGTCTCTAGAATCAGCCCTTTTCTGCCAGTACCATTATGTTGTTCAATCATGTCTGACTCTTTAATACATTTTAGAAAGTTGAAATTTAAATTTAAAAAAGTTTTGGTGCTTCCAGGGATCAGGTATAAGAAGACCCAGGTCTAGATTAAGCAGTGGTTGGGAAGAATTTCCAGTTATCTATTTAGTTTACATATTTGGAACTGCTCATGCCCTAATGTTTCTGGATGACTACAGTATTACTAGAGAGAGACACCATGGAAGTGTGAGGGAAAAGAAAGGAAAAAGTCCAAAGTAAACAAATACCCCTTCCCAGCAGTTACTGAATCAAAGGCTGCAATGTTGTTAGGCAGGAGACAAACTCTCCTCTTGGCTTCTCAAGTTATTATGTTACCTTGAAGGAAGGTTGGGGGTAGTCAGCCCAGATGTGGCCCGCCAGGCTGTTTTTGGCTACCAGGTCATAGAGGGGGGTTTGTGTGTGTGTGTGTGTGTGTGTGTGTGTGTGTGTGTGTGTGTGTGTGTGTGTGTGTGTTCAAAATAAGAAGACACCAGGAAGTGGAGCTATGAAATTCCTGCTGTTTCAGCTGCTGCTCCCAGCTGCTAGTTCAACCTCTGCTTCTCTTTCCACTGTGTTGGGCTGGGCCTCCCACTCCTACATCCTGTGCCCAGCCTCAGAACCACTTTTTCAGTACAATTATGGAATACACTAATTAGCACACACACACACAATGTACGGAGATAAATAAGGCACATCTGAGTTTTTTTTGAATGTGTCACTTGGAAGGAGGGCAGGATTCAGGAGTCAGAGTCAGCCGTAAACTACGCGAATAGGGCCTGAGGTCTTCCCCTCCTCGTAAACAAGGGCTGGAAGGCTACCACTGGATGAAGAACCAAAAGGCACTGAAATTAAATGGTGCATTTGGTCAAGGGGAATTCTCCCAATTCTAGCTGCCATATATTTATTTTTACTACCCTCTAACTAAAATTTTGTATTTCCTTCAATTATGAATGCAGGCTACAAAAATTCTTCTGAGGAGGGATGTATGGGCCTTATCAACTTGCCAATTTAAGAATGTTTGGACTCAGGTCATCTACAAGCTAAACTCTCCAGCTCCCACTTAGCTGAAGGTCAGCTTGCTGAGAGTTAATACCCCTGAGGAATTCTGGTTTGTGTGGAGAGAGTGGGAGCCAGGGTTGGAACTTTGGAAGTGGCCTCTTTCAGCCATATCTTCATGCCTTCTTCAGTAAAAGACCATAAAAGCAGCCAGGGCACTGAACACATGGTAAATTTGGCAACCATTAGTAAATCCAAATGCCCTTCCTGACACTTTGCTTGAGGTAAGCATAGACTTGCTGGTTTGATCACTGCTTCCTAGGCAAATCTCAACAGCAAAACCAAATTACTAAAAATAATCGATAGTCACAGTCACGAGGAGGCAGCTAGGTGGTGCAGTGGATAAAGCACCTGCCCTGGATTCAGGAGGCCCTGAGTTCAAATTCAGCCTCAGCCATTTGACACTTACTAGCTGTGTGACCCTGGGCAAGTCACTTAACCCTCATTGCCCAACTGAAAAAAATAGTGGTTGTTTTTAGGGCAGCTAGGTGGCTCAGTGGATAAAGCACCTGCCCTGGATTCAGAAGGACCTGAGTTCAAATCCGGCCTCAGACACTTGACACTTACTAGCTGTGTGACCCTGGGAAAGTCACTTAACCCTCATTGCCCTGACCCCAAAAACATTAAATTAAATAGTCCCGGTCCCATCATCTATAAAATGAGCAACAAGTTTTCTTAAGATTTCTTCTAGCTCTATGAATTTATGATCTTCATTGGAATCTGGATTTTTTTTTTCCAGTGGAGACTGGATTTTTCCCCTAAGCTCTTCCACTTACCATCAGCATGACCTTGAGCTGGTGACTTATTCTCTATTGATCTCAGTTTCCTCATCTACAGTATGAGAATAATGATACTTAGTCCCCTCAGAGTTGTTATTAGAGATGTGTTCTGCAAATCTGTGTAGCTCCCATTAATGTCTCTATCACTTCAGGGTGAAGACAAAGTCTCTATTTATCACAATTGGACAAGAAGTCCCTGAATTCTCACTGGTTAACACACTTCAGAGAAAGCTTCCTTCTACACTGGAGTGTTTCTTTGCTATGAGTTAATGATCGAAGATCTGACTTGGGCTGAGTTTACTTGGGATGTGAGTTCTTAGAAGGGAGGTACTTTTTTGATTATCTCCAATTAGCATGTCTACACTTGTTTGCATATAGTTGTTTTCATGTCACACAGTAGGTGCTTAATAATTGCTTGTGGACTGACTTTAGGACAAAATGGGACAGAGGACAAATTAGGACAGAGGACAAATTTGTCTCTGTGAGCCCCAGTCTGTGCTTTCATCATCAATTTCTTGTCTTTTCAATTTTTTCCCAGCCCAAACATCTGGTCTGTCCTACTTCTCCAGTTTGCTAAGAAAGCTGGAAGAAGGAAGGAGACTGGGCTTTAAAGGATTTTAAAGGATTTTTTTTTCTTTATAGGGTTTTTGCATTTTAAAAGAGATGCTGAGAGATACTGACCATGAATAGTCAGTCAGTAAGCATGCATTAAGAACTAACTACCGCAGCTAGGTGGTGCAATGGATTAGAGCATCAGCCCTGGAGTCAGGAGGACCTGAGTTCAAATCTGGCCTCAGACACTTGACACTTACTAGTTGTGTGACCTTGGGCAAGTCATTTAACCCCAATTGCCTCACAAAAAAACAAAACAAAACAAAACAAAACAAACGAACAAAAGAAGAACTAACTACCACCTTTCACAATACTAAATAGTGAAGATACAAAGAAGGCAAAAACACCATGTCTGTTCTCAGGGAGCTTACACTCTAATGGGGGAGACACCATTCAAACAAGATGTACTTATGTTATTGGGGACTGCAGAGTCCCTCTAATGCTATTTCCCAGTTGGAGAGGCTGAGGTGCCAGCTTCTGGGAGAATCATGATGACAGTGATGGAAATGTCTTGGAGAGGCAATGTACAGAGCATATGTAGACATCCTAAAACTGGTTTTGGTTGGTAGGCAAACTACATAGTCAACAGGAGGGTATTTGACTGATGAGGATGTCTTCAGTGTCTTGGCCAATTTCTTTAGCTGCCCTCTCCTGGTTTGACCCCTTCCCTAACTGATCATGGTGAGAGACAATACTAGAAGGGGAGAGGCTTTGGGCTTCCTCCCCTCTGAAGCCAACATGTGAACAAGGGAAACTGAACTGAACTGACCTTTTGGCCCCTCTCTTTGATCTTTTCTAGTCTGAGTAAAGGATATTAATTCTGACCTTGTGAGTTTTAAAAGGTCAGTAGAATGATCCTATGGGAATCCAGGAGTTGGAATCCATGTGGGGTTTGTAGCCATGACCCAAGGAGCATAGAGTAACCTTCAGAACCCAGCCCACTGATCGTCTCATCTGGCAGTCATGCCACATCTGGATATGAACTCAGGGGGACCAGTGCTATGTAGAAACTATGCTAAGATTAAGCCTATTTCCTCCAGAGACTGAGTCGATCAATAAACTTGGGGGGAGGGGGCAATGAGTGTTAAGTGACTTGCCCAGGGTCACACAGCTAATAAGTGTCAAGTGTCTGAGGCCGGATTTGAACTCAGATGGTCCTGAATCCAGGGCTGGTACTTTATCCACTATACCACCTAACTACCCCCTGATCAATATACATTTATTAAGTACCAACTATGTGCCAGGCAATGTGCCGAGTACTAGGGATATGAAGAAAGGCACAGAAGACAGATTCTGCTCTCAAGGAGTTCATAGACTGGAGCAGGGGTGGGGGGAGATAAGATGCAAACAACTACATACAAACATGCTTTATATAGGACAAATAGGAGATAATCAATAGAAGGAATAGACTAGAATTAAAGGAGATCAGAAAAGGCTTTCTGGAGAGGGCAGGATTTTTTCTAGGAGAGCATTCCAAGTTCGGGGAACAGCCTGAGAAAATGCCTGGAGTTGAGAGATGGAGTATAACATGCAATGAAAAAGGCCAGAAGTTGGGGGTTAAGAAGACTAGAAAGGTTCATTTGGGGTTGGGGGCAAGTTCCAAAGGGCTTTGAATGCCAAACCAGTTGTATATGCTCCTGACCTCTTGGGATTTTTGTTTTTGCTATATTTTTAAATATTAGCTTCTAAAAGCTAATTTAATTGATGTTAAATGGGTAAAGAGAACTGGCACCTAATAATATGGGGACCACAGTGTGAGCTTAAACCAATGGTATTGGAGAAGAGACACCCCCAAGCCCTTCAGCTTACTCCTAGGACACTGATGGAGAGACACAGTGGGCTTCATTCTGAAAGAAAGAGGTCACCGTGTGCTACAGAGTAAATGGAAAGTAATCGAAGAAGGAAGGCATTAGCAAGGGGGAGAGGGAGTGTTGGGAGAAGACGGGCAGGAGGTCAGATTTGGGCTGAATCTTGAGGGAAGCCAGGAGGTGAGGAGTGTCCAGACATGGGGGCCAGCCAACCAATGGGAGAGCAGAGTCCGAGATGGAGTGCCCTGTGCCAGAAGCAGTGAGAAGGTCACTATTTCTAGATCATAGAATAGTTTGGCAGGAAATAAAGTGCCAGAAAACTGGAAAGGTAAGAAAAGTCCAGATTGGGAAGGGCCAATGGAGGGTTCCATGTTATTCATTCCTAACTTTTGTACAGGGTTTACACATTTCAAGGATTTTTTACTGTCTTATCTGATCCTTGCAATAGAACTGTAAGGTAAGTAGCAAAGTATGAGTAACTCCATTTTACAGAAGAGGAAAGTAAAGTAAATAGAGGGTGAGCAGTCACAGGTTTTGTTGTTGTTGTTGTTGTTTGTTGTTTCTGCAGGGCAATGAGGGTTAAGTGACTTGCCCAAGGTCACACAGCTAGTAAGTGTCAAGTATCTGAGGTCATATTTGAACTCAGGTCCTCCTGAATCCAGGGTCAGTGCTTTATCCACTGCGCCACCTAGCTGCCACTGACAGTTTGTTAATAGACAAAGAGAGATTATATTTGAGATCTCCTGGCTCCAGGTGTGACGCGCTCTCCATTTCCTCAGGATGTCTCTCTAATAATGGAAGCCGTCACAGTATGTGCAGATCCTGGGAGAGGGGGGAGGGGATGGAAATATCTGCAGGACAATAGGCTTTTTCTTTGCCCCTTAGCCCATAAGATCACAGACTTCCCTCCAGTTTTCAGGTACATAGTGCGCAGGAGTAAAAGACCTGCCCTATCAATGAAGGACTCTCTCTCCCTCAGAAGGCTCTGTGTGTCCGTGACTCCTGAGGCCACAACAACTACTCACAACCCCAGACTGCAGCATGCCAGGGCCATCAGGCTATTAGTTAGATATTCTGACACTAATTGAGCCAGTCATGGGGTAGAAACATTTGTTACAGGGGAGGAAAGAGGGAAGAGGATGCAAGGATGCCGCTGGCTGGTCTTGTCCTCTCTCTACCTTCCCCCTCTCTGCCCTCCTTTGCAGCAGCTCTGAAGGTCACCAGGCACTTAAAAGCAGTTGTATAACATTGGAAAGGACCCAAAAGCATAGAAATGGAAGGAACCTTAGACCATAAACCATTAGATCCAGGAGGGATGTTAGAACATAAAACGTCAGAACATAGAACACTAGAGCTAGAAAAGGGACTTCTAGAATGTTAGAACAGGAAGGGGTCTTAAAGGGGGCAGCTAGGTGGCATAGTGGATAAAGCACTGGTCCTGGAGTCAGGAAGACCTGAGTTCAAATTCAGCCTCAGACACTTGACACTAGCTATGTGACCCTGAGCAAGTCACTTAATCCCAATTGTCTCACCAAAAAACAAAGAGAGAGAGAGAGAGAGAGAGAGAGAGAGAGAGAGAGAGAGAATGTTAGAACATACAGTGTTGGAATTGAGAGAGAACAGAGAACAGACATTTAGACATTTAATCCAGCTCTCTCATTTTTACAGATGAGAAACCTGAGGTCTAGAGAAAGGAAATGACTTATTTAAGGTCATGTGAAACTCGAGTCTCCTGACTTCTAATACTTTCCTAATACTTTGAATTCTTTCTTCTGTGCCTGCTGTCTGTTGGTAAGCCTGCAGACGGATAGCACAAGAAGTCTTTGGGCTGCTAAATAGTTCAACTTCTCCAACTCACGGGTCGCACAGAGTGTCTAAAATTCCTTCATCTGAAAAGCAGAATCTATTTTTACCATAAATTAGGGTTATGCCTCAAGATAAGTGAGTTTGGAGATAGAATAAATCACTAGGCAAAGTCCATCGCTGGTTGTCATTCAGTCGTTTTTCAGTACTGTCCGACTCTCTGTGTGACTATTTTGGGTCTTCTTGGCAAAGATCCTGGAGTGGTTTGCCATTTCCTTCTCCAGCTCATTTGACAGTTGAGGAAACTGAGATAAACAGGTCACACCGCTAGCAATTTTAACTCATGAAGATGAGGCTTGCTGACTTCACTCTATCCACTGTACCACCTAGCTGTTTTAAAAGACCTACTGGAAATGCCAGGGACTCTTACATTGGGACCCAATTAAAACAACAGTTATTGTGCCAAGCAAAAACTTGTGTTTAATTTTAAAGAAGGGATTTGATGACATCATAAAATTCATCCAGAAGGGATTTTAGAGATGATAGCTCCATCTTATTACTTTGCAGATGAGGAAAATGAGGTCCAAAGATAATGTCATTTGTCCAAAGTCACACAAGTAGTCAGGGGGAAAAAAGGGAAAAAACCTTGAAACTTGAACTCAGTTATTCTGATTCTAAATCCAGTCCTCTTTTCCATCGCTAAACTGCCTCCACTTTGCTGAGCAGCTCCCCAGTTCTGCCCAGCTGGACAATGAAAATGAGAAGCGTTAGCCTTCGATTGGAGGCTGGCTTGATAAGATATGAGAGGTTGGTTATGATACAAGACAAACCGTCCTCCCAGATTAAAACATCTCTTTCTTTCTCTAGTCTGCCAGGAGCGATGACCTGAATTCCCCTCTCCCTGCAAAAAGGCATTTCTTAAAATATCAGATGCCCTTTAAAACTGATCACCAAGAAAAAGCCCCCAGAAGTCCATGTGGGTCAAACATTTAAAGTAATCTATGTCCTTCCTATAAAAACTAAGGGAAGTGTCTACCATGGGGGATGACTGAAAGAAATAAAGTCAGATCTCTCTACTCTTCTGTCCAATACGCAGCCTGAGGAATGAAGGCAGCTCTTCCAGCTGTCTATTGCTGTTTGTAGTTCATGACTAAAACCTTATGAAGCAGTTTGGTGCAAAGGAATGTGTCATAGAGAGAACTGGGACTTGTATTCAAATTCTACATTGGCTATGTCTGTGTGACTGTGAGCAAGTCCATTAACTTCCCATGATCTCATTTGCCTCAGGTGCAAAGTGAAGGGGGGATTAAAGGAACTCCCATTTAATGCTACTTAACATTTCTGACCTTTGTTTCTCCATCTGCAAATAGAATACAGGTAGCTCTTGTCTCCTGGGGTTGCTGGAAGGATCTAATGAGAGAATGGCCATAAGGCACTCTGGAAATATCAACTATTATTAGCCAAGCTAGACAATAGAATTGGGATTTACTGTCTCCCTAATGTGTCTAGAGATATTTACTAGCTGTATGACCCAACACCCCCTCCCCCTCCCCTTCCCCCTCCCCCTCCCCCATCATTTAACTTTTTTCAGCCTCAGTTTATTCATCTTTTAAATGGGGGCAATAATAGCATCTACTTCAATGGATTGTTGTGAAGATCAAATGAGATATCATCTCTAACCTTGCGGTATAAATGCTGGCTAGCATAATGGGAGGCTGGTATATGTGAAAAGCCTATCACCTTGCTATATAGAGGTATGAGGTGGCAAAGTGGATAGAATGTCGGTCAAGATAGACCTGAGTTCAGATCTGAACACAGTCACATTCTAGCTGTATGATCCTGCATAAGTCACTTAACCTCCATTTGCCTCAGTTTCCACATCAGTAAAATGGGGATAATAACACCTATATCCCGGGTGTTTTTGTGAGTATCAAATGAGGTCATATTTGTAAAAAAAAAATAATAATAAATTTAAAAAGTGCTTAACACAGTGCCTGGCACTTGGTAGGTGCTACATAAATGCCTATTCTCTTCCCCTAAATGGCACCTCTGCATGGAGGATGCTAGAGAGAATTGTGATGATGGGTGAGAGGAGGAACTACAACATGCATGAACATTCTGTAACCAATTCTAGTTGCTACTCTTGTCCTCAGTGGTGGTGTCATGCTTGACACCTTATGGAAGACCACATGGCCATGGAGAGATGAAAATCTTTTAGGCCTTTTCATTGGTTCTCATTGGTCCCAGCTTGGTGGAAGGGCTCCTCTAGCTGCCACCTTTGGACAAGAACTTGGTGGTTCCAATGCTATAAAGGGTTGAGCTAAATTTATCACCAAATCTCCCGCTCCCCCAGACTGAGGATAGAGGGAGGTCATGCCCTCAGGTGTTGAGGAAAATGTTTGGTTTATGTTTTTGCTTTGTCTTCTCCCTCTCTCTCTTCCTCTTCTTCTTCTTCTTTTTCTTCTTCTTCTCCTCCTTCTCCTCTTCCTCTCCCTTTTCCTTCTGCTCCTCCAACCATGGTTATCCATGCTGTACAATTTAGTACATTATTGTCCTCTATCTTATAGAAATGATGCATGAAAAATTGAACAACTGGGTAGGGTATGGCAGATGCACTAGAAGTAGTTCATCAAATTAAGAGACATGATGGGAGAGATCATGTTGCATGAAGGACAGATAACAGACCATTTGAATTACAGATGGGATTCCATGGGACCACAAACTGCTGACTGGGAGGCCACAAACTTTGTGGGATGAGTCAATGGCTCAGTTATATGAATAGAGATGGAAATTAATCATGGAGCAGGAAGAAACAGACTTGTGTCTAGGGGACCTGGGTTCAAACCCCAGCTCTCTTAATTATTGTCTGCATGACCTTGGGCAAAGCATTGGGACCTCTTCTGTCTTCCATTTCCTCTTCAAAAGGAGTTGCACTGGGGGGGGGGGCGGCTAGGTGGTGCAGTGGATAAAGCACCGGCCCTGGATTCAGGAGTACCTGAGTTCAAATCCAGCCTCAGACACTTGACACTAGCTGTGTGACCCTGGGCAAGTCACTTAACCCCCATTGCCCCGCAAAAAAAAAAAAAAAAAAGGAGTTGCACTGGATGTTCTGCAACATCCCTTCCAGCTCTAAATCTATTTTTTGAGTTGCAGATTAAGCAAAATACTTCTCTGTGCTTTCTAGCATCTAGTTCAATTCACAGTAGAAACTCAATGAATAAGTGTTGATTACTGATTAATGCCCCATTCCTTCCATCAGTCTTTACTGAGCACTTAATATGGGCTAGGGATTTGGGTTAGCAATATGGGAGACGAGATGGTGAGGGATCTCTCAGAGATCATCGAGTGTGCCCAATCCCTTCCTTTTCCAGCTGAGGAAACCGAGGTCCCTGGAAATCAAGTGACTTGTCCTGGATCACACAGGTGGTAAGGAGTGAAAATGGGATATGAACCTGATTCCCCTGAGAAATGAGCGAGTGCTCTTTCCACTGTACCTAAGAGTTGGTATTTATATAAAGCTTAAAGAGTTTCTAAAGCCCTTTACATGCATCATTTCATTTGATCCTCATAATAGCCCTGTGAGGTAAGTGCTATTATTATCCCCATTTGATGTATGAGAAAACTGAGGCTCTGAGAATTTAAATAATTTTGGCATTCAAAGCTCTTCATAACCTGTCCCCCTCCAAACACACACACACACACACACCCCTTTCCAGTCTTCTTACACCTACCACCATCCCCTCCCCCCCCCCCCATTCCCAGTACTCTTCCATTTAATGACACACATCTTCTTGCTGTTCCTTGCACAGGATACTCTCATCTCCCAATTCTGGGGAGTTTCACTGGCTTTTCTTGCCTGTAATTCTCTCTCTTTCACTTTCAATTCTTTCAGTTCTCTCATTCTTTTACTTTATATACCTGTAATTCTCTCTCTTTCACTTTCAAATCCTTCAATTCTCTCATTCTTTTACTTTCTATGCCTGTAATTCTCTCCCTCCTCATCTAATGACTCCCCTGAGCTTCTTTCAAGTCTCAACTAAATCTCACCATTTGCAAGTAGCCTTTCCCAATCTCCCTTAATTCTAGCCCCTTCCCTATGTTGTTATCTCCTATTTATCCAGTACATAGGTTGTTTTTATAGAATTATTTTCATGTCATCTCCACTGTAAGACTGTGAGCTCCTTGAGGACAGGGACTATCTTTAGCCTTTCTTTGTATCCCAAATGCTTAGCACAGCACCTGGCACATACTTAGTGATATAGTGGGGAATGGGTACGGGTTGGGGTTGGGGTTCTTGGGAATTCCTCTTTAAAGAATTACACCCTCTTGCACACAAAACATAGTTAGAATAAGGTGATAGTTTATTTAGGAACAAGGGAAGGGAAGGGTGGGGGGAGGGAAACCATGAAAGAAATCCTTGGACTTTTCATGGGGAGATTTGGCATAAAGCACATGGCTCAGAGGTACCAAATCTCCTCGAACAGGAGACTGGAAGGTACTTTTATAGAGGCCTGATGGGGGTGGACCATCTGCCTGTGGAAAGTTCCTTTAATGAAGGTGGACCATCCCCCACTGGTGGTAGCTGGGGGAATTGGGTGAGGAGTGGAGGACCATCCCCCACTAGTAGTGACTAGAGGAATTGGGTGAGGGGTGGCTACGGATCCCTCTTCAGGACACAAAGGCCGCAGCCACACCCAAACTTATCTCCCCAGGGTAAGGGAGACCAGAATGAAGGGTAGGAATCCCAAGCTAGCTCAGTCCGATTTGGTTCCTCTAGGCGTTATCTGTCCTCTGGTTTAGTTTCTCAAGGAGAAGATTCCTCGGTGTGCCCCAGAGAAATTCTGGGGTGCTCTGCCCCCCATGACATTAGTAAATGCTAGTAACTGTCAGAAGCAGGATTCCAACCCAAGTCTCTTCTGACTTCGAGATCAGTACTACTTCTACTTAGAAGTAAATAGGTTTGCCAAAATTAAAAACAAAAACAAAAACAAGGAGAGATAAGAAAGACATTGAAGTATTTTTTTATTAAATGCACATAAAACAACAGAAAGAAGGGCAGTAGCTAGGAGCAAACAAACAACACATTGAATTTGTTCCGGTATACCTGGAGGGAGAAGCAAGCTCCAAGTGGTACATATTCATGATTGTGCACACACACAATCCTCTTGTTTCTGTTCTCCTTGGTCTAGGGAGGTGCTCATCTTTCTTGGTGTTTGCTAAATTCAGAATAAAAACAAGACCAAAAAAAATAAAGGAATAAATAAGGTATGGGCCTAGTTCTCCAAGAATTTAGAGTCTAGGAGGGGAATACAGCAATTAAACAAAGAATTTCTCCAATACTTCAGACTATCTGTATTTTGAGCCGAATGGCCACTCCTGCCACTGATGGAGAGGGCTACTCCTCTATCCCTTGAATAGGTGGCTTCATGTGTTGCTATAGCTTAAGAAAATCATCACCTGGTGACCAATTTTCTGCTAATGATGCCCGCTAAATTTAGCGAGTCTGGTTCCTGGATGACAGACACACACAGTCCATTCCTGGGCCTAGATTCAAAGTCTTTTAATTTTGCTAGAACTTGCCAGGACTTGTGCTCTGCTGGCATAGTCTTTAAAAAAAAAAAAGCCCAGGGTCACCTCTATGCTTGGGAGGAAGGTAATAATAGCCATAAGAGAAGATAAATATAAACAAAGTCTTTAGTCAATTCAGAAGACAGAAGAAGCACATCCAGTGAGGGCCTCAGGGCCTGTGAGTTGGACCTTTAAGGATGGGTGTAATTTTGACAGGCCAGAAGGGAGCTTATCCACCCCTGTTCATTAATGCCACTCACAATCCTAAACACCAGACCACAGAGTTATAGTTAATAATTCTGTCATCCCTCAAGGGCAAGCAGCATGAAAGGAATCTTCAAACCTCTTAAAGAGAAATTCATTTGAAGTTGGGGTGGGAAAGAGACCTTGGAGAGAGACCTGACACCTTGGAACACAAAGCCTTGTTGAGGGGAAAAGGAATTGGGGCACCACCAAGAAGGGACTTTTGTGGTTGTTCAGTCATGTCCTACTCTTCATGACCCCATTTGGGGTTCCCTTGGCAGAGATACTGGAGTGGCTCGCCATTTCCTTCTCCAGCTCATTTGACAGATGAGGAAACTGAGGCAAACTTGGTTAAGTGACTTGCCCAGGGTCACACAGTTAGGAAGTATCTGAGGCCAGATTTGAACTTAGGAAAGTGAATTATCCTCATTCCAAGCCTGATACTCTATCCACAATGCCATCCAGCTGCCCTAAAGTGCTATATAAATGCTAGCTATTATAATGATGATGATGTCACAAACATGTAAAAACACTTGCATTTGTGCACACACATTTATGGTCTATTATATACATCTCTCTGTCTCTCTGTCTCTGTCTCTGTCTCTGTCTCTGTCTCTGTCTCTGTCTCTCTCTCTCTGTCTCTCTCCCTCCCTCCCCTGCTCACATCTCTCTTTGTGTGTCTTTGTGCCTGTGTCACTCTGTCTCTGTCTTTCTGTCTCTCTCTCTCTTCCCCTTCATATATAAAGAGATACACACTTCAGTCCATCAAATATTCACTGGTTCAGTGTCCCCAACTGTCTCAATTTGTTGGTCTTTGTGCAAAAAAATCATTCATTAAAGGAACAACAGTTAGATTAATATTTGCTAAAATAATATCCTAAGAACTGGTTTGCTTGGGGCAGCTAGGAGTACCTGAGTTCAAATCCGGCCTCAGACACTTAACACTTACTAGCTGTGTGACTCTGGGCAAGTCACTTAACCCCAATTGCCTCACTAAAAAAAAAAAAAAAAAAAAAAAAAAAAAGAACTGGTTTGCTTTTCCTTATTTGGCCTTAGCCACTCCATGAGAATGGAAAGGTTGTGGGACTTTCCTGGCCTGGGGCCATTTTGTATTTTTGTTTCAGGGGACCACCATGGCCAAATAAATCATAGCATAATGGTCAGCCTTCTGGAGATGACTCTGACTACTCAGCTTGGCTGGTTCTCTGACAGCAGGCACAATCTGTCACCAAAACTGGATTTAACACCTTTCCAACTTGGGAGAGAACATCAAAGTTTGTGTATCATAGTTATAGCCTTTGGGAACCCATAGCTTTTGGGGAACCTGAGGTCATCCCATGCATGATGAAGAGTCAGAGGAGGGCTCTGACACATCTCTCCCCCACAGAGAAGGTAGCTTGTAACTAAGTCCTTTGTATTCATTTTATATACTAGTTGTATCCTTGTTTTGTATAAAGTTGTCTTGCATTTTCAGAAGAAGTTTCCCAAAGGCAGAGACTTTCATTTTCATCTTTGTATCAATAACTCTGCTACATAGTAGGTGTGAGGGAAAAATCCATCCTCTTCTCAATAATTCTCAGGAACTCAGCAGCGAGGTGACAAAGGCTTTATTTTCTTTTCATGAGAAGGAGGCACCCTAGTGTGCAGCTAGTGGGTGCCCAGAAAGGGGGCTCGCAGGCCCTGTTTTATACCCTAGTCCCTAACTCGAATGGACCTTCCCCTTTTTCATCACTGGTCAGGGTTACAATCTACGGGCAAAAACTAGCTAATCGGAACGTAGTATTCCCACCCCTCTTCCTTGTATGGGCATAACTCAGGAGTGGACCTTATACTTCCTTATATGGACAGAACTCTGGAGAGGACCTAATTGAGACCAGGGCTCCTTGAACCATGTGACCTTGCTAACCTGAGGGGGAGAAGGGGATCTGAGACCTTTGTCCTACAAACAGGTCAGAGAAGTATGACTGACTGTTATATCCACATTGAGAGGAGACAACTACCCATTTCTCACAGTAGGCATTTAATAAATGCTTGTTGACTGGTTGATTAGAACACTGGACCAAGCATTCAAAAGACTGGTCTGAAACTGTGCTCTGTCATTTTAGTGGTAATTTTGGACAAGTCTCTCTTTTCTGACCTCAGTTTCCTGATGTATAAAATGGGCATAATACTAATTCACACAGTTGTTGGGAGATTCAAAGGAGAAAAAAATCCTTTGTAATCAAAAAGACTTTATCGATATCAGTCAGGGGTTCTTAAATCAGGGCGTGTGGATTTTTTAAATAATATATGTTCTTAATTGTTTATCAGTATATTATAGGCTTCCTTTGTAATCCTATGTGTTTTATGCATTTTCAAATGCTTTTCTGTGAAGGGGTCCACAGGTTTCAGAAGACTGCCCCAGGAGCCCACCACACAAAAGTCAAGAACTCCTGCCATAGACAATAAATTCCAAAAGGCTGGCACAGTCTCCTTTCTTAGCATCTCCCATTGCCCAGCTAACACAATAAATGCAAAATAAATATTTATGGATGGAACCTAACTTTGGGGGCATGTCCCTGATGAGACACCAGGAGTGTTTGAGTCCTACATTCACCTGACTGGAGCTGCATTTCTCTCTTTCCATATCCTCCATGTCTTCCAGAAGGAGGAGATGATAGAATCTGCTAAATGTTTGCTGAATGAATGCATGAGGAGGGAGGAGGGGGTGAGAAGCAGCAAAACTGTTTCCTAGCAACACAGGCAGCTCGAAATGCAAACAGTTTTCCACCTTGTTGGGTTTTGCCCATTTTAATAGAGGTGACCTGGAGTCAATGAAACACACACACACACACACACACACACACACACACACACACACACAGCCTTCAACCTTTTAGATACCTGATTCCCACAATAACAGTGACATGGTTAGGCATTGTTATTTACTGGGCTTCTTAATTTGCAACCCCAAAGAACCTGGATGCTTCGGAACAACCACTGACTCAGGGTGGGAGGATATTGGGTGGGGCATAGAGGGCCTCATTTCAAATCCCACCTCAGCCACAGACTTTCTGAGACCTTGGGCTAGTCACCCTCATTTCTTGGGATCTTTCCTCCACAAAGGAGGAAAGGCTTGGCTGGGATGGCCTCTAAGATCCTTCCAGCTCTGCATTGATGACAGAGTAAACTGGAGCTGGTGAAGTCTAGGGCTTTGTGGGCCCTTTTAGAGATCTGGTTAGCATCACATTTCATTTTAGAGAAGAGAAAAATGAGGCTCCAAAAGGGGGCATGATTTGCCCAGTTACATTGTCAGTCAGTATCAGGGCTAGGACTAGAATCCAGATCTCTGCCCCGCTTCCTCCAGCCTATTACACTTTTCACCATCTTTATCGAAGATTTCTTCATTGCACCAGAGCCTGAGACTCATCGAAATGTGAGTGCAGCTCTCTGGTCTTGTCAGGGGCAGGATGGTAGCTGACATCATTGGGAAAATATCGTTTGTAAGCTTCAGGGGTTCTCTTTGTGGGAGGGGGCAGCTTTTGAACTGCAACAACCTCTGAGCTATAGAAGGACATGATGCCAGAGAAGAGCATAGGATGCTGGGAAACCTATTCTCTGCAACTGTCGGCTGATGGCGTTGGTTGGTAGATTGTTATAAAAAGAGCAAGAGAGGGCTGCATGTTTTTCCTGAGGCCTCTGGTTACTGATCCCTTAGCTTGTCCTTGCTTATGACGTAAGTACATGTTTGTGACATGAGCTGTTGTGCCTAACGGTGCCAGTAACAGCAGGCACTGAGAAAAGCCCAGTGACTGCAGCAAGTCCAGAAAGATAGGGGCCATCGATTCACTGTGGGTGACCTTGGATGATTTCCTTAACCCCGCCTGGCCTCAATATCTCAATCGGATAGCAACCCAAACTCAACCAAAGAAGTTTCAGTGACAGAAATATATGGTAGATGATCCTGCAATTCAAGGGCTAAGTAGACACTTGGAATAACTGCTTTTCTGCCCTGTTTTTTAATGAGTAGATGTGAACAGGAAAGAGATATACACAGTGGCTTTGATATCATAGAGGAAAATAAGAAGAAGAACAGAACAATCAAAACTGAACTCTATGATATTGTAACAATCACCAAGCTTGGCCCCAAAGAAATGATATGAAAAGACAGAGATGAAATGAGAGACTAAAGGTGTGGAATACTAGGTGATAAATAGATAGATGGATGGATAGATAGAGAGATAATGATTGATAGACACTTATAGACATAGATAGATAGATAGAAATATAGAGATATAGATAGGTATGTAGGTAGATAGATGATAGAAATATAGAGATATAGATAGATAAATATATAGAAATATAGAGATTAGATAGATGATAGAAATGAAAAGGGTGGACAGGTGATAGATGATAGAGAGAGGGATAGATGAATATCAGATAGATAATAGAAAAATAGATGATAGAGAAGATAGAGATAGATAAATGATAGATATAATAGGCTTTTCTGATATTTTGTTTAGTTTTGCTGAACTGTTTTTTCCTTCTTATAATAATAATGGGGGCAGTTAGGTGGCGCAGTAGATAGAGCACCGGCCCTGGAGTCAGGAGGACCTGAGTTCAAATCCGACCTCAGATACTTAACACTTACTAGCTGTGTGACCCTGGGCAAGTCACTTAACCCCAATTGCCTCACTAAAAATAATAATAATAATAATAATAATAATGATAATGGATTGTTCTCTGGGAGGGAGAGATATATTGAGAAATGTAGGTGATAAAAAGATGTCAACACAAATGAATTTAATATAATTTTTTAAAAAATGAACAGGATAACATTGCCAGTGGTCACTTTGGTGCTAGACATTTGAATTGTCTTTAGAACTGAGAAAGGGGGCAGCTAGGTGGCGCAGTGGATAAAGCACTGGCCCTGGATTCAGGAGGACCTGAGTTCAAATCCGGTCTCAGACACTTGACACTTACTAGCTGTGTGACCCTGGGCAAGTCACTTAACCCCCATAGCCCCGCAAAAGAAGAAGAAGAAGAAGAAGAGAGAGAGAGAGAGAGAGAGAGAGAGAGAATGTCCCTTCGGGAGCTGTTGTCCTTCGATTTGACAGCCAGTCAAAAGCCTCCCTACTCTTCAAGTCCCTGATCAAGTCTTGTTTCTCAGAATTATAGATTTGCAGACTCTTGTGGGATCTCTGATGGATTGGAGTAAGAAAAATCTGGATTTGGATTCAGAGGTCTTGGGTTTGAATCACACATCTGCTATTCATTAGCTGTGTGACCCTGGACAATTAATTTCTTTTTTTCTGAGCTTCAGTTTTCTCAACTATAAATAGAAGGAGATTGGGCTAGATAACCCCAGTATAGGAGAAGGCAGCATGTTGAGATAAAGTCTGCTACCCTGAAATTTCTGCACTTTGGTCTGAGTTCTGCCCCCTGGAACCATACAGAACAAGCCTGCTTTTCATGAATGAATCAATGAATAAAAAAGCATTTATTAAGCTATCATCATATTTCAGGAGCTCTTCTAAGCACCAGGGGTACAAATACAAAGTGAAGTAGCCCATGTCCTGAAGGGGATTACATTCTTTTTTTTTTTTTTTTTGGTGAGGCAATTGGGGTTAAGTGACTTGCCCAGGGTCACACAGCTAGTAAGTGTCAAGTGTCTGAGGCTGGATTTGAACTCAGGTCCTCTTGACTCCAGAGCCAGTGCTCTATCCACTGTGCCACCTAGCTGCCCCAAGGTTTACATTCTAATAGAGAAAAAAATATACATAAGGGAGTCATGGCCAGGGAGGAGTGTGGGTTTTTGTTTTGTTTTGTTTTGTTTTGTTTTGTTTTTTGCAGGGCAATGGGGGTTAAGTGACTTGCCCAGGGTCACACAGCTAGTAAGTGTCAAGTGTTTGAGGCCGGATTTGAACTCAAGTACTCCTGAATCCAGGGCCGGTACTTTATCCACTGTGCCACCCAGCTGCCCCAGGGAGGAATGTTTTAGTCAGGGAAATTGAAGGGATACTAAGGGAAATCAAAGGGCATTTGATTGACATGTTTTTCCAGGAATGGTAGTGTTGACTTGATTACTGATTTCAGATCTAGAGGTAGAAAGTGTAGGGTGGGGGGCAGGTGGAGGAAGGTGGAGATGCCCATCATGGTGGTTCAGGGTCAGGGTAGTTATAATGAGTGTTCTTCCAAGTTAAAGATCTTCAGATCTTAACATAACATAACAGCAAGATCCCAGACTCACAAGTCTTCTATTTATTAAACTAACTTTTCTTCTTTCCTTTAACCATTCTTCATATGAGGTAATTTGCAGACCTTTTACCATTCAATAAAGATTCAACATAATACAAAAGAATGCTAGATTTGGCATCAGAAAGACCTGGGTTCCAATCTCTTCTTTTATTCTTACAGCCCTATGTGGTCATGGGCAAGTCATTTCATTTCTATGAGCCTCATTTTCCTCATCTGTAAAATGGGAATAATAATGCCTACAGCAACTACTTTATGGAAATAGAAGGGAATGATCTGTGCTCTGCATTTTAACCAAGATTTATCACACACAATTTATTGATACACAAATATTTCTGCTTGAAGAAAAGTGTAGAATGGTAGAGTTCATTCTGTTAATCAGAATTCCCTCTTTGCCCAAGCATATTGCAACTTAAACTTTATAATAATTGTATGGGGGGAAAGACAATTCCACAGCAAAATAAAAATAAAGATAACATAATTTAAAGGTTTTTTTAAAGCTACCAAACAATGATTATAATGTCATCAGGAAGCACAACCTTAGGAGAAAGTGTTTTCTAAAACCTCCTAAAAACTGACATGTTGCTTCATTTCCTTAGATCTAGGGTAAACATAAGGATCACCTCTCTGGATTTTTTGTTGCTCAGTCCCTTTTCAGTCATGTCTGACTCTTTGTGACTCCATTTGGGGTTTTCTTGGCAAAGATACTGGAATGGTTTGTCATTTCCTTCTCCAGCTCATTTTCTAGATGAGGACACTGAGCAAACAGGGCTAAGTGACTTGTCCAAGGTCACACAGCTAGCAAGTGTCTGAGACTAGATTTGAACTCATGTCTTCCTGACATCCAGACCCATCACTCTAGCTATTGTGCCACCTGGCTGACCCAATCTGGATTGGGTCTATGATAAACTAAGTGGGCACTTCCTACTCTTAACATGGAGACATTCCCCCTACGAAAGCATTGCTTCTGACTTCCTTGGTGAATTAACCAGACTCTATCTTGCTAAGTAGTTACCCTATCTTGATATTACCTCTAATTCTAAGGAGTCAAGGGAGGTGAAGAGTACCAGGCCTAAGTCCCTACTACAACAAAAATTCCTCATTATTTTATGAGCACAGCTGAGACCTTGGTGCTATTTGCTTCCAGATAGAATTGTTGTGGGATTCAAAGAAAATGATGTAGGTAAAGTACTTTTTGAACCTTAGCATGCCATATGCTTATTAGAGCAATTATTCTGGTTGCCTTCTCAGCCCCTTCCAGCAGGGAGACATAATGAACACCTACTGCCTGAAAATCACATTTAGTTCTAAATTTTAGTCCTTGGATTCTTAGACTTTATGAATGTAAAATGTAAAGTTGTGTTGCCTTAGATAGACTGTATTCTCCTTGGGAGTGAGATTTTTCTCTTCTTATATCATCAGTAAAAGAAATTGGGAATATTTAGTCTCAAGAAGAGAAGACTTAGGGGCAGCTCAGTGGTGCAGTGGATAGAGCACCAGCCCTGGATTCAGGAGGGCCTGAGTTCAAATCCAGCCTCAGACACTTGACACTTACTTAGCTGTATGACCCTGGGCAAGTCACTTAACCCTCATTGCCCCGTCAAAAAAAAAAAAAAAGAGAAGACTTAAAGGAGGCCTGATAGCTGCCATTCAAAGGGAAAAGGGATTAGACTTGGTTGGCTTGGCCCTAGTTAGGAATGGTTAAAACATGCCCAGAGGCAGATTTCTACCCTATGTAAGTAAAAACTTCCTAGTAATTTAAGCTGTTCGAAAGTAGAATGGTCTGTCTTGGGAAATAGTGAGGTGCCCATCCTCTAAAGATCTTTAAGCCAAGGCTTTGTAACCACTTGTGGCACTGGAAGAGCATCACAGCTATTTAGATTGGACCGGACGACAGATTTAGGGATGGAATAGTCCTGAGAGGTCACTTAGTACAGTTCTCTCCTTTTACACATGAGGGACAAGAAAAGTAAGCATCTTGCCCACAGTTACATGAGGAAAAAGTAGCAGAAGTGGATTCGAAGCCAGTTCCTCAGGTGCCAAAGGTTGCCT
Organism: Dromiciops gliroides; assembly: GCF_019393635.1. Taxonomy (NCBI): domain Eukaryota; kingdom Metazoa; phylum Chordata; class Mammalia; order Microbiotheria; family Microbiotheriidae; genus Dromiciops; species Dromiciops gliroides. The sequence continues at coordinate 704,559,546 of NC_057861.1, forward strand.
TTTCCCTTACTGTCCCATAGAGAGGAGCCCTTCTCTCCCTGAGATCCAATGTCAATATTCTGCACTTGGTAGGTGCAGAAGGCATGAGACTTGTAACCCTGAGGGTAGAGGGAACTTAGTTCGTCTTTTTTCTTTTCTTTTTTTTTTTGGTGAGGCAAATGGGGTTAAGTGATTTGCCCAGGGTCACACAGCTAGTGTCAAGTGTCTGAGGCCAGATTTGAACTCAGGTCCTCCTGAATACATGGCCGGTGCTCTATCCACTGCACCACCTAGATGCCCCTCATCTTTATTCTTCTCAACCCCTAGCACCTGGTGTGGGCACACATTAGTGGTTCAGTTAATATGGAATCAGTTCATTGATTAATAGATTGTTTGTTAAGAGATGCTCCCAGGAATAACCCAACAGTAAACAATTTCTATTCTGGCTTAACATATTCCTTGGGAAAGTTAGCTTTTTGTCTTACTTCACAACTAACATCAATTGCTCAGCCAAATAGATTTAGGTCCAACAGCAAGAAAGCATGTGCATGGAGGCAACTAGGTGGTACAGTGGATAAAGCACCAGTCCTGGATTCAGGAGGACCTGAGTTCAAATCCGGCCTCAGACACTTGACACTTACTAGCTGTGTGACCTTGGGCAAGTCACTTAACCCTCATTACCCCACAAAGAAAGAAAAAAAGAAAGAAGAAAGAAAGAGAAAGAAAGCATGCACAGCTTTTTTGCTTTCCTACTAAAGACACTTATTGAGCTGGTATCCACCAAGGCTTTTGGCTATTCCTGAGGAAAAGACAGCAGAAGACTTCTAACAGGTTGTAACAACTGCTCAAGACTTCTCCTTGTTATTCCCATCATGGAACTCCAGAGAGTTTCACCAAGTTAAGCTTCTAATTCTATTTCTGGTCTTCCCAGCCCATTACTGTGGACCAAAAGTTTGGAGAACTTTGAGCTAGAGAGTTTTAGAGACTGTTTAGTCCAAACCACTCATTTTATGTTTGAGGAAAATGAGATCTCTGAAGGACAAAAACTTGCCTAGAGTCATAAAAGTAAAACATGGCACAATGGGATTGCAAATTCAGGATTTCTGACTCAAAAATTCAGTGCAACCTAACAGAGTGGCTAATATGACAAAAAAGGGAAGTGTTGGATGTTGGAGGGGATGTGGACAACTGGGATGCTAATCCACTGTTGGTAGAATTGTGAACTGATCCAACTATTCTGGAGAGCAATTTGGAACTATACCCAAAGGGCTATAGAACTGGTCATACCCTTTAATCTAGCAATACCATTTCTGGGTCTATATCCCAAAGACATAAAAAAAGGGAAAAGAACCTATTTGTACAAAAGTATTTAGAGCAGCTCTTTTTGTAGGGGCAAAGAATTGGAAATCAAAGAGATGCCCTGATTTGAATTTTCTTATACAAAATGACTAATATGGTCATGTTTTACATAATTCGACATGTATAACTTATATCTGATTGCTTATCACTTCAGGGAGAGGGACGGGGAGGGAGGAAGGAGGGATAAAATTTGGAACTCAAAACTTTAAATAAAAATGTTTATTATTATTATTTTAAAAAAGAAAAGAGAAAGAAAAAATTGTATTACCAAATGTCAACTAATCTACTGCCTATTAAGAACCATAATGGGGGGGCAGCTAGGTGGCGCAGTGGATAAAGCACTGGCTCTGGATTCAGGAGGACCTGAGTTCAAATCTGACCTCAGACACTTGACACTTACTAGCTGTGTGATCCTGGGCAAGTCACTTAACCCTCATTCCCCTGCAAAAAACAAAAACATAATGGATACTTAATAAATGTTTACTGATTGCTCACCAAAAAAAAAAAAAAGTGGTGCACTATTCATTGGACCATAACTAAGGACTACTATTATTCACCTGGTATCTTTACATGTTTCCGTCCTGTCTCACTTAGCCTACATGAACAGGTTCTTACCTTGTCCGTACTGCTTAACCTCTGGAGACCAGGACCAATAAATAGGGGATTAGATAAAGCTGGGACACGGGAGAGACTATGATATATGTATAGAGATATGTATAGGAATTGTCAGCTTTGCCTGATATAAACTTTCCTTGCTAGAGCAGCATTCCAAGTCTCACTCTTTGAGAGGTGAGACTTTGTATCAGTTATATGAGGTTGAGAAAGCACTAGCTTTGGATTTAGGGCACCTGGGGGCAGCTAGGTAGCACAGTGGATAAAGCATCAGCCTTGGATTCAGGAGGACCTGAGTTCAAATTTAACCTCAGACACTTGACACTTACCAGCTGTGTGACCCTGGGCAAAACACTTAACCCTCATTGCCCCAAAATCAATCAATCAATGAATAAATAAATGAATGAATAAATAAGTAAATGAATGAATAAATAAATGGTAAATAGATACATACATGCATAAATAAATAGATGAATGAACAAATAAATGAATATTTAAATGAATAAATAAATAGAGAAATGAATGAATAAATAGATAAACAAGTGGATTTAGGGCACCTGAGTTCAAATCTCACCTTTAATACTTTCTACCTGTATGACTCTGGGCAAATTGCTTAACTACTCTGGGCCTCAGATTCCTCATTTATAAAATGAGATGGTTGGACAAAATAGTCTCTGAGATCTAGGACTCTTTACAATGGGTTACATTTTTACAGTGCTTTAAGACTTACAAGACACCCTGACCACAAAACCTCTGGGAAGCAGGTCGTCAAGCATGTTAGTCCCAATTTTCCAGGTGGAGAAAGTGAGATTCAGAAGGTGAAATGTCTGCCAATAACTTTCTAACTAGCCAATGATAAAGCTGAGAGTTCATTGCAGTCTCTTGACTTTGAGTCCAGTGTTTCTTCCTCAATATCAGATCACCATGAGAATCCCAGCAAAAGCCACCCCTGCCTCCTCTTCCCTTGCCTAGGGAAGTCCTGTAGTCTCCCCAAGATTAGGATTCATATGAGGCAGCATGACATAAAGGAAAGGATACTGGAGTTGGAGTCACATGATCTAGGATTAGGCCAATATAATTTAGACCATTTACCATAATAAACTCAGAATGATTACATGACCACATCTTAAAGGTCATATCATTTTAAAAAATGGAAGGGGGCAGAATGATTACATGACCACATCTTAAAGGTCATATCATTTTAAAAAATCATTTTTAAAAAATCATTTTTAAAAAATGGAAGGGGGCAGCTAGGTGACACAGTGGATAAAGCACTGGCCCTGGATTCAGGGGACCTGAGTTCAAATTTGCCCTCAGACACTTGACACTAGCTGTGTGACCCTGAGCATGTCACTTAACCCTCATTGCCCTGCAAAAACAAACAAACAAACAAAATTTAATCCAATTCACCTGCAAGTCACGACATCACCTTCCTGATGGCATGACTGTCTTCAACAACAAAGGACAAACGATAAACAAAAAAAACTGGAAGGGAACCAGGGAGGCACATTTCACAGCAATAGCCAGGAGAACTTCACAGAGAAAGGGACTTGCCCGTGACACCATGGGTTCAAATAAGGACCTGGAGTTCAAGACAGATGGTCTCACTTCAAATCCACTGCTTTATTACCCAAATACTGCCTCTCCTTCTGTTTACAAGTGAGTTCTTTGTTGCTTAGAATAGGTCCCTCACACCACAGCAGAGGGTCACCAGTCCTAAAAGGCCAACAGTAAGTTGTGAACAGGATTTGCGGATGTGTTTGATCAATCAGCCCCCAAACTGGAGAATAAAAACAACTGAACCTGGAGATCATGTTTCTCAGTCCGTTTGGCCCAAAGCAATCCAGGGAAAATTACTGCCTTATGAGCCCCTTGAGCCAACTTCTGATACAAACAACCTTTAAGAAGTGAGTTTGGTGGGACTGGGGCTGATTCATTAAAGTTCAAACAGATCCCCTCTTTGGCTCAGTATTAACAAAGGAGCAGAGAGGCTAAAGGTCAGAGGTCATCCAGCCATTTCTAAAAGCCCACTGGGAAACTGAAAGTCAAAGTTGGGTGAGAAAAAAAATACCTCTTGGCTGGCTCTTGGGCACCTGGCATGACACTTCTGTTCCCAGGACAGTGGAAAGAATCTCAGAGTCACAGAGGTTCATTTGGAATGGGACCTCAGTGGATAATCCATTCCTGAAAATTTTCTATGCCATACTCTTTAAGTTGTTATCTAGTTTTTCCTTGATGACTTCCAATGAGGAGAGTGAAATCCTCCCCGCCATCCTAACTGGCATTTATAAACTCCTACTATGTGTAAAGCACTTCACTAATACATATGTGTGTGTGTGTATGCATATGCATCTATATCTACGTATACACAGGAGAAAAACAATGGTCCCTGCCCTCACGTAGCATAAACTCTGCTAAATGAAGGGAATATATTACATATAAACATTCATTTGCACATGATAATTTGGGAAGGAAGAAGAAGCCCTAACAACTAAGGGCATCAGGAAAGGCTGTCCCTAGAAGATGGCATCTGAGCTGGGCATTGAAGGAAGTCAGAGATTCTAAGAGGTAGATACTGAGGAACTTACAGAAAATTCCAGGAATGAGGGCTGGTCTGTGCAAAAATAGAGAGACAGGAAAAAGTCTAGGGGAGGCAGCATGGATCACTGGAAAGAACTCAGGAAGACCCAGTTCACTTTCACCAAGCTCTGCCTCTTAATACTTGTATATCCTAGGGCCAATGACTTCATTTCCCTGGACCTTGATTTCCTCATTGGTAAATTGAATGTTGGACTGGATAGGGTCCCTTCCAACTCTAAAACTATAATCTTAGGATCCTTTCCAATTCTAAATCTTGTGATTGTGCACCTCTTGGTTCAGAAAGCCTCTCTCTACAATATCCCTAACAGATGAGTCACCCAGTTTTTGGTAGAATACTTCCAGTGATGGGGACCTCACTACCTCAAGAAGTCAGTAGCTCCATTGAGGGGACTGCTCTGATTGTTGGAAATTTCTTCCTTATTTTGAGTTCAAAAGAAAGTGGTTTTTCTAAGATCTCTTTCTGTCTGTGTGTGTGTGTGTGGGGGGGTGTCTTGAGGAGGGGACAGTTAAGAGCAGTGGGATGGGAGGCTATGGTCTTTTGAGGACACATACCCACACAGAAGGAAATTCTTTCTAATTGCTGGAATTATCAGCTAGAGGATTGAAATGAACTAAAGATATTATATATATATATATATATTCATTTATTTGTTTATTTAATCATTCATTCATCCATCCATTTATCTATCTATCTATCTATTTATAACTCCCCCCAAACAGGTAACAGATTGAATAAATCTGGACCATCCTAGACTCCTCCAGACAAAGGATGAATGTACAGGTTCTGGTTGGGAGGAGATTTAGTGAGCAGAAGTAGAAGAAAGCCACTCTGAGGCATCCTTAGACAATTCCCTTTATCCATGGGTTCTCCTAGGCAGGCATAAAGAACCCCATCATTCTTTCCCTGTCCCCAACCTCTCCAGAGTGAAGACAATGACTACAGAAAATGTCATGCTCATGACAATGTGAGAAGACAACAAAGAATGGCTCAGCCTGGACAAGGGGAACAGGGCACAAAGAGGTACTCCTCTTGAGCCAAGTAACTCCTATTTCTAATCAGTGTTAAATGTATGTTTGAAGGGGGGGTTACTTTGTTGTTCTTGTTCTTGCTTTCCCTCTTCCCTTTCATTTACATGACAGACCAAAGCCAAGGAGGGGGTGGGTGGTGTTCAGGAAAACCACAGGGTCTCAGAGCTGCATAATATTTGATTTGTAGAAAGCCCCTAAAAATGATTTTAAATGGATGCAGCATGGCAATCAAGAATTAATGGGAGTTGAAGGAGACTTTCTCTCTTTAGAGATAAATTTTTATTGGTATCTTTTGTTTCTACATCCCACAAATTTCCCCCTGCATCCCTCCTTCTCCTCTCCCAGAAAGCCATCCCACATGACAATTTTTAAAAAGAAAAGAATAGGGGCAGCTAGGTGGCGCAGTGGATAAAGCACCAGCCCTGGAATCAGGAATACCTGGGTTCGGATCCGGCCTCAGACACTTAACACTTACTAGCTGTGTGACCCTGGGCAAGTCACTTGACCCCAATTGCCTCACTAAAAAAAAAAAAAGAAAGAAAAAAAAGAAAAGAAAAAAGGGGGAAGAAGAGAATAAAATAACAAAACTGATGAATATATTTTTAAAAATCTGATAATATATATAATTTTCCATGCTGGTGCATAGCCCATCCTTTTCAAAGGAGTGGAGGGTGGTATCATCTCATATCTCTTCTTTGGGCAAGGTTTTTTCTTTGTAACTTTCTAGCTTCATATTTAATTGTATTTTGGTTGCTGCTTTTTCCACTTATATTGTTGTAGCCATTGTATATATTGTTTTCTTGGCTATGCTTATTTTACTTTGCATGAGTTATGTAAGTCTTTCCATTCTTCTTTGTATTTTATTCATCCAGTTTGTCATTTCTTAAAGCAAAGTCATATTCTACTACATTCATGTACCACATTAGCCATTCTCTAACCAATGGGCATTTTTACTTTTTATTTTGTTTTGTTTTGTTTTTGCAGGGCAATGAGGGTTAAGTGACTTGCCCAGGGTCACACAGGGACATTTTTTTACTTTCAAGAACTTGCAAATCTTAAGTCCAATAGAAGCTTGGGACAGAGATGTGATTCTTGGTGAGTAAGAGAAAGTAGGCATGAAAAAATACTAAATGCCTGTAGACTTTGCTTAGATATCTGGCTGTTTTCTATTCTAAAAAGAACTTGGCACCTGAAGGCTGACTATCCTTTTGGAAAGCAACCACATGTACAGGTTAAGACTCTCAAAAGTAACAGATTTCTCTAGTTATAAAGAGACAATAGCTTAGGGTTTTCTCTCAGGGTTTGGGGAGGGTATGCTTCTCTGTCCCATAGAGCTGAAGCTTAAGCCTCCAGGCTGTGATCTAAAAGAAAACTGGCAGAATCAATTCCTTCTCTTATGGACAGTAGACAGTACCTCAGCTAAGGACTCTTAACTGAAGCCCAGAACCTGATGGCTCAAATGTGAAATACTTAGCAGAGAATATGTGACCAGCAGGGACAGTGAGTCCTAAAGGAAGTGTGAGCTGCCCCTCCAGACAGGTTTCTTTATTTTTTTTTAATTTCTTTCTTTTTTATTTCTTCATTTTTTTCCAGGGCAATGAGGGTCAAGTGACTTTCCCAGGGTCACACAGCTAGTATCAAGTGTCTGAGGCTGGATTTGAACTCAGGTCCTTCTGAATCCAGGGTCGGTGCTTTATCCACTGCACCACCTAGCTGCCCCTGACATGTTTCTTTATGTGTGTGTACTTCTCCATGTGTGCACCCATGCCACTAAATTTTCCTTATGTTCCCCTTCATATGAGTACTTGAGCATCTTCTTTATGTACACTGCCATGTATTCCCTGGGTGTTTTTACTCTTTCTACTAATCATATGAACATTTGTAGGAAAGTCTACCCAGGTTTATGGAGGCTATATTGCATTGCAATTTTTCTCCCTTTGCTATTATATTAAATGACTTTGTTTTGAACTAATTGTATTCTCTGGCTGCCTCATAAAAGTAACTATATTGTCAGGGCCCCATAAATTATGGTTTTAAATGGATATAGGACTAGAAAGAAGCTTGAACCAACGGTCATTTTTCTGGGTGTACCACATGCAAGAGAGGGTAATTTCCCACGTGTTATATAGACATTTTAGCCATGTAGAATTTTTATTGAAACACACTGTATCATTTGATTCAAATCAAGGGCCAAGCATTGCATTGCGGTTGTATGCATTGCAGCAATGTTTAAACAATACTCTGTAACGAATCACTATAAGAATACAACATGAGTTTGGGGAATGGATGGATGAATAAACCATGAAATGCTATCCAGACCTGACCTTCCTTCTGACCCCCAGTCTTGCCTCACCGATTACTTATTGTACTTATCTAATCGGATATCCCACAGGCATCTAAAATTCAACGTAACCAAAACACAGCACATTCATTATCTTTCCCCCCAAAACCTCTTCCAAACTTTTTTATTACTAGTGAGGGCACCACTACCCTCCCAGTTACCTATGGCTTCCATCTTAATCTTCATCTTGATGTCTTACTTGATCATACCCCACAATCCAATACTTTGCCAGCTCTTGTCATTTCTACCATCACAACATCTTATATTCTTGCCTTTCTCTCCACTCAAATAGATTCCACTGCAGTGCACTCATCACTTCACACCTGGACCATTAATATTGATCATAATCCCTATCCTGCCTCACCCATGGTGGATGGAAGAAGACTGGTTTCTTCTCATTTCTCACCAGTTGCTCTGCTTGCTTCCTGCTCTATGAATATGATGACTCCCCCAGGATCAGCTCATCATCAGAGATCTCATTATCATGGATATTGCTTCAGCTGTACCCTCAATTGCCCATCCCCTTTAATTGGAGGGCAAAGCAAAAACTCTTTCCAAAGCCTCACTTTCTAGAGGGCTCAGAATTTCCAACCAACTCTTCATTTTCCACCACCTGTTCCCCTTGGTTTCTACTCCATGAACATCATGCCCTTGTGCTGAGTATCTTCCAGTCCCTCGCACTTGTCCCCATACCCACCTTTTCATCTTCTTTTCTTCCCTCAATAGATTGTAAGCTCCTTGAGGGAAGGGATCATTGTTATTTTTCTTATTTATGTGCCCAGTACTTACTTACCACAGTGTCTGGCACATAGTAGGCATTTAATAAATGTCTATCAGTTGTCAAGGAATATAAGTATGAGGTGTTAGTGAAGTTCTTAATCACCTCAGGCCAGGACTAGTTGCTGCTTGGTTGGCCTGCCCCATCTCTCCACATTCCAACCCATCGTCCACTCAGTTGCCAAAGTGACCTTCATAAAGTGTAGATCTGACCAAATCCCACATCTATTCAACAAATGCTACTAACTCCTTATCCCTTCCAAGATTACATATAAAATTTTCTGTTTGGCCTTTAAAGCCCTTCATAACCTGGTCTCCTCCTACCTTTCCAGCCTTCTTACACTGGGCTTTCCTCCAGGACTTCTTGCTCTTCACAATGGTCCCTATTCTGACTCAGTTGCCTTTCCACTGGCTGTTCCCTATGGCTGAAATGCCCTCTCACCTCACCTCCTCCTGCTGACTTCCTTCAAGACTCACCTTCTACAAAAGGCCTTTCCTGGTAATTCCGACTGCTACTGTCTTCCCTCTGATATTATCTAACATTTACAAAGTGAGTGTCTTATGTGTGCACATTTGCACGTTGTCTCTCAGTGTGAGCTCCTTAAGGACAGAGGCCATATTTTCATTTTCATTGTATTTCCAGAGCTAAGCACAGTGTTGGAATGCAATAAGTGCTTAATAAATGCTTGTTGATTGACCAGAGCTTAAAAGGACTTTTTATTTTTATTTTTTAAATTTTTGCAGGGCAATGAGGGTTGAGTGACTTGCCCAGGGTCACACAGCTAGTAAGTGTCAAGTGTCTGAGACTGGATTTGAACTCAGGTCCTCCTGAATCCAGGGCTGGAGCTTTAACCACTGTGCCACCTAGCTGCCCCTATTGACCAGAGTTTAAAGGAACCTGAGAGTTATCTTGTTCAAGGCCCAGTAAGAAGTTAATTTGTCGGGGCAGCTAGGTGGCACAGTGGATAGAGCACTGGCCCTGGAGTCAGGAAGACCTGAGTTCAAATCCGGCCTCAGACACTTGATGCTTACTAGCTGTGTGACCCTAGGCAAATCACTTAACCCCAATTGCCTCACCAAAAAAAAAAAAAAATGAAAATAGCTCTGGAATGTAGATCCAGAAGAGGTAATTAAAAAAAAATTACAGTGGATAGAGCAGCAGCCCTGGAGTCAGGAGGACCTGAGTTCAAATCCGGTCTCAGACACTTAACACTCACTAGCTATGTGACCCTGGGCAAGTCACTTAACCCCAATTGCCTCACTAAACACACACATACACACACAAAACAAACAAAAAAAACAAGAAGTTAATTTGTCCATATTTACATAACCCATTAGATAATGGGACACAATAGAATTAGAATGAACAGGGGCTAGAGCTATAATTTCATTTTACAGGTAACTTCTAGGCCAGGAAATGCCCTCTACCAATGCTGGTTGGTACCTCTGTCACATATAGTCTGAGAGAGCTACCTAGAGTACTAGGAGGTTAAGTGATTTACCCAGGATCACATAGCTTTTATGCATTGGAAGGCAAGATGATGTTGTTGTTTGTCCTTCATTTTCTTTTTTGTTTTCTCTTTTTTCTTTTTGTGGGGCAATGAGGGTTCAGTGACTTGCCCAGGGTCACACAGCTAGTTAGTGTCCAGTGTCTGAGGCTGGATTTGAACTCGGGTCCTCCTGAATCCAGGGCAGTTGCTCTATCCACTGTGCCACCTAGCTGCCCCTTGTCCTTCATTTTCAAAAAGGACCAATCACATCATGGGTGATGTCTTGACTTGAATATGAAGTAGATTTAAGTGAAGCAAAGCTGCACAAAGTCATCAGTTGGGGCAGCTAGGTGGCGCAGTGGATAGAGCACCAGCCCTGGAGTCGGGAGGACCTGAGTTCAAATGCGGCCTCAGACACTTAACACTTACTAGCTGTGTGACCCTTGGCAAGTCACTTAACCCCAATTGCCTCACAAAAAAACAAACAAACAAACAAACAAAACCAAAGTCATCAGTCTACTCTCTTTTCTAGAGTCATGAAAGACCAGTGGCAGGGCAAAAGTTAGGACGACTGATGATGGCCTGGGATGCAGTGGGTGACCTTTGTGTCTTTGATGTCTGACCAAGCACTTAATATGCCTTAATGGCCTTTGGGAAAAACCTGTTCTCACCTGCCCATGCCACTGGGGAAGTCTTTACATGCTTTGGATAGACATTTCCCCTAATTCATCAATGGGTGTGAGACCCGTTTGTTATCCTCAACTTGGTTTAGCCCATCTGCCAAGATGGTTTTCCTGGGGTGTATTCATTTCATGTGCTACAGCTTCTTGGAGTCATAGATGAGAGCTGGGTGACAGGTGGAAACCAAAGGTGGATGAGCAGCCCTCACACTAGAGGTGCTCGTGCTCCCTTAACACCCCCTATACTCCACGATAGAGTAGAAGATGCTATATTGAACTGCCTCCCATTACACTCCATTATCTAACAGCCTTCTCTATTGAGGAGAATAAGTACTTGACTAGAATACAATCAGATCCAAATAGAATCAGAATCAATAAACATTTATGAAGTGCCTACCTCATGCCAGGCACTGTGCTAAATGCTGGGGATACAATTAATTTTTTAAAAAGCCAGTCCCTGACTTCAAGGAGCTCACAATCTAAAGAAAAAGTGAATATACAAAAGGAGGCAGGAAAGGATTGGGGAGCGACCAGGGGTACTAGCATGAGGTGGGAGCATCTTGTTCCCTGGAGTTGAAACCAGGAAGAGCAGCAGGCACAGTGGAGTGAGCTGAGAGTATAGTAAGTCATTGGGAGGATCCTGGTGCTCTACCCTCTAGCCCTCCAATCAGAGAGGGAAGAGGAGGCTGGGGAGGGGGGGTATCATTGCTTCTGGTTCTATAATTTTCTAGCTATGTAATATTAGTCAAATTATTTCTCCTCCTCTGGGTTTCACATTTTTCCTCTATAAAACAGAGGACTGGAATTAGAAGACCCTCCCCACAAGGGACCAGCATTTTATAATTTCTCCCTCTGACCTTCTGTATCATTTTTTAAACCTTAAAGCAATACAAGAATATGAACTGAGTAGTTCATACTCTATTTGGTCCTTTCAGCATTCTGTCTATTGATAGCTATTTTTCCAACTAGAAGACTATAAGCCCCAAAAGGCCAGTGATTATACTGTATATAGCTTTGTATCTACCATAGGGTCTTGCATATAGCAGGTGCTCAATATATATAGGGCCACCTAGTGGCACAGTGCTGGGCCTAGAGTCAGGAAGACTCATCTTCCTGAATTCAAATCTGTCCTCACACACTAGCTGTGTGACCCTGAGCAAGTCACTTCATCCTGTTTGCCTCAGTTTTCTCCTCTATAAAATGAACTGGAGAAGGAAATGACAAACCACTCCAGCATGTTTGCCAAGAAATCCCCCAGATAGGGTCACGAAGAGTCAGACATGAGCAAAATGACTCAATAGCAACAATACATATTTGTTGGATAAAGGCACTTTTCTCAAACACATAGACCTGTGCCTGACACATAGTAGGTGCTTAATAATATCACCATCAATTCTCAATGATTCATTCTATGTTTAGCTCCAGCATCTTCTCCCCCCTCCCTCTTGTGTCTGAGGAATAGATAAGTTGTCCTGAATTTGAGGTCCAGAAGGGACCTCAGAGATCATTTTTTCTAACCTCTTCATCTGTATAGAGGAAACTGAAGCTAAGCAAGTAAGGTGACTTGCCTAAGGTCACAAGGTAAGGAGTAAAAACGAGGTCTGCTGCCACCAGCTCCACTGTGGTGTACAGGCTTGGATATCCGGTGCTCTCCCGTGGCAGGGCACTGCCACTCCCACTTCCTGCCCCAGAAATGGCTTTTATAACAAAATGGGGGCGGGGAGGGGGAGAGGGAGGAGACAAGGAGGAAGCTAAAAGGCTTGGGCTGCAATAATATTTTTGTGATGCCAATGACCTTTATACACAGAACACAGAATGGCAGAGACGGGTTTGGTGGACCTTTGGTAGAACTTGGTACAAAAGCAAGGTTATAAACAACAGGCAAACCCAGAGTTGGCAGGCTTTTCCCATCAGTCAGGGAGTAGGTCGGTGAGAGTTAAACAACCCCCAAAGAATGAAGATCCTATCTTCTGTTGCTCCAGGCCAACTATGTGTCTGCTTCTCCTATTGTTCAATAGGGAAAGTTAAATTTCTTCTGAGAATTGGGGTGAAGTGAATCAAATTCACGAGACTGTCAGAGCTGGTAAAAGACCTTCTAGCATCTAATGTTGGAGCTTGGAGAAGCTTCAGAACTAGAAGAGGCCTTAAAGGTCATCTAGTCCAACCTCCCCCCATTTCTGCAGATGAGGAAACTGAGGCCTAGGTTAAGTTAAATGATTTGCCCAAGATCATACAGGTAGTAAATGGCCAAGTAGCAATTTGAAGGTAGGTCCTTTGACTCCAAATGCAGCACCTTCATCATTGTACCATGCTTAAATTACGGAATTCTGGAGTTAAGAGGGGCCTTAGAACATAAGATGATAGCATTGAAGAGGATTTTAGGATTGAGAATGGTAAGACAAGAAAGAACCTTATGTAATGGTGGACTAACCAATGAGGGCCTAGTCCTTGGAGCATGCTATGTGAACATGACCTCCCAGTGGATTACATATGGCCTGGTTTTGAGGCAAAAGATGGAGGCTTGCTGTATCTACATTCTAGCCATGAGTGAATAAGGGGCTGTCTTCTAATTGACTTAAGAATTGGAAGAACTAATGACAAAGCCAGAAGTTGGTCCAAGCCAAGTCAACAATGACTACAGTGTGCCAGCCACTCTGCTAAGTGTTGGGGATACAATTAGAAGTAAAAAAGAAAGATGGTCCCTGTCCTCAAAAAGCTTATATTCTAATGGGTGATGATGTCATAAAAGGGGGGAGTTGAAAAGTGGGGGAGGTATTTATGTGGAGGTAGGGTGGAGAAAGGGGGCTCAGAGAGAAAGGAAGGAGAGAGCATGGCTGGTCTGGGTGCCCTTCCTTTATTTAATATTTATTTTATTTTTTACAGTTACATGTAAGGGTAGTTTTCAACATTCATTTTCATAAGATTCAGAGTTCCAAATTTTTCTCCCTCCCTTCCTCCCTTTCCTCCCCCCTCCACAAGACCAGACCAGGTTATATATGTACAATCCACAAGTGCTCTTTTTATCGGTTCTTTCTATAGGGGTGGATAATAAGCTTCGTCATTAGTCCCTTGGGATTGTCTTGGATCGTGGGTGCCCTTCCTAAAAAAAAGAAGGGTCCAGGAGGAAATAGTCAATCAGAGGAAGGGGTCTCAGGGGCAGAAGGATCTTCCTGGATGAGAAGAGTACTGTGGAGAAAGAAGTCTGGAGAGTCAGGAGTGAGACTGGAAAAGAATTAAGAAATGAACAAAAGGATTTCTTTTTGCTTTGTTCCTTCCTTCTTTCTTTCTTTCTTTCTTTCTTTCTTTCTTTCTTTCTTTCTTTCTTTCTTTCTTTCTTTCTTTATTTCTTTCTTTCTTTTTCTTTCTTTAGATTCACTCTCCTCAGACAGCTTTCAAAAACAGTTAATATCTGACCTCAGACTTAGTAGCTGGGTGACCCTGGGGAATATATGCCACTTAACTGCTGTCTCCTAGGTTTCCTCATCTGTAAAATGGAATAATAATATCGCCTATCTCCTAGGGTTGTTGCAAGGATTAAATGAGACAATATTTGTAAAGGACTTTGCAAACCGTAAGGTGCTAAATAAATAGTAGTTATTACTAGCTATGACAGAGAACAGAAAGAAGGCTGATTTGGCTGGAGCATAGAGGGTGTAAGGACTAATGTTTAACAAATCTGGAAAAGAAGATTAGAGCCAAGTTGTAGAGGACTGGAAATGCCAAACAGAAGCATTTGTGTGTTGTCCTAGAGGCAATAGGAGCTTAATGAGCACAGGAGTGATGTGGTCTTACTTGCGGTTTAAGAATATTGCTTTGGCAACTGCATGGAGAATGGATTAGAAGAGGAAGAGACTAGGGTCAAGGAGGCCAATTAAGAGATTATTGCAACAGTCTTGGTGAAAGGTGGTGAAAGTCCCAATGAGGATGGTGGTAAGATGAGTGAGAAGAAGGGGCTGTAAAAGAGATTGGAAAGGTAGCATTTATAAAACTTGGTGATTACTTGAATACTGGGGGCAAAGGGAAGGAGTGTGAAAAGTTGAGGATGATTCCAAGATTATAAACTTGGGTACCTTGAAGAATGGTGGGTACCTTGAAAAAAATGTCAGGTTGCAAGAGGGGTATGTTTTATAGGAAAGATTAAGAGTTCTGCTTGGGAAATTTGAAATTTGAAATACCCAGGAGACATTTAGCTGGAGATTCCCAATAGGCAATTAGTGATATGGATCTGGAGCTCAGGAGAGAGACTAGGGCTGAGTATAAAGAGTATATAGGGGCAGCTAGGTGGCACAGTGGATAGAGCACCAGCCCTGGAGTCAGGAGTACCTGAGTTCAAATCCGGCCTCAGACACTTAACACTTACTAGCTGTGTGACCCTGGGCAAGTCACTTAACCCCAATTGCCTCACTAAAAAAAAAAAAAGAGTATATAGAGAATCTTTTGGATAGAGGTAATCATTGAATACATGGAAGCCAATAATATCACACAGTGTGTAGACGAGAGAATGGGGCCAAGGACAGAATCTTTGAGTACAAACATATACAATTATATTAGGAAGGCTAGAGATGGATGGAGATCTGTCAATAAGACTGAGAAAAAATGGTCAGATAGGTAGGAGGAGAACCAAGAAAAACAGTCATGAAAACCCAGAGAGGAGTTTTAATCCAGACAAAAAGGTGGGCAATAGTCTCAAATTTTACCCAGAGGTCAAGAAGGATGAGGGCTGAGAACAGGTCACTGGATTTTGACAATTAAGAGTGTAATTGTCACATAGTTTCAGAGAGAGCAGTTTCAATCAAGTGATGAGATTAGGAGTCAGATTTTTCAGGGCTGAGACGTGACAGGAAAGGAAATGGAGGTGACACAATAGGCAGCTTTTTCCCGGAGTTAGACTGTGAAAGAAAGGATATAGGATGATAGCTTGAGGGGATGGTAGGGCTAAAGGAAGATTTCTGAAGGATGGAGGAAGGAAGGAAGCAAAGCATTTGGTAAGTGCCTTGTAGGTTCCAGGCACTGTGCTAAATGCTTTACAAATATGATCCTTAAAAGAACCCTGAAGGGTAAGTGCCATTGTCATCCCCATTTTAGAGATGAGGAAACTGAGGCAGACTGAGGTTGTACCCAGGGTTACGTAGTAAGTGTCTGGGGTCAGACTCATGTCTTCTGGACTCCAGGCTCAGCATTCTATCCCCTGTGCTGCCTAATCAGGCAAATGGAGGAGAGAACTGGGAAGGTTTCTAGGGAGCAGGAAAATACACAGAAGTTAAGGAGAGACTGAAGATGAAAGAAAGAGAGAGGGATGGGATTATTGTGTACTCTTCCAGAGGGGAAGGGAGACAAAGGGAGGGGAAAAGGGCACAATTGGGAGGAGGACATTTGACCTTGGCAAGGCGAAAGGTCACTTCTTTATCAAACTGAAGCAAAGAAGGAGAAAATGGTGAATGATATCCAGAGTTGTGGGGTTGTATTTGTTTGTTTTTCTTGTTGTTTTGCTAGACTTTGTCAGGGGCAGCCAAGTAGCACAGTGGATAAAGCATCGGCCCTGGATTCAGGAGGACCTGAGTTCAAATCTCACCTCAGACACTTGAAACTTACTAGCTGTGTGACCCTGGGCAAGTCACTTAACTCTCATTGCCCCACAAAAAAGAAAAGAGAAGAAAAAGAGTAAATTGTGGTAGTGAGGGTCCAAGTGATATTAAAGAACAAATTTATTCTGGACCGAGTCAGCACCACTATGTGACTTCCTCCAATACCTCAAATAGTCCCATGATAGAAGGGCAGCTAGGTGATGCAGTGGATAAAGCACTGGCCCTGGATTCAGGAGGACTTGAGTTCAAATATGTCCTCAGACACTTGACACTTACTAGCTCTGTGACCCTGGGAAAGTCTCTTAACCCTTATTTCCCCACCAAAAAAAATTAAAATTGTAAAAAAATAGTGCAGTGAATAGAAGTAGAAGAGGTAGGTGGTAGTTATGATACAGGTTCAGGCTTTTGTAAGCATAGTGAATACCCTGGTCTCCTTTTCCTAGAGCAAGGCCAACTATATCACCCTCTTAAGGTTCTAGGAAGTCCCCTTGAGGGTTAGGATAGCTCTTCTCTAATGATATGGGCTTGACCCCCCATTCTGGTATGGTCTCTCTATTGTTAACTGCCAATAACTCGCAGCCCAGTTCCATTTAACCAACTAATATCAATTAGCTTTTGCAAAGAGATGTTTACCTGGAAGATATATTAATAACAGAAGTCTAAGCATTTTTCCTCAGCACCCAGGGAGGCAGACTCTATCTTCTACCACAATTGGTCTCTGGAGAGAGTGGGCTCAGACTTAGTGATGCTTCTACATGGCATCAGTCCCAGCATATTCACTTCCAAATTCAGCATCATTGCCTGATGAGACTTGGTACCTTAGGTACCACTAGGCTCTGTTCCTAAGGTTGCTGCTCTGGGAATCAATAGTGAAAACTCCAGCACCAACTCTAATGCTTGGGGCTTACTCTTAGGACCTTTAGAAACTCACAAGGTCATAACTTCCAATCTCCTTTGCCTAAAACAAAAGGAAAAAGAAAACACAAAAATGTCAAGAAAAGAACCAAGGCCCATATTCACAGACCACATGTCAGCTTTGGACAGAGAACAGGGATTCTTCTAGAATCTAGAAGGATCTTCTAGGATCTAGAAAGCTTCTAGAAGGGTCTCTCCTCTCTTACCGCAATGCTGCCAGGCAGGAAGGCTTCATATCAAAGGGAAAAGAGGGCAGGTTCTATTCACCTAGTGCCTTTGAATGCCACTCAGGCTATCCAGCCAATCAAAGCATCTCCTCTTCATCTAGTCGTAAGCTTACTGGAACCTGTTATGTAACATCTGTACAAGTTCTAAAGTCCACATGAGGATTCACTCAGAGGTACTGTGCACATGCTCTTAAGGACCAGGCTAAATGGCCAGTTTCTCGTTACAAAAGGTATGAGGACCAAGAAGACAAAAGGGCAAGGGATTTATTGAACACGGTAAAGTTAGGGCCAGTTAACTAGCTTTCAAGACTGGGAGTTCAGGGAAGAGTAGTTATAATAGAGCAGATGGTGGAACCCTGGCGCATGGGGGATCATGGCAAGGAGGAAGACTAGGTTGAAGAGTGAGGCATAGGAAGGAGTGGAAGGGTTCGGGGTCAGAGAGAGGATCTCCAAAGTAGGCTCTTGCAGATGAGGGGGAGTATGAGTCTAGTTGACCTAGAATGTTGGCATTCAAAGGCACCTGAGGACACAAACTGCTAAAGCTGAAAGTTAGGTGTGTAGCTCTGGACCTCCTGCTAACTCGCCGTGTGACCTGAGGCAACTCATGCCACTTCTCATTTTCCCCTTCATAAAACAAAGGTTGAACTCAATGGTCCCTCCATGTGCTTCTCCCTGTATGATTCCATGACTTGCTGCTTTACCCTGGCTCTGATTTACCATAGGTTCGATCCCATTTCCACTCTGTTCCCTATTGTTCCCAGTATTATATGGACATCTTTGATTCCGAAAACAGAACTGACTGTAGAGTTATACTCCTCTCAGTGATTTGATAATGGAATAATTTGAGCTCCCCACCCTCATCCCCACCCATGTAATTCCTGGAAAGCAGAACCATGGTGTTAGTCACCCACAGTGTCAGCCGGAGGGAGAAAACTCATGGGTCTCAGGTCCAAAAAACAGAATTTGAGAACTGGGAACTTTCTGTTCTAACCCAAAACACCCCCAGGCAGGTACTTGATCTCTTGACTTTCAGCACCAGACCAAATATATGCAAAGCCAAGAGATGAAAGACACTCTCCAAAGGGCAAAGGAGCAGGCTTCATTCTTTCTAGGCTGCGGTAATGAGTGGACAGGGCTCCTAACTAAACAGGTGCATGGATTCTTTCCAGTTATCCATTGTTGACATGTGTCAGATTGAGTAACTGAGGTCAGGATCTGGCTCCATTTTATTGTTCTCAAATGAGCCCTGAAAAAGTTATCATTTCCATTCCCTGGGCAGGCTGAGATATCCATCCAAAGCCCTTGAGACAGGAAGGAACATACCTTTCTCTGAAAGGTATCTAGAAGAGGAGATTCCCTTTCCTCTCCAAAAACCTACTCCTATAGAGAGAGCTATGATATAGAGGCTACCATACTGAGTTGGGAAGCAGGAAGACCACAGGTTCAAATCCCACCTCTGACACTTAATGACTTGGGACCCTGAACAAGGCAACAACCAACCCATAGACTGACTGCAATTTGTTTTGGTGATTCCCTTGGATATATTGCAACCTGTTACACAGTTTAATTCCAGGCAGAAGACTCCTTCCTGTCACACCTAACTAACCTTCCCGCTGCAGTCTGGGCTCTGTCCAAGGTTCTGTGTGCTATGTAGTGACAGAACAGACAGAAATAATATTCCATCCTCATATAATTGAGGATCATTACTGTGTCCCCTCAGCCTTGGAGTTTTCAAACTCATTGATCTCAGGTGGGGAGTGTTGGGGGCAAAGGGCAGATGCATTAAGAAATCTGAGGATGGAGCTCTTTCAGCTGGGGGAGGAGGAGAATCAAGGAAAGTTTCACAGAGAGGGGGCACAGGAGCTGAGCCTTGAGGGAAGAGTAATTAGAAAGGCAGAAAGAAGGACATTGTGTACTCCAGGCATGGAAGATCTCTAGGAGAATGGATGGCGGTTGGAGATGAAATGTCAAATTCAGGCAGCAGATAGTAGTCCAATTTGGCTAGACCATAGAGTGTGCAAAAGGGAAGGATGTAAAATGTGGAAGCCATATTGTGGAGGGTACTGGATGACAGGCTGAAGAATTTTTATCTTATCCTAAAGCTGGTAGGGAGCTATTCAAGGGCCTTAGTCAAGGGAAGAGAAATTGATCAGGAAGATGAGTTTAGCATCTGCATAAAGACTAGATGAGACTGTGAAAGACTTAGCTCTTCTCAGCAATGCAGTGATCCAACGCAATTCCAAAAGACGTATGATGGAAAATGTTCTCTGCATCCAGAAAAAGAACTATGGAGCCTGAATGCAGATCAAAGTATGCTATTTTCACTTTATTTGTTGTTGTTATTTTTTCTTTATTGTGAGGTTTCCCTTTTGTTCTGATTCTTCTTTTACAACATGACTAATATGGAAGTATGTTTTAAAAAAAGAATAGATTAGAAAGGAGATGTTGGAGGTAGGGGGAGGAGGGAGGGTGCTATTACAGTCCAGATAATAGTTAGGGCAGTGGCAATGTGAGTAGAGAGAAGGCGACAGAAGTCATTGGAACAGAATCCATAAGAGGTAGATTCACAGCTGATCGGGTGTGGGAGATGAGGATGAGAAACTGGATTGCTTCTCAAGATTGTCTCTCAAGTTGCTTCACCTCTCTGGGCCTCAGTTTCTTTGACTGTAAAATGAGGGAGTTGATTCCTTCCAGTTGCTCCTCTCTGACCTTTGATTCTAATTCAGTGTTCTTGACATCATAGCTTCTATTACTCCAATGTAGACCTGGATTCCTAACCCTTCCCTCCCTCTGCCCTTTTGTCTTACATTCCAGTTCCTAACTGTCTGTCTGATGTGAACACTGCCTACCTCAGTCTCTGACTCTTTGGGGCCTCCTGACTCTAGATTTTCAAGTCTAGCATCTGCTCCTAAGTGGTAAAGTCCATAACAAGATATCCCTTTTTATTCACACCCTTCCTTCCTATACACCAGGGGGATAAAACAAAAAGAAAAAAATCCTACATCTCTGGATGCTCTAATTGACCAGTTTAGATTTTGCAATGGGGAGAACTGAGATCATTTTGGGGGATACTGAAATACCCAGATAATTAAGACCAAACTTAATTTTTACCTTTGAATTAGCCTATCATTTGTTATTGTTCAGTCATGTCTGACTCAGCATGACCCCATTTGGGGTTGTATTGGCAAACATACTGAAGTGCTTTGTCATTTCCTTCTCCAGCTCATTTTACAGATGAGAAAACTGAGGGATAAATGACTTGCCCAGGGTCACAAAGCTAAAAAGTATCTGAGGCTGGGTTTGAACTCAGGTCTTCCTGATTCCAGGCCCAGGATGCCATGCCCTGTACCACTTAGCTGCCTTATTTAATATTCTCCCTTTAGAGTTAGCTCCTCGGGGAAGTTAGTTGGTATAGTAAATAAAGCACCTGTCCTAGATTCGGGAGGACCTAAGTTCAAATCTGGCCTCAGACACTTGACACAAGCTGTGTGACCCTGGGCAAGTCACTTAACCCTCATTGCTCTACAAAAAAACAAAAACAAAAACAGACCAAAGCCAAAGATTATTAGAGTTAGCTCCTCACCTCTCAGCTTTGTGTGTGTGTGTATTTGTGTGTGTGTGTGTTTTAGGGGGTGGCTGTATGTTTTACTGTTTGGGAGGGCAATTATCCATTTAAACAATTATCACAGGATGGAAGATTTAGAGCTGGAAGGAACCTTGGATGTCATGGAGTCCAACCCCTTCATTTTCTTGAGGCCCAGAAAGGTAAGTTGACCTGTCCAGGTTCACGCAGTCAACATCTGCCATAGGATTTGAAGCCAAGGTTTCCTGACTCTAAGCTCTATGCTCCAGCCACCATGCTGTATTTACTGAGAGTTTCCACTTTAGTTATTTCTCCATTCCCATTGTTGACTGTAGATATCGTGTCAGTTGTTCTTCTGAGTCTGATTATTTTATGAATATCTTCCCACCTAACCCTAAATTCCCCACATTTGCCATTTCGTGATGCATACTCCTATTTTGTTAAGTTCATAGAACTTTCCCCTATTAGGGAGGAAAGGAATGAGTGAGAGGCGGAGACATAGGAAGGAATGGGAAGGAGGGAAAAGGAAGATGGAAAGTGAGCAAGCAGGGAAGGCCAGGTGTGTTTTGAAAAACAAAAACAACCTTTTAAAACTCATGATGTAGGATCAGTTTACACCCTCTATTTGATACCAGGCTCCCTCCCCCTCACTAATCTGTTGTTTCTTTCTTCTGTTAACAGTTCTCAACCAAAATGGAGAGAGACAGAGAGAGACAGAGAGAGACAAAGAGAAACACTGTCAGCCTCTCTCAGAATGTGTTCATTTCTTTTTGGCCAATTAGTGATACAAATCATGTTCCAAATATTTTCTAGACCCAAGTATTTATTGAACACTTGCTTGTGTGCACGACCCTGTGAATGGCATACTGGGAAGAGAACAAAGCTAGAGAAAAAGCCATCCAGTTTTTTGAATGTCTTTCCTGGTCATTTTTACTAGTTCATCTTACTGTGTCCCCAGTAGGCTTAAGGACCTTATCACTCACTCCCTGATGTAAACCTGAATAGATCTGCATGGACACTGGGTATTTTGAAGTGAAGGATTTCTATATTTCCTTTGCCTCTCCCCACTCTCTTTGCCTCTTAACAAAACTAAACATATTATTGCTCACCCAGCATTCTTAGGACTTGTGATTCTCCCCAGGAGAAGTAACAGATCAGGAGTTTACCCAAAAGGTTCAGAAATGTGAAAGGGAACATATTTAATATCTGTAGGACCCCTCCTGCCCTCTTTAACTAGCCCGGGAACCTGTCTGCAGGTCTTCTCTTTTCAAGTAGGACCCTGGAAAACCCCATTCAGGAGGGATTAAATTCATTCACACAAAGCCCAATTTGAATCCAAGTCCTTTGCTTCTGAGGCAGCCAGATGGTATAGAGGATAGAGTGCTGGGCCAGCAGTCAGAAAGACTCATCTTCCTGAGTTTAAATCCTGCCTCGACACTTACTAGCTGTGTGACCTTGGGCAAGTCACTTAACCCCATTTGCCTCAGTTTCCCCATTTGTAGAATGAGCTAGAGAAGGAAATACAAAAACAACTTCAGCATCTCTGCTAAGAAAATCCCAAATGGGGTCACAAAGAGTCAAACACGACTAAACAGCAACAACAAACCTTGCTTCTAGATTCAGCATCTTCTAGAGCCACTGTGACATGCTGCCTCCTTCAACTAATACTTCTGATCTAATCAGGGCCTGGATAAAACGTTCATTTCTGTGCCTTCTAGACAAGCAGCCCCTGCTGTATTAGAGTTCGGCCTTGACTGTAGCACATGCAAGCTGAATGATCACAAAATAAATAACTGAGAAGAATTTTATAGCTTTAAAAATGCGCATCTTTATAACTTAGGACTTCCATACTTGAAGGACTTAGCCTTGGTCCTCCCCCAGGGATGCAAATCACAACTGCTCTCTAACTTAGTAAATGTTCTTTGGAGGGTGGCCCTGACTGAATAATTCATCACTTTGCAGCCAATCTGGTGATGGGCTTCACTGGGGGTTTCTCAAAGTCCCAGGGTGTGCTGGCATAGCCCTCAAGACTCAGTGTCACCTCTGAGGAATGGTGACACTTCAGGGTCAGGCTTTGTTCAGGTTTTACACTTGGAGGGGCAACTAGGTGGTGCTGCAGATAGAGCCCTGGTCCTAGAGTCAGGAGGACCTGAATTCAAATCCAGCCTTAATGACTTACTAGCTGTGTGACCCTGGGCAAGTCATTCAACTCTGGTTACAAATGTGAATTTATTTTTTTAAAGCAATATTAAAACTCATTTGGTTGAACCCCCCCTTCACTCTCCTTCCCACCTACATCTTTCCACTCGAGGCAGCTGCCTACCTTACCTACCCTATCCCTATATTCAGTTGCAAAAGCCAAGATCTAATTTATACAAATGAGGAAACTGAGGCTAAGAAGTGAAGTGTTTTTCTCAAGGTACATAGGAGGAGGAGCAAAAGAGAGAATTTTCCCTATGGGAGGGAAAGCTCAAGTCAATGTCAAAGACTTCCTCCATTCTCTCCATTTGCAGATACTTCCTCAGGGAAGGAAATCTTGTCATCTCTTCTGTAACCTCATCTTTATGACAGCAGGGAAACAAGCACTGACCTTGAGTCTAAGGACTGAGGTCTGAATTCCAGCTCTGTTGCTGAAAATAGCCTATGGCAAATTCTATGACCTGTCTGATCCTGGGGAAGTTAGTTACTCTCTCAGCCTTATTTTCTTCATCCATAAAATGGGCATAATAAAGCTTGTGCTATCTAGTAGCCAGAATTTCTTTTTAAAATAATAAACATTTTGGGGCAGCTAGGTGGTGCAGTGGACAAAGCACCTGCCCTGGATTCAGGAGGACCTGAGTTCAAATCTAGCCTTAGACACTTGACACTGACTAGCTGTGTGATCCTGGGCAAGTCACTTAACCCTCATTGCCCCTCAAAAAAAATAATAAACATTTTTATTTAAAGTTTTGAGTTCCAAACTTATCCTTCCCTCCCTCCCTTCCCCCTCCCTGAGGTGGTAAGCAGATATAAGTTATACATGTAAAACATTTTTATATTAGTCATTTTGTACAAGAAAACTTGAATAAAAGAAAAACTGAAAGCAAGTGAAAAGTAGCATGTTTCAGTCTGTGTTCCATCAACATTCCTTCTTTCTTTGGAGGTGGATAGAATGTTTCCTCAATAGTCCTTTGGGATTATCTTGGATCATTGTATTGCTGAGAATGGTTAAGTCATTCACAGTTCTTCATCAAACAATATTTCTGTCTGTGCACAATGTTCTCTTGGTTCTGCTCACTTCACTAGACATCAGTTCATATAAGTCTTACCAGGCCTTTCTGAAATCATCCTGCTTGTCATTTATTATAGCACAATAATATTATATCGTCATCATAAACCACAGCTTGTTCAGCCATTCCCCAATGGATGGGCATTCCTTCGATTTCTAATTCTTAGCCATCACAAAAAAGAGCTGCTCTAAATATTTTTGTACAAATAGGTCTTTTACTCTTTTGGGGAACGTCTTTGGGATATAAACCCAGCAGTGGTGTTGTTGGATCAAAGGGTGTGCACAGTTCTATAGCCCTTTGGGCTTTGTTCCAAACTGTAGGCAGAATTTCTACCACGCTCTAAAGTTTCAAAGCGTTTTCCTCCTGACAGACCCATGAGGCAGGTGGCACAAGTCTTAGCCTATTAAGGAGAGAGCCTGGCCCAATGGGGAGCTAATTAGACCTGGATCAGAATGCAGCCCCTGACATTTACTAGCTGTGTGAATGTGGCCAAATCATTGAACTTTTCTGAGCCTCAGTTTCTAGATCTGCAAAATGAGGATAATAATCTCAGTAGCCTCACTGGGTTGTTGTGAGGCTCACATGGCACAATTTATATGAAGTATTTGGTAAACTTTAAAGTGCTAAATGACTAATGGTTATTACTGTGGATTCAATGATCATTTTCATCCCCCAGCTTTGCATCCTCAGGATTCATTCCTCTTCCTCACTCCCTACCCCCAAAACCCATCCATAGCCAAGTCTTTCACAAGGTACCCCCACACCTTTCTCACATATTTTCCTTCTCTTCATCTATCTATTTCCCTGGTTCTGGCCCTGGAATCACCTCTCTCCTGGATTATTACAGCTCTCTCTCTTTCTGGGAAAATGAGGGTTAAGTGACTTGCCCAGGGTCACACAGCTAGTAAGTGGCAAGTGTCTGAGGCTGGATTTGAACTCAGGTCCTCCTGAATCCAGTGCTTTATCCACTGTGCCACCCAGCTGCCTCCACAGTCATCTCTTAATAGGGCTCCTCACATCCAATCCCTACTTCTGGGCAGCAGCCAAGATAATTTTCCCAAGTTCCAGATCTGACTATATTTCTCCATGGCATTGAACTCTTTCCTTGAAGATAAAAGTCTGACTCTTCCTCCTGCACTGAAAGTCCCCTGCAACCAAACTCATTTTATATTCTCCTTTTTAAATGTTCTAAGTGCCAGTCAAATCAATCTACATTTGATTCCTCACTGCGTCCCCAGCACTGCATTAAATCTTGGCTATTTCTGGAATTCCCACCATCTAGCCCCCATCTCTATCTCCCTCCCAGACTGTGCTCAGGCTGTGCTTAAAATACAGCCAATTATTAGTGCCTCTCCTCAGAATCCTTAGCTTTAGGGCTCAGTTAAATTGTCACCCATTCTAGCACTATAGCTACATGGTACAGTGGATAGAGCTCTGGGCTTGGAGTCAGGAAGACCTGAGTTCAAATCCTGCCTCAGATAGATCTTAGGCAAGTTACTTAACCTCTGTCTGCCTCAATTTCCTCATCTGTAAAATGGAGATAATAATTGTATCTACCTCCCAGGATTGTTGTATGAGGATCAAATGAGATAATATTTGTAAATTTCCTGGCATACAGTAGGCACTATATAAATTCTAATTAATTATCAATGAGGCCTTCTGTTGAGAGGCAGCAAGGCATAGTAGATGCATTTTCTGAATTTAACATCACAGAGCCACAAAATCTGAGAGTTGGAATGGACCCCAATGGCCATCTAATGTAATGTATAGCTGAAAGGAAGCATCCATATAACTAACAGAAGGATCTAGGTTCCAATTCTATGATGTAGGTGGCCATGGGGAAGTCACTTGATGACTTAGTGCCAATGTCCTCATCTGCAAAATGGTGGCAGTAAAAGCCACAGAAATTAACCTCACAAAGGATGTGGTTGTGATGCACATGTGATATGGCCTATGTAGCACAGTATAGTGGTATCAGTTATTGTTGTTGCTATTTGCTCCCTCCTTAAATTGCTTCATTATATCTACATTTAGTAGATTGTAATCTCCATGAGGGCAGAGACATTTTAATCTTGGTCTCTGTAGCCTCTGTGCTTAGTCAACACTTGTTGATAGATTGAATGATGGAGGGTAGGGGAAGTTTTTATATTTTGTCTTTGTATTCCCAGTGTTTGTAGTAGGCATTATCCATGTAAGGTGTTTAATACCTGCTTGTTGAACTGAATTAAAAGTGTAATATTTGTGGTTGTGTGTGCATGCAGCGTCAGATACCCTTGACATCTCTCATTAGTACCCTTTTCTCCTATCTTCTTTTTTGCTGCAGATTTAATCAGATGCACCCTCTATGTTATAACAATTAGCTTATAAGAAATATAATGGCCTCTTACACTAGCAAACTAAAAGTTAGTAGCACAATCTCATTTGCTCAGAGCCCTGGGTTATGAAAATTCTTAACATGCAAGCAAAAATTTGGCTTTAGGTTCTCATTTAAATTAGGGGTCAGCTGGCTTATTTTTGTCTGAGGCAAAAATTAGGCTATGGGAAATGTTTAGGTGGAAGAAGTTAGTAGAATATATTGGAATGTCTGTTTCTAGGCAGGCAAGTAGTGGAGGGGAATTTGGGGAAAGAGCTAACCTTTTTCAAGAAACTTCTCTCAGCTCTTGAAGAGTTGAATACAACTGGTAGCTTTAGCCTTAGCCTTTGGCTCTGATTTTCTACCAGGAAAAGGCCAATGACCCCTCTTTCACTTTTTCCTTTCTCTGTTGCCCCTATGGTACTTATTCTTTTTTTGTGCCTTTCTATTTTTAATATTTTATTTTTTCCAATTATGTATAAAGATAGTTGTCAGCATTCATTTTGGGAGGGGGGGGCAATGAGGGTTAAGTGACTTGCCCAGGATCACACACATAGTAAGTGTCAAGTGTCTGAAGTCGGATTTGAACTCAGGTCCTCTTGAATCCAGGGCCAGGGCCCTTCAGCATTCATTTTTATAAGATTTTGAGTTCCAACTTTTTCTCCCTCCTTCCCTGCCCCTTTCCCTAAGAGCAAGCAATATGATCTAAGTTATAGAGTACAATCATATTAAACATATTTCCACATTAGTCATGTTGTGAGAAAAGAATAAGAACAAAGGGAAAAACCACAAGAAAGAAGAAACAAAAAACATCAGAACAAAGTGAACATAGTATGCTTCAATCTGCATTCAGATTCTACAATTCTTTTTCTGAATGTGGAGAGTATTTTCCACCATGAATCTTTTGGCATTGTCTTGGATCATTTTATTGCTGAGAAGAGCTAATTCTATCACAGTTGTTCATCACACAATATTGCTGTTACTGTGTACAGTGTTTTCCTGGTACTGCTCACTTCACTCAGCATTGATCTGTTTACGTAAGTCTTTCAAGGTTTTTCTGAAATCAGCCCGGTCAGCATTTCTTATAGCACAATAGCATTCTATTCCATTCATATATCACAACTTGTTCAGCCATTTCCCACTTGACGGATATCCCCTCCATTTCCAATTCTTTGTCACCACAAAAAGTGTGGTACTTGGGGCAGCTAGATGGCACAGTGGATAGAGCACTGGCCCTGGATTCAGGAGTACCTGAGTTCAAATCCGGCCTCAGACACTTACCACTTACTAGCTGTGTGACCCTGGGCAAGTCACTTAACCCCAATTGCCTCAGCAAATAAAAAAAAAAAGTGTGGTACTTAAGCTTGCCAGCTCCACTCATTAACTCCTGGGCACAGCTTGGGAAGTTGTTCCCCCAATGTTGATATTGCTGCACAGTTCCTGGTGTATTTATTCCTTCCTTACAGTCTGTTTCAATAGTGTGTGTGTGTGTGTGTGTGTGTGTGTGTGTGTGTGTGTCCCTTTAAGGATTCTGGAGCATAATTTTATTTTACCTTTGGGTTCAAAGATCATGGCAGTCCCAAACTGCTCCCTATTACAAAATTACTATGCAAGGACAAGCTTTTAGTATTCCTTAGAAATAGGAGAAAAATGGCTAGCTACACAGGTTTATTCTTTAAAAATTAGTTTATCTTTATTAGCATTCAGGGTCTCTAAGAGCAAATACCTGATCATTTGTGTTTGTTCTCCTATGTGGAGCTCAGTAAGAAGCAAGCTGGAAGATGGTGCAGACAAGTCACTGGGCTTGCAGTTGGGAAGACCACATGCAATATAAGACTTATGAGCTGGATAGCCTTGGGCTATTCTCTTCATCTCTGCCTCAGTTTATCCATATGTAAAATAAGAGTCTCGTACTGTAACTTATGGCCTCTAATGTCCCTTTCAACTGTTAATCTGTGATCCTTTATTAAAAACAGAGAAACATTGGTCCCATGTTTGCTCAAGTTTTCCTTACTTCCTTTAGGCATGCCCTTACTTCCAACTGACCTTGCAGTGGAGAAGCCTGCCTCAGATTTTGTTCCAGGTTGAGGATTTTATTATTTGGAAAATGGGGCTCAGCCTGCCTACCTGCAGAGTGATTGCTGAGAGGAACCATAAACATGCATTGGGAAAACCTGGGAAATGATTTATGAGGCAAGATTAAAGGAACTAAATCTGACCCGCTGGTTTGAGTGATGACTAAGGAAAGGGCCGATAACAGCCAAGCAAACATGCCTCTAGTCTCGAAATATCTAGGAGGAGAGAGGGTCATAAGGAGGGGTGGGACGTGATTCCTGCCAGGCTTGGGGGGGGGCACCAGAAAAACACTGAAGCATCTCTGGGTTTTGTCCGAGTGCTGAGTATAGCCTACCCATTGTGCCCTTTTACGGGCGAGGAAAACTGAGGCAGTGAGCTAATGGGACTGGTCTTAGCTGAGATCAGCCAAGGAACAAGCAAGAGCCAAAACCTCTAAGCTGCCCCTGTAGCTAGGAGTAATGGGATAAGAATTTAGACTGGACCCTTGGGAAAAATTCCTGAGGGTGAACAGTCTTCGGTGACTACTACAGGAGTGACCTCTCAGGAGTGGGGGAGGTCTGGAAAACTCTTTCAAGTTAGAAGGGATCTGAGATGGTGGTTCATCCAACTCTGCCTTTTTACAAAGGGAAACTCAGGCTCAGAGAGAAGGCAGTGTGGTATCACAAGCAGAGTATAATGAATTGAAGGCACAAAAACCTACCGGGCTCCAATTCCTTCTCAGACAAATAGCTTTATTTCCTTAGCCTAAAAGCACCCACTTCACAGGGTTGCTGTAGGGTTTAGATGAGAGAATATGTGAAAAGCCTATTTTGAAACACAGAATATCAATGTCAACTTTTATTATTCTTATCCTCATTATCCTCATTATTATTATGGCCTGAGGTCACATAGTTAGATACAAAGCTGAAACTAGAACTCATAACTCCTGCTTCCCAGCCACTCTTTCTATATATAACACAATGAGAAGGGCTTAGAAAGAATAATAATAATAGCTCACATTAGTATGGAAGTTAAAAATGTGCAGTTTCCCCCCAATAATACAGTCAATCAATCAAAATACTGTAATTAGGCACCTACTATGTGCAAAGCTCTCAAGAAGTTTCCTTGCTGGGATTCGAATAGGCAATGGGGAAACAAAACTATCACTCTTTGCAGATGATTTGATGGTATACTTGGGAATCAATTAAAAAACCAGTTGAAATAACTTACAACGTTCACAAAGTTGTAAGATACAAAATAAACCCACATAATATCAGCATTTCTATATATATTACCAACAAAGTCCAGTAGCAAGAAATAGAAAGACAATTCCATTTAAAATAACTGTATTTTAATATAAAATGTAAGATTAATATCATAAAATATATCATAAAATAAATATAAAATACTTGGGAGTCTATTTGTTGAGACAAACCCCAAAGTTATATAAACACAATTTTTAAAAAACACTTCACACAAATAAATGCGGATCTAGACAATTAGAAAATATTAATTGCATATTAGGTAGGCTGAGCCAATATACTAAAAATGACAATTTTACCTAAATTACTATACATATTCAGTGTCATACCAATAAAACAACCAAAAAATTATTTTTTAAACCTAGAAGAAAGAATAACAAAACTCATCTGGAAGAACAAAAGGTCAAGAATATCAAGGGAGAAAATAATACTGTACCAGATCTCAAATTGTACATAATCATCAAAATAATCTGGTACTGGCTATGAAATAGAGTGGCAGATGAGTGGAATAAATTAGTTATATGACCATAGTAATCTAGTGTTTGATAAATGCAAAAATCCAGACTTTTGGGACAAGAGCTCACTATTTGACAAAAACTGCTGGGAAAACTGGAAAGCAGTTTGGCAGAAACTAGGTAGAAAACAACATCTCACACTGTATATACTAAGATAAGGTCAAAATGGTTACATGATTTAAATTTAAAATGTGATATCAAAAGCAAATTAGGGGAGTGTAAAAGAATTTACCTGTCAGATCTGTGGATAAGGGAAAAATTTATTACCAAATAAGAGACAGAGAAAATTACAGGATATAAAGTGAATAATTTTGGTTACATTAAATTTAAAAGTTTTTTGCATAAACAAACCCAGTGCAACCAAGATTAGAAGAAAAACATAAAACTGGGGAAAAAATTATAGCAAGTTTCTCTGATAAAGATCTTGTCTCTCAAATATGTAGAGAACTGAGTCAAATTTATAATAATGAGTCACTCACTAATTGATAAATGATAACTTCATAAAAGATACGAACAGGCAGTTTTCAGATGAAATTAAAGCTATCTATAGTCATATGAAAAAATGCCCTAACTCACTATTGATTAGAGAAATGAAAATTAAAATAACTCTGGGGTTCTACCTCACACCTCTCAGATTGGCTAATATGACAGAAAATGACAAATGTTGGAGGGGATGTTGGGAAAATTGGGACACTAATGCACCATTGGTAGAGTTCTGAACTGATCCAACAATTCTGGAGAGCAATTTGAAACTAGGCCCAAAGGGCTATAAGATTGTGCATATTCTTTGATTCACTATTACCATATAGGTCTGTATCCCAAAGAGATTTTTTTTTTTTAAAAAGGAAAATGACCTATGTGTACAAAAAATATTTTTATTATGCCAAAGAACTGGAAATTGAGGAGATACCCATCAACTGGGAAATGCCTGAACAATTTTTGGTGCTTGACTGTAATGGAATACTCTTGTACTATAAGAAATGATGTGCAAGATGCTTTCAGAAAACATGAACTGATGCAAATTAAAGTGAGAAGAACCTGAAGAACATTGTACACAGTAGAAGGACTATTGTATGATGATCAATTGTGAATGACTTAGCTATTCTCAGCAACAATGATCCAAAATAATTCTGAAGGACCTATGATAAAATACTATACACCTCCAGAGAAAGAACTGATGGAATCAGAATGAAGATTGAACCATACTGTTCTTTTACTTTCTTTCTTTTTCAGTTTTGTTTGTGCTTTCTTTTACAACATGACTAATATGGAAATATGTTTTGCATGACTGTACATGAAGGGAGTGTGGTAGAGAATTTGGAACTCAAAGTTGTTAAAGGAGAAGAAGAAGAGGAGGAGGAGGAGGAAGAAGAAGAGCTTAAAATGGTTTTTATATGTAATTGGGAAAAAATAAAATTTTAAAATAAAAAAAGAAATTTCCTTCCTAATTCTTCTAATTCACAGATAATTATGAGATAATCTGAGGAGTTATAATGCCAACAAGTAGGGAGATATCAGGACATTCTTCCAGTGGGATGTGGTTGCTCTACCTTGAAGTACAATTCTAATTCCAAAAGCTTGGAGGGAAGGGGAAGTACATTTCAGGTAGGTGGGGTGGAAGATGGAAAACTAAGCCCAGGAACAGCAAGTAGGCCAATTGGGTGGAATAGAGAATGCAAGAACAGAAATAATGTGAAACTAGTCTGGAACCAGGCTCTGAAAGGCTTTAAATTCCTAGCTGAGAAGTTTCTGAGAGGCCATAGGGAGCCATTGAAGATTCATGAACATGGGGAATAACAGATAAACCTGTTTCTTAGGAAGATTATATGTATGATTATTCCCATTTTATAGGTGATAAAATATCAGAAAGCTGCACTGGGGGCAGGAGTGTTTCAGGGCTTGGCACCTGTGACTTTCCAGGTGTTGTAATTCTGGTTTTAGCCCATTCTGTTTACCCTCATCTGTGCCTCAGCAAATGAAGGCATGCTCATGTTCGATGTTGTCAAGTATGTATGTGCCTTAGTTAAAAGATTCATGGTTCCCTCTCATTCTAAAATTCTATAAAACTGATGGAAAGAACCCAGGGCTGGAGTCATTGCAACCAGGTTCTTGTTTCTGATCTTCTGATCACTTGTGTGACCCTGGACACATCCAGCATCCCCCCTGGCCCTTAGTTTTCATATCTTTAAAATGAGGACAGAAGGATGAAATGAGTTAAAAGGCTTTTTGATCTAATCTTATATGACCAGCTCAATTGCCAATTTCTCCATGATGCCTCCCCCATGTCACCCTCACTGATCTTCTGCTTCTCTGAATTCCTGTTAACAGTCATAAACCAGACTACAATTTACTAAATGTCACCTCTTCCAGGTAGCCTCCCCTGATCACTACAGCCCAGAATGATCAGTTGTTTCAGCTTATTGAGGACATAGCATATTCGGTTATACCTTCCACACTGAGGGGGTTAGGGGCACATAGCTACTATGATCTGGAAATCCTTGCAAAATTTTTTGGCCTTCCCTTCATAATAGAGAAGTCTGAATTTTTTTCCTGATCTTTTATGGGATATTTATAATACCTTATTATAAAATGTGGGTTGATATTATATAGTACTTTACATATGTTTTTATGCATTTCTGAGTTTCTAAACTTTTCTGTGTTGTCTGGGGCTTCCACAAAACTCCCAAAACATTCCCATTTACTTTCTTATGCTGACCCGTGATATAGTGAAACCACAATGGAGAAAGTTGAGATGTGAAAGGGATAACGGCACTGCACTGTAACATTATATTCCCCAGGGCCTAACACAGGGCTTGGGTGTGTGATAGGTACCCACCTTTTTTGTTGTTGTTCAGTCATTTTAGTCAAGTTCAACTCTTTGTGACTCATTGGCAAAGATTCTGGCATGATTTGTCATTTCCTTTTCTAGCTCATTTTACAGATGAGGAAACTAAGGCAAACAGGGTTAAGTGACTTGCCTAGGTTCACACAGCTAGTAAGTATCTGAGGCCCAAATTGAACTCAGGTTTTCCTGATTCCTTAGTGGGTTTCTCCCCAGGCCTAGCACTCTATCCACTGCACCACCTAGCTGCCCAACCCAGTATACACACACACACACACACACACACACACACACACACACATATATATATATATATATATATATATATATATATATATATATATATACACATATAGAGGCAGCTAGGTGGTGCAGTGGATAGAGCACCAGCCCTGGAGTCAGGAGGACCTGAGTTCAAATCCTCCCTCAGACACTTGAAACTTACTAGCTGTGTGACCCTGGGCAAGTCACTTAACCCCAATTGCCTCAACAAACAAACAAAAATAACAACAACAACAACAATATATATATATATATATATATATATACACATATAAATACACATACATGTGTATATGCATATGTATTTATAAAAACTTACATTTTTCTATTACTTTTAAAGTTTACAGAATGTTCCCCTTCAATGCCACCCCCAAACCTGTGAGAAAGTGTATGTATTATCTCTATTTGACAGGTAATAAAATACTAAATGCTAAAGCAAATAAATAACTCCCTGTGCCTCAATTTCTTCATCTATAAATTGAATGGTTTGGATTAGAGGATATTTTAGATCCCTTCCAGCTCTAAATCTGTAATCCAGTTAATAATGGTGGTGGTGGTGGTGGTAGTGGTAGTAATAGCAGTAGTAGTGGTGGTGGTGGTAGTGGTAGTAGTAGCAGTAGTAGTGGTGGTGGTGGTAGTGGTAGTGGTAGCAGTAGTGGTGGTGGTGGTGGTGGTGGTAGTGGTAGTAGTAGCAGTAGTGGTAGTGGTGGTGGTGGTGGTAGTGGTAGTAGTAGCGGTAGTGGTGGTGGTGGTGGTAGTGGTAGTAGTAGCAGTAGTGGTGGTGGTAGTAGTGGTAGTAGTAGCAGTAGTGGTGGTGGTGGTGGTAGTGGTAGTGGTAGCAGTAGTGGTGGTGGTAGTAGTGGTAGTGGTAGCAGTAGTGGTGGTGGTGGTGGTAGTGGTAGTGGTAGCAGTAGTGGTGGTGGTGGTAGTGGTAGTGGTAGCAGTAGTGGTGGTGGTGTTAGTAGTGGTAGTAGTAGCAGTAGTGGTGGTGGTGGTGGTAGTAGTAGTAGTAGCAGTAGTGGTGGTGGTGGTGGTAGTGGTAGTGGTAGCAGTAGTGGTGGTGGTAGTAGTGGTAGTAGTAGCAGTAGTGATGGTGGTGGTAGTGGTAGTGGTAGTAGTAGTAGTAGTGGTGGTGGTGGTGGTAGTGGTAGTAGTAGCAGTAGTGGTGGTGGTGGTAGTAGTGGTAGTAGTAGCAGTAGTGGTGGTGGTGGTGGTAGTGGTAGTGGTAGCAGTAGTGGTGGTGGTAGTAGTGGTAGTAGTAGCAGTAGTGATGGTGGTGGTAGTGGTAGTGGTAGTAGTAGTAGTGGTGGTGGTGGTGGTGGTAGTGGTAGTAGTAGCAGTAGTGGTGGTGGTGGTGGTGGTAGTAGTGGTAGTAGTAGCAGTAGTGGTGGTGGTGGTGGTAGTAGTAGTAGTAGCAGTAGTAGTGGTGGTGGTGGTGGTAGTGGTAGTAGTAGCAGTAGTGGTGGTGGTAGTGGTAGTAGTAGTAGTAGTAGTTGTTGTTGTTGTTGTAGTTGTAGTAGTAGTAAGCATTTATTTAACTCTTTCAGGAAGCTAGGTAGCTCAGTTGATAAGACACTGGTCCTGGATTCAGGAGGACCTGAGTTCAAATCCAACCTCAGATACTTGATATTAGCTCTGTGACCCTGGGCAAATCACTTAACCCTCATTGCCCCACCAAAAAAAAAATAAAAATAAAAAAAGGAAAATATCTAACTCTTTCAAGTTTACAAAGCGGTTTACAAATATCATCTCCTTTGGTCCTCACAAAAACCCTGGAAGGTAGGAGCTATTAATATCCCCCTTTTAAAGATAAGGAAACTTGAGGCCAACAAAGGTGAAATGATTTACCTAGGGCCACTCAGCTAGTAAATGACTGAGGCTGGATTTGCCCTGATTCTGGGTCTGGTACTCTACACACTGTGCCACCTAGCTTTGTCCTAGTACTAAGTGATCTTAGTCACTCAGAAAGTTAGAATAATGTAAGAAAGTAAGAGATGAGAGTTGAATTCATTTCTCTTCACTTCAGATTTAATGCTACTCCCACTATAGCACACTGCTCCTCCAGACTCACAGGAGCCTTAGAGAACACAATGTTAGCTTAGTGTGTCAAAATACAGAAGGTCAGAGCTGGGAGGTTCTTTAGAGATCATTGTATTCAACGTTCTCATTTTGTTAAAAACAAAAAAAGGGGGGGGGGAACTGAGGCCCTCTTAAGTGACTTTGCCAAAGTCACAGAGGCAGTAAGTGATTTTTGAGCCCTGGACCCATGTGTCTAAATTTGCTTCTTTTTACCCTATGGCATACTGTTGAATAAACGAGTGAATGAATAGGTCAGATCAAGAGACAATGTAGTAGAGGCAGCTAGGTGGTGCAGTGGATAGAGCACCAGTCCTGGATTCAGGAAGACCTGCGTTCAAATCCGGCCTCAGACACTTAACTCTTACTAGCTGTGTGATCCTGGGCAAGTCACTTAACCCCAATTGCCTCAGAGAGAGAGAGAGAGAGAGAGAGAGAGAGAGAGAGAGAGAGAGAGAGAGAGAGAGAGAGAGAGAGAGAGAGAGAATGTAGTAAAACAAAATGGTGGACACAACTCATCCCCCAGGTGCTAGTGTGGACTCTTCTGGGAGCAGGCTCAGTTTTTTAAAGTCCTGATATCATAGCATGGAACTCCATACCTCTGACTAGTTTAGGGATCATCTACAAGGGCTGGGGATTGGTCAAGGAATAGGTGTGCTGGAGCCAACTGAGCCAGGGAAGTGATTGTTTGAAATTGTCGTTGTGAGAATTTACACCTTGGAAATGGACAAATGCTACCAATCATGACTTGATTTATTGTTGATTGTCTAGACTTTAAAAACTGATGGAGAAAATGTTAATAACACACATTAAACTTAAAAGTGTGTCTCAGGCATCTTTTCTCCCTCTTTTTCCTAGAGAGCTGGTTGTTGAATATTTACCAGCACACTTATGGGTCCAAGGACAGGCACTGCCCCTACCCCCAAGAGCTGAGGCAGAGAGAAGACCAGGGGTTGAGGTGGGGTCCCTAAGACTTGGAATCAGTAGGAGTGGAGGGGTGGTGGAAATAACACTGGACTTGGAGTCAGGAGAGCTGAGATCTAGGCACAGTTCTGCCATTAACTGGTTATGTAATCTAGGGTGAATGACCTCATTTCTTTGGGGCTCAGTTTCCTCAGCTGTAAAATGAAGAGTTTGAACTTAGAAATGGCCAATTAATCTCTAAAGTTTCTTCCAGCTCCAATAGTCTTCTTTCCCAGGCCCCTTCCAGCACTAACTTTCTACATTCCGAGGATCCTTCCAGCCCTGACATTCTAAGACCATACAATTCTAGGTACAGGCACAGTTCACTGCTCTCCCAATTCTCCCTTCTCAAAAGACACGCCTTTTGGGGATCCAATCAGGGCCAAGGGCTCCAGGATCAGGCCATAAGTGGGAACAAAATTGTCACTGCGTTTGCCTCTGTGGTCTTTGTTTATTGTCTGAGTGCTAGAAATATTTTGAATTGTTTTGTTTGGGGAGGGGAAAAAAATAACCAAATTTAAAAAAAAAAGTAACTTCCATGAAAGGCCCAGTCCTGGTATGAAAAGGGGAAAGGACAAATAGTATTTTGGAGCCTTGTGAAAGTAGACTTTTCTCTGCATGATGGAAAGGCAGGAAGTCCAGAAGCATGGAATCAGATACTGCTAAGAGTCTGGAGTCTC
Source organism: Dromiciops gliroides (assembly GCF_019393635.1). NCBI lineage: Eukaryota > Metazoa > Chordata > Mammalia > Microbiotheria > Microbiotheriidae > Dromiciops > Dromiciops gliroides. The sequence goes on from NC_057861.1 coordinate 704,597,021, forward strand.
ACCCTTCAGCTCACCCTAGCCCTTCATTTAATACAGGGAGAAACTCCAGAGAGGTGAAGTCATTAGCTCAGGTGTTTCTTAGTTATAGACTTGGGACCAGAGGCCAAATCTCCTTCCCTCAGGGATAGAGTTGTTTCCCACCACTCTGTGCATCAGGATTTTTTGGGTCAATTTACTTTTTCTCCCACCTCCCCATCCCTTTTGGATTAACTGCTAAGCATCCAGCTAAATGCTGGACTGGAGATAGAGAAGGAAAAGGCAGAACCCCTACCCCTCAAAGAGTTGACAATCAGTCAGGTGGCTCAACTGTGCTCTCCATTCAAAAGTCTGTAGGGCCTCAGAGGAGAGGCCAGCAACAGGAGAGCTTCCCGAAGATGGTGGTATCTGAGATGGCTGTTAGATGCTGTCAATCAACCAACCAAGCAATCAACATTTATCAAGGGTCTACTGGGTACCAGGCAGCATTTCATGCCAGCAGACTACTGTCTGACCTGCCTTAGCATTTCAGAAACCCTGGAGAGCTACTTCATCCCACTGAAGGCTGGGAATATAGGACATGGAAGGTTATTGATCTTATCATTAATTTGGAAAGGTAAGAGACACTTAGTAGCCCTCATTAAAATCCAGCATCATCACTCTCTCCCTCTCTCTCCACCCCCCCCTCAGGATTATTTTAGAGTTGGAAAAGACCTGAGAAATCACCTGGTTCAACCCCTCCCCTCTCATTTTATAGAGGAGGAAACGGGCCCAAAGAAGAGAAATAAATAATGAATTTCTAGAGGAAGTAAATGGAAGAAAAAAGATTTGAACCCAGGTTTTCTGAATAAAATTTTAAAAATTCATAGCTCTTATCACTCCATTCTCCAATGAGTCTCCCTATTCTACCCATCCACCTACAAGGACACCTACATCCCCTCCTACTTTCCCACTGGGATATAATTTCCTTGCAAGCAAGGGCTATCTTTGATTTTGTATTTGTATCCCAAGAACTTTGCAAGGTAACTGATATATAGTAAGAATTTATTCAGGGCAGCTCGATGGCTTCAGTGGATAGAGCATGGGGCATGAATCAGAAACAGAGTTCAAATCGGGCCTCAGACACTTACTAGCTATTTGACCCTGGGCAAATCACTTCACCCTATCTGCCTCAATGTCTTCATCTGTAAAATGAGCTAGAAAAGGAAATGGCAAAGCACTCCAGTATCTTTGCCAAGAAAACACTAGATGTGGTTCACCCATGAAAAGTCAAACACAACCACCACCAACAAGCATTTAATAAGTGCTTTTTAATTCATTCATTCAACCTAACTACTTAATTAACTATCTCAACTGGTTTCCTCCTGCTAGTACCTCCTCATCCTTTTTCAACATCTAATCTTTTGAATGGGTAGCTTGTTGAACTGATTGGGTTGTGAACACCTTTGTGTGTGCTTTTGTAGGTCAACACTTGGGTCTGGAAACCACTTTTCTCATGGTGGTGGTGTTGGTGGGGGTATTTATGTATATGTGTGTGTGTCTGTGTGTCTGTGTGTCCGTGTGTGTGTATGGGATGTTCCCAGTTTCACAGGAGGCTTGTGGGATGAAGGAGGGGTGCTTTTTTCTTTTTCATCAGGACTATCATGGAGAGTGGAGCAGGAGACATTGGCTCCCTGAGATAGACAGCTGAGTCTAGGCCTTTCTCTCTCTCTCTTCACTAAATTCTTATTCTCCTTAATAAATGCTTAAAAGTCTAAACTCTTGCTAAAGCTTCTAATTTAATGGTGACCACTCATTAGATATTTTAGATAGTATAGCTAGAATTTTAGCCCCTTACACCTTCCAGTTGTAGATGTTTTAATATATGCATATGTGTATATATATATATATACACATGTATTATATATACATATATGTGTGTGTATATGCATATGTCCATCTGTGCTTACAGTGTATACGTCTGTATGTGTGTTGGTACTTGAATACAAGTGTTCTGTTTGAGTGTTTGTATGTTACACACACATTTGTTGAGTGAATGACACTATGTTTGTGCCTCGTGGAACTGGATGCTTGTGCATGTTTACACAGAAATCAATCAATATTCATTAAACACCCACTGTGTGCCAGGCACCGTACTAAGCAATGGGAATACAAAAACAGGTAGTCCCTGCCTTCAAGAACCTTACAATCTCATAGCAGAAGCTTACTACCTAACATCATAAGTAGGTCTATATCTCCAGCATTAACATTCTCCTTTGGTGTAGAGCAGGGACTTGTGATTTGCTGTTCTCAAAAGAACTGGAATTCGAGATCCTGAAATCTGACCACCCCAGGAATAATGGGTGTAGTTTTGGGAGATACCTTTAAAGAAGGTCATTGACAAGCTGGATGGAATCCAGAGGAGCATGACCAGAGGTGGTGAAGGGTCTGGAAACCCGGTTATACAAGGAGCTGGGGGGTGTTTAGTCTGGAGAATAGAAGACTTAGGGAGGAGGGAACATGATAGCAGCCTTCAAATACTTGAAAGCCTGTCATGTGGAAGACAGAGTATACTTAATCTAGGTGGCCCCACAGGGTAGCATTAGGAAGATTTCAGCTCCATCTAAGCTGATTTCTAACAATTAAGAGTTATTCAACATCCGAATGGGCTGCCTTGGCTAATAATCCTGGACTCTTGGTCATTGGATGTATTCAAGCAGAGATTGGAAGACCATCTACCTGTGAGGCATATCCTGAAGAAGATTCTCAGCACAAGGTGGGAGGAATGACAAGAGGAGCTTTGAGGTCACTTGCAACCCTAAGATTTCTGATTTGAAAATCCCATGATTCTATGATCTTCATATTGATCCTAGGCTATCCTTTCTTACTCTGGGGATACACAGAAAATTCCTACCCACAAGGTAGGGAGGGAAGCAAGTCTCAAGTCCTGAATACAAAACAATATTTTGTTTTCTTCACAAAGACAAACCATTCCCCATTCTTTGTCTCATCCCAGAAAAAGCTGACTTTGTTTCTCTCTGTTCCACCTTAAGTCTCCTGCCTCCCTATATTCAGTTCTTAAAGGGAACAGAAGGCCAAATTGACCATTGTCCCCTCCCACCCGATCCCAACCCAAGAAGGATAATATCCCCCCTCCTCTGTCTAGGCTATGGGTGCTGGGGCAGGGAGAGTGAGAAACCCAGCTAAGGCAGGGTTGTTGTCGAAGAGGGAAGCCTGTGAGTGCAGAGGCTGGTGCTGCCTGCCTGATGGTCTCCTGATCTTCCAAACATGCTATGCTCCCTCCTGCCTTGGCACAGCTGTGTCCAAACCTTCCTCTGACCACTCCAAACTTCATTTAATTTCCTGAACTGCTTCCCATACCACCTTCTCTCTGTACTGTATTAGTTGTTTGTAAGTCTCTTGATTACAAGCTGCCATATACCATTGGATGAGCCTCCAACAACTGCCTAAGGGCAGGCAAGGCTCCCTTCTGACACCCTACACTGGGGCTAGGCACACAGAAGATAGCAGGTACTTAGCCACTGATTGAATAACCATGACCTTGGTTGGCAGAGCCAGAAGAGCTTGTTTAAATCCCTGAATCCATTTTTCTAAAAGTGCCGGCAGCTGCCTTAGAGCTGTTAATCAATGAATCCATTAAGTTAAGGAAGTGATTGTTAAGAGTTGAAAACATGAAACCCTTGGAGGTCCCTCCTGGATTGCAGGGGGCTGTCTTACTTTTCATTTGTACCCCAGCCTAGGGTCTGGTGCATAGGAGACACTTAATCTGTGTTTGTGGCTTGCTTATAGATTCTCATTCACAGAAACAGAGTTAGAGGAGTTCAGAGTCAGGAGGGACCCCAGAAAAATAACAAGAAAACATGGAAAGTTAGGGCCAGGAAGGACCTTAGATCATAGACTATCTGAGCTGTGAGGGGCCTTAGAAAAAGGAGCTTGAGAACTACCTGGGAACCAGCTCTATCAGAGCTGAAAGGCTCTTAGAGGTCACTTAATTCAACCCACCTGTTGACAGGTGAGTAGACTGCAGGCAGAAGAACAGAAGTGACTCTTTCAAGATCAGACAGTGAATTACTCAGCAGAAGTTGGTCTCCGGATTGTTTTGTGTGCTCTACATACCAATTACTTTTTCTTCTTAATATATTGATATGCTAAAATGATAGGGGGAAGGGAGGGAGGGAAGGAAGGACAAAATTTGGAATGCAAAACTTAAAAGAAAAAAACAAATGTTAAAATTTGGTTTCCTATGTAATTGGAGAAAAAAAAATTCTGTTGTTTTTTTGTTTTGGTTTGTTTTGGTGAGGCAATTGGGGTTAAGTGACCTGCCCAGGGTCACACAGCTAGTTAAGTGTCAAGTGTCTGAGGCCGGATTTGAACTCAGGTCCTCCTGAATCCAGGACCAGTACTCTATCCACTGCGCCACCTAGCTGCCCCACGCCCAAAAAATTTTTAATAAAAATAATGGTGCATCTCTTTTTAGAACTTCTATTCTCAGTGAGATTTCTACCCTAAGATCACTGTGGCTTTCTTCCTATCAGATCAAATAGTCCTGATTACCCTCCATCTTACTGTCAGATTTAACCCTGTCCTTTAACTTTTTCTGAAACTCTTCTCTGAGTTTCCTTAGTTTCCCTCCTATTTCTCTGATATCTCCTTTTTTCTCCTCTTTTGTTGCCTCCTCCTCCTCTTCTTCTTCTTCCTCTTCCTCCTTCTCCTCTTGGATACCACCTCACCTCAGGGCCTATGAAGCTCTGGTCCTGTATTCCAAAACATTCATTCATGGAGTGAGGGTGGGAAACAGAGCAGAGTCTGGGCTCTCTGCTGCCTTTCCTTGGCCTAGTCTAGGTTTCCGGGATGTCTTTGAACCTTCCTAGATTCCTAGATTCCAGCTATGTGGCATCCCGTTGGTAGCTTCCCTGGTGAGGGAGGGGAAGGGGTGTTAATGGCTCCTTTATAGGATCTCTCTTTCCTCTCCCATTCCAATCCTAATCAGGATTTACATATGACCTACTCCCTCTACTGGAGAGAGTGAAGCTGGACAAGAAAGAAAGAAAGAAAGAAAGAAAGAAAGAAAGAAAGAAAGAAAGAAAGAAAGAAAGAAAGAAAGAAGGAAGGAAGGAAGGAAGGAAGGAAGGAAGGAAAGAAAGAAAGAAAGAAAGAAAGAAAGAAAGAAAGAAAGAAAGAAAGAAAGAAAGAAAGAAAGAAAGAAAGAAAGAAAGAAAGAAAGAAAGAAAGAAAGAAAGAAAGAAAGAAAGAAGGAAGGAAAGATTGGGACCTTCATTTTCTTGGGTGTGACGCTTTGTATTTAGGCCGTGTTTGATATTTTACAGAATTCTTTATTATACCAGTGTCTCGTTTCATAGGCTCATAGAGATGGAAAGAGGATCATAGGGGTTGTTTAGTTTGACATCCTTATATTTTGAGCTTAGGAAACAGGTCCAGAGAGGTAAGGGACTTGTCAAGTATCTCACAGGTAGCAAGTGCAGAGTCAGGATTTGAACCCAGGTCCTACCACTCCACGGTCCAGCAAATTTCCCTCAAACCCTCCCTGCAAGGTAGGCCAGGTTAGGCATCATGGTAAAATGGAAGGCACACTGAAGCTAGAATTTGAGGACCCAGGATCCCACCTCTGACTTTTATTATCGGTATGAGTGTGGGCAAGTCATTGAACTTCCCTGAGCCTCAGATTCCTCTCAGTAAAGGGTTTTGGATTAGTTAGCCTCTGAGGCCCCTACCAGCACTAAAAGATCTTAGTTTTTATATATGTGGACCCTGAGGGGGAAACATTTCAATTACTTGCTTAAGGCCATAAGGCTGATAATTAGCTAGTTCTAGGTTAGTTTTCCAAGTTCTCAGCCCCAGGACCTGCAGAGAGGGATGCTGAGATGTGGGGACTAGGTAGTCCTTGGCCTTTGTCCTTTTAATTACTCAATTCAGATTATGCTACCAATGGATATTGAGTACCTTTCTCCATTTGAGAATGGGGTTCCCTACCTTATTTAATGCATTTAAGGAAAGCTTGAGTGTGTGTATGTTTTTCCTTTTATTGTCCAGGGGACACAATTCCCAAGACAGACTATATCAGAGCTGCAGAAGGAAAAAATGAGAGAGAGAGAGAACAATGAAGCAGAGACAGAATGAGAGCTAGAATAATACAAAAAAAAAGACAAATAATGAGGGAAAGAGAATGAGACACAGAAAATGAGAGTAAGAGACACAGAATGCGGGAGACAATGAGAGAGCTAGAATGAGAGATGGAGAGAAAGGCTCATGAAGAAGGGAGAGGCAGAGAAAGACTGACAGACGCTGAAAGACATTGGGGCGGCCGCTTGTTAGGCCGACCGCTGTCTCTGACCCTTCCCCGCAGTTTTCTCGGGTAGGGCTGGGGTAGGCTAGGCTGCCCCCCGGGGGGAGTCCTGGTCGCAGTCCCTTCCTGGAGCTCACAGCAAAAGCCACCTCCTAGTCGAGCTCCCTTCGTCTGCCTGCTTTTCTCTCGATGGTGTACGAGCAAAAAGCTAGCGATCGCGGAGTGTGTGTGTGTGTGTGTGTGTGTGTGTGTGTGTGTGTGTGTGTGTGTGTGTGTGTGTGGTGTGTCTGCGCCTGTGTGTGTGCTTGTGTGCGCGCGTGTGTGCCTGGGAGGGTTGCCCGAACCCTGGCCCCTCCCTCCCTCCGTCCCCCCCCTCTCCCCCCCCCCAGTACATTCCCCGCCCCTTCCCCAAAGAAGAGGCCGAGCTGGTATTTTTCCACCCAGCAGGATGGGTGATGCTAAATGCTCCCTCATTAGACAACAGACACGAGAGGTCAGGAAGAAACCGCTTATAAATTACCGTTTCCTCCCTCGCAGCCCGGCTACTTGGACTGCGACAAGGAGCAGGACGCACGCTCCCGGCTCGCAGCGCTCTCAGACGCCGGTTCCTTGACAAAAGCAGCGGCGGCAGCAGCAGCAGCAGCGGCGGCGGCGACGGCGGCAGCGGCAGCACCAGCCACGGCGGCAGCGGCGGCAGCGGCAGGTAGCATTGTCGCGGCTGCTGGAACCCGGGCGCGGGGAGGACGAGCCGAAGGAAGGTAGGCGGGGAGCTCTGGGGGCAAAGAGAGGGGCCACGGGGAGCTAGCGTACAAGTGGGGTGACCCCGGGAGCTAGCCCAGGACGGGAGGTTCTTATTCTCCGGGCAGCTCGGAAGGGAAATCAGCCGAACCAGACAATAGCTGTGTGCGCCCCGGCGTGCGCGGAAGCGTGCTTTGTGACCCTGGCCGAGGTGCGGAACTGCCCGCCCGGCTCGGCCCCGCATCCCTCCCTGGCCACGGGCAGGCCACCCCGCAGCTCGGCCGGGCTCCTTCCTCCCGCTCGGCTCCGCTCGTCCTCCCGTTAGGTACCGCGGCTGGCCGGGTTTGCCTTGCGCCCTGGCCGCCGGTATTCGCCTCCGATGCCCTCCCGCCCCCTCCTGCCCACCTTCCTCCCACCCTACGGTCCGCCGCAGCCCCTGTTCATCGCCCCCGCCTCACATCATCTTTGCTTGAGGATAACCTCCTCCCCCCTGGCACCCGGTGCCCTAGATGGGTCCTGATCCCCCTCCCCCCTACCCAGCCTCGGCTGCATTTAGGTTTGGGGGTGGTAGCGGTGACGAGAGGAGGGGAGAAGAGGGAGGGAGGGAGGGGAGCTGGGAGTGGTGTGTGTTTTTGTTTCCCTGGTAAATTGCAATTTTTAAAAAAATGTCTTTTGATGTTGAGGGTGGGGGACGGCGTAGAGAAGGCGGGGAGGTATGTGTGGGTGAGTGGGGAGGCAGACCTCTAGTTCTGGTACGGAGAGACCCCCCTGCTCCCCAATACGGCTCGTCTGTTCGCTCCCCTTTGGCAAGGAAGCCCGCAGTGCTCTCACGGGGGGCTTTAGTGGAGGCTCTGCCCGCCTGCATCTCTGCTAGAGGGGAGGGGGAGATAGGTGGTGCTGGAGGGAGGCATCTCGGAGCATCGAGCCGGGAACCTCGGAAGCACTGGCTGCTCTTACGTGCAAGCCTCGCTTTGCGCCCACACCTCCCTCCCTCACCCCGACACATGGGTGCTTGCTTACATACTGGGGATGGTGAACAGAAGCAAGGTCTGTGACCCCGGGGATAGGACGGAGCTCTGGTCCGAGTACCGGGAGCGGGAGGTGGGAGGGAAGTTGTCTTTCTGTGTGTGGCAGATGAACTACCGAGATCAGAGCGGTCTCTCTGCCTCTCTCCACTCACCTATAATCGTTTCCTCTTTGGGGGAAGGTAAAAAGAGGCTGTCGCTCCTTAGAGACGACACCCCCTTCCCTTCTCTTTTCTCTTCCCTCCTCCCCCACCTCTGGTTTTCAAGGTGAAATGGTAGTCCGTGTTTAAGCCTGAATGTCTCCTTTCCCAAATAACAGTTTGGGTGCCGCCTGACAGAATTAAGGAGGTCACACTACAGTCCTCAAACGTAAGAAGAGGGCTTTGACAAACCCATCTGGACACTGGAGAGATTTCAGTTGCTGAGGCCAGTTTTGTCAGAAAAGGGGGGAGGCCCTCCTCGATGGATCTCAGCTGCCCCGTAGGAAGGCATTAATGAAGTGGGTAGAAGAGGAGGAGGGACGAAGCACCCGGGTGTAAGCGCTATTTTGGTATTACCAGTAGTCCCTTTGGCAAGGTGGACATCTCCAAATGCTTCACAAGCATCATGGGAAAAGGATCAGAAAAAAAAGAAACCCAACGATGCCAGCCTGCAGGCCCTGTGCCCATCTGTCCACTCTAGTTGAGATTTCTGCTACTTTAGGGTTTGTGTGAATGCGTGTGTACCCCCATGCCCATCAGCCTATTAAACCTCCCAAGATACTGGGGATGTCAGGGTTCCCAGGCACACACCCTATTTGTGATCGGCTGTCAGGATTTGTATTTCTAGATTTGGAATTCATTAAGCTGGACAACTTTTGGCAATGTGTGTGCGCAAATTAAACTCTGGGAGAAGGGTTTTCCCAAAGGATGGCGACTAGGAAGGTGATCTTTTACAGAAACTCAGGGGAGGAGGAGTTTATTTTTGTGAGAGGAACATGGCTAGCTCCTAGCAACCAGTGCCTTCCTTTGGCATTAGGAGAAGTGAGGGAGGAGGTTGGTGGGTGATGGGTGATGGTGGGAATAAAGGAATTTTATTGGAGTCTATTGAGACAGGAGAGTGAATCAGACAGATCTGGGAAGAACAGCAGGACCCTGGAAGAGGTTGGGGAGTCAGTGCTTTCTCTGGTTATTGCTGCAGACAGCAACTGGAAATTGAGTGTTACTGTAGAATGGCCAGTGAACAGAAAAGCCATCGTCTGGGAAAGGCTCGACTTTGCCATTCTTTCATGCTCCCAGAATGTATCGATAAAGGCAAAAAGCTCTAGTTTTAAGAAGACCAACTGGGGAGGGGGAGGAGTCCTAGAAAGGAAAGAGCTATTAACATTTTGAAAAGAACAGCAAGGGACTTTCTGGATGCTTTTGCTTCTGCTCCAAAATGCAATTTTATTATCGAATATTAGAATCCTTTCATTGGAGAGGTGGACGGGACTTTAGAGGTCAAATAATCCAACCCCCTCAGTTTTACAGGTGAGGAAATAGGAACAGAGAGATCTTGGAGGCAGAGTGTGAAGCGACCTGCTGTCTAGAAGATCAAAGATCTGGAGGTGGAAGGCCAGAGGGGTCATTTAATCCAACCCCCCTCCCAGATCTGTCTGATTCACTCTCCTGCCTCAATAAACTCCAATAGACTCAGTAGACTCATATGGGGAAAACAGCCCAGAAAGTCTAAGTTACTTAAACCACCAGGATTCAAATTCATGACCTTGGACTTCAAAACCTATGCTCTCCCCCCCAATACATCCCAAGGACTCTAATAGGGTGGAGCCTAGAGATTTGGGGTGGGGAATCCTGGTGGTAGTTTTTCTATTTTATGGAAGGTTGGAGTTGAAAAGGTCATCATCTGGTTCAGTGCTCTTAATTTACAGTTGGAGAAACCAAGGCCTAGAAAATAAATCATTTTCCCAAAGTCACATGGTTTATTAGTGGTGGAGTCATATTTCCTGACTGTCAGGTCAAGGCTTCCTTGTATCACATAATATGGCCTCTGAGAATTGATCTGTGTTTGGGAAAGTTGTTCAGTAGTGTCTGACCCCTTTGGGAATTTTCTTGGCAAAGATACCGGAGTGTTTTATCATTTTCTTCCCCAGCTTGCTTTACAGATAGGGAAACTGAGGCAAATAGGGTTAAGTAACTTGCCCAGGGTCACAGAGCTAGGAAGTATCTGAGGCCAGATTTGAACTCAGGAAGATGAGCCTTCCTAACTCTAGGTCTGGCACTCTATCCACTTTGCCATCTAGCTATGGTATGAATTAGTCTCATTTTTATAAGCTCAAAGAACTGAAATGATTTATCTATGGTCACAAAGCTAGTAAATGGAAAAGCCCAAACTCAAATCCAGATATCCTGACACCATTTCTAGTACTCTTTTGGTGTACTGTGCTGGGTGCCTCTGGAAGTCAGGATGTAATAGCTGAATTGGGGTTACTTTTTAGAAATAAAAAAACCACAGATGCAAAATAGACAATAATTAGGAGCACAGAATGTCAGAGCTGGTAGGAACCTCAGAGAACATCTAGTTATAGAATTCTAGAAGTAGAATTAGAAGGGGCTTCTGAGTCTATGTACTCCAACCCCCTCATTGTACAGATGAGGAAACAGGCACAGGGAGATAAGTGACTTGCCCATTGTCACACAGGTAATTAATGTCAAGAAGTAGCATTTGAGCCAATGTCCTCCAGCTTTAGAGTTACTGATCTTTCCATGGGACCATGCCATCTCCTCCCTACCCCCACTCCAGCCCCCCCCACTCCCCCCCCTTTTTTTTACAGCTTATGAAACTAAGCCTCTTATAGGCACTGGGGAAGTAGAGGAGTCACTTGGCCAAGGTCAGACAGGTAGTTATTGGCAAAACTATGACTTAAGAGACCAGTTTTGTAAAGAGTTCCTCCCTGGATTTTCCTCATTCCCAGATAGAGTTCCTTCAGTGGCAGTCATGGCTAGGTCCTCTCAGGTGCCATTCTTTTGTGCCCAGGTGACCTAGCAATTTCAATCGGCCTATACCTTGTGTAAAAAGAGGGGTCAAAGGCTGAGAGGCCTTTTGAGGGCCCCATTAATTCTCCCCCAAGTTGTACTGTTTTTTATCTGCTACTTAAAGACTGATGCCACACTTTGGGGCTGGGGGCGAGGGGGGCAGGGGCAGAGTTCCTTAAGTGAGCCCATCCCTAGAGGAAGAAAAGAGTCCCGAACAAGCAGAAAGCATCTCTTGGCTGACTCAGCCAAGGCTGTCTGGGGGTGCTCCGGCTCTCCTCTGAAATCGCCAACACTGGCAAAGTTCAAGTTTCTGTCACTTCCCTCTGAAGACGGTCAACAGTGAAAACAGCTCTTTCCGGCAACAGCTGACTCAGCGATGTTTGTCAACCCTTCTTTGCAAAAGCCTTTATTTGTGCCTGTTCCGTTGAAGACTCAGTGAGGGGTCCAGGTGTGGATTTCCAGATTAATGAGAAAAATGGCCAGGCTGGCACATGCCCTTAGTGGGAGCTGGCACTGCCTTCCCTTTGTCCCTAGTAGCAGTCACTCAGTATGATAATAAGCTGCTACTAGACCTCCCCTGAAGTCTTTTCTACCCATGGGCAGTCTCCAAACATGCATTTTAAGAGTTGCAGAGTTAATTAACTTCCCCAGTTCCCTTTGATTTTAGCCAGGAGTTAAAAGGCTAAAGTACCTAAGGTGAATTATGACCACCCGGAAGTAGGACCTTTATTTTCTCCAGCCTATCTGTTGCTGGGGCTGCTCTTTTGGAAGATCGATTGCTGATCTGTGTCAGGCCAGTATATGTTTATACCTTGCTTAGGAAAGAGGAAAGAACACAGCCCTGGGAATAAGCGGACATGGGTGCTCGAAGTCCTACAGCTGCCTTGGTGACTTCAGGCAAGTCACTTCCTCTCTCCTAAGTCTCATTTCCTCCAAATAAGGGAGGCTAGATTAGAAAATCCCAAAGGTCTCTTCTGGCTCTAACATTCTATGCTTCTGTCCTATGGTTTAGATTTTAAGTTTCTTAAGAAACGCCAGAGTCACATTTCAATTCACTGGCATGCTGGGGGAATGGGTGTTTTGGCTAATCCAACATTCTGGTTAACAGAGACCATATAGTTCCTGCATGCCTTCAGCAGTCATTAATTTAAAACCTCTCTTGTTAGAGGTGCTGTGGAGACAACAATGACTACATTAAAAGGTCTTCGCCCTGTAGAGCATCTATAGTCTATGGCAGGGATGAGATAGCTGTATAAGGGAGCAGATAAATACAAGGAAATGATGATGAGGGAGTGACCACTAACCAGCTCAGGGGGAAGGGAGGGAAATCGGGAAAGGGTTTCCATGGGTGACATGGAAAGTCAAACTCAAAAGAAGCAACGACTTCTTATGAGGTGAGGTGGTAGTGCATTCTAGGATTTCAAGATAGTTTGGTCTCTATATAACAAAGGCATGGGAGCAAGAAGTGCAATGTCAGGTTCAGGGAAGAGCAAGTCTACTGGTTTGGCTGAAATGAACCGTACATGAAAAGGAGTAAGGCACACAATGAAAGTCTTTAAATGCCAAGCTAAGGAGCATGTATTCTATCCTAGAAGCACTAGAGACTTCCAACATCCATGACATTTATTAGGCTTTTCTCCAGTACAAATTTTCTGATGGTAAGGAATGCATCTCAGCCTAAAGACTTCCTGTGACAATTATGTAGCTTCCAAGTTTTCAAAGAATTAAAATAAATAACACTAGTCTGGATCAAATGTAACTTATCTCCCACTGACAGTTTAGAAAGGCTCCATTCTTTGGGGTCATCACTTTTTTTTCTATCATCAATCATTGCAATGATTACTGTCGGACTTTTACTAAGGACTCCCCCCTCCCCCCATGGCTCTTTATTGGATAAAAGTGACCTTGAGCAATCAAAGGTTATGCCTATGGAACTCAATCTCTGGAGGGACTTAGCAAACTGGAAAGGCTTGGAATATAGGGTTGGTAATGGACTTAGGTGTTTCTTGGCCTCGGATCTGCCTGGGTACAGAAGAGTTACATTCTATACCCTCTTTTCTCTCTCCTCCCTCCCCTTTCCCAGTAAGAGAAGACCTTTAAAATACAGTCAGGCCCTCGTTAGTACAAACACTGAATCTAGTGCTAGGTTTGTGTATTTGAATTTTCATTTTGTGAAGTTAGGATTCTGTGTTTCTAGCCCAAAGGTAATATGCAGTGTGAATCTGAATAATGCAACCACTCCACGAGATTCATTGTTTGCACTAATTTGGACTCAGCTATACTGCACTAAGGTCATCTTGCTGTAGTTTGATTGATAGGATCATGCATTGGGAGTTGTAAGAATTCTTAGAGGCCATCGAGTCCAAGGCTCTCATTTTACTGACAGAAGGGGCCAGGGAAATAAAGTACAGTAACTTGGCTTAGGGGATAGAACATTGGACTTAGAATTAAGAAGACTCAACTTTATGACTTCAAATCCAGCCTCAGACACTTCTTACTTGTGTGACCCTGGGCCGGTCACTGCACGCTGTTTGCCTCAGTTTCCTCATTTGTAAGTAAATGGCAAATCACTCCAGTATCTTTGCTAAGAAAACCCAAATGGGGTCACAGAGTCAGACACAACCAAAACAACTCACCAACAACTTGCTCCAGATCATAAAGATAGTAATTCGATTCAAGAAAAATTTATTAAATGCTTACCATATGCAAAGTATTGTGTTTGGCACTGGGGAAGTAATGCAGAGATAAAAGAGAGATCCTTTCCTTGTCCTTGGTGAGCTTACATTCATTTGCCTATGGGAAGATAAAATTATCTAGGTGCCCACTCTGACTTCCTTTGGGGTCTATATTTTGTATATGAGAAGAAATAGCACAGGGCATAATGGGCTGCCAATTTGACCAATTCTTTCAATGAACAAAGATTTATGGAGTGCCCACCGTGGAAAAATCACTATATCTGAGGGCAGGTGAGCTGGGTTCAGTATTGCCCTGCCATTTCCTGCTTGTGCAAATCACCTAATTCTCTTCACCTTGGTTTCTACCTACAAGATCACTTTGAGCTCCTATGATCAGAAGCAAAAGTGTCAAACTCAGCCAGAGGGTGAACCAGATTAAAATGTCATTGGGAAATGTCTAATAACAAAATAAATGAAAATGCAATATAACATCGATGGTGTTAAATTATGGTTTTCTAAGTTAGTAAGTGACCTGGAAGAATTCTATTTGTTTGACCCCACTGATCCAAAGGCACTGTGCTTTACTAACAGCTGTCTTCACTTTCTCACTCATCCCATCTTTTCCCTGACAGTTTCAAGGATTTGCAGGTGTGCTGCACAATGGACAAGCTTAGGAGGCCCTAGTCTGAATGACTAAAATAACCCAGTTGAGATGACCAAATCGGATTGGCCTCTAATAATCCGATTACTGATCAGGATTGACCTGTAAACGTTCGATTGTTCAAGCCATTGGATCACCCCAAGGTTATGTTGAACAGGGGCAGAGACTAGAACCTAGGAGGCCAGACTCCTGAGCAGAGCAGAGGTATGGGGTCACCTGTGGGGAGAAGTTTGACCCTCAATCTGGACAGTGCCTTGGTACCTCTTTGACCCACCTCATCACCAATTTAGGTAACGTTCACATCCATTCTTAATTAGAACATAAAAAGCACTGTGGCCTAATGGGTAGGGAGCTAGCCTTGAAGACAGGGAGACTTGGGGCAGCTAGGTGGCACAGTGGATAAAACACTGGTCCTGGATTCAGGAGTTCCTGAGGTCAAATCCGGCCTCACACATTTGACACTTACTAGCTGTGTGACCCTGGGCAAGTCGCTCAACCCCCATTGCCCCGCAAAAAAAAAAAAAAAAAAAAAGACAGGGAGACTTGGTAGTATCTCTACTGAGAGGCAGTTAGGTGGCTCAGTGGATAGTGTGCTAGCCTGGAATCAGGAAGACCAGAGTTCAAGTGCAGCCTCAGGCACTTACTAGCTGTGTGACCTTGGGAAGTCACTTAACCTCTACTTGCTTTAATCCTCTGGAAAAGAAAATGGCAAACCACTCCAGTATTTCTTCCAAGAATTGGCATTCTGTGGTTCATGGGGTCCCTCTCCCCACCTAGCATCACTGACAATACCGTAGTGGAACTATTGATAAATAAAAATAAATGAGAGCAGGCCATGAAAAAAAAAATGAAAGACTATCTTGCATTAGCAATCTGTAGACCTGAATTCTAATCCAAGGTCTATCAGTAACTAGGTGACTTTGGGCAAATCATTACCCTTCTCCTTATCTGAAAAAATGTGAGGGTTGGGCTAGCTGACCTCTGAGCAACCTTTACAGCTTGGGAAAAGGTCTATGATTTATTGGTCTTATTAGATTTGCCAGTGACTACTTTAGGGAACCATGTAGGCAGATATGTGTGGGAGCTATTATTAAGAAAATAAATAAATAGCAGCTTCTTTTCTCACTTCCCCACATCTAGGACACATTTAACCTGCCTTCTTGTCTCACCTTAAACAAACAAACAAAAAAGTAGGGGAGCTTAAAAATGAATACAAGATCTTAAGAATTTTGAACCATGGTCAATGGCTGAAAGGCAAAATGAGGCCTCTTCTGGGGACTGCATAGGAGTCCAAGGTTCAGTGCCACTCGGAGAAGAGAGAAATTTTATGGAAGTGCCAGGGCCAATGCTGAGTCGCCTGCCTTCCATATCTTCTAATGAGGACCCACATTACTGCTGCAGGTCTGAACTTCAATAAGTGACCCTGTCTTGGTAACAACTGAAACCCTACAAGTTTCTTACAGGGTTCCTTGTAAATCTCTCATAACCGGAGGCCCCAGCTTGAGTCAAATTCTAGGAAAAATAAATCCATAGACAATAGAATTCTCTAAGGGGAGTCTGGCATGGGACAAGGGTCTTAATCCATAAATTCCCCACCCAATAACCAACTGCAGTCATTCTCTTCCCATTCCTGTTCTGAGCCTCCTCCTATCCCAGATCAGATCTAAGACCGCTATTGAGCAGGCGATGTTACAGCCGTCCATGATGATGACCACTGGAGGCAACAGCTTGGCTGCTCTGAGCACCTGGACTAGGTGCTAAGGGTCTTGTAGCATCTTGCAGTGGTCATAGTTCTGGACTCCAGGTCAGAAAGACTTGGCTTCAAATTATGCCTCTGTATTTTCATCTATATAATTGGGATAATGATACCTGTACTAAATCTCTGGCTTAAGTGAGATTAGGTACAGAAAGAGTTTTTGTAGCCTAACCTGGTGTAAATTCCATTTGAATGTGTATTGAGTTGATTAAAGGCATTGTGGTACTGGGGTAGGGGGATTGTCTTTGAAATTGGAAGACCTGGATTTGAATCCTAATTTTGCCACCCACAATCAGTTTGATTTTAATTAAGCATGTGAGCCTTAGTTTTCTCATGGGTAAAATGTAATTGATCTCCAACATGTCCATTCTTGGACCTCAGTTTCCTATAATGTAACTAAGCTCCAAGGTTCCTTTTCACTAAATCCAATGAGGCTACTTTTATCTTAAACAAGATTTCTTTGAAAGGAAAAAATAGTTTATTATAGGTCACAGTAAGGTTTGACACAAGCCATGTTTGAGAAGAGAGGGCTGTCAATCCCAGGATCAAATTTCCTCCTAAAAAAATAAAACAAAATCAAAACAACAACAATCCCTCATTCAATGACTTAAAAAAAAAATTAACCACTAATTATATAGAAGGTTCTGTGGGGGTACTGACACAATGTGCCCTGCCTTGAGGTTTTTTTTGTTTTTTGTTTTTTACAAAATGTAAATGTAGGTAGAAGAAATAAGATATTCCTAAATATCAATTACAGAAGAGAATATGAAATTTTCATCAAATTAATAGTAGTCCTTTCATAGGTAAACCTAGAAGGTCTCTTCATCTTACAAATGGGGAAATTGAGGACAAAGGAGGGGAAATGTATTTCTCAGAGCCGTTTGCAAACCAAATGTATTCAAGGCTAAGTCTGTACTTGAACCTTTTTCTTTCTCAATACTTTCCCCGATATGCTATTATTCTGTTTCCTTAGTCCTGCTGAGGTGCTGAAAGAGATGTCTGGAGGAGATTGGTGTTGGGGTAGGGGAGGGGATGGACTGGGAAGCTGTGGGAAGATCAGAGAAGTTTCCCTCAAGCAAAGATATTTTCCATGTAGGAGATGAAATGATACCGTGGATAAATTTGTAAACCTACAATTTATTCTCTTTTTAAAAAAACAAAACCCCAGGTTTCAATATTCCTAAGATCATAGGAATTGACCACAATTTAAGATCAAAGATTGCGATAGAGATTTGTTCTCAGCACTGACCTACAGGTATTTTAGGGGGTTCAGATCAAGGTTATACTCCACAAAGACCAGTCCAAGGTTTGGGAAATGTTTTAAACGCGTCTGATCTAAGAGAAGTCATTCTGTATGCACAGCTAGCTTCTCCGAAAATGCAGATAGAGTCCGGTATGAGCATTTGAGTAGCAGAAAGGTTGGCGGCCTTTGAAGCTGTACCAGGCTGCTCCCACTCATACTTTGAAGTTCAGAACCCAGGAACTTCAGGACTAGGTTCATTGTTCTGCACAGAAAGTAATTTGTTTCTTTGAACTTAGAAAATATGTGAGTAAAACGGTGGCATCAGTGTGATGGAACCAATTGCCTGAATATGGAAATAAGTCACAGAGATTAAAGTGCCTTGGTAACTGGCACAAAAGAGAAAACACCTTGTGTGTGTGTGTGTGTGTGTGTGTGTGTGTGTTTGTTCTTTAAAAAATATATAGGGGCAGCTAGGTGGTACAATGGATAGAGCACTGGCCCCTGGAGTCAGGAGGACCTGAGTTCAAATCTGGCCTCAGACACTTAACACTTACTGGCTGTGTGACCCTGGGCAAGTCACTTAACTTCCATTGCCTCACCAAAATATATATATATATATATATATATATATATATTTATTTATTTATTCATTAATTTATGTTTATGTGGCTTCCTAAGAGAGCCATTGTGGTATAGGGAGCCTGGTGCTATAGTGTAAAAAGCACTGGATTTTGGAATTGAGACCTGGTTTCAAATTTGGATCCAGTGTTTACTACTTCTATGATTCTGGATGAGTCATTGACCCTTTTGGGGTCTCAATTTTCCTCATCTGAAAAAAAGAAAGATAGTGGGAATTACACCCAATGATCTTGTGGTTCTCTTTTTGCTCTAAATCTTGTGACTTAATATGGACTGGCAGTCACACTTGGTGACCCCTCTGGGCCTCAGTTTCATTCTCATCTGCCCTTCCTCCCTCACCAAGTTGTTCTAAAGTGCAAATGAGGGGCAGCTAGGTGGCATAGTGGATAAAGCACCAGCCCTGGGTTCAGGAGGACCTGAGTTCAAATGTGGCCTCAGACACTTGACATTTACTAGCTGTGTGACTCTGGGCAAGTCACTTAACCCCAATTGCTTCACCAAAAAAAAAAATCAGTAAAGTGCAAATGAGGGGAGGAGAGCTGAGAAGCACAACATATATACGTATATATCTGCTTGTCTTACAGTGGCGGGGCACTGAGCCTCCAGAGTCCAGGCTTAAATTCCCCTTCTGTTGTTGACTACATGTGTGGCTTTGGGCAAGTCACTCCATCTCTGTGGGTCTCAGTTTCTTTGTTAGTAAAATGAGGGGGATTGGACTATATGGCCTCTGAGACCCCATGCAGCTCCCCAGTGATGATCCTATGTCCAATTGTATCACCACTCAATCTTTGACTGTATATAGGACTTCATTCCTTGTCATCGTGTTCCAGCAGAGTTAGAAATCCCCACTGCAGTGGTATTGCTGAGAAATGAGCTTTCCATTATGTTTTTTATTTCTTAAACCTATGGCTTTTTAGTTTTGAATGGCAGACCATCTGCAATGTCTTCTTTTTTTTGTAGGGGGGAAGCAGTTCATTACCCTCCCTTCCACTCTCACTGAATGACAGTATCAACAGAGACAGAATTTCATTACATTTACGACCTGTAACTCTGTGGTCCTGCCCATTCTCTTTGTCTTGGCTGTCTGCACATTGTGCTGGAGAGAGGATTGGGAGTTGGAAAGCATCTTCCCATTGAGAAATTTACATAGTACAGCTGGAAGTCTTAAAAAGACTTTTGAAGGAGCCAAATCAGCTGTAAATCAAAGGCAGGGAGATGTTGGAGTTGACCTCTGGCTGGCCACAAGCACAGGATTATTCTGGGTTTGAGGTCTGGGATGTGTGGGAATGGTGTTTGTCCTCTTTCTGGGGGAGCCACTGTCCATGTGGATCCAATGTCCAATTCATTTCAGTGCTGTTCAGTTCAATCATCAAACACGTATTAAATGTTTCCTTTGCATGGCTCTATGGATAGAAAGACAAAAAGTCTCAGACTTACATGAGCCTCCTTCTGTTGGGTGTACAACATATAGGCAAATAAATAAGAGCTGGCATTTATAGAATGTTTTAAGTTCTTTGAATTATTATCTCATTTGATCTGCACATCAGTCCTGGGAAGCGGGTGCTATTATCATGCTCATTTTATAGATGGGGAAACTGAGGCAAAGAGGTTAAGTGACTTGCCTAGGGTCACACAGCTAGTAAGTGTCTGAGGCCCGATTTGAACTTGAGACTACTTGACTTTGGGCCAGTTGAGGTGGGGTGGGAAAAACATGAACAATTTGGAGAATTGGGAAAGACCTTCTAAAGGAGGCCGCTGTTGAGTTTAGCATTGAAGGGAGCTAGGAATTCTGAGAGGGAGAGTCAAGAGGCAAAAGAATCGTAGGCATGGGGATGGGGGGGGAGGTCAGTCTGGAAAGATATATGGGTGTTTATCAAAGTCGAGTGCATTAAATATCAAAGAGAGCAGTGTATACTTTATACTTGAGGCAATTAGGGGGCTACCAAGCTTTTGGAGGGATGACATGGCCAGGTCTGTGTGTTAGGAGCATTTCTCTTGCAGCTTGTGTGCATTGAAGAAGGGAGACTGGACCAATTAAATTATTGCTGGAGGCCATGTGAGAGTAGATGAAAGTCTGAACTAAGGTCATGGTCATGTGAGTGAAGACAAGACTTGCCCATTTATTAGATGGGAGAGAGGAAGGTGGTAGATGGCTTTAAGTTTCTGAAGTGGATCATTGGAAAGATGGCGATATGACCATGGCAGATCCAGAGAATTTAGGAAGATGACTGGGCCTAGCAGGGAAAGCATAATGAATTTTATTTTGGCCATGTTGAGTTGGATATGCCCATAAGGCATGTCCAGCAAGCACTTGGTGTTTCAGGATAAGAACTCATGAAAGGGACTCATCTGCATTGAGAGGATACTTTTAATCCATGGAGCCAATGAGGTCAATGAAAGTCAGTTTAGATAGAGAAGAGATGGGGGTCTAAGACAGAGCCCTCAGGCTCATCCACAATCAGAAAATCAGTCATGAGTCATAACTGAGAATAAAGACCACAGGGAGTTGTGTTAACCTAGCCCCATGCGTAATTTAGATCGACTGCAGAAGTGTGGCAGAAAATCACTGTGATGTGCCTGACCCAATTTAAGAGTCATTTGGAGAAAAAAAAAATACCCTTCAAGTCCCATGATGGTATTCTCATATCCAAGACCTAGGTTAAAACAATTATAGTTAGTTACCTTTGGTGACCTGCCTTTTTACACATGCCATTCTTTTAGGAGCCAGGAAGAAGGATCAAATGTTTGAATATCCTGGAAGTAGAATGTAGTGGGGGATTCCTAGCATTATGCATTATGCCTGAAGTCAGGGACCTCAAAGGCAGAGGGGAACTCAACTCACTGTCATCTACATCAGTCCTTTCATTTTGCATCAGAGAAAGGAAGTAACTCTCGCCAAGGTCACAACACTTATTAGAGGGTATGTTTTAACTAGAACATGGTTTCTTGACTCCTAATCCAAATACAAATTGATAGAAATTTATTAAATGCCCTCTGTATACAGCATACTGTGTTGGACTAGAAATAGATACAAAACTTAGATGACAAGATTGTTCCTTCCTTCAAGGAGCTAATAGTCTAGACACAAATCATGTCTGTACCTTTCTAAGAATGTCTGAAAGTTTGCCAGCTGCACTATTTTTTATCTCATTTGAGTCTCCCAACAGTAACTCATACCTATATAGCTCTTGGGGTCTTAGAAAGTGCTTTTCTCACAACCACCATGAGGTAAGCTGGGTCAGCATGAATATTTATTTCATTTTACAAAGGAGGAAACCAGGCCTCCCAGAGGCAGAATGCCTAGTCCAGTTTTAACTCATCTGGCCAGTACTGATGCTAGGATACAGACCCAGGTTTTCTGGGTCCAAGCCCAGTGTGCTTTCTTTTCCACCAACA
Source organism: Dromiciops gliroides (assembly GCF_019393635.1). Classification (NCBI taxonomy): domain Eukaryota; kingdom Metazoa; phylum Chordata; class Mammalia; order Microbiotheria; family Microbiotheriidae; genus Dromiciops; species Dromiciops gliroides. Next base: position 704,618,445 of record NC_057861.1, read on the forward strand.
CAGTAATCATACTTCCATTCCATTGTCTATGAAAGTCTAGACACTGGTAAGTTGCTTGTAGGGTGAGACAGGATTCAAAGCCACTTTCAGCTTCTGGCATGTTGAATCAGCTGTACACTTTGACTGGGCTATTGGCTTTTGCCAGGTCGTCAATGTTGGCATGCCAACAACAGTCTCTATGGATGTGACTGAGAACGGTGCTTGGACATTGTATGATTTCTGCCAGAGATGACCGGCCCCAGGTTGCAGTAGGGTGTTGTTGGTTGGCTAAATTGCCTGGGAACACTGACTCTTTGAGTCTCTTGGGGGGAAGCGCTTGGCTCTTGGGCCCAAAGGGCTCATGTTTTGGTCTCTGTGGCTTAGAGAGGAGGAAGCAGACAGATGTCAATAAGGCCGGAACCTAAGTTAGGGAAGTTGGTGAGGTTCGTTCCTAACTCTCTTCCCCATCCCCCTTTCTCATTCCTCTTTACCCTACACCCTTTCCTACTCTTAATTTCTCAGTTTGTGCTCCATGCTTTCTCTTCCTTGTTAAGGTGGTGGTTGATAAAGGCTTGTTGGGATGATTTCTTCAAAGGTGATACAGTATACTTGGAAGAGTAGGCCCCAGCAAAGCTGTTCACTAGCTGTGTGAATCCAGTCAGCTACTTCTTGTTTGTTTGTTTGTTTTAAGTGAGGCAATTGGGGTTAAGTGACCTGCCCAGGGTCACACAGCTAGTAAGTGTTAATTAAGTGTCTGAGGCCAGATTTGAACTCAGGTACTCCTGACTCCAGGGCCGGTGCTCTATCCACTGCGCCACCTAGCTGCCCCCAGTCAGCTACTTCTTAATCTGGGCCTCAGTTCTTGCATATCTGAAATGGGCGAGGGGCTAGAAATTGGATTATTACATCTGTAATGTCACCGGGGAAAGGGGGTGGTTCTTCAGTATTCCTCTGTAAAGGATTGCACTCTTTCACACAGTGCAATTAGGTCTTTTATTTGGTGCTAGAGAAAGCGACTGAGGAGTAAGAGGCTTAGAAACATCTTCCTCCCAGAACAGAAGGAAGGCAAAAGATTTTAGAGAGGATAGATAGGGTGACCACCTGGAAATGGAAAGTTCCTTTTGGGGGTGGGGTGGGGAAAGCTTGGATGCCTGTCATTCCTGAGAGTTGAGGGGGATTCTTTTTCAGGAATGATGGTTCTCATCTCTAGAGTTATCTTTGTCTCCTGGCTCTAGTCAGGTAGTAGCCCTGCCTAACTGACTTTCCTGCTTTAGAATTTTGTCTCCCCTTTCTTCTTAGGTTTGTCCATCCTGATGTCTAGTTAGTCAGTTTAAACTTTAATAGTCCCTTGATATATCTGTCCTGATATATGGTCATCCTGAGCCCCATGTCTTGTAAGGTTCCTTTCAGCCCTAACTATTTAATCCAATACTAATTTATTTAAATTGCATTTTTTTTTCTGAGTGCAACATGGCATAATGGATAGAAAGTTAGCTTTTGAGTTAGGAAAAACTGAGTTTGAATTTGACTATGAGACCCTGGGCAAGTCTCTTTTTATTTTTTTTATTTTTATTTTTAGTGAGGCAATTGGGGTTAAGTGACTTGCCCAGGGTCACACAGCTAGTAAGTATTAAGTGTCTGAGGTCGGATTTGAACTCAGGTACTCCTGACTTCAGGGCTGGTGCTCTATCCACTGGGCCACCTAGCTGCCCCTGGGCAAGTCTCTTAACCTTTCAATGCCCTTGGCAGCTCTGAAAATTTTAGAAAAGATGCTGCTCATCTGCTTTAGTTTACTGATGAATTCACAATTCTAGCTAAAATCTTTTCCTAGGAGCCTTTACATACTGGGAAAGTTTTAAGATGCATTCAAATGATTGGGTGGGTAGGGATGCCTGTAGTTGCTGCTACTAGGGGAGACGGAGGTTGGGAGATCATTTAAATTAAAAAGTTTTGAACTACAGTAGGGCCAGAGTCTGTCTGGTGACTATACTAAGTCTGGTCTCAATATGGGGGATGGCTGTACGGGATGAGACCAAACTGTCTGGAGGAGAGGCAAACTGGCCCAGGTCAGAAACAACAGGTCAAAACTTCCGTGTGTGTCATCAGTGGGGGCGGGCCCTGAAATGGCTGTAGAACTTGCTTGGGCATGATAGTGAGACCAAGTCTCAACCCCCCCCCCCAAAAAAAACCACCCCCACCACCCCCATACACCCATGGTGGTGTGTCATGTGTGGGATGATAGTAAGTGGGGTGGATATTTTGGGAAGAGGGATCCTTTGTCCTGCATTTTTGACATCTCCCTTGCAGAAGTGACTACCTAGTTTGCCTAGGTAAGACCAGCTCTAAGGGAGAAATGATTGGGAATGATGTAAAATCATGCATCTTAGAACCCTTTAGTCTATAAGATCCTTGAGGACAGGGACTGTCTTTTGACTTTCTTTGTATTCTGAGACCTTAGCACAGTGTCTGACACTTGGTAGGGTAAGCCCTATTAAATGCTAGTCTATTGATTTAAGAGTGAATCTTTGGGTGCTCTTGGCTGGCTACCAGGCCCCAGGCCATCTCTGGGAGAGGAGGAGTCCAGACACTGGGAGTTCACAAATTTGAAAGCAATTAAAGACTCCTTTCCCTGTCTAATTGGAAGTAAAGGCTGCCTTCCTATGTCATTTTGGTCCCAGCAAGAACATATTTTTGCTGTAATTAGTCTGCTTTCCAAATCTTGGCACAACTTCTGGGACAGTGTGCAGCCCATAAGACAGGAGAATGACTGGTGTACATTGCCCAGTTTCTGTGGGGCACTGATTCCCAGGATCCCTGTGAGTTTCTTAGTGTGAACACACTGTACAGAAAAAGTTGGGTGGGTCACATGGCTGATGATTACACACATCACATGTGTAGAATTATCCTGATGGCATCTTAATTTTTTCTCCATTTCTTCTTTCTGTTTCCTCTCTTGCAGTAGGAAGAAAAAGAAAACTATCCATTCTGAAGACACTTTTAAATGTAAGTACCATTTCCTTCTGGCTTTTGTAGGATTTTTGCAAATTTGTGACAGGGTTTTTCCTTGTTTGTTCAGAGGCAAAATGATTATTTCCCACCCCTCCTCAGATGATGAAAAAAAATGTCTTGGGCAATATTTACTTGGTCCTTTGTCTACACAGTACAGACTAGTGGTTTCGGTAGGAATTCTGGATTGTGTAGACTACCACTGAAGTGAACCTAGACCATCTCACTCTGGTTTTCCTTCAACTCTCTGGGTTATGAGGAATGGGTTCTAGTGTCTTACCATACATTGTCATTTAACTTAAATACTCAATTTACTCCCGCACCTTCTTCAGTGATAACACCTTTCCTCTAAGAATTAACACCAATATTTCTTGTATATGGTTTATTTATATAGAGTTGCTGAATATTGAGCAGCTCCAGAGCAGGAACTGTCTTGGCCTTTTTTTGTATCCCTAGCACTGGGCACATAGTAGGTGTTTCATAAATGCTTGGGGTAGCTAGGTGGTGCTAGTGGATAGAGCGCCAGTCCTGGAGTTGGAGAAACGTGTGTTTAAATCCCAGCCTCAGACACTTACTAGCTGTGTGACCTTAGACAAGTCACTTAACCCAGTTTACCTCAGTTTCCTCATCTGTAAAATAAGCGGCAGAAGGAAATGGCAAATCACACTAGTACCTTTGCCAAGAAAACCCCAAATGGGGTCATGGAGAATTGGACAGATCTGAAACAACTCAACAGCAACAACAATTTCTGTAAGTTAAAAATTAAATTTAATTAAAAAGAACAGTAAATGCTTGTTGATTCAACTTGACTCTGACATTCTATGCTACAAGGTCTCTTCCAGCTCTGAAATTCTGTGAGAGGTATGAAAGCCATCATAGACGTTCCTTGAAATGGGATACTGAGTCCACCCAGCATTGTGTATTTTCAGGTTTAAGTGAGAAGAAGGGATCTCTCAGACCTGAGATGCAGTTCTACCTTTTCTTTAAATGGCTGGCCTCCAATTTAATCTTTTTTTTTTTAAATGTATGAGGTATTTTATTTTTTCCGTTACATGTAAAGATCCTCCAATTTAATCTTAATCTGAACAGTTAGCTTCTGCTTTGGTTTTCCTCCACAGTGAACAAATACTTAGCAGGTCCCGTCCAGTGGCAATTTGCTTTTCTGGGCAAAGGGGAAAAAATATCTGTGCTGTTTGTGGCCCCGGACCTCCTTGGCACAGCGTCTAAGCCTGAATTCATTTGTTGACTTGGAAAAGGCTACTGGTGCTTGGGACAGTGTAGATCCCACAAATCCATGCATTTGTATGTAGTGACTTCTCCCTTCCATCCCCTTCCCCCCATCAACTTACATCCTTGAATTACGGTTATATGATATTGATGTAGCAACTCCACTGGTTAATATGTAGCCCGGTGGTAACAAGTACCTTTAATATTGTGGGACTGGAATGTTGTTGCTTTCTGGTTTTAGATAAAAGATGGTTGTGTTAACAGACTCCTTCAGCTCTTACTTCTTCAGTCCATAGGTTCATGGGAGCCAAAGAAACCGAGTTGTTCTCTTGAGGGAATTTTTCTTTCCTGAGTTAGAAGGGGGCCCTAGCCCAGGCACGGACTATGGATAGTAGATCAGGGAGCTCTCTGGGACCTTAGAGATTACCCAGCTAGAGGATCATCAACTTTGAGCTGGAAGGGGCCTCAAGGGCCTCCTGTCCAACCCCCTCCTTTTCTAGATGAGAAGAGCATGCCCTTGGGACTTGTCTTATGACACACAGGTGTTAAATGGCAAAACAGCCTTTCAACACACTGTAGATTTCAAATCTGACCTCAGCCCCTTACTAGCTGTGTGACCCTGGACAAGTCACTTAACCCTGTTTGCCTCAGCTTTCTCATCTGTAAAATGAGCTGGAGAAAGAAATGGCAAACTTCTCCAAAATCTCTGCCAAGAAAACCCCAAATGGGGTTAAAAGATTTAGACATACTGAAACAACGATAATAGCAATAATAGCAACAGCAGCAACAACAAAACCATCGAGCGACAGTGATTCTGAGGAGTCACTATATCTCCGGCTTGGAAAGGACCTGAGGGGCCCATTTCAGTATATACCCTTAAAAAGTTTCCTGTCTATGACACACCCCACACTTGTTAACATAGATTCTGGGCCATTGTTTCCAAAAGGGGAATTTATTCCTTTAAGGGGGCTGGGGGAGGGAGGAGGCACTCCTCTTTAATGTGGTTCTGTTGTAGGATGTAGGGCTTTTTTTTTAATAGTCACATGACTTTCTAGTCCTATTTCCTACCCAGAAAAACTTAACCACCTGGTCCCTGGGACTATTAAGGTGAGTATCAGCTCTATAATTTGTTTTTTATATATAAACTTACACGACCTGCTTCAAGTCTAAGTGAAGTTTTAACGTGTATGACACAAAGGTGTTTGTAGCAAATGAAGTACAAGGTGTGGAGAGGCTGCAGTTGGAGACAGAAGATATATTTTCCCCCTTCTGTGAAATCCCAGGTTTTTTTTTTTTTAAGTAATGCATAGGAGAGGTGTAAAACAAGTGCTGAGTCTGTGTTAGTTTTCTTGTCTTTTGGAAAGAAGGGACAGGGTTAGATTGGATGTATCTGTAGGGTAGCAAGCTCTCTATTCCTAGCAGGTAGGGCGTTAGGAATGTGTGTGAGTATGTGTATGTGTAGATATGTGCAAGTAGAAATTTACATATGTATGCATATGCAGGTGTGGATAGGTATGTATACACGTGTGCGCACACACAGGGACATATGTGTATGTCTGTATGCACATGTGTGCACATATGTGCACATATAGGTACGAGTGTGCACATGTATGTGTGTACTTGTATGTCTGTGTGTGTGTGTGTGTGTAAAAGGGAGGATAAGCTGAAGGAAATAAGGCCTTCAGAAATCTCCAGGTCCCAGGGGTGGAAGCTTTCTGAAGAGTGAAGCTGCTTAGCTCTATGAACTCCCAGACAGGCGTATGAGTTCATTCTGCTGACTGTGAGAATGAGACTTGATGGCAACGTGAGCTCCCAGACCCAGGAGCACGTACTCTCCAGAGTGAACCTGCTGAAGATTTCACCGCATCTTTCCCTGAGGTGGCAGGGAAGACACTGAGGTAGCAGAATTTGGGGAGCTGTGTCACGCCCTCCAGTTAGCACATTCTTCCTTTCTGACAGGTGTTTTTTGTTTGTTTTTGTTTTTTGGTGAGGCAATTGGGGTTAAGTGACTTGCCCAGGGTCACACAGCTAGTGTCAAGTGTCTGAGGTCAGCTTTGAACTCAGGTCCTCCTGAATCCAGGGCTGGTGCTTTATCCACTGCGCCACCTAGCTGCCCCTCTGACAGTCTTTTGTCTTTTTAAAGGTCCATAGGATTAGAGGAGAGGAGAAAAAGAGAAGAGGGAGAAGAGACTGGGAAACTAGAAAGAACCTCAAAGGTTATCTAGTCTGTTCCCTTCATTTTACTGATGAGGGAACTGAGACCAAGAAAACTACAGTGATGTGCCTACAGTCAAGTAACTAGTAAGTGGCAGAGCAGGATTCAAACCCATATCCTACTCTATTTCTCATTTTACATCTAGTGTTCTTGACACCTTACCATAAACCTTCTCTAATAATACCTACTGAAAGATCATTTGTTAGGTGATAGTGTGGAGGGGGAGCCACTTGTGAGGGGTGATCTTAGCAGTTCAATTTATTTATTGATTTATTTATTCATTCATTCATTTATCTATCTATTCATTTGTTTATTAATTTATTCATTCATTCATTTATCTATATATCTATCCATTCATTCATTCATTCATTCATTCATTCATTTATTTACTTATGGGGCAATGAGGGTTAAGTGACTTGCCCAGGGTCACACAGCTAGTGTCAAGTGTCTGAGACTGGATTTGAACTCAGGTCCTCCTGAATCCAGGGCCAGTGCTTTCTCCACTGTGCCACCTGGCTGCCCCCAGCAGTTCAATTTAACAAATATTTTTAAGTGCCTATTGTATATTAGGCCCCAGGAATACAAAAATGAAAAACAACACAGTCCCTGCCTTCAAGGAATTTATAGTCTGCTGAGAGGGTATGTGGAATGAGCATACACACATACATATATACATACACATACACACACACACACACACACATATATGAAAGTAGAATGTAATATGGCAAAACAAAACAAGAATTCTGATAAGTTGTTAGAGAAACCTGAGGGAGAGATTGCTTTTAGTTGGCAGAATCAGGGAAGGCCTCATGGAAGAAGTGGCTCCTAAGGTAGGCTTGGAAGGAAGAGGATTTCAGTAGGAATTAATATCACTTTAAGAGAACTGTTTCTCCTACAGTGAATTATTTTCCATTTGTGCCACCTCCTCCCATCCCATTACCCTGAAGAAACAGCCTCTTCTTTCTCATCCTTAATGAGAAGAGGTCATAAGCCATGAATGGCTAGTGGAGTTATTGTTGGCTCTTGGAAGAGTTAACCTTGTGAGGACACATACCCATTTTTAAGGAGCAAAATAGAATTCAATTGCTTCTATTTGGTTCTTGCTGATTTGGTTAATTTCTTTTCTTGAGTGAACTAAAATGTAGAATGGAATATAGTCATGGAAAAAGCATCAGATTTGGAATAAACAAAAAGATTTGGGCTCTTCTCCTGGCTTTGCTGTTTATTAGCTGTGTGATCTTGGGTAAATCACTTCTCTTTGGACTTCTGTTTCTTCTCATAAAATGAAGGAGTAGAGCTGGATGGATTTCAAAAGTCCTTTTGAGCTTTAAATTTTGTAATTTATAGTCTCTCATTAGCTTGCTCTATCACCTTCAGTAAGTTTCTTGTCTTTTGGGAGCCTCAAGTTATTTAATTCAAAAATTAGAGGATCAGATTAGGTAATCTCTTAAGATTTCATGTAGTTATAAGGTTTTATGGCCAAACAGTCACCTTAGGATTTTTTTTAAAAATTAAATATAAGTTGAAATAAAGGGTGGGGAGTGGATGCAGAAACTCTCATTTCTTGAAATAGGGGCTTTGCCTTAGCTTACCCCTTTGGGCTAAAGTATATGCTAGTTTCTGGCATCTAGCATCTGTCATCTCTGTAAAACCAAGTCACCCTGATACTAGAGTAATCATCTGATGACTAGGCCCTAGAACTCCATCTGGGGACTTCTATCTGAGCTCCTTCTAGATATCAGACAGCTCTTCTGGGGGATACAAAGACTGGGAGAAGAAAAAAATCTTCACCCATAGGGATCATGAGTTCAGTACTAGAGCTAAACCCTTCAACTCTTGCTACAGTGAGCTGGTAAATGCTGAGGGCTTAACAAGCAGTGAAAGCCCATCTTCCATCTTGCTTATGAGTCCTAAAGTAGTTTACATTCTGAGAGATGCTATCATTACTAATATTACCTGGAACAACCTAGTATGAGCTAAAACTCCTCTTGGGTTTTGGATAACTAGTGTTAGATAATTTCTATGAATTCTTTTATTATTCTCTTACAGTGCCCACAGTCAGAGCTTCTTGACTGCTTTTTCTTTGGTGGATGAACTCTGAACAACTTTCCTTCTGTGTCCTTCCCCCCATCTCTCCTCCCTCCCTGTGTCTGTCCCTCTCCCTTCTCTCCCTGCTACCTGTTTGCCTCTCTTCCCCTCTCCCGCCTGGTCTCTGGGTCTCTCTCTTGGTCTGTCTCTCTCTCTCTCTCTCTCTCTCTCTCTCTCTCTCTCTCTCTCTCTCTCTCTCTCTCTCTCTCTCTCTCCAGGTCTCTCTGTCTCTGTCTCTCTGTTTGTCTCTGTCTCTGTCTGTCTGTCTCTCTCCCTTTATTCTCTAGCTTCCAAACACTGCTGCTTGTCCTCCCATGTTTTGATCAGTGGGCACTTCTGGGAATCCCCTTCATCTGTGTAAATACCTTGAGTTTGTAATCCTCTTCCCGTTGACTCTTTCCTCTACTGATTAATTTAGCTCCCTTGGTTTCTCCTCCACCTTGTGCCCTGTTGGCTTTGAATTGCCTTCCGTATCTTTGACACTTTCCTCCTTCCTGTTCCTGCCCTCTTTCTTCCCTGAGAGAAACAGGTTCTGAAGACCGGGCTGATCAGAATCTCTTGTCTCCTGACTTCTCACTGGAATTCCCAGAAGTAGTAAGGAAGGTCGGCGATTCTTCAGGGGCATGTCAGACTGTGAGCTTCCGTTGAGTTGGCTGCTTCCTGGGTCTTCCTTGGATCCCCAGGGTGCCAGCTCGGGGCCCCTGCTCTCTGTAGTTATGCTGCTGATTTTCTCTTGTTGCATGTATTTTTTACTAGCATCTGATCTCCTCTTGTTGCCTGCAGTCCGTATTTTGTGCTGTGGCAAAAGGTATCCCATCCATCACCAGTCTTTATATGTGTGCCTGTATTCTTCCCTATTGTCTCTATTGTACATTAGTTACAGTGGGCAGGGCCTAGGTGGGAGCTGTTGGATGTGTCAGTTTCCCCAGTAATTGTTGCTTATCTATTGTCCAGGTTCAAATCTTGGCTCTGTCAAGAGCTACTTGACTTAAGTGAATTTTCCCTAAAGTTGGTGCTTATGCCTTCAAAGGCCTGGTCTTGAATCCTGGCTTTGTTACTTATTAACTCTGTCCTTAGGCAAGCAATTTCTCAGAGCTTCTCTGCCTCCAACTGGGAAATGGGGATAATAATACCCACATGCCCTATCTTGTAGGGTTTGTTGTGAGGCTCATATAAGATGAGGGATGTTAAGCACATTGTAAATCATTGCGGACTCTATAAATGGATGAAAATCTTTGTAAGTCTGGCCCTTGCTCTTAGCCCTAGAGCACCAGACTGGCCCCAGGAGGGTAGACCTGGGAGGAAGTAGGGTCTAGAATTGTTCCCTAATGGAGTTCCTTGGACTGAAGTCAAACCCAATGCACTCAACCTTTTCTTTTCTTCTTGGTTCCTCATCCCTTCATTCCCATCCCTGCATCTCATGACTTGTCTTTAGAGTTGCTATGGTGACTAGAGGAGGTGGGGCTCTGATCTCTTGCTGAGACATGAGGGGTGTGGATCCTTCCCCATGCCAAGGTCTCCTCTGCCTTCTCACCCAGTGCTTTTCTGTCCTCCATCTCTTCTTGTCCATCTGCCAAAAAAGAACTACTTCTTAATGCCTGTGAATAAAAAGCATCATGCCTGTGTCACATCATGTTGGGACCAGGCCTAGGGGAAAGATTGTCTGGCTGTCAAGAAGACCCAGGTCTGAATCCTGTCTTAGACATTTATTAGCTGTGTGACCTTAGTGACATCAGTTTCCTCTGATTTAAAATGAGGGAAATGGACTAGATAAACAATTTTTAACCTCGGGTCCATGGATTTCTTTTCTTCCTTCCTTCCTTCCTTCCTTCCTTCCTTCCTTCCTTCCTTCCTTCCTTCCTTCCTTCCTTCCTTCCTTCCTTCCTTCCTTCCTTCCTTCCTTCCTTCTTTCCTTCTTTCCTTCCTTCCTTCCTTCCCTCCCTCCCTCCCTCCCTCCCTCCCTCCCTCCTTCCTTCCTTCCTTCCCTCCTTCCTTCCTTCCTTTCTCTTTCTCTCTCCCCCTACCTCCCTCTCCCTCCTTCCCTCCTACTGATAACTGTGTTTCACTATAATTGGTTTCCTTTGTAAAACTCTGTATTTTGTTTTATACATTTAAAAACATGATTCTGAGGAGTCCACAGGCTTCCCCAGACACTGCCCAAGGGTTCCATGACACAAATAAGGTTCTGGATCCCTAGACTAAACGTTCTCCAAGGTCTCTTCCAACTCTAGAGCCAAGAGTCTGGGCATCCTGCCTTCTGTTCTGACTACACCCCACCCCGCCCCACCAGGTTGTGCAGCTGCCTCAGCTGAAATATGCTGCCCTCTTGATACCACCATTTTTCACTTATTATTATTATTAATCACATATCGATTATTATATTATTCACTAAATGGACTTTAGCGAATGTGCTATAGAACAGTATGAGCTTGGCAGGAGTTTAGTGACTGCAGGGTCTGGTTCTAAGTGCCAATGTGAAGGTGGCTTCCCCTACCAAGTAACACCTGCCCTCCTGCCCCAATGCCAGGGGCTCCCCACATGCCTTTGGCAGTAGAGGATCTGATGCTTTCTTCAGGAAGTCAAGAATATTCATGAATGGGTGGGGGTGGGCAGGAAGCATTTCTACAGCACCTATGCCAGTAGCCACTGTGCTAAGTGCTTTGCCAACATTATTGTAATAATAATACAACAACAAAAACATTTATGTAGTACTTTAAATTTTGCCAAACACTTTTATAAAGTTTATCTCATTTGATCCTCACAATAACTCTGGGAGGTAGGTGTTATTATTACCCCCATTCTACTGATGTGGAAACTGAGCAAACAGGTTAAATGACCTACCCAGAGCCACTCAGTTAATGTGTCTGAGGCCAGATTTGAACTCAAACCATGCTGACTCTAGGCCCAGAACTCTATCCAGTATACCACCAAGCTGTCAGATATCTCATGTATGTTTCTACATGCAAACATACATACACACATATATGTATATGTACATACATATATTTATATACACATAAATGTACTTCGGGAAAATAATTTTGAAAGTATATGCTAGGGACAGCTAGGTGGTGCAGTTGAGGAGGACCTGAGTTCAAATCCAGCCTCAGACACTTGATACTTACTAGCTGTGTGATCCTGGGCAAAAGAAAAGTATATGCTGGCAAATAATAGATTGTGTTTCTTGAAGTCTACAATTATTTTGCCTGACTTGCTTATTACTAAGGCTCTGGATAATGTTAATAACTGAATCTCAGTATTAGAATGAGGGCACATTATGGTGCAATGGAAAAAGAGCCCACTGATGGAATTCAGGGAAAGAGACTGAAAATTCTACTAAGTGGCTTTGGGTTGGTCATGTGTATTTTGGGGTCCTCAGTTTTCTCCTTTGTAAAATGAGGGGTTGAACTCGACCAAAGATTCTTTCTTTTTCTTTTTTTTTGGGGAGGGGGTCAGTGAAGGTTACATGACTTGCCCGGGGTCACACAGCTACTGTCAAGTGTCTGACACTTGAACTCAGGTCCTCCTGAATCCAGGGCCAGTGCTTTATCTACTGTACTACCGAGCTGCCCAGACTAGGGATTCTTAATGTGGCAGGTCAGAATCCTCTTTCTTTTTTAATGTTTTGGTAATTGTATTTGAATATAATTAATTTCTTTTGTAATCTAATCTATTTTATGCATTTAAAAATGTTATTCTGAGGGGTTCTTTGAGCTTCACCAGCCTTCTGAAAGGATACATGCCACAAGAAAAGTTAAGAACCCCTGGGAAGAACCTTTCCAGTTCTGACATCTGAGGCTTCTCTGAAGTGAATTTATCAGAGTAGAAAGCTGTGGTGGAGAAGGTCTTGAACCCATTCTGGAGACTGACCCTTCCTGACCAGAACTGGTTGTTGGTTTCAATCAATAAACTATTTACTGATGCCCATTCTGTGCATGGCCTTATATTGGTCTGTGATGCAATAGAACTTGGAGCATTTGGCCCCTGCATATTTGAGAGCTGACAAACTAGCTAAGGAAATGATTTCCCTTCTAATTGACAAGAATTGATTATGCTTCTATTATATACAAGGCGCAGTCTTCAGTCCTGGCGAGGTGGATATCTTAAGGCACTGTGTGATTGACTGTCCACTGAGGGATACAGACAAGATGAACTATGAGATTTTCTAGGAAGGAGAGAGCCCACTGGTTAGGTGTGCTCCAGGAGGGTTTTGTGGAAGAGGGGATCTTTGCTTATGAACCCCACCCTCTCCCTTAAGTCTGGCTGAAAGATTTGAACCTCAAATCACTTTCCCTTACCTGGAAAAACTGGTAGGCCAGTGGTCACTCACCATTTAAGTCCCTCTTTCCACCATGTTTCATTCTTCCCCAGTTTGGAGAGGGAAAGTTCATCCATGAACGTTCTCCCCTTCTCTGTTCCACTCACACACTTTATTGCAGTGCCCTAAGAGGACTTGGGCTTGTGAGGGCCAAAATTTGATATACGGAGCGTTATTAGCTGTTGTTTGCATTAGCGACAGATACTATGATATTGTATGTCTGGTGAAGTTGAGTTGGTTACTGCAATTGAGTTATTCGATTCTCTTGGTAATTATTGTGTCGGGCAAGATTATAGTAGAGAGTGAACATGCCACCAGCACAAGGGCCAAGAAGGAAAAAGACAGAGTCCCAGAGCACACCTAGCGTTCCAGAAGCAGCCTGCCTCCCTTCAGGGAGCATTCAATCTCTCCTTCCCCAAAAGTTCTTTCAAAAGCTGCCTTCCTGAGCTCAGTAGCATAGGTGTGGCTCCTCCCAAATAAGTTAGCTAAAAACAGGAATATTAATCTTCACCACAAATAATTTTTACCACAGGCTCCTTGGGGACTGAACTGCTATGGTCCTTGGGAGTTGTGCCCACAAATACCAGGTGCCTCCTGGTTACTTTGGAGGGGTCTACCAGAATGCTAGGGCTAAGAGGGAAACTAGAAGAAACTTCCATGTGATTGGTGCCTTTTGAGGGAGGAATAAGTAGCTAATGGCATCCCTGGCCACAGAGAGTTCTTGGAGTCTGTGAGAACTGTGGCATTCTGGGTCTCTCAAACAGCTACAACTAGGACTATGTGTAGCTAGGACATAAACAACAGAGGGTCAGGTAGTGGGCATTAAAAGTGCAAAGGAAAGGCCAACCTTGAACCCAGTGGTGTGCTGGTAGAGGGGGGAATCTGACCTTTGCTTCATCTGGGTTGGGGGAGAGCAAAATGGTGCCAGAAGCCCATGGGGGACACGACTCACCCTAGGGAGACATGGTTAGTTCATTCAGTAGTCCAGAAGTGGCAGCTGAAGAGAGGGCTGACAGCAGCTGGGGTGCTACCGGAAGACATACACCCTTTGTGTCCTCATAATAGTGCCCTGAGGCAAAAGCCCATTTTTCCTGGACTAGATGCAATCCTGCTCCCAACCAACCCAGGGGGTTCCCCTGAAGAAGGAATCATTTCTCCTATCTTAATGCCTGAAGAACTGTGCCACTAAGCAGATCATAAATTATTATTTCTTTAAGCTTTTTTTTTTTCAAGTGAGGCAATTGGGGTTAAGTGACTTGCCCAGGGTCACACAGCTAGTAAGTGTTAAGTGTCTGAGATCGGCTTTGAACTCAGGTACTCCTGACTTCAGGGCCAGTGCTCTATCCACTGCGCCACCTAGCTGCCCCAGAGTATTATTTCTTACTAACAGTTTTCCTTTGAACCTAGGGAGTTAAATGTGCTGATTTCACCTAGGAGTGAATCCAATCTGCTGAGAGATTTTTTTTTCATAAAATAAAAGTTGGGTCCTTTTCAAAATAAGATGTGAGTGAAAGCTTTTTATATTTAATGTCTCCTATCCCTATTATTAGCAAAGAGTATATTCATTCTAAGATTCCTTCCAGGAATTCTTAATGAAGCCTGAGTACTTGACCCATGTGCCTAGAATGTAAGTTCAAGAAAGCAACTTAAGAGAGAGTTCATTTGGTCCAGCTATGCAAACTGAAGCTATAGAGAGTGTGTGTGAAGGTCACACACACACACAAACTACTAGGACTCAGTTCTCCCAACTCCTAGCCCAGTATTCTTCCCATCACTCTCTGCTTCCTTATGGTGGGTGACATTTTGGATTACATCAACACTTGTTACCTGGATCAGTTCTGAGTCACTTTGGAACTTAGATCAATAAATGACTTCACCTTAACTTCTCAGAGAAGGCAGGAGGGGAGTTCTGTGGGATTCTAGAAAGGGCCCTGGATTTCAAGTAAGAGGACCTGGCTTGGAATTTTTTGCTTCCTAAGTGATCTTGGACAAATCTCCCTTTGAGCCTCCTTCTCCCCACCTGTTGAAATGAGGTGGTTGGACAGGATGATCCTCTAAGGTTCTTGCCCCAGCTATAATCCATGATCCATGCATGAGAGATGTCTTCCAAGAGTGAATTAATTGTTCTTGGTTAACACCACCCATCACAGGTATTCAGTGAGGTCTTTCACATTTAAATTGACAGTCAAATGGAAGAAGGAAGAACTCCTTAGAGAGTCAGAGATAGTTCTATGGGTGAACACGTCCTTTACTGTTCATAGACGGATGCTAAATTTGAACCCAAATGCTCCTTACCCCATAACCTTTCTGTGAATTTGCTTTTGCTTCCTGATACTCTCCAGTTCTTCCAGCCTGCTTGTTTCCAATGCAACAGAGAAAAGCTCTGGATTAGTTATTGTTTTGAAAAAAATTATTAGTCATCTCAGCAAGCAGATGGTCTGACCAAGGCCCAGCTGATCTCTGGGGAATGGTATTGTGGAGAGCGGAGTTGGGATGGGAGCTTCCATTTTGAGGGTTCTTCTGTATGGGAAAGATTCTTTTTAGTTGGGTCTTTAACCATTTGGAAAGTTAAAAAGTTTTCCCATCTTTCAAGTAATGATGTTTTGGAGATTCCCTCACTGGGGGTTGCTTTATGACAAAGGGTATTTTTTTTTAAATACCTCTGAACATCTGAGAGTTGAGAATTAAACAGCCTCTTTCCTGACCACAACAACTTAAGCTATATTTATGCTCTTGCTTTTCTGTAAAGGAAGAATGTGTTGTGTGAGGCAGCTAAATGGCATTGTGGGCTTGACTTCTATCAACCTCAGCTTTCTCATCTATAAAATGGGCACAATAATAGCACCTACCTCACAGGGTTGTTGTGAAGATCGGTTAGTCAACAAGCATTTATTAAAGGGTTCACTGTGTACCAGGAAATTTTGGGGACACAAAGAAAGGCAAACACATGATTCTTATCACCAAGGATCTCATATATTTCTAATAGGTCAAGTGAGATGATCTGTGCAAAGCACTTTGTAAATTTCAAAGTACTCTAAATTTTATATATTATATATATATATATATATATATATTCAGTTATCCTATAGGTAGTCAGTGATCTACCAAGTCCTAAAAAACCTTTCCTTGTTTTTGAGAAAAAAGAGGACCCCCACTTTTCTAGTAGGGGGTGGGGGTAGGTTGAATATTCAGGGAGCTTAGGAGAAGTACTCACAGGATCTAAAGAAGCAACCACTAAAATATAGTAGTTGGAAAATTCCAGGTGGCGGTACAGTAGAAAGGATTTCAAGAAAAGAAGACCGGTGTTCAAATCCATCACTGCTGCCTTTGTGATCTTGGGCCAATCACTTAACCACCCTAGTCCTCATTTTCCTTATCTGTAAAATGAGGTGATTGGGCTTTTTTTTTTTTTTTTTTGGCGGGGCAATGAGACTTAAGTGACTTGCCCAGGGTCACGCAGCTAGTAAATGTCAAGTGTCTGAGGTTGGGTTTGAACTCAGGTCCTCCTGAATCCAGGGCCGGTGCTTTATCCACTGCGCCACCTAGCCGCCCCTAGATGTTCTCTTAAAGTGTCCCTCCCAGCTCTAAATGTATATGTCTATGTACTCCAACAATTAATGTCTTATGTAATATTTGAGTATAATATGTTATGTACTATTATGAGATACTATTGGTTAAGATATGCTTGTATATAGATAAATGATAGTAATAATTAGTTTAATGTATCTAGTAACAGTTGAATATAATGTACTTGCTTATATGCTAGGGGACATTAAATGTATGCTCTATATACATATATGGGGAATTTAATAGATATTATGTATGTGGGACCATTATGTAATATAAGGACCTGTGAGGAAACTTGCCCTAATGGGACTTCATCCTCTTAGTACAGACTCACCTGGAGAATAGTTGAAATGTTGAGGATGAAAGAAAGGGAACAGCACATCCGGTCTTCAAGGTCTTGACTGTAAAGCATTTTGTAAGATTCAAAAGTGCCCTATATTTTGTATTCAATTAACTTTTGTTCTGAATTTATGTCCTCCCAGTAGGGGGGACCAAGTTCCTTGAGGACCAGGTCAATTTCATTTCTACCTTCGCAGTTCTAGCACCTCACAAATTGCAAGCACTTTACTCAATATGTGTTGAATTTGTTTAATTAAACAAATGTTATCCAGTATCATTCCTATTATTATTTGACAGGAAATACGGTTCATAAAGAAATAGTTTGCCTACTATTTGGGCCATCTGAAAATCTAATAGGAAAACAGTCTGGCTTAAGATAGGAATTGTGACAGGGGATGTCCTCCCTGGTTCCCCCTTCCCAGAATGATTGGAAAAAAAAAATTATAGATCTGGTAGCCATTTATAGTCATGGCCTAAATCTTGTTTGTCTCCTTTGTCCGTAAGGAGCGAGAGAATTTTGAGATTTCCAGAGAGATCTCCTTATGACAACATGTGATGCAGACAAGTAATCTGATTATTTTCTGGGCTTCGGAGAGACTTGTCGCTTTACTGAAAGGTCACAAGAAGAGGGAGGAGAGTGACCCTAGGACTGAATCTCACCATGAGAAATGAGGCAAAGGCTGGGGGAGAGGAACCATTGATGGTTACCTTCTCATTCATAGACCAGCAGCTTTGGAGGGAGCAGATATTCTAGATCAGAATCCCTTTAGATGAACTATGCAATTGAGATTAAGTTCCTGGAGTAATCTGTGCTTTGCTTGTAGAGATATTTTTTTTTTTTGAGGCAATTGGGTTTAAATGACTTGCCCAGGTCACAAAGTTAGTAAGTGTCTGAGGCTAGATTTAGACACAGGTCCTCCTGACTTCAGGGCTGGTGCTCTATTCACTGTGCCTCCTAGCTACCCTGGAGATTTTTTTGAAGGTCATAAAAATGATACAGGGACAAACTATCAGAGTTATTTTATCCACCATGTTGGGGGAGAGTAAAAGGACTACACTGGATGTGAGACAAGAAGACCCAAGTTCAGCACTCATCTTAGATGCTTATTGGCTGTGTGACCTTAGACAAATCACTTAACCTCTGTTTGCTTCAATTTCCTCATCTGTAAAATGGGGATAATAATAATACCCATCTCCCAGGGTGGTTGGGAGGATCAGATGAGATTGTATCTGACAGGCTCTTAGCATAGTGCTTGGTACATAGTAGACTCTCTATGAATGTTAGTTACTGTTGTGCTTATTATTATTAGCTCCAAGATCCTGGCCTCCTCTAATCTGATTATCACACAGAAGTGGGCAGTTGTATCTTGCCCATTGTTTGGCGGGGGGGGGGGGGGCGGTCCACACAAGGCCCTTTCATTAATCCATGTTGTGGTTTACAGCAAGATCCCAGGAAGGGAGTCAGTCAGTCAACCTGAGTTCTAGATCCAGGTCTTTCCAGAAGTCTGCTCTGTGACCTCGGAAAAGTCACTTCCACTCTCTGAGCCTCAGTTTCCCCCAGCACGAGGGGGCTGGCCTTGATTCTCCAAGGTCTCTTCCAGCTCTCGTGAAGATTCACATACATGTTATTGGAATTGGAATTGGGTTAAAAAAAGGTGTTGCCCAGGAGGAGTTATGCTCTGATGGACGGACGAGGTGATTTTTCACGGGCATCTCAAAGCCTTGCTCTCAGCTGGGTTGGCTTCTGCTTATACTGCAAGTTTGAATGTTTACATGTAGATGGAGCTTTGAAAGTGATAGAAAACAGTTTGTTCTCCATATCAAATGTAAACTCCTGCCTGTCTTGAAAGGCCTTCCAGGGTCTGACCTCACTTTCCTTCTGCAGCCTTTTTTCTCTCTGTTCTTTAAATAGTTTCCTGGCTCAAGCTCCTCTCCAGTAATGAGGGTCCTCACTTTCCCCCCTCATAGCTCCTGGACATCTTCACTTCCTACCCAAGATGATGTCTCAAGACTCACTTCAAGGCTCATCTCCTCCACAGAGGCTTTTGGGATGAAACGAGCCAGCGACCTGAGCCAGGAATCCCAAATCTGAACCCTGTTCTTTGCCTGGGGTGGGGGAGACAAGTCATCGCCTCGTTTATAAAAGACCCTAGGCCCATTCTAGCCTTCGCTGATTTCCCTCACTGCCTCCTGAATGATTTAGCTTATACCATATAATTTAATTCCTTACCAGGATCATGGGTTTAGCCCTGGACCATAGAGACTATGTGATTGAAGCCCTTCATTCTATAGATCAAGAAAACCGAAGCTTCAGTGAGCTCCCAAGCTCACCCAGGGCCATTAATGCTCTCAGGGACCTGTATTGTCTCTACTCTTCAACAATATACGTCTTGTCTTCCACTCTAGCTGTGTAAGCTTGATGATGGAAAGGACCACTGACTTTCTCCTGTATCATCCAAAGCCTGGTCCTGAGCCTGTAGCAGGCTGTTCTATAATATATATGCTGTCTGTCTGGAAACCCAACCTTTATTACCTAGGAAGATGAAGTCTATCTCAGTGCTGGCCCTCCCCGAACCACAGTTAGTGGGGGTTCTTCAGGACATCCAGTATCCAGCTCCTTTTATATGCAGAAGAGTCACACACACCTCATAAAATTCTATTAATAAGGTGCATTGTGATTCCAGGGTTTGAACTGTTTTAAGGGGTAGAGCTGAGCCTCACAGACTCCTCATGCCCTATGCCTTGGGTTTAAAGCTCCTTGAGACCTCCTACTCAGTTTCTCTATCTTTTAACTATGGATAACCTTGAAACAACCCATACATTGGGTGCCCTTAATGAATAACACTCTTGGCTTCCTATGGAACTGACCTCCGACCCTTGTGAAGTCATAAGCCTCAGCGTTGTCTTGGAAACCACAACATGTGCTCTTGAAGTGATTCTATGGGGAGACAATTTTTTTTTCCTTCTTGAGTTTGCTCTCCCTCAGCCTAATAAAATTAAGCTTCCAGCTCTTGTGGATGGCTGCTTTGGGAATTAGTTCTCCCTTAAGTTGATTAAAGTTTAGACGACTTTCTAAGACCCCTCCCCCAAAGAAATCGAGTCACCCTCCACTCACTCCTTGGAAAGCCCAGATCATGTATTTTTCTGTTTTTGTTTCTCCAAAGTCAACCCCTCTTCCTAGACCCCAAGAAGTCTCTGAGTTGAGGGAAGGTGAGTCGTTGGGAAGTAATTGGTTCATTCCTTGAGTGCAGTGAAGACAGGACTGGTGTCAAACTGAGTTGAGCTTTTGATTAAGAAATGCCCTGGAATCTGCTGGTTTGTGCTTCACTACCTCCAGGAGAGCATTCCAAAGGAAGGGAGGTTGGGTGAGTGAGAGCCAACATGTTAATAATTCAAGATTGTTGTCTTGAATGGAAGGGAGAGGGAATGGAAAGGAGAAGGAAGCGGAGAAAGGAAGGAAGCCCATTACAGGTAGGCAAGAGAGAGGGTCTGACACTTTCTGAGATTGGGAACTTTTTTTTTCTCTGAAGGCAGGAAGAGAAATCAGTCTAAAAATAACCTTTGGGTTAGTATGGGAGATGTGCTGGCTAACACTAGTAGATTAATAAGTGAGGTTTGGCTTCATGGTAAGGGTGCTGGATTCAAATTCTGTTAGTTATTTACCTGAGTGATGTTGAGTAAGTAACTCCTTTGATTTGGCACATAGTTTCTTAAGCTATAAAATAAGGTGATGGAGGGAAACACACTTGGCCAGTAATTAATTGGAGGCCCTGGGTTCTGGTTAGACTTGAGGGGATGAGAAGGAGCAGAGTAAGATCCAAAAGGAAGGCCTCCTATCTCTAAATCTAGTGAATAAGAGAATTTGACTTATACCAGGCAAGTCATTGAATACCTTTCAGCCCCAGTTTCCTCCTCTGTCACACCACTGTTTGAGGGATCAAATCTCATAGTATCTGTAAAGTACTTTGGAGGCCTTAAAAGCTTACATGTAAATGTTATTAACTGATCGATTGTTAACATTTCATCCTTGTCATCTTTGTTTGATGATGATTATCCTGTTACTGGTGAATCAGTGATTTGGACTTATACCAGGCAAGTCATTTAATCTCCTTCAGCCTCAGTTTCCTCATCTGTAAAATGGAGCTTGAAGAGGCGTTCTGCCTGCCTCGCAGGGCTGTTTGATTATCCTGTTACTGGTGACCCAGAGGTCACATCTGGGTAGTGATGTGCAAGATACTTTTTTTTTTCTAACAACTGTGAAGTAGGACAAGTGTTGTTGTAGTCTATTGTATGGACGAGGGGAGACATTTCTAAGCGTCAGTTTTCTCATCGGGCATAATGAGGAGGATTGGATTAAGTCATCTCTAGAGTCCCTTTCTTAATGTTGGATAGACAGCTGCCCCTGCTCAGAAAGCCCTGGGATTGAGTAGTGCCTCTGATATACGTTACCCAGTTACCTAGTCAGTTACCCAGTGCTCCAGCTAACTTTCTCAAACCCTAAATAACTTGCCAGCAGTTATTCATCTGTATTGGTAGAGGGAGCTTCCACACTGGGAATCCCATCTACCAATGCTATGATAGGACTGATTACTGTCCCCCTTCCCACCAAATAGATAGTTATACCAGCTAACATTTTTATCGTACCTACTATGTCTCAGACACTGTGCTAAGCACTTTACATATATTATCTCATTTGGTCCTCAAAACAAACTTGGGAAGTTTCAGAAACCAGATTCAAATTCAGGTCTTCTGACGCCAGGCCCAGTGTTTACCCACTGTGTCATCTAGCTCCTAGTTGGAGTTCATTAATTTTGCTAGAGGTAGGTAGGTGGTGCAGTGCATGGAGCACTAAGAGACCAGAGTGCAAATCTGCCTTCTGACACTTCCCAGCTGTGTGACCCTGGGCAAATTACTTAACTTCTCTGTCTGCCTCTGTTTCTCAACTGTAAAATGGGGAAATAATGACACCTCCATCCCAGAGTTATTGTGAGAATTAATGAGATAAGAAATGTAAAGGGCTTAACACAGTGCCCAACAAATGATAGGTGCTATAGAAATGCTTTCTTCCTTTTCTGTCCCCTTCCTATCACCAAACCCCCAATCTCCTCTGGATTTAAATTGGGAAGAATTTGTTCTGCTCTGACACTAGTTCTGTGGGGCGGGGGCTCCGGGCTTTCTCTGGGTCTCATGCTGAGTAAACCTCCTAGGGTTCCCACATGGAATTTACCTGTGTGTAACTTAAGCTGCAGCCACGTTGGGGAAAATCACAGAGACATAATTGTCTCCTGTGGGGTCAATGGACTGCATGGCTTCTGAATGAGATGTTTATTCCCATCGAGGTGTTCTTACACACACACACACACACACACACACACACACACACACACACACACACACACACACACTCACCAACAACTAGCAAAACCCTCCCACATTTAAGTCACTGAGGCACCCAGCAATTGAAACTTGAGGAAAATTCCATTCAGAAGAGACTCGCTCTGATGTTCACTTACACATGTCAGTTTCTGGAGAGTAAAAAGCAGGACAATGTTGGCAACTGTGGTGCCAGTCTACCCGGTTTGTTTAATTAGGGCAATGTTTAAACCCAAATCAATTTTTCTTCAAAGTTCGGGCCTTGACAGGGCTTTGTAACTTGCCTTTCTCCTCCCTGGCTCAGCCAGTCAATATACCCTGAGTGCCAAGAGGTTACTCAATGCCCATGTTAGTGACACTGCAGGTCTCTGGCCAGGGCCTCTCTCCTGGCCTTCTCCTCCCCTTCCCTCCCTGTTTCTCCTCCTCTCCCTCCCCCCCATCCCCCTCTCCTGAGTCAAGCTGTTTGAGAAGTCACACCTCCCCACAAGAGTCCATATAAGGAAAGTGCCCGGAGATTGGCTTCTCAAGGTCTACTGGAAGCAGGAGCCAGTGTCCTCAGAGGCATATATCTCTCAGCTAGCCAACACCTTCAGCTTTAGTCATAGAATCCTAGAATGTGAGACCCTGGAGGGACCTTAGAACAGGGGAAGTGAGAGAGCTGGATGGCCCTTGGGGCATGTGCTATATGAGAGAGGGAAGACACCTTAGAATAAAATAGGTTAAGAGTGGCAAGTGGCAAGAAGATAGACCATATTAGACTTGGAAAGGACCTTACAGTATAGAAAGTTAAAATATAAAGTGTCAGAGCTAGAGGGGACCTTATGATAACATCAGTAGTAGAATAGCTAGCATTTATATTGTACTTTCAGGTTTGTAAATATAATCTCATTTAAGTCTAAAGGCAAGTGCTATTATTACCATTTTACAGATGAGGAAACTGAGGCACACAAAGAGGTTAAAACCTTTCTCAGGCTCTCTGAGTGCCTGAGGCAGGATTTGATTAGTCCAAATTGATTCTTTCAGTTGTGTGCTTCCTTGTTTTGTGCCCTTGGATAAGTCTTTTCATTCTGGGGCCTCAGGTACTCTATCTATAAAATGAGGGAGTTGAATTAGGTAGTTTCCAAGTCCCCTTCCAACAATGTCCTATATTCCAAGGCCGTAGATGATGCAGTGGATAAGAATGCTAGACTCTATCCAGTTGAGGTCAGGAAGACCTGGTTTCAAATCTTGTCATAGACACCAAACCCTAAATGACTAAATCCCTTTGTGGGAAGTGACTTCCCAAGTCTACACAGCAGATAGTCAGTGAACCTGGGCCTCAAGAATTCCAACTTGGGGGGCAGCTAAGTGGCCCAGTGAATAAAGCACTGGCCCTGGATTCAGGAGGGCCTAAGTTCAAATATGGTCTCAGACACTTGACACTTACTAGCTGTGTGACCCTGGGCAAGTCACTTAACCCTCATTGCCCCGCAAAAAAAAAAAAAAAAAGAATTACAACTTGGGGCTCTTGAAAAGGTTGGTGTGGGCTGGGTTGGTCACAGAAAGGCATCACAGGGAAGTTGGCTAGGAGCTTAGATTTCAAGGATGCTAAGCATGCCTTGTCCAGGAGGGAGCACTGTGAAAAAAAGCAGGGAGATGGGAAGATACAAGATGTGTTTGGGGGAATAAATAAGACTAGTCAATGCTGGAGTCTAGGCTTAGAGTAGAGGGGAGAATTGGCAGGTGAGGTAAGAGGAGGGGGGCACCAGATTGCAAAAGGAATGCCTGGGATGAAGGTGAAAGGGAGTTTCGCTTTTGACCCTTTGGACAATGGTGCCCCATCTGTGAAAAACAACAGAGATGAACCTGGCTGTATTCTATGACTGCTGTTTATGATGCTGGGGTTAAGGTCAGCAAGGATTGTGGCCCTTGGTCTTGACAGCAGGGGGTCAGGGACATATTTCCTTATAATTAACTTCCTAGGCTTTTTTTGATCTGCTTTTCCATTCTTTCCTATTCTTACCCAGAGGAAGTCAACAGAGGCATTCAATAAATACCTATTAAAAAGTGGCCCCTGGGAGCTCTCCAAATCTGAGATCATAGTCATAATTCAATTCTAATAGGCAAACATGTATTAACTACTATTGACCCAGGTACTGGGGCAAGCAGCTGTTAAAACAGGGACTATAACCTTCAGGGATAGTAGGATAATAAACCCCAAATAATGATCATTGGAATATGCAGTATTACATGTTAAGTAGAGAGATGCCCCCCAAAGTGCTTTGTAGGGAGAAAAATCATGACACTTAGTGAGGAGAAGATCAGGGAAGGCTTCCTGGAGAAGGTGGCCTTTTAAGTTGAGCTTTCAAAGTTAGGCAGGAATTCAGCCCTTCAAGAGAAAGGACAGCTGGCTAACTCCAAGCATAAGGAACAACTGATACACAAAATGTGTGGAGATGGGAAATGAAAGGGCAGACCAAAAACAATGATTGCATTTGGCAGGAGTGTAGGGGAATGAATTCAGAGGAGTCTGAAAAGTTAGGACAGTGCCACTTGGTGGAGGGCCTTGAGTGCCCAGCAGAAGAACTTGAATTCATTTGGTAGGAAACTATGGGAGATTATTCTGCTAATGTCATGAAGGGACATGGACAGACTTGAGGTGGGAGAAAAGACCTGCTGGAAAGTTATGGTACCATATCGTCCAGGGGAAAAGATACTAATGAAGACCTGTACTAGGGTGGTAGCAATGGCAATGGAAGGTAAGGAGGGTAGTATTGTAGAGGACAAATAAGACAACATTTAAGGGTTCCTGGAGAATAAGAGGCTTGCAGTATAGTGGGTCGTGAGCTTATTGGCCTCTGAACCAAGAAGACCCCCACCTTTTGATACCTGTTGGCTCTGTGGTCTGGAGCAAGTCACTTCTTGATGATCTAGGCAAGCAAGTTAGAAATTGTAGTAATGGTGCCAACCTCTGTTGGTAGAAGACATTTTCTGTATCAGGTGCAGTCCCTTAAGGTCCGGCAGGAATGCAGCCAGTGATGAGAGTGAGAGACGATGTCAAGGACTAGGGAGGCAGCCACCGGATGACGTGTGGGAGGTGAGGGAGAGGGAGAACCCAAGACATCCCCAAGGTGGGGGATAAATAGAGAGAGGAGGAACAGCAGGTCAGTGGCCCTAGAGGAGGTGGGGATGAGAAACTCTACTGGCCACATGAAGTTTGAGATTCATTCACTGCCTGCTACCGATTTTAAAGGTGAGGTTTTCTCTTTCTACCTAGCTGGAGCTACCATCTAAGTGGGCTTAGAGTGCTGGACACCATTCTTCCAGAGTACCTCTCACCTGCCAGAATTAGCTATGAATCCAGTATACCCAGGTTTGCAATATATTGAGTTCTTCATAATTAAACTGCTTAGCTTATCAGGACAGCCCATTGGCATAGTAGATAGAGCACTGGCCCTGAAGTCAAGAGGACCTGAGTTCAAATCTCACATCTGATGCTTACTAGCTGTGTGACCCTGGGCAAGTCACTTAACCCCAACTGCCTTAAACATCTGGGGCCATCTCTAGTCGTCCTGATGTATATCTTGCCACTGGACCCAGATGGCTCTGGAGGAGAGAGTGAGGTTGGTGACCTTACACAGCCCTCCCACACTTAAATCCAATTCGTTGCAAGTCATGACATCATCCAGATGTCATGGTCCTCTTGGAGAATGAAGGGCAACCACAACAGCTTAGTTTATGATAACCCTGTGTCACTCAGCATTGGAATGTGGAGAACAAGTCACTTTTCCTTCCTGGGCATGTTTCCCCCTTTCAGTGGAGTGGTAGTGGTGGTGGTGGTGTCAGACTCTCCCTCGGTGAGGAAAGTGTCATTTATTCCTAGACTTTTTCCACATGTGGAAATGGAAAAGACAAGGTAGGATTGGTGGAAGGAAAAGGATGACTAATGAGATCCAAGAACTCTTGGCCAAAAACTCATTTTGTAAAATCAAAATATATCCAGGAGCATCTCTTTTATCTGACCATACTCAGAAGGGAGCTGGCCCTCAGAGGTGAAGTCTCTCTCAAATGCCAGCATTGTTTACATTTTAACCATTTGGGATAAGAGATCTTTCTAAAGAATTAGTCATTTCCCTGACTTCTTAAATATATGATCCGGAATGCCATGGAATCTTTTCTTGGGACTTTGGGGCCTTCATTATGAAAATGAAGGAATGGACTTGGCAGAAATCCAATGCATGATTCCTTCAGTGCCTGTTAGGGTGTACATGGGAAGCGATTTGCCCCTTTACAAAATGACCCCAGACTGGTTTTCATAGTTATTACTCCTTTTCCCTCAGTGCAAGATCATCAGCTATTCCTTTTCTGGTAGTATGCCTGGTATGCATCTTCCCCCACCCACTTTGGTGATTTTTCTATTCATAATATAGATATACCAAGCTCTAAGGGATGCTAGGACAAGCCAACATGACAGTCCCCACACTTATGGAGAACACATTCAAATGGAAGAAGACACCACACATAACCAAATTGATCTGAATTGTGTGAAGTTTGTATAAAGTAATAAATTGGCTCAGGTATCTTAAAGCAATGAACTTTGCGACTATTTCAGATGCTCTGAGACTTCTTCCCCATCCTTTCCCTCCCCATTTGCTTCCAGGTTTTTTATTCCAGATGATTAAGGTTACCAGAAGTCTGGCAGCCAGATAAGTGGGGCATTGCTGTAACAATAAACCAGGCACATTCCCCCTAACCATGACAAGAAGTTAATACCCTGAGAGAATGAATGTCTATGGCCCCCTGACACCAGATATTTTCTTCCATTACTAGAAGCCTAGAACTTGAGGGTGGCATGGGAAGAGACCTTAGAGACATATCTAGTTCAATCAGCCCAACCAATTCCTCTTACCTAAATTTCCTTCCCTGACTAGTTCCTCATTGGGTAGGGAGAAGGGAGAGAAGAGATTTGGAAATATATGGAACTGTTCTTTTGGATGGTAGACTCTGAAAGGTGTCCCAGGCATCCAAAGTTGAAGATTCAGTGAAACCTAAACTTCTAGTTTCTACATAGAGAATCAGAGTGTTTGTTTTCTAGAACTGAGTGAGACCTTGTCCTTGGTTTCACAAAGGGGAAGTTGCTAGAAACGGAACTATAATTCTATTTAGACACAGAGGCTTTATACAGTGTAAAGCCTGGGAGGGAACGTTAAAGAGATGACCCAGAGAAGGCAAACCCTCAAGTTGTTTTGTTGTTGTAGTTGTTGTTTGTTTTCTTTTCCACAAAGAAGGGGACAAGGAAAGTGACACCTCTGGGGTTAGAACCCAAGTCTCCCAACTCTGGGCTCATTCCTTTAGTTCTTTCCAAAATATTTAGCTTTATCTTTGCACCCGAATGTTTTGGCATCCCTTGCAGTGGGCTCTATGCCCCACCCCCATCTCCCATCTTCCCTTTCCCCTCTCTCCCTTCTTCTCCTACCTTACACACTTTAAGTGGCTCAGGCCCCATTTCACCAAAGGGGAACTAAGTCAACCTAAAAAAATGTGACTTACCCAGAGTTTTGCTCTGAGTCAGTGATGGTCAGGAGTAGACCCCAGTGGCTGCTGATTCACCATCAGGTTCTGAGGCTTCTGAGTTCTACCACTTCCCAAGCTGCTTAACTCTGGCAACATTTACACCAGGGGATTGCAAGAAAGAGGGAAATCAGAAGATTTTCCCTAGTGAAACTACTGATTCCAATTGTGCTCATTCTGGTCAGGCCAGAGTTGAGTCCTTTGTACCATCTGTGAAGAGAGGTCTAGTAGCTAAGACCTCTCCTAGTATGAGAGAGGAAGGCCTGAATTATTTCACAGACATCCTCGAAGCACTTTAAAGACACCCATTTCTGTACATTTGAGAAGCTAGTGACAAGTCCTTCAGTGTCTATTGAAGCAGGTCCCTAAAGGTACCTCTACTAGACAAACACTTTGCTAGCCAATCTCCGGTTACTTTATAAGCTTCTGAATTTCATAAAAATCACATTGCTTTACAGGCAGTTCCTCTTTTGCTTTCATTTAAAAAATATGATGAATGTAATCATCAACAACCATGACATTCCAATATGCAAATTCTTTGGCCTTTGGAAAGAAAGGTTTGCATTGCTCATCATGCTTTCTTTTCAATGATAGTTAATTTTCTATAATAGTGAATCCTCACCTTCCTTTGAAGGCTTAACCCAAGTGCCACCTTCTCCTTAAGGCCTCTGTTGATTCCCCTGGTTGCTAGTTCCTCTTTCCTCTCCTCACCAATGGCCGTATATTTCCTTTGGTTACGTTCATGTGGGCATAATTGTTTTGCCCAATGAAACGTCAGGTCTCTTTGCTTTATTTTTGTCTTGGTATCTGTTACTGAATGCATGTTGATCAGGAGGGGAAAGGGCACTATCAGAGTGTAATCTCCATGAGGGGAGAGACCCTTTCTTATCCATCCTTTTCTCTCTCCACCCCTTTGTACCACAGTGCTGTGCCCATAGCAGGTGCTTGTCATCTTTGTTGGATTGGATTGGATATATCTTAGAGTTGATTAATTCAGAGAGGCTTTCTCCCTCACTAGCCCAAGATGAGTGCGCTTTGTACATCAGAGAATGACAAAGGTGGAAGGTACCTTGAGGAATCTCTAGTCCATCTTGTATCTGTGCCTATCTTGGTTAGTGAATTCCAATGTACATAAGATCAGTGATGCCCCTGGAACCCTGAGTTCTGATGGAGTGGGGTGGTTGGGGGGAAGGAGGAGGCCTTGAGTGATTCTTCCTTCCTTCCTTCTTTCCTTCCTTCCCTTCTTCCTTCCTTCTTTCCCTCCTTCCTTCCTTTCTCCTTCTCTCTCTCCCTCCCTCTATCCCTCCAAATTCACTGACAGTATTCCTGCCCTGAGGTAACTGGTGTCAGAGACTGGAATGAGACCCCAGAGCAGGCAGGGAGAAATCCTGCTTCTCTATTCCCACTAAATCAAGCTCCTGGGGGGGGGGGGGAGACTGTCTTTTGTCTTTCATTGTATCCTGGTGCCCGGCAGTCAGTGGGCCCTCACTAAATACTTAGGGAGTGACTGACTTACCAGGAGGATGCCGGCCAAGGTTCGATGATCATCTCTTCTCAGAGAATTCTCATTGTCTTATGGATGAGGCTAAGTCAGGGCCTTCTCTGGGGTGGTTACCGCACCTTACTCTTAGGACAGAGAGAGATGAAAAGAATTGTGTTAGGTCTCTGAAGCTTAACATTCTGTCATTTAAATACTATTTCCTTCTGGGGTCCTGGGGCTGATGAGTTTGTGGGCCAACAGAAAATGGAGAAAGTGTGGTGGAGTGGAAAGAGGAGACAGAGGCCAAATCCTAGGGAAAACTTCTCCAGGCCTCAGTTTCCTGATCTGTAAAATGGGGATAACGATACCACCTGTGGTACCTACCTTAGGATTTATATGTGGCACAAATGAGATAAATGCATGTCAAGCCCTCGGCAGAATTTAAATTGCTTTAGAAATGTTAGTTTTACAGGTTCAACCACACATAAATGAATGCAGGGCAAAAAGACATCCTCTCCCTCCCCCCACTCCCCATCTCTTTTTTTTAGCTACATGGAAACTGCACCTGGATCTCAAAAGGCACAGTCAGGATTTTTAAAGTCCCCCTGCCTGGTTCTTGAAGGAATAACAGCCCCTGATTTCCCACTGTGACAGTACAATGTGTCTTGTGGAGGCTGCCACAAAAAGTTGGGATTATAAATAAGATGGAGCCCCAGGGTCGGTCTGCAGCAGGCCAGAAATATCCGTACCCACAGAGAGAGTGGGCCTCAGAAGGATGTTCCAATCCAGTCAGAGCCCACAGATCAGGTGGGGGCAGATGGTGGAAAGACTTCAGATCTTTTCAGTCCCCCTCCACTCCCAGGTACTACTACCCTTTGGGCTGGGGCAAAGCAAGCCAGGCTTAGACTAATAATAGCTCTTTTATATTTATGTAGTCTGAGTGCTTTGCATACCTTTTCTCATTTTGATTCTTACTATGACTCTGTTTGGACAGCAGTTCTAGTATTCTTATGCCCATCTTACAAATTAGGAAACTCATTGAATGTTACCTTTGGGAAGTACCTTGGAGTATGGAGCTTCTGCCTTGGAGGTCTGGCACATTCTCAGTTAAGTATCAATCAGCTTTTCATGGAAGTAACTATTGAATGGTTATGGACCCCCCCCCCCCCAAGTCTCACACCAGAGAGGAAGCTCTGGGTATATATGTCACCAAATACATACCAGTCCAAAAGTCTCAGTGTATTTTTTTCTTTCTTTCTTTCTTTCTTTCTTTCTTTCTTTCTTTCTTTCTTTCTTTCTTTCTTTCTTTCTTTCTTTCTTTCTTTCTTTCTTTCTTTCTTTCTTTCTTTCTTTCTTCCTTTCTTCCTTTCTTTCTTCCTTTCTTCCTTTCTTCCTTTCTTCCTTTCTTCCTTTCTTCCTTTCTTCCTTTCTTCCTTTCTTCCTTTCTTCCTTTCTTCCTTTCTTCCTTTCTTTCTTTCTTTCTTTCTTTCTTTCTTTCTTTCTTTCTTTCTTTCTTTCTTTCTTTCTTTCGAGGCAGTTAGGGTTAAGTGACTTGCTCAGGGTGGTCACACAGCCAGTAAGTGTTAAGTGTTAAGTGTCTGAGTCTGGATTTGAACTCAGGTCCTCCTGAATCCAGGGCCAGTGCTCTATCCACTGCGCCAACCAGCTGCCCCTCAGTGCATTTTTAAGGTATTAAAGCTGAGCAAGTCCTTTACTCTCTCCCTTCCTTCCTTCCTTTACTCTCTCCCTTCCTTCCTTTACTCCCTCCCTTCCTTTACTCCCTCCCTTCTTCCTTCCCTCCCTTCCTTTCTCCCTCCTTCCCTCCCTCCTTTATTAAGCTGACACAGTGGATCTAGCACCAGGCCTGGAGTGAGAAAGATAGGAATTCAAATCTGGCCTCAGATACTTGATAGCTATATGATGCTGGGCAAGTCATTTTAATCTCTGCTCAGTTTCCTCATCTGTAAAATGGGGATAATAATAGCACCTACCTCCCAGGGTTGTGGATAAAACAAGATGTTTGTAGAAAAGTGCTTTGCCTAGTGGTTGACACACCAGACTCTATATAAATGTTAGCAATTATTAACTTGCACTGAGACTTTTGGGAGTCTCTCCCCTCCTGGTGGCTAAAAGAAAGTCACAATTCTCACTTTCATTTGAACTTGAATGGGCAGATCCTGGACATTTAGACCTGGTTTTCTCCTTTCTTTCTCCTCCTTTGCAATTCAAAGTAGAACAGATTGTCCGGGAGGAGTGGCCTTTAACCAGTTCCAACTACCAGCTTCAACTGATTTATCAGTTTCTGCTTTTCAGATGCTGAGTAGACATTTCCTGGTTTTCTTTAGTTTTCATATCAGCAATCACTCTTGACTTTCATTTCCTGCCTGAAATAAGCAAAGGAATTTTGAGGCTTTTAATTTGGCTCAGAAATAATATATGTATGCATACCTATACATATACATAAATCTATACCTCTGATAGCTACACTACACCTGCATCTTTTTGGTTTGGGGAGGACTTGAGTCAAATTTTTATTATACATAAAACATATAAGTAATTTTTATTTATACATAAATAATTTTTGTTTATACATAAAATATTTATATGTGAACCTTTATATACCAGTTGATTTATATGCATATGCATATTATATGCACCTCATAGCATCAGTAGTACACTACATGGTATTTGTTACATAATATACTTTACATGCTTGTAATATGTACATGTACAGATGTATACATGTAGCTCAGGCCTTCAAATTGAAAAGATTTCCTTGAGTGAAAGAGGCATGGGGTTATATATATAAGGAGCAGATCCAGTGAGATGAGGTTCTGAGCTCCTGGCCCACAGAGAAGGTTATGGAGGCCTGCGCGTTTCAGCAGGGGACAGCACGTGTAGTGCAGAGCCCCAGCCACTTGGGCATGCTGAGGATAGGTAATAAAAGCAGAGTAAATGGATTCCGCTCCAAAGGTTAACTTTCTGGCAATGCCAAGATAACTGCTGCTTGACTGGTGGTCAGGAAAGGCACTGATAGGAGGTCACTTAGATGGTTAGTAGCAAATCTGGGCCTAGCACCCAGACCTTGGCTCCTAGGACGGTCGAACTAAGAATTGAATTGGTCAGCAAGCATTTATTAAGTATCTAATCTGTGCCAAACACTGTGCTAAAGTTTAACCCTCTCATTGGTTTTATTTTTAAACTGCGACCTTTTGTTTTTCATGACCTTCATCATCCATACATCCTCCCTGACCCCAGAGCCGACCCCTATAGCAAAGTTTTCATTTCAGCAAAAATTAACATATCAGCCCAGTTTATCAGGATATGTAATGTTCTGCACCCACAGAAGTAAAGGAGGTGCATGATTCTTTTTCCAGGGCCAATTGCAATCCTGTATCTGAATTCAGTCTGGTGGGTCATTATTGTTCCTTCTGTTTCCAATTCTATTGTGATCCTGGTTTTACTTACTTCACTCTTCATCAGTTCCTATAAGCCTTCCCATGTTTCCCTAAATCCTTCCCATGCATCTTTTCTTTTTACCACACTGCTTTATTCTGTTAGAATCTTGTGGCACAACTTGTTTAACCATTTCCCAATCGATGGGCATCTATTTTGTTTCAAGTTCTTGATGACCATAAAAAAATGCTTCTGGCAAATACTTTGGGGTTTGTGGGTACCCTTCTTTCTTCCCACAACCTCACTAGGTTTGCATTTTTAAATTAAGCCCAGAGTTAGGAAGTGTCTTGTTTGAGGTTACACTTTTAGGCAGGACTAGAACCTAGGGCCTGTGCCACTCTCAACTCATCAGAATTAGAGGACAACCCTATTTTAACTGGTAGGAGGTATGGGATTCTCTCATTTCTGACAGTTACGAAAGAACCTTGGAGGGGCCAAAAAGTATCATGAAGGAGCCAGGGAGCTAGGCCAGAGTCTTTTTTTTCTCTAGGCCTCAGTTTTCTGATCTATAAAACAGGGAGGTTGGACTACACGGATCCTGTCAAATTTTGTTTCTGTACCTGCCCTCCTACCAAAACAAAACAGATCTGAGAACTGATAGGGAAAAGACATAGTACCAGTTTATTTGTCCCAAGAACAAGTAGCTATGAATTTGGAGCTCAAAAACTCACTCTTTCTGAGGGTATATATACCTGTAACACTGGTTACAGGGTGTTATCGGTTTCATTAACATGATATAAATCAACCTAAAAGCAACCTAAAATAGGATAACAAGAATAGACAATGGAGATAATAAAAATCAGTTGATCAATTTCAGTTATAACAAGAATGTAGGAAATATCAATCAGTTCGATAGTTTGACTTAATGGAAACATTATGCTTAGATTATATGGTTCCCCCCCAAAAAGGGGGTTTGGCAAGGACAAGGATGCCCAGATATTTTTACAAGATAGGGACTTCCTATCCTGGGGAAAGAAGTTTGGAATTTATTCAAAGGGCATTTTGCTCCTATTAATTAAATCCAGGGTTTCATAAAATCCTTTTGGATAATAAGGCAGCTCCTTCCAATCCAGGTGGTCCATGCATTCATAATAACAATCCCAAGGTTCCTTCCAGCTCAAACACTGTGATTGGGAGGCCTCTCTGGGGCTCAGGCCCCTTCCCTGCAAAGTGCTGCTGCGAGCTCTTGGAGCGCTAACACCGGCCCTGCCTGCCTTCCTGGTTTTTGAGTTGAGATCAGAGCGAGCTGAGCTGTGAAAGTGCTTTTGGAGAGTTATTATGCGAACAGACTGGTGACAGGTGCTTTCCCCTTTTCTTGGGTTGCTCTATAGTGTCTGATTAGCTCTTGAGGCCTGCTTTTGGAGCTGAGGGGCGTCCCCTGTCGTCCACACAAAGCACATTCTCTAATGTCATTTCCATGGTCCTGAGTTTTGAGAATCTCCAGGTGCCTGCTTGGTGTTGCCTAATTCCCCCTTTTCTATTAAAGGGGCAGGAAGGCTGGGCTTCAAATCTCCACCTGTAGAGAGCCCTTCTGCCTCCTGGTTTCAGAGATGGGAGGGGGACTTTTGAGGACATTTTATGGATGAGGACACTAAAGGGATCATTGAGAACATAGCATCACAGCTTTGGAGCCAGGAGAGAACTTAGAGTTCATTTGCTTTCATTTTACAGATGAGGAAACTTGAAGCAAAGAGAAGTTGAGTGACTTGCCTAGGGTAACACAACTAGGGTCTGAAGGAAGATTTGAAGCCTGGTCTTCCTGGCTAAGTTCAGTGCTCTAGCCTCTACATCATGCTGCCTATTGTGAGCTACAACAGGGCCAGGATTAGAATACAAGTCCTCTGACTCTAAATTTAATTCAATAAACCTCCATTAAGCACCTACTATGTGCCAGCCACTGTGTTAGATCCAGTGTTCTGTTTGCAGCTCCATATGGTCACTTTCCCTGGCACCTGGGGTGTAGCCATCATCCCCACAGACCTGGGACACTCACCCAGAAGAAGAGTAATTTGCCTTATGTCACACACCACGAGGCAGAGGCATAAACAAAGCTGAAATTCAAAGCTACTGAACCCCTTGCTATGGCTTTCCCAACAAACAACATCGCTCCCTGTGGCTGATGGGTGTTAGGGTGGAAGGACCATTGGTTGTGTCGACTGAGGACCTGCTTCTGATGCTGAAGATGTGTGTCACCTTAGGAAGTCATTGTCTCATCTGCCTAGGCTTCAGTTACTCAGCAGAAAAATGAAAAGGTTGCCCTAGGTGGGCTCTGGTGTTCTTTCTCAAGTCCTAGGCACCCCTGGGAAGGAGGAGGCTGGTTTTTCAACTCAATAAGCAATTATTAAGGGCCTACTGTGTGCCTAGCACTAGCTGGATGAGGAGGAGGGCAATCTAAGGTAGTGGAAAGAACACTGACCTGGGAGTGCTTGCCCTGCCTCGTAACTCTGAGGCCTGTCGTTTCTCCCCTTTCACATCTTATTTTCCTCATCTGTCAAATCTTGAAGTTGAACCAGATGATTCTTTGAAGGGCAGCCCATTTTTTAAGCTCCTTCCAACTCTAGAATTCCATGTTTTAAGTCCCTTCCTAGTTCTTGTTCCAAGGTCCCTTCCATCTTTGACAGTCGGTATTTTCAGGCTCTTTTGGCTAGGACATTCTGTTTTCTTAAATTCCTCCCAGTTCTAACATTTTATGTCCCAAGTTTGTAGCTTGACATAAAATGTGCTCAGGCCCTGTCTAGTACTAATATTCTATTCTGTATCTATGAGAGCCTTGAGGTGTCTGGGGCTCAATTCTGAGCTAAGCCCAGGGGGGATGAAGGTCACCTGGGGGGCTTTCCATGTTGAGGGGGTGGGTTTAGGGAGAAGAGATGTTGGCTGATCAGTTAGTCTAAGGCTCAAGGGCCTGTTGCGGGGAGCTTCCCATTAGAGGCAGTGTCTACCTGTTGGGGAGCAGGTTTCACTGAGGGCAACTTAATGAGGAAGGGAATGACCCTTGGCATTGGGAAGAAATGTCCTGAGGGACTTGTTAGTAGTGAGAAAATGAGTTGTATTTATTGGCCTTGTGAACAGTCTAGATGTGTCCAGCCAGGCAGCTGCTGGGCACATTGCTCCCAGGCCTTGGGTTCACCCAGCGCATAACTGGAGGGGTCATCCTCTGCTCTGCCCTAGCCATACCTCCCATTAGCTCTTGCATAGTTAGTAAGGGAGCAAGATTTACTGAATACTTAGATACTCTGCTCAGTCCTATAATCTTAGAACTGGCAGAGACTTCACAGATATAATCCAACTCCATTTTTCAGAAGAGAAAGCTAAAGGCCAGTAAGCAGGTAGTGATTCATCTAAGGTCATAGAACTAGTAATTTCAATTCAATTTTACTATAGATTTCTTATCTCTGTAGCTATATATGTGTTTTTCTGTGTATGCATGTGTATATATGTATTGTGCATCCATCTGTGCATGTATATATGTATCTCTATATCTATGTGTGTATCTAGGTATCTATCTGTATCTTTCTATGTATCTACCTACCTACCTATCTATTAGTCTTACAGTGTGTGAGGTCTTACTTCTGGTATTGTTTATACACTGAGTAAATAAAGCATAATCCTTGCTTTTTGAGGAGCCTAAAACATAAGGGATTTGAGGCAGAATTATAAGATCCATTGTGTTCTCCTTCTCTCTTTCTCTCTTTCTCTCTCTCTCTCTCTCTTTCTCTCTCCCCCCTTCTCCCCCCTCTCTCCCCCTCTCTCCCCCCTCTCTCCCCCTCTCTCCCCCTCTCTCCCCCTCTCTGCCCCTCTCTCCCCCTCTCTGCCCCTCTCTCTCCCCCTCTCTCCCCCTCTCTGCCCCTCTCTCTCCCCCTCTCTCCCCCTCTCTCCCCCTCTCTCCCCCTCTCTGCCCCTCTCTCTCCCTCTCTCCCCCTCTCTCCCCCTCTCTCCCCCTCTCTCCCCCCTCTCTCCCCCTCTCTCCCCCTCTCTCCCCCTCTCTCTCCCTCTCTCCCCCTCTCTCCCCCTCTCTGCCCCTCTCTCTCCCTCTCTCCCCCTCTCTCCCCCTCTCTCCCCCTCTCTCCCCCTCTCTCCCCCTCTCTCCCCCTCTCTCTCCCTCTCTCCCCCTCTCTCCCCCTCTCTCCCCCTTCTCTCTCCTCTCTCTCTCTCTCTCTCTCTCTCTCTCTCTCTCTCTCTCTCTCTCCTCTTTCTCTTCTCTCTCTCCCCTTTCTCTTCTCTCTTTCCCTCTTTTCCTTCTCTCTCTTTTCTCTCTCTCCTCTTTCTGTCTTTCTCTCTCTCTCTCTCTCTCTCTCTCTCTCTCTCTCTCTCTCTCTCTCTCTCTCTCTCTCTCTCCCTCCCTCCCTCCCTCCCTCCTCTCTCTTTCATCTCATCTTCCTAGAATGTAAGCTTCTGGTGGTCGTGGACTGCTTTGTTTCCCTCAGACTTAGCCATGTCACCCTGGGTAAGTCACTTCACCTCTATCTACCTCAGTTTCCTCAACTGTAAAATCGGGATAGTAATGGCACCTCCCTCCCTCCTAGGCACTTAGCACAGTGCCTGGCACATAGCAAGCACTATGGAAATTCTTATTCCCTTCCCTTCCCCTGGATGAATACTGCTTGTTGATTGGTTGGTCGATCTAGAGCTGGAAGGGGACCTCTCAGCTAACCCACTCTTTTTATAGGCTTGATCAGCCCAAGAAATTAAACAAGTTAAGCATAGTCTGGTCGGTGATAAAAGGCAGAGCTCTCTGAATATGAGGAAGTCTATTTCATCCCCAGGATCTGTTTCCTCATCTGTCAGGCAAGGAAGGGTGTGTGTGTGTGTGTGTGTGTGTGTGTGTGTGTGTTGGGGGTGGGGGACTAGAGTGGTAGTTCCCAAATGTTTGAGTTTGAAGACCTTTTTAACGGAAAACAATTTTGAGGACCTACATTAATGGTAGTTCTATCTGCCTTGATGGGGAAAAAATACTCAGGGACAAACAACTGCCATGCATTCAGTAACAGCTTTAAGTAAACTGAGTTTATTTACCAAAGCACATCGTGAATTAATAATTTCATAATTAATATGAAACTGTAGATGCAAAGTGTGCCTATTCTCACACCACCTATTTTATTGGACCTTAAGAAAGATCACCAATGCTTGGTGGCCATACGGGTTCATGGATCTCTTGCAGACCCTGAGCATCACTGAGCTGAGGCCTGCAGATGTAAAGAACCACTGGATAGCAGGGAATCCTATATTCTTCTCCCCTTGTCTCCATTCACATAACCAGACATTCTAACTTGGCAGTTCTCAGACTTTTGGTCCAAATACCCTATACATAATTAAAAATTACTGAGAGCCCCAAAGAGCTTTTGCTCATATATTTTAATATTTACCATACTAGTAATTAGAATAAATAAATTAGTAAAATATTAATTCATTTAAAATAATAATAATAAAACCCATTACATGTTAACATCACTAATATTTTAAATGAAAATGAACTATTTTTCAAAACAAAAAATATAAAGTTGGGAAGAGAGACATAGTTTTACATATTTTTACAAATCTCTTTATCTTCACCATAATTGCTTACAATAATTGTCCTAAAAGCAAAGGTTTGAATATGTTACTGCCTAACTCAAGAATCTTTATTTAATGTCTTCTTCTTGCCTCTAGGACCAGATGCAAACTCTAAATGGTCTGGGTCCATGCCACCTCTTCTGAATTATATTATACCCCTTCATAAGTTCTTCATTTTGGCCAGAGAGGTCTACTTGTTTTTTGCATGAAGTTAACATTCCTTTTCCAGTCCCCACGTCTTTAAGCAGGCCTTCCCACCTTCCTAAAATACATCTCCTTCTCACCTCTGCCTAGATTCCTTCAAAGCTCAGTTTTTGTTGTTCAGTCATTTTTTAAGTCATGTCCAACTCTTCATGACCCCATTTGGGATTTTCTTGGCAAAGACACTGGAGTGATTTGCAGTCTCTTTCCCCAGTTCATTTTACAATTGGGGAAACTGAGGCAATCAGCGGTTAAGTGACTTGCCCAGGGTCATACAGCTAGTAAGTGTCTGAGGCTGGATTTGAACTAAGGTCTTCCTGACTCCAGGTCCAGTGCTCCATCCACTGAACCACCTAACTGCCCCAAAGCCCAGTTTAGACACCTAAAGGAGGCCTTCCCTGATCATTTAAAAAAACAAAACAAAACATAGCATTATTATTAGTGAGCTGTCTTTCCTCAAATTGTCTTCATTTTTTTTTCTTTTTAAACCCGGTCCCCTCAATGTAAACTTCTTGAGGTCAGGAATTGTACAGTTTTCTCGTTTTTGTATTAGCAGGGCAGTCCCTTTCCATTCTAACTGCTGACTTGGTGCTTGTTAAATTGAATATGGCATTTCTGAGCTGGAAAGTATCTTAAAGACCCCATAGTCTTCATTTATTTAACACTTCCTCTGTGCTCCTCCCTTTCCTCCTTATAGAATAATTGATGGTTACTCCCCTCACTGCCTCCACCCACTGCTCCCATCCTGGCTCCCACCCCAAGATAGGCACAAGAAGGGCAGAACCCTGCTTTCTCTGAGGCAGAAAATCAAGGACCAACCCCACTCCCCACCCCTCTATTTTTAAAAAATTGTAATAAAACCCAAGACCACAGTACAAACAGCTTGGCTCGTCTGGGAAGGAGTGCAGGGCACTGTGTGTTTGAGGAAACCTGAATGCCTCAGAATCTCCTAAACTGAACTCCAGTTTATCTCGGTCTGCTGAGGGGGAAGAACAGGTTGGACACTTGTCTCTCTGGCTTAGTAACATTCTAGGACTCCCACTGGCCTTTTAGATTTAAGGTCATTTAAGGACTAGGTAAATGTTAGAAACACCCTAATGGTCTTTTAATAGGTCTCCTGTTTTGTATGTATGTGTGCTGTGCGAGCGCGTGTGTGTGTGTGTGTGTGTGTGTGTGTGTGTGTTTTCTTTTCCTTTCTGTATTGAGCATAGAGACTAAATAGCTCATAAACACGAGGCCACATCCGGTCTCTGCACCTGACAAGCCCAGTGGCTCCCCATGTGCACCAGTATGCACGTCTCCCTCTCTCAGGGAATTAGGCTGGGCTTGGCAGAGTAGTTGTGAGTAAAGGAAAAGGCAATAGGCAGTATCTTGGATGGGGAGATCAGCAAATATGTAAATCCTACTTCTGGGTCACTCCAGGTATCCCCATCATAAGTAAGAGCTGGCAGTAAACTTCTAAGAGGAGAGGAAAAAAGTAAAAAAAAAAAAAAAAGGAAATCCCTAAGTGGAATTAGTTTTTACTCAGCATGATGTGATGGGGAAAAGCCCTGGAGTCGAAGCCAAGAAACCTGGATTCTATTCCAGCCTGGCTGTGTATTTGCTGTGTGACTTTGAAGAACAGATCGTACCTTTCTGAATCTTAGTACCATCATCTGTAAAGTGAGGGGGACAAGGGGCAGAGTGGGGAGAGGTCTTGGCACACTTGATTGATGGTATTCTTAGAGTCAGGAAGAAGAACAGGGTTAAAGTACCACCTCAAGGTGCTTTTTAGTATTGTCACTCACCAGGTTGTTCTGAGGATCAAATGAGGCAATATTTATAAAGTGCTTTGCAAATAAAATGCTTTGAAAGTACTAGAGATTATTAACTTAATAATATCACTATTATTATGTCTTACATTACTTATTTCATAGGGCTTTTGTGAAGAAAGCACTTTGTAAATTATTTAGGGAAATAGAAATATGTAATAATAATAATATAATTGCTGTAGCTTAATTTGGGGGGAAGGGAGAGCTAAAAGGTTGGGGAGGGGGAGAGAATTTATTTCACCATGTGATATCTTCATCACCAAAATAGATTTAAGAGTGCAAGTCCAGCACTATGAAGGTGTGGATTAACTTCTTCCGGGCACCATGCCTATTGGGTAGCTGCCATCAGGTGCCCAGTGAGGATAACTTAGACTAATGGGAAAGCTTCCCCCCCCCCCCCCCCGCCCAAGGCTTGTGGATAACTGAGAGAAGTAAGGGTAAGGTAGATGACTTCACTGGCTTTTGATTTTTCCATAAAAATTTAATTCTCCATTGAGAAAGTGACACGGCCATCTTTCCAAGTCACTCATGTTCATAACACTGAGTCTTCCCTTCTGTAAACATTCCCAGTGCCTTCAAGTGGTCCTCATAGGGCATGAACTTGAGACATCCTTGGTGTCTCCCTCTGCCTTTCCCCTCAAAGCAATACTATTATGTGAAGGATTGATTATTTATTTCTTCAATGAAATGAACTCCCTGATTAGATGCTTCTATCAATTCAGACCTCCAGTCAGCTTGCATTTACTAAGCATCTACTCTTTGCTTGGGACTGGAGATACAAAGACAAAATAAAACAAAAGCTTTCTAGATTTAGTCCCAGGAGTTTGCTTGGGAGCATATAAGGTGTTTTGCCCAGGGTCACATGACTGGTAAAGATTATTTGGAGGCAGTAACCAAACGCAAGTGCTGCTGAATTCATGCCCAGCAACTCTATCCTTGAAGGAGGAGGAGGAGGAAAAATGAAATAAATGAGCTCATTCTGTTTCTTAAGCTCCCGGAGAGCAAGGACTCTTTGGGATCCTTGTGCTAACTTGCATGTTAGCTTGATAGACGATAAACGCTTAGTGCTTGTTTGTCGAGAATCTTAAGGTCAAAGACTAAGATTGCATTGCCGCCTCCAAGAGGCTGTGAGGACATATCATCCATGGTTAAAACTTGGCACCACTGCTCAACAGCCCACAAAAAAGCCAAGTCAAATCTTGTGCCTCCTGGGCTTGATCCGCCATGTTTACTGACCCATTCACGCGGGCACAGGGAAAGATGGCTGAGGTGATAGCTGGCATGTGTTAGCACGTGTCCATGTATTTGTGTATGAATGCATTTTGGTGGAAGGACAGCTCAGTAGATTGCCTTTTTTCAGAAATAAAAGTGCTCACTCTCTGCTTGCCTCACGATGCTGCTGCCCTCTGCTGGGGACTTCTGACCCAGTGCCTAGCCCATACCTTTTCTACCTGAGCTCTTTCACCTTTTGGGGCCTTATTACCACTCCTAGCCTTCATTGGGAAGAGGGCCAGCCATGGCCCTTGGAGAGCTGCTTCTGCATTTGTGTGGGGCTCAGCCTGGAGCAGGGTGGTTCATTAGATAGGGGTTTAAAGCTCAGCTCTCTCTCTTTCTGCTTAGGTAACCTTGGTTGCCATTTAACTTATTTAAGCCTTAGTTCCCCCTTGCTGTAAAAAGTGGGTGACTCGACTAGATGACCTCTAGCTAGCATGGCCCTTACTAAATCCCCATCTTAGTGACTTGATCTTTCTTTGGAATGTCTTCCTAAGAGCTCATCTCCTTTAGTGTTTTCTTCTGTCCTTTTTGGGGCTCTGTGTGTGTGTGTGTGTGTGTGTGTGTTTATGTAAGGAAGTTTGCATAGAGGAAGTATTATGGATTCTGACTCTTTTATTTATTTATTTATTTTTTGGGGGTGAAGCAATTGGGGTTAAGCGACTTGCCCAGGGTCACACAGCTGGTGCGTGTTAAGTGTCTGAGGTTGGATTTGAACTCAGGTCCTCCTGACTCCAAGGTCGGTGCTTTACCCACTGTGCCACCCAGATGCCCCAATTCTGACTCTTAATATAAAATTGGGGTGATCCCTGCTTCACTCCAACCCAATTGTCTTTCCATACCTGCTTGGAAGTAGATAAATGTTTTTCCCCACAAGACCATGTCTCTTTGAGGGAATCCTGACTACCTTTGTTAGTTGCTCAGTTCACACCCATGACAAGATAGATGGGGCATATGAAAATAGTCAATTAAGCATTAATTAACACACACCTAATATGTGCCCAGAAAACAAAGAGATACCTATTTCCACTGAAGGCCCTTTGGACTTTTGGAGAGTGGGGTAAAAGACTCATCTCTTTGTCACTCCATTCCAAGAACTCAACACAAAATCCTACACATTAATGTCAGTAAGTTTTATCAAATGAATAAATTCATGATCATTGGAAAAAGAAAGGGTCTAATCGCTTTCTACTCCAGTCCAGCCCAATACTATAGATTTTCCATTTATTTTCCCCCTAAACCTCATCTCAAAATGCCCCAGGCTTTCACATACAGTGTTGGCTTATAGTGTTTGAAGAAAAGACCCTTCAGATAGTCCTAACCTTTAGACTGCATGTTACCAAAGAAACTCATCTGAGTTTGTTTTTGTCATCTGCCTCATTTCTAGTACTTCTTTCCAGGTCTTGTTCAAAGTCCATCTCCATGTTCTCTTCCCAGATTATTCCGTGCCTCAATGAACTTTTCCTTCCCTCACCTGTTATAGCACTTGCACCCATTTGGCATGAACCTTATGTGATATTCTGTTATTGTTGTCTTCTGTTGTGATTTAATTTGACTACTATTTAAAAGGGGTTTTTATGCTTTGCTTCTCTTGTGGGAGGGTGCAATGTTCTTTGAGGACAATGACTATCAGACAGTCAAGAAGCAATTTTTTTTTTTTAGTGCGGCAATTGGGGTTAAGTGACTTGCCTGGGGTCACACAGCTAGTAAGTGTTAAGTCTGAGGTCGGATTTGAACTCAGGTACTCCTGACTCCAGGGCCGGTGCTCTATCCACTGTACCACCTAGCTGCCCCCTCAAGAAGCATTCTTCAGTACCTTTTATGTGCCAGGTGGGAGAGCATGGTTTGTTGTTGTTTGTCCTTGTCCTCAAAGAGGACCATGACATCAGGGTGACTTGCAGTGAATTGAATTGAAGTGAGGTAGGGCTGTGTAAGGTCACCAACCTCCAGAGCCATCTGGGTCCAGTGGCAAGATATAGATCAGGACAACTGGAGATGGCCCCGATGTTTAAGGCAATTGGGGTTGACTTACCTAGGGTCACACAGCTAGTAAGTGTGTGAGGTGAGATTTGAACTCAGGTCCTCTTGACCCCAGGGCCAGTTCTCTATCCACTACACCACCTTGCAGCCCTGGGAGAGCATTACAAATACCAAGAATGAGACAATCTCTCATCAGCAGCTATATTCTGGTTATCTTAGTACCTAATACTGCGTTACTCTCAGTATCTTGATTAAGGATGGGATTCTAGTGTTTTCTTACTTGTGCTTTCAGGTGTTAGCCATGGTCTTGAATCAGCAGGAAATGGGAATATAGAAGCAAGTCTAATATAATCCTAGAATTGAAGACTCTCTAATCGCTCCCCAGGAAAAATATGGGAGTGGCAAAAAAAAAAATAAGAAAAGGTTAATTAAGGTCATAAAAAAGGAGATAGGGTAAAAGTCAGGAGGAAGTGATATAGGTTGCAGCAGGGGACTTTCAGACTCTTAACTTCATTATCCGTCTCTGAAAAATGAAGGCCGTTGGACCGGAAGATTGCTAAGGCCTCTTCCAGCTCTCACAGTCTGTGATTTGAGGCCTTTTCCAGTTCTAAGATGGTGTTTTTGAATGT
Organism: Dromiciops gliroides; assembly: GCF_019393635.1. NCBI lineage: Eukaryota > Metazoa > Chordata > Mammalia > Microbiotheria > Microbiotheriidae > Dromiciops > Dromiciops gliroides. Next base: position 704,662,489 of record NC_057861.1, read on the forward strand.
GTTTTCTAGTTAGAGTAGCACAGGGCTGTTCCTGTGCACTTCAGATCACTCAGGCTGAGGCCCTTGTTTGCTGTCTCCTAGCCTGTGCACTACCCCCCCCCCCCCCCGGCCGCGCCCCCCCCCCGGCCCCCCCCCACCCCAGCCTGGGAGGGTTCACCTTCATCTCCTGCAATTCCTTCTTTCCTTCAAGACTCACCTTCAATGGCATTGAAGGGATCTGGATTGGCTTCTTTCAGAAGGTGGGACTTTAGCTGAGGCATGAAGGAAGCCAGGGAGGTCAGGAAGTGGAGATGAGGAGAGAGAGCCTTCCTGAGAACGGCCACTGAAAACACTGGGAGTCGCAAGGTGGCGATTGGTCATTCTTAGTATCCTGGTGGAGTGGGATTAAGAGTCAGGAGGCTGGGGTTCTAGCATGGCCTGTGCCATTTATTTTCTATCCAACCTTAGGCAAATAACTTCCCTTTTCTTTTTTTTTTTTTTTTGGAGGGGCAGTGAGGGTTAAGTGACTTGCCCAGGGTCACACAGCTAGTGTCAAGTGTCTGAGGCCAAATTTGAACTCAGGTCCTCCTGATTCCACTGCACCACCTAGCTGCCCCTATAACTTCCCTTTCCTGAGCACCACTTTCCTTCCCTGAAAAATGATGTTTCTTTGTTCCTTCTGGCTCTGGCATTCCATGATTTTTTTTCAAGATATTCTACACTAACCCAGGCTTTCTCCCCAAAGGGGGAAAGGAGAAGAGAGAAGACAAAGGGAGAAAGGAAAAGTGTGGGAGGGGACAGAGATAGAGAGTGAAAGAAGAGAGAAAAGGGGAGAGAGAGAGAGAGAGAGAGAGAGAGAGAGAGAGAGAGAGAGAGAGAGAGAGAGAGAGAAAGGGGAACACAACACACCCTGGATGGTTTTACATTCAGTTGGTCTTGGGCGTGAATATAAACCTTCACCTCCTTTGTGCCACCCATAAAAAAAGCAAAGACCACCACAGCAAAGAGTTGTGGGGCTGAAAGGTGGGGTAAGGGTGTGGGAGAGCCTCAATCTCTGCACTTGTGAATTTTCCTATTTTCAGTGAATTCTGGGACACAGTCCTCATGTTCAGCAAAGGTCTTTGTGTGTCTGTTAAAGAAATTCGGGATGACTCAGATTTCCTCTTAGATTTAGTTGCATTTCCCTCCTATAGCTATAGAATCTTGCTTGCCAGAGGAACTCAGCTGAGTGACCACGAAGATCAGCCATCAAAGGCAAATGGGCCTGTTTAAAAGGCTCTCACACTGCCCCTGGGTTAAAGACAGATTTATGTCATGCTTTTTTTTTTTTTAAACAGCAGCCTGTGCACTAGGTAGTAGAACAGTGTAGAGAAAGTGGCCTGGGTGCAGGAGGACTTGTGTTTGAGCCCTGCTTCTGATACATACTAGTCATGTGACCTTGTAAAAGTTATTCAACCTCCATGGGCCTCAGTTTTTTCATATGAAAAAGAAAAAGTGAAGGAGTTACGTTAGGTGGCTGTCGAGGTCCCTTCTAGTACTTGAGTCCATGATCCTATTCTTGAGGGAGATGGGGGGAAATGATTTGTTCATTCACTCCCCCATTGGTCTGGGTCAGGATTAGAACTGACATCTCCAGATTCCTAGGCTGGTACTCTTTGTTTCAGCCACAAACACACAAGATGCCAAGGAGGTTCATGTGAAGTGTCTAGCAGGGAAGGCAGTCTCCCTCCATCTTGGAGAACTCAAAAGCATGCAGAGAGGAGAAGTGACGTGTCTAAGGTCACACAGCAGCCAAAAGGGGGCTGATGACATTGCTGTACTTTGCTTTTCAAGGGTTGCAATTCAATCAAATGATCAGGTCTTCACAGAAAACCTACGTATATGTAAAGTTCCTTCATGGAGAAGCTGTAGGGAATGTTCATAGAAGATGCATTCCTCTCAGGACTTGTACTCTATTTGGCCAGAGGTGACAGACGTGTGGGAGAATTTTAAAAAACAACAAAAAGGACCAGAAAACATATAAAGATGGAGATGACAGTTCAAGACGCCAAAAGAATGAGATACCCCAAGGCTATATGTGATGAGTTGCATGGACAATAAATGCTGGGACTTTTTAGTGGGAGGGGGTGTTCAGCAAAGCCTATGTCATTAGCCTATATGTTTTATTTTATTTCATTTTCTCCCCCTGGAAGTAAAGCCAGGGTTTTTATTTGGTTGCATAGACAAGGCCTGGGTTGAAATTAAAGATGAACAGAGTATGGCCAAGTTGGCATAGATGTCACCCAAGCATTAAATTCAGTCTAAGGCATTACCACTCTTTGCCTTGATTATTCTAATCATCCAAGGTAGTTGGGAGTCAAGAGATCCAAGTTCTAGGCCCAGCTCTGTGGATTTGGGCAAGTCAAAGTAGTTTGCTGGGAAAGAGCAAACCCGAGTTCAAATTATGACTCGGCCACTTCCTTTTTTTGTGTGACCTTGGGAAGCTCATTTTGACTCAAAGTTTCCTCATCAAAAAAGAGGGTGTCTTTTCCTTCATCTATAAAAGAGAGAGACTCAGTAATCTCATTCAGCTCTAAATCTATATTCCTTCTGTTTGTTTTTTAATTTACAAAGTAAGGGTTATTACAAAGTAATAGATTGTTTCAATAGTGTCTTGTAGTGGCTACAATAAATCATATAATAACTCATAGATGCTTAATGAAAATTTGTAGGCTGAACGAACGAATAAATAAATGAATAGATCTAGACCCTAGAAATTCATTAGTTCAATCATCTCACTTTACAAATCTGACTTAAACTCGTCAGATATGAAGTCTACATTTCCCACCATTTGCCTGATCATTCCCAACCATTTACATGGTCTCATGTAAAGGACAACTAGGTAGCACCATGGTGCACAGAGCAGTGGACCTAGAGTCAAGAAGACTCGTCTTTCTGAGTTCAAATCTGGCCTCAGACACTTACTAGCTATGTGACCTTGGGCAAGTCACTTGACCTTGTTTGCTTCAGTTTCCTCATCTGTAAAATGAGCTGTAGGAGGAAATGGCAAAGTCGGCAGCTAGGTGGCGCAGTGGATAAAGCACCGGCCCTGGATTCAGGAGTACCAGAGTTCAAATCCAGCCTCAGACACTTGACACTTACTAGCTGTGTGACCCTGAGCAAGTCACTTAACCCCCATTGCCTTGCCCCCCCAAAAAAGAAGAAGAGGAAGAAGGAAGAAGGAGAAGAAGGAAGAAGGAAGAAGGAAGAAGGAAGAAGAAGAAGGAGGAAATGGCAAACCACTCCAGTATCTTTGCCAACGAAAATCCAAAATGGAGTCACGAAGAGTCAGACATGACTGGAAAATGGCTGAACTGAAACATAAAGGATCAGTGGTATCAAGCAGTTTTTAATATTGCTCTAGCCTCTAGGGCAGGGATTAAGAGAGATTCGTTTTTGGTTTTTTAATAGAGGCAACCTGGTATGGAGAAACAATATTGCCCCGGGAATCAGGAAACCAAATCTCACATTAACTGGCAGGGTAGCTTTGAACAAGTTACTTTGCCCCTCTGGGGTCTAGTTATTTCCCCTTCTATAAAATGAGAGGGTTGGACAAAATGAGTTCCAAGGTCCCTCTTGGTTCTAACGCTATGATTTTTAAGTGGGTGAGGAGATGTTTTCCCTACCTTCTCCACTCCTTTGAAAAAATTTTCCTGGTTCTTTGAAAATTTCTTGTGGATGCTAATACATGGAGAGAAGACTCTAAAAATGAGGAATTATATATTTTAGTAACTGCAAAGTAACTCTGGGATTTCTGCCAAGGAAAATAGCTCAGTTTCTAGCTCGGAGAACAGCTGGGAAGTGGCATGATTCTCGAATGTGTGTAAAAGAATACCTGTTTCTAAGCCGTTTTTCGCCAAGATTTCAGGGACACTGCTTCCATGTAAGATACTGTTGAAGGAACCAGCAGGTGAGGTTGGAAGGGAGCAGATGGACTCATCAGGTGGGCCATGATAGGGAGGGGAAAGACATAGCCAAAGATCAAATTGTGAATTGGATAATTGTAGGAGTTACAGGAAAACCTGGGAGACCTGACCTCTCTCTTATCTTACCTCTGCCCCTAGGAGGGAAAAATCTCTCCTCTATGAAGCTTGGTATAACAAAGGAGAATTAAAAATCCTTACCCATGGTGGGTAAGAGGTTTTGAGAAGTTGTTTTCATTTTCAAGATAGATCATTTAATGAAAATGGTCTGGGCCATTGCTATTCTTGTTACTAATAATATGAGTAATAATGGGATCGCTTTGCCCTGAAATGCAGATATTTGAGGTCAGAAAACTGAAGGATTTTAATTTTAACAAAAGGAAGGAGCTTAAATTATTTTACTAATGGCCTCAACTTTGTGTCTTTGTGTCTATGACCAATGGCAAATGATGGTGACCCCATCACTGAGGAAAATGCCCTCTTAAAACTAGTGAACAGTGATGCGTTAGTGAGGAATGAATGGGCGAAGCAACTAGGCTGCTTGGAGTCAGGAAGGCATAAGATCAAATTCTACCTTAGACCCTTAAGTCTTTTTTAAAAATTATTTTTATTTTTATTTTTTTGCAGGGCAATGAGGGTTAAGTGACTTCCCCAGGGTCACACAGCTAGTTAGTGTCAAGTGTCTAAGGCTGGATTGGAACTCGGGCTAGTGCTTTATCCACTGTACCACCTAGCTGCCCAGACCCTTAAGTCTTAATTGCTGGCACTTTATCACTGCCTGCCTCAGTTTCCTTCTTTGTGAAATGAGGATAATCATACCACTTACTTCGCAGGGTTATTGTGAGGATCAAGATAATATGTGTAAACCAGTTACTATTAGTCAGGAACTTAACCCTGTAATTGACTCATGATGTGTCCTTGGGCAGGTCACATCCCTACTCAGATCCTTGATCTCTTCTTCTGTGGAATGAGGGGGCTAAGACTAGCTGACCTCAAAATTCCCTTTCAGCTCTCATGTTTTATTCTCTTCCCAGGGATTGTGGGGATCAGTAAATTGGTAATAGAGAATTGTGGGAAGCTGCAGTAAGGTTTTTGTATTTTTTTTTACTTTTTGTTTCTAACTACATGGAGGAGGAGCAGGAGGAGGGGGCCCATTCTGCATTAACAGAAGGGCCTATTTTTGATGTTGATGGGAGAGGAGTTAGAAAATAGGATGATTGAGATGGCATAATTTTTTCCCCTGATTCTCTTCTCCAAGGTGCCGGCAATTTGCACCCACTTGCTGTCATCCTTAAAATTTAAGTAGCTGGGAAGATTTCAAATAAAGAGTGAGAGTACAGTCAGCAATCAACGTTAATCCTACTAAGGATCTTAGAGATCCTTTTGTTAACTCCCCATCACTTTGCAGAAAGGGGGAAACCGATCCCCAAAGAGAAAAGAGACTGACCCAAGGTCACATAGCAGATGGGTGGTGTACACGTGGGACAGGAACACATTTGTCTTGCATCCTTTGTTCCCCAGACTGTCTTCACTTTCTTAATAATAATATAATTAATAATTGTATTAATAGCTAACATTTAGATAGAGCATTAAGATTTACAAAATGCTTCATAAATATTATTTTATCTTCATGATAATTCTGGGAGGTTAGGTGCTATTATTATCTTCTTTTTATACATGAGGAAACAGAGACAACCAGAGGTTGTGACTTTGCAGCTAGTAAGTAGGTATGTGAGGCAGGCTTTGAAGTTGGGGCCTCTCTATTCCAGGTCTAATGCTCTATCCACTGCACCACCTAACTGCCTTCCATTATTTAAAAAATGCAGCCTATTTGAACAGTGGATTAAGGGATAGGTGAACAGTTTTGGCGCTGACTCACCAGATGTCTCTCTTCCTAGGCCTGCTTTCCAGTATACCAACCTGTTTTCTTGGTCCATGAGCCTCAGCAAGGCTTATCTGCCTAATGCCTCAGTTTCTTTTCATCACTAATTCAATGGCAGTATTGTATACTGGGGGGGGGGGGATGGAAAGTTGACCTTAGAGTGGGAATAACTGGATTTGAATCTTAGGCCAATCACTTAAATCTCTCTGGGCTTTGTTCTCTTTGACCCTAGAAATGGTTGGACTAAATGACCCTTAGGATACTTTCTAGCTTTGGAGTTTATGAGCCTGAATTTATTTTTTGTTTTTTTAGAGCTTGATTTTACAGGGAAGACTTAAAGGAAAGCCAGGAGAAGTAAAGTAATTTAATTTGCCCTAGGTCATGGGGAATGCTGGTGTTTGTGACTATCCTCAGATAGGAGAGGGGCAGAAAGTCTCAAGTTAAACCTCTAAGAATGAAGTGGCCGGAAGTCCTGGGAGTCTTGGCTGTGGGTGCTTTGTGTTTTCTCATTTGCCGAGAGCACAAAAGGAGGCAAGTTGATTTAGTGAAAGAATGATCAAGTTTGTGTCCAAGGGAGCGTCTGTTACTGTGTGACTCTGGGAAAGTTCCTTTATTGGGTCTCAAATCCCTTATTTCTAAAATAAGAGAAAGGTCACCTCCTGGGAGAAAGGGGATGGACTCAGGGGACTGAAGGAGCTCCCATTTCTGGACACAGACGATCTGGAAATTTGTTTTGCTGGTGACTATGTGTATTTGTAGTATTTTATTTTATTTTATTTTTTAAATGGAAAGTAGAGAAAATTAATGCTTGTTAGTTTTTAAAAAAGCAAAATAAGATAAAATTACATTAAAAACGAAATTGGGGAAGGGATTTGGTCCTTGTTGTTCAGTCATTTAGGTTGTGTCTGACTTTTCATGAACCCTGTGTGGCATTTTCTTGGCAGAGATACTGAAGTGGTTTGCTGTTTCCTCTTCTAGTTCATTTTACAGATGAGGAAACTGAGGCAAACCAGATTAAGTCATCTGCCCAGAGTCACACAGCTATTAAGTGTCTGAGGCCAGATTTGCACTCAGGAAGATGAATCTTCCTGACTCCATCCACTGTGCTACCTAGATATCCCAGGAACTTGATTACTAGGGTCCTAATTTTAAGATCCTAGTGAGGTTAAGTTGGGCCCCAGGGGCAGCTAGGTAGCACAGTGGATAGAGCACTGACCCTGAAGTTGGGAGGACCTGAGTTCTCCCAAGAAGACCCCAACTGCCTTAAACATCTGGAGCTATCTCCAGTCATCCTGATGTATATCTTGCCACTGGATCCAGATGACTCTGGAGGAGAGAGTGAGGCTGGTGACTTTGCACAGCCCTCCCTCACTTCAATTCACTGCAAGTCATGACATCACCCTTCGAGACCGAAGGACAAACAACAACAGTTGGGACCTACCATCTTGTAAATGGTGCTTCAGTGAAGTGATAATATGGAGCCAGAACTAAGATTGGGTGATCAGGGCTTTGTCTTAGGGCAGAGAATTTAGAAGATACTGATAGCTCCATCCTGGGAGCTGACAGTAGTGGTAGCATCTACTTCATCTTCTCCATTTAGCAGCTCCCCCCCAGGGGAGCCTGACATTGCCCCCTTTCTCCTGCCCTTGCTCTGGGCCCCAGATGCAGAAGTCATTAGTGGTGGCACTGTAGTAGTGGCAGTAAAACTCTTAGACAGGAGATTTAGGTAGTCAGGGAGGAGATGGGAAGTGAGGATAGAACCCTTAGTAAAATCCCAGGGGAACAGAGAATATGTGCTGAGAGCAAAGAAGGGAAAATATAAAAAAGAATCGCCTTTTCCCCCTTACACCTTCTTCCTTTGGGGGCTTCAGGGATCTGTGTGGGGAAGTTTGGCTCTTCCTTTGCCTTCAAAGCTCTCTTGAGTTCATGGGGATTGTGATTGTTTTGCTATCTGCTGTGGAGCAGACCCAGGCAAGGTTTCCTGAAGTTGTGGGGCCAAACCTTTGTCTCCTGGAAGGCAGACGTGTGTCTCCGTGTTGGAATCACTGCACTTTGGAATCCCAGGCTTTTATTTTCCCTTATCCCCTTGGGGGGGATACAAGGGAGTTTGACTTTTGGATTCTGCCTGCACTAATTGATACTGTAAAAATAACCCATCATTCTTCTGGTCTGATCTGGGCGGTGGCGGAGCATTGTTTTAACATCTCCTTCTGACCATTTGATTGTTATCTCTTAAGTACCATTGTGGCATTACTCAATAGAATATAATTGGAGGATGTGGGACTCCAGGTCCTTAATAATAAAGATGTTTTTCATTGAGTGACCTCTATTTTCTTCTTTCTCCCCACCCAATCACCCCAAGTAGAGACACCCCTCATCTCTCTCTCTCCTTTGGCTTCTGCTTCATGTTTCTGTAATGAAACCCACTGAAAGCTTGGTTCAGAAATATATCTTGTTTGGGAGGGCAAATTTTGACCCACTTGTGGTAAGTGAGAATGAGCTGTGGACAGACAGTTTGCTGTTCTTGGACCAAAGAGACAGTATGGTGCTTGGGAAACTGCACTGGGTCAGGAGTCAGGAGATTCAATGTCTAGTCCCAACTGCTGCTAGGAGGAACTAGGATATTTAGATTGGAAAAAAGAAAATTTGGAAGGGATATGGTACGTGTACTTTGAGAGAAGGCTGCCTGGGGAAGAGTCTCCTTGGCTTTACAGGGCTGAACTCAAAGCAATGGGTGGAAGGTGAAGAGAGACAGATTTTTAACTTAATGTACAGAAAAATTCCCTTGGTAATTAGAGCCACTTTAAAATAGAATGGGCTGCCTTAGAAGGTAGAGTGATCAATCACTGGAAGTCTTTGGTGACCACTTTTTGAGAGGATGTTGTAGAAGAAATTTTCAGTTCAAGTGTGTATTAGATTTTAATTGTTGTTTAGTTGTTTTCAGTCGTGTCTGACTCTTCATGTCCCCTTTTGGGTTTTTCTTGGCAAAGGTACAGGACTGGTTTGTCATTTTCTTCTCTAGCTCATTTTACAGATGAGGAAACTGAGGCAAACAGGGTTAAATGACTTGCTCAGGATCACACAGCTAGTAAGTATCTGAAATCGGATTTGAACTCAGGTCTTCCTGACTCCAGGACTGGCAGCATTCTATCCACTTTACCATGTACCTGACAGACAGGTTGACCTCTTAAGTTGCTTCTGGCTCTGAGGTTGGGTGACTCTGCCTCACTTACTGTGTGACCTCAGGCAAGTCACTCCTTTTGAATTTGGGCTTCACCAGTATTTTAAAAATAACCTTCAGGAAGTCTCAGTTTCTTGCTCTATAAAATAAGACAAGGGACTAACTCTAAAATCCTATGACTATTTAAAAAAAAATCACCCAAGTATTTTGGTTTCCTACAATCTAGCTTTAAAATAGAATCCATATTTTGAAGGAGAATGAGATCTCAAGGACCACCCTTGGGAGGCAACATGGCATTCTGAGGAAAGAGGACCTGTTTTAAAAATACTATTACCCGGGGGCAGCTAGGTGGCACAGTGGATAAAGAAAGCATTGGGGGTGGCTAGGTGGCACAGTGAATAAAGCACCGGCCCTGAATTCAGAAGGACCTGAGTTCAAATCCGGCCTCAGACACTTGACACTTACTAGCTGTGTGACCCTGGGCAAGTCACTTAACCCTGATTGCCTCGCAAAAAAAAAAAAAAAAAAAGAAAAAGAAAAGAAAAGAAAAGAAAAGAAAGAAAGCATTGGCCCTGGATTCAGGAGGACCTGAGTTCAAATCCGGGCTAAAACTGTGATCCAATGAGAATATGAGGGAATGAGAGTGGACCACTGATTTAGTATAACACCAGAGCTTCTGGGTCTTGGATCTCAGGAGCAAGGGGTTCTCTTTTTGGGATATTTCCATATGGGAGGAGACTCCCCTCTGCCCGCTGGTAAAGGCCTTTTTAGAGACCCCTGTACAAGCAAGCTTCAACATAGCCCTCACTGAATCAAGCATAGCACAAGTGTCACTGACATTTCACAACGGCTGCCCAGGATCCCGAAATCTCCTTTGGCCCATTGAGAGCTGACCCCATTGAATGCAGGCCTGTCTGGGAAGGAGAACGTTAATTTCAGGTCATGGCTCTTAAAGGTCTTTCCCCAAAGCCTTCTCTGCTGTGGCCCCGTGGAGCCCCTTTTCGATACATCCTCTGCTATAACTGCCCAACGTTCCCAAATTAGAGAAACTTAGTGAAATAGGGTGCTAAAGTGTAGGAGCGTTTTATGGGGGCTGGGATGGGGAGAGGAAGCTAATTGAATTTCTTGGTTAATTTATTTGCTCCAGCAGATAATTATCAGGAGTGGACCTTAGAGACAGACAGCTTTGGCCCCACTCACCATTAAATGACTCTCCTCCCATTCCTTTATGCCCTTGCAGAGCCAGAGGCCTTTAGAATGACATTCATTGATCTTACATGTCCTTGGTCAGTCAATCCCAAGGCCAAATCCCTGAACCTTTGACTACTAGCCTCCCAAGTGAAATGAACTCCTCTCCACTCCTGAATCCTAAAGCATCCCATGATCAGAGTTTTGGGCTGAAAAGGGCCTCAGCCGATCGATTGCTGATCCAGCTAAGGCCCAGAGAGGTTCAATCATTTTCTCAAGGGGTCATATGAGTAGTAAGTGGATGAACTGATCCTCTGACTTCAAATGCACTTGTTTTTTTCTTCTGTTGTACCACATTGTCTTTCTTGCCCATCTTGCTCAGGTTCGGCTCAAATCCAGGGGCTGTTCTTTCCTTCTGGAGAAGAGGCATCCAACCCTACCAACCCATTGCCATAGTCTAACTCTCTTCTTCCCTCTTCCCACCTCCCTCAGGGACACTGGAGCCCCAGCTCCAGCATTCACAGAGGTACAGGAAAAGGAGGAGAGGGGAGCAGAGGCATGTCTAGCCCCAAAATGTGTGGGCCTCCTTCTTGGCGGAAGGCTCACTCCCTGCAGTGGACTCCCATCTCTGGGCTTCATGCAAGAGTACTGTTGCTAGGGCCCTCTCTCTTCCGTGAAGGCCTTCTCCCCCTGACCTCCTACATCACTTGGGTTAAGTAATTGAGTGACCCCGTCTGTCTTTTATCACTTCTTTCTGGGGCTCTGCTTGCTTATCTGTAGAACTTGCCCATCCCTTAGTGCCGGTGGGATCGTCTTGGGAGTCACACACAGCCCATGGGTTCAGTGCCTGCTTTGTAACTTCCTCATCTGTAAAATGAAGGGGTCCAACCAGCCATCCCCTCCGAGGTCTCTCTTTGTTCCAGATCCATGAGCCAGGTCCAGTGTTTGGGGATGGTCTGAGCCATGTGATAGCAGAAGGAAGAAGCAGTCTGAGGTTCTGAAGATCTGGGTTGAAGGCCTGCCCTGCCAGTGCTGAATGGGAGGGAGTGTAGCTGTTAGGACTGTTAGGAACTCTAAGCATGAGCCTTCCTGCTTTTGGGCACATTACCCAAACCTGGTAAAGCTTTCCAAGGCCCCTGAAGCTCCTCATGAAAGGGCTTAGGCTGAGAAAGCAGCCACGTGCCTGGTCCCCTGGCCCTGGGAGAAGTATTGTAACAAACAATTACAAAGTTACAAAGGCAAAAAGAAATAATTTCTGCCCTCAAGGTTACTGTCATTTGTTCTTGGTCTGACAGATGTCATAACTTGCACCGAATTACATTTAAGTGAGGGAGAACTGTGCAAAGTCACCAGCCTCACTCTCTCCTCTAGAACCATATAGGTCTAGTGGCAAGATGTATTATCAGGACGACTTGTGATGGCCCTGGATGTTTAAGGCAGTGGGGGTCAAGTGACTTACCCATGGTCACACAGCTAGTAAGCATCTGAGGTGAGATTTGAGGTCAGATCCTTCCCAATTTCAGCGTCACCCAGCTGAGACATCATATAAACATAGGCATAAAGAAGGTATATAGAAAACAGACATTAGGTGACCTTGGATGAGGAAGCACTAGTATCTGGGTGGACTGGCTATACGCATACGGGCATGCATCCACAGGAGGATTTATAAACACATACCTGCATTCACTTATGATTATATCATCTCTCCGATTCCACTTTAAGGAGCTTGAGAGCATTTCCTGCTTTTCTGAGATTCTTTAAGACTCCAGAGATGTCCTGGCTAAGTCCTCCTCTGTGCTCACTTATTTATGTGGGAGAAAGGGAGGGGATTCTGTAGTCTTTTTAGGATTTAACATCCTTCTCACTCCCAATTGTTTGAATATGTGCATGTGGTGAGTAGAGGTCTATTGTAGGGAAGGGAAGAAGGTACTACTATGGGATTTTTGGATAGTCTGCACATTTCCTGGCTAAATCCAGATCCTTTTTTTTTCTTTTTTTTCACCTCTAGAAGTCGAAATGGCAACCAAGGAAAAGCTGCAGTGTTTGAAAGATTTTCACAAGGACATCTTGAAGCCTTCCCCTGGCAAGAGCCCGGGAACCCGGCCTGAGGATGAGGCAGAAGGGAAGCAACCACAGAGGGAAAAGTGGTCAAGCAAGGTTGATTTTCTGCTGTCCGTGGCGGGTGGTTTTATCGGCTTAGGTAACGTCTGGCGTTTCCCGTATCTCTGCTATAAAAATGGCGGAGGTGAGTATCTCATGCTAAATGAATACCTTAGCAAGTGGAATAGAGAAACAAAAGAAATTATATTGGTGTGAAACTGGGCCCTTCTCCTTCCCTTCTCTCTTTCCCTTCCCCTTTTCTAGTCACTGGCTTTCCTAAATAACATGTGCCTAGGAACAAACACAGTACTCACTTGGCCTCTCAGTGAATTGAATCAACTCTATTAACTCTAAGCTTACAGTCCCCTAACCCCACTCCCAGATTATAGTCTGACAAACCAATGCAGATGACACTAAACCTTTCCCATCTGATACTTGAGAAGTTGATTTCTTGAACCCAAGTGTAACACTGTATTTGTCGACATTAAATTTTATTCAATTTGGTTCAAGGTCCTAATCTGTCAAGATATTTTTGGATCCTGTTGTCCAATGCATTATACATCCCTCCCACCTTTGTGTTATCTGAAAGTTGGGTAATCATGTCATGTGTTATTTCTATAGAGGTACTATTCAGTGTTCCAAATTCTACCCCATTCATCTTCAAAATATATATTCCCAGTAGAGATCTAAGCTTACTTTTAAGAAGAAAGGATGGAATAAATTAATTAGAAATAAAATGCAAATAAGTAGCCAGCTCAATGTGTTATTCCTTCCAGAGTTATCTACATTTTACAAGATGAACTTGTTAACTTGAAGAAATAAGTTTCTAATGTCAGAATTTTAAATTGAGGGACAGGCCTGCTAGAATGAGACTTCAAAGCAATAGGCATTTTCGGGGTGGCCTTCAAATCACACCTGATAGGCAAAGACCCCTTCCCTTTGAAGTCAGCTTGTGTGGGACACCCCTAGCAGCCCACTTGGTCATTTGTTCAGTGGTGTTTGGGGTTGGCAGTATCACTTGCCTTGTTGGTAAAATGATGATAATAGTAATATTAACATTTATATAGTGCCTACTATGTGCCAGGCATTGTGTTAAGTGCTTTGCAATTATCATCTCAACTAACTTGCTCTTGGTTGTTGTGAGGCAAATGTGTTATAGACCTCCAAATGCTATGGTCAGGAAAGCTAAGATGTACTTTTGGGAAATTAGTGGTCCTTATTTATTGAGAAATGAGCTTTTATGTATCTCAAGGACTAGCTAGAAAAAGAAAAGCAGAAAACTCCCCTCTTGAGAACATCCTTGAACTTTGCAGAGGATTGCCTCAGGGAGAGAGCCTTACACAGTCCTTCAGGCCCTAGTGTGGGCCTGGGTGGATGGCCAGAATCTCTGCCCACTTGTTAGGCTTCACAACCCTTCATAAATGCAGAATGTCCAGCTCCCTCCATGGTAAGACAGTCTCCCTCAATCAGAAGCCCTGGACACACTCGTGCCAATTTCCAGAATCCCTGTGACCCACTGATTGGGGACCTTCCTCTCTTTGTGTTCTCTCCACAGGTGCTTTTCTTATACCTTACTTCATTTTCCTGTTTGGAGGCGGCTTGCCTGTGTTTTTCCTGGAGGTTGTTATAGGCCAGTATACCTCTGAAGGTGGAATTACTTGCTGGGAAAAGCTATGCCCTATTTTTAGTGGTGAGTATCCTGGTTTTAGCTGGGTCTGACGTACGCCATTGGGTACCTTGGGAAAGTCATTCTTCCCCGATTGTGATTGCCTTGAGAGGTCCGAGAGGAGCATAGAGAAAAAGTGGGTAGGAATTTTAGAGGCCGTCTCACTCAGGTCATTCATTTTGCAGCTCAGGAATCTGAGGTCCCCAAAGAGGAAGAGATCTGCTCAGTTATTCCACCAGTAAGCTCCACTGCTGTAAATTAGAACCCAGGCTTTCCAAACTCCTAGTTCCATTCTCTTCTACAGAGTCATATTTAGTTGTACCTGTGACTCAGAATGGTGTTTGGTAAGGCAGCATATTCTTACTGATGGGCTAGTGATTTGGCCTTTGATAGGTCAATCATCATGCCTCTTGGAGACTTGGATCATGGCATCATTATTTTAAGAGTTGGAAATGACTTTAGAGGTCATCAAGAGGGTAGCCAGAAGGAGGATAGTAGATTAAGCCTTGGACTTAGAGTCAGAAGGACCTGAATTTGAATTCTACCTCAAACACTTACCTCTTTGGGCTTCATTTCCTCATCTGTAAAATGAGAGAGTCAGATTTGAAGACACCAAAGGGTCTTCTAGCTCTAAATCTGGGATGTGATGTGTCCAGTCCCCTCAGTTTAAGGAAGAGGCAACTGAGGTCTAGAGAGGTTAAATGACTTACTTGCTCAAGGTCAAACAGCTATTAAGTGGAGTGATCCCCCAGCTCCAAAATCTAAAATCTAAAATCATTTTCATAGCACCATGCTCCCATTCATTCATTCATTTATCTATTTATTTAATAATGTCTTTCCCCTAATTACATGTACAAACAATTTTTAACATTAATTTAAAAAAATTATTTTCCAGATTCTCTTCTTAACTCCCTCCCTTTCCATCTTCCCTCCCTGAGATAATAAGCAGTTTGATATAGGTTATACATATGCAATCATGCAAAACATTACCATATGTGTCATGTTGTGAAAGAAAACACAAGACCAAAAAAAAAAAGCCTATGAAAAAGACAAAGTAAAAAAAAATAGTATGCTTCCATCTGTATTCACACTCCATCAATTCTTTCTCTGGAGGTGGATAGCATTTTTCAACATGACTCCTTTGGAATTGTCTTGGATTATTGTAGTGCTAAGAATAGCTAAGTCATTCACAGCTGACCATTGTACAATATTGCTGCTATTATGTATAATGTTCTCTTGGTTCTGCTCACTTCACTTTGCATCAATTGATGTCTTTCCAAATTTTTTTCTGAAAGCATCCTGCTCACCATTTCTTATGGTACAATAGTATTCTATTACAATCATATACCAGAACTTGTTCAGCCATTTCCCAATTGATGGGCATCCCTCCCATTTCTTTACCATCACAAAAAGAATAGTTCTAAATATTTTTGTACAAATAGGTCCTTTTTCCTTTTTGTTTTTTAAAATCTCTTTGGGATATAAACCTAGTAGTGGTATTGTTAGGTCAAAGTGTATGCACAGTTTTATAGTCCTTTGGGCATAGTTCTAAATTGCCCCCCAGAATGGTTGGATCAGTTCACAACTCCACCAATAGTCATGCTCCCTTTCATAACAATACCCACCCTGGCTCCTCACAGTGGGGGAAGCAAAGGATGGGGATCCATTTCACATTCTGAGGATAAGACATGAAAATAGAGGAGAAAGCCCTTTGCAATGTACCTATATGAGTACATGGACTACTGAGAACTGGACTGACTAAGGGTCACTCAGTAATTTATAGCAGCTCCATTGATTTTAGTCAAGGAAGGATGAGGCCAGTAGAAAGGAGGCCAGGTCAGCTGCAGAGTTTGAGAAAGCAGTTAGTCCACAGGCAAGCTACCCCTATCCCAGAGCCTCAGTCTTTTCACTGCTCGAATGGGAATGATAAAACCTGGAGCACTTAAGTCCCAGGGTTGCCGTCAGGATCAAAAGGAGATATTGCTAACTTTAAAGTGCTATATAAATGTCAGTGGTTGTTATTATGGGAGTGTCTTGAACAATTTGAGGCTAAGAGCTGTACTACAACAGGGGATCTTAATTTGAGATCTATGAACTTTTAAAAAACATGCATTATATACAACTTTCCCCTCCCAATATAACTGGTTTCCATTGTCATGCTAAATATTTTATTTTATGCATTTTAAAACATCATTAAGAGAAGGATCCATCAGCTTTACCTGACTCCAAAGGGCTCCTGGAACTTCCTTTCCAGTTAAATGAGTAGAGTCAGTGTGTTGATGCTTCTTAGGTAGGAAAGTGACTCTCAGGCCTAGAGAGAAGCTTTTATTATAGTTTTGGACCTGATCCCCATTCACCACTACCCTCACCCCAACTCAAATTTAAAAAAAAGATTCCATATTTTTGGCCTTTAACCCCTGAGTGAGATCAATTGTCTGAGCAATTCAATTGTGTAAAAATCTATTGGGGGGAGGGGGGCAGGGAAAGGCTACAAAGAACAGACTCTTCTTTGGAAGATCATGAGAAAAGCAGGGTCTGTCTCTAGTGATCCAGTGATTGAGAAGTGGATGGGTACAGTTGAAAGAGGCCTGGATTTGAACCCAGAGGATGACCTAATCCTCAATCTGAGCTCTTGCTATTTACTCTTTGGATGACCCTAGTCGTCCTGACCTAAGTCAGCTCACCTCTCTATGGCTCAGTTTTTCCATCTGTAAAATGGAGTTTGAAACTGAGCACTCGGGTCCCTTCCAGTTCCAAGCCTATGATCCCATGATCTCATACGTTCCCTTCCCATTCTAAATCTGTGTTTTGCAATCCATTTTAGTTGAAAATGTTTGATTTCATCACCTTGTATAGGTGGTGCCTGAGCAAACCACCCGCGTGGAAGATGAGGCTGGCTTTATGGCTGCCTAAATGGCCGATGCCACCATAAACTGGACCTCTGAAGACAACAATCCGAGGTTAACAAAACCACTGTAAACAATGAAGTCATTTTAGAGATAAATTGCAGCTTGTTCAGTGACAGGGAGCTGGAGGCACCAAGAAGGGGGTGAAAGACTTGGCATGAGAGCTTCCTGTGCCAGGAAGCAGGGGTTAGGAAGGACAGCATGGACAGTGAGTGACCTCTCTCCTTCTAATTCATGACCTCCCCTGGGTGGTGGGCCACCAGAGACTTCTCTTTTCATCTGTCCGATCCTCTTAGCATATTTCACAGATGAGACAGAGCAATGTAATCACCATCATTTCTCTGGGTTCTAAAGCTTTTTGGTTTGACTAAAATGCCCAAGGATGGGAAACTCTCAAGAGGCAACCTCCATTGGGTGGTTGCTTGTGTTGTCAATCCACATGTGTCCATCATCAAAAGATGACAAAGAATCCAGTCCTTTTCCCTGAGGATGGCGACACATACAAAAGCAACATGGGTTCACCTGACAAGGTGTATGACGAGGCAAATCCCATAACATCTATGACCCTTGGTTTCATTATCCTTGAAAGAAAGGGTGAGGGGTAGGGATTAAGGTACACTCCCTCTAAGAGTCTCTTCCATATCAAAACCCTAAGAAGCCACAAGGGCTTCTCTATCCACATATGGGTGATTATTTCTATTTATAATTAACTATGACACTAGGTAAAATGTGGAAAATCCTGAAGCAGTTGTTCAAAAAAGAAATGTTAGGAGAGTAAAAGGGGGAAAGGAGGGGTGGAAGTAGACTGGAGGTTATTCTCAGAGAAGGTTGGCCTTGAGTTAAGCCTTTAAGGATTGGTGGGATTTCAACAGCTAGAGAGGCAACAGCAAAGGTACAAGGTGACAAATGGAGGCTTGAACAGCCTAACAAGTTAATACTCTTTGTTTGGAGTGTTGGGTATGTGCTTCTGTTGATTATGGGGAGATAAGGCTGGAAAGGTAGCTATTGACTGAGGAAATGGAAGGTCATTTCGGTGTTTAGATCCCACTTTTCCTTTTTTAAAGGACTTTGTGGTCAAGCTTTAGTTCTTTCACCTACTGACTGGTCTTGGGGAGGTGACTGTACACGTAGAATTAAGTAATTAATTATTAATTATTAATTGTTAATTATTTATTAATGAATGTCATTTCATAGGAGGAGATGGGTTCAAATGCACAGATAGGTAGAAATGTGGACTTACGTCCCACTGAAGGGTGTCATATCTGGAAGGAGGGTCCTTAGAAGTCAGCTTTACCAATCCCAAAGATTATGATACCAAGTGAGGAGGGCACAGGCCCAGAGCAGGAAAGATCTTTGCCTCAGGTTACACAGAGCTTTTGTCAAAACCAGAGTTAAATACTGGATTTCCTGACTCCCTGGATTTTACTGGAACACCACACTGCTTTCTTAGGCTAAAATCCACCAAACGATCAACAGATTCATGGAATACACTTTTATTGACATCCCATTCCCAATCCATTTTTTAAAGCCAACTGATAGCTGCTGGCCTCTCTCTAGTCTTTTAGCACAACAAATAGATGTTTAATTTTTTTTTTTTAAAGATCTATAGTGAGGGGCAGCTAGGTGGGTCAGTGGATAGCACACCGGCCCTGGATTCAGGAGGACCTGAGTTCAAATCCAGCCTCAGACACTTAACAATTACTAGCTGTGTGACCCTGGGCAAGTCACTTAACCCCAATTGCCTCACCAAAAAAAAAAAAAAAAAGATCTATAGTGGATCTTTCCCAGCCCTCCCCCCCCCAAAAAAGGGTCTATAGTTTGCTTTAAGAAAAACAGAATAAATAAAATCGCAATTACTTGGCCAACCTCAAGAAATATAATTTATATGTGTTTATTTTCATAGTGACCTATTATATGTGTGTGTGTATATATATATACACACATATATGCACATATGTATATATACATATATGTCTGTTATTAAGTCACTCAAATTACTAAGTGAATTTCAGAGTTTCAGAATAAAGTGAGTTCATGGTAGGGAGCAAAATTGGTATAGTGATAGGAGCTCTGTACTTGGGGATAAATGTCCTGTGTTTGAATCTCAGCTTTGCTGCTGCCTCCCTGTATGATCTTAAGTAAATCATCTTCCTCTGTGAAGCTCATTTTTCTTTTCCATAAAACGAGTGGCCTGAACTAATCATTTCTTTTTTTTTTTTTTTGAACTAATTATTTCTTAAAGGTCTCCTCTAGTTCTGAGTTCTGGGTTCTTAAATTAGAAAGGAATTTATGAGATCATTTAGATCTAGGTCCTTATTTTACATGTAGGGAAATTAAAGGGACTCACCCAAGGCCACTTATTGGACAGCTGCTTCAATATTTGAAAAAGAGAAATGTGAGACATCGTTTTGAGAAAATTCGGGGTTACCAACACCCAGTTCTCCCCATTACTTGATTCTTTTTGTAGCTGGCAATGACAATCTCACCACGGTTAGGAATTTCGTCAAATAGGCTTTCTCATCTATCACCTCAGCCAACACTTACCTGTCTTGGATAATAACAATTGATGTGTAAAGTTTGAAAAACGCTTTATACATGTCATTTTATTTGTTCCTCCTGACCCCTATCCCAGCTATGGGCTAATGATGAGGAAATCAGGATTTAGGAAAGTTGAGAGTTGTCCAAGGTCTTAGAACTGTAGTAAGTGCCAGAGAAGAGAATTGGGTAGAGCTTTTCCTGCCCCCCACACACATAGCACACCATTTTCGATATCACCTCTCCCCATGCTGAAAATTGTGAATTTGTGTGTGCACATCTGCAGACACAGAGCTATCAATTTTGGAAGCAGCTCTCCCGTAATCCCATGGAACTCCAAAATATTTGACCTTGAAAATGGGCATTTTGCTGACCTAAATCAGCTGGCATGTTTTAAGGAAGCAATGAAGACAAAAAGTGACCATTTGCTTGTATACTAGCTGGGGATGGTTGTTAACTCTTGGATTTGAGAGCTAGGAGGAGGCAGGAAAATCAGCTAGTCCAATCCCCTCCTTTTGCAGAGCAGGAAACTGAGTCTCAGAGAAGGAATTTGACTTGCCCACAGTCAGTCAGTTGGCATAAGCCTGTTTAGAGAATCTTGGACTTTTTGATGCCCAGCCCAAAACTCTTCCCACCATTCTATGCTCCTGATTTATCACCCTTTCCTACTGGTCCAGCAGCTCTTAGTAAGGCAGAGAACTCCCTCCCTGACCCTCCACTGGCTCCTGCCTCACTGGACATTTTTGTTCTTGAATCCAACTGAAACAGGTGCCTTTCAAAGGCTCTAGGAGGTGTGGTTACCTTAAGGTGTTTAAGCAGCAGCATCTAAATTCCAGATGCTTCAGATTAAGAGCAATCTTTGGGAATGTATTCCAGGAGACACATTCCAAGAGAAGAGAATAGTCCTACTAAGAATAGCTCCTGTTTCTGGATAGCTTCAAGGTATAGAAGTGTGGTTCAGTGGATAGAGCCCTGGGCCTGGAGTCAGAAAGATCTGAGTTCAAACACTTACTAGCTGTGTGACCCTGGGCAAGTCACTTTACCCTTGTTGCCTCAGTTTCCACATCTGTAAAATGAGCTGGCGAAGGAAATGGCAAACCACCCCAGTATCTTTGCCAAGAAAACCCCAAATGGGGTCTGACTGAACAACCACAAAGAGGAATTTTACATATATTGTCCCATTTGGTCCTCACACCAACCCCATGAAGTAGGTGCTATTATTATCTCAGTTTACAGATGATGAAACATGAGGCTCAAAGGGAATAAACACATTATGTGCTTAGCAACACTAGTATGTGCCTAGTATGTGAAGAGCAAGATTTGAACCCAGTTCTTCCTGACCCCAAGCCTAGCACTCTTTCCACAGTCCATCAGCAAACATTTATTAAGTGCTTACCACTTATTAAGTGGTCCAGGTCCTAGGGGTACAAAGAGCAAAATAAAACCATCCCTTCTCCTCAAGAATCTTATGTTCTTTCTCAGAGAGCCTCCGGGCCTGCTAAGAGATAGAGCTATGGGTATGGGTAGCATGTGTTAATAGGACTAGGCTCCCTAGTGTCATTTCATATGTACTGCCCTGCCTTCCTCACTGCAGCTAACATGACCTCATTTCCCTTGGCCCAGTAGGCAGGTTAAGGTGCGAGAGTCCCTTTCCCATGAGTTCTAACATTTGGGAGAGTTAGGCTATTGAGATCATAGATTTAAAAGCTGGTATAGACCTTAGAGGTCATCTAATCCAAGCCCTTTTTTTCCAGACAAGGAAACCGAGGCCCATCGAGCTTAAGGTCACACAAGCTATATGACAAGGCTCTAGATTTGAATCCAGGTCCTCACGGTGTGTCACATGCTCTTTTCATGAATGGGATCTTGAAGAATGTGTCAGCCCTGGGAGAGAGGCTGGAGAAAGCTATTCTAGGCAGATAGAGCCCATGGCAAGGACAGAGAGGGAGGACACTTTTTCATTTTATGTCCTGATCCCACCTTGAATTCTTTTTCATTGGAAGCATACAAACTGATGCTGGTTGACCGTCCCCATCCCCAACCCACCCTGTGGAGGGCATTCCTTCTCTTGATGGAAAGTTGTCTAAGGTGGCCTCGTAAGCTTCCTTCCAACTCTTTCCTGAAATCCTCATAAGCAGATTCTATGTTCCCACGATTCTCCACCTCTCTGGTTTTGAAATTCAGTAAGTTTTGTGATTCTTGTATTCTGCTCCTAGTTTAGCCAATAATCTGAAGAGGGAACAGCCACTTGAGATCCTCTCCTTACAAAGGCTGGGAACCTCCATTTCTGTGTGAGGTACAGAGTACTTTTGTACTGAATTGAGCTGTCAAGGGTTACATTCCATTCCTTCTTTTTTTTGCTGTTTTAAGTAATGAAGGACAGAAACTTATCTGCCCCTGACCCTGGACTTCGGGGAGGGGGGGGGGAGGGGGAAAGTGACATATTTGGTCTTGTTAAGTAGCTCTAGAGAAGGCAAATGTTGATTCAGAATACTAACCATGTAAGTGCATTGTAGCCCCACTTTTTCTGAGATTCCTTTAAAAAGCATTCCCTTGTTTTCAAGTAGACCTCTTAAAGCCTAGGGGCACCACGTTCCAGGCTCTACTTGAGAAGCAACTTGATGTGGTAGAAAGGGCACTTTATACAGGAATGAGGGACAGGACTAAAGAGCTATGTGACCCTAGGAAAGTCATGGTGTGGTAGAAGGGTATTTGACATGGGGCACATGATTTGGATTCAAATTCAGGCTCTGCATGACCTTTGGGTTATTTAGTTAAACCTTGTTGTACCTCAAGTTTACTTACTTGTGAAATCTAAATCTGAGTCTGCTTTCCCTCTCTGAATCTCAACTTTCAAATCTGCAAAATGGGCATAATAGTGCTAAACTGACTTATCTCATAGGACTATTGATAGGAAGACACTTTATAAGAAAGTTCTGGGGGTGGAGCAGTGGATAAAGCACCGGCCCTGGATTCAGAAGGACCTGAGTTCAAATCTGGATTCAGAAACTTGAACACTTACTAGCTGTGTGATCCTGGGCAAATCACTTAACTGTCATTGTCCTGCAAAAAAAAAAAAATTCTGTTTGAAGGTAAATTAATTATTATTTTCATCCCCATTCCCCTCCCCCTGACTTCTTCCCTCTACTACCCCTGACAAGAGCTCTCTTTAGGACAGCAATAAGTGTTGACAAATTGGTCATGAATGCCCTTTTCCACAGAAGACTCTCACAGTGAGATTAAAAAAAAATTTTTTAAAGGGACATTGGTAGTTTGGTGAAGGAGACATTTTGGGGCAGGGAGGGCTCTTAAACCACATCAGAAAGGTAGCAGTTAGCAAGACCAATTCTTCCCATTGTGAGAAAGGCCCCAGTTCAAGGAGATTGATTGGGTTAAGATTGATTGGATTGACTGACTTTACTGATTAACTCACTTAAAGTTAATTTTTTTTCTTTTTTCTTTTTCTGAGTTAAGTGACTTGCCCAGGGTCACATAGCTAGTAAGTGTCAAGTGTCTGAGGTTGGATTTGAACTCAGGTCCTCCTGAATTGAGGGCCTGTGCTTTGTCCACTGCACCACATTAGTTAATCCAATTAAAACCACACCTGCTAGGGGGTAAATAGAATGGAGGGGAATAGACAGTCAGTAATAATAACTGTGAATGTGAATGGGATGAACTCTGCTATAAAACGGAAGCGAATTGCAGAGTGGATTAAAAACCAGAACCCTACAATATGCTGTTTACAAGAAACACATTTGAAGCAGAGAGATACACACAGAGTAAAGGTAAAAGGCTGGAGCAGAATATATTATGCCTCAGCTAAAGTAAAAAAAGCAGGGGTAGCAATCCTTATCTCAGACAAAGTGCAGGCAAAAATAGATCTCATTAAAAGAGATAAGGAAATTACATCTTACTTAAAGGTACTATAGATAATGAAGTAATATCAATATTGAATATGTATGCGCCAAGTGGTATAGCATCCAAGTTCTTAGAGGAGAAGTTAAATGAGTTACAAGAGGAATTAGATAGTAATACTATACTAGTGGGGGATCTGAATCTCCCCCTCTCAGAATTAGATAAATCTAGCCACAAAATAAATAAGAAAGAAGTGAAAGAGGTGAATAGATTACTAGAAAAGTTAGACATGATAGATGTCTGGAGAAAATTGAATGGGGATAGAAAGGAATATACCTTTTTCTCAGCAGTACATGGAACATTTTCAAAAATTGACCATGTATTAGGGCACAAAAACATCATAGTCAAATGTAGAAAGGCAGAAATAGTAAATGCATCCTTCTCAGATCATGATGCAATAAAAATTACATGTAAGAAAGAGCCAGGGAAAAGTAGAATGAAAATCAATTAGAAACTAAATAATTTCATTCTAAAGAATGAATGGGCCAAACAAGAAATCATAGAAACAATCAATAACTTTATCCAAGAGAATGACAATAATGAGACAACATACCAAAATCTATGGGATGCAGCCAAAGCAGTGCTTAGGGGAAAATTTATAGCTCTAAATGCTTACATGAATAAGAAAGAGAAAGAGGAGATTAATGAATTGGGCATGCAACTTAAAAAGCTAGAAAAAGAACAAATTAGAAATCCCCAATTAGACACTAAATTAGAGATCCTGAAAATTAAAGGAGAAATCAATAAGATTGAAAGCAAAAAAACTATAGAATTAATCAATAAAACTAAGAGCTGGTTTTATGAAAAAACCAATAAAATAGATAAAATACTGGTTAATTTGATTAAAAAAAAGAAAGAAGAAAACCAAATTACCAGTATCAAAAATGAAAGGGGTGATGTTACCACCAATGAAGTGGAAATTAAAGCAATAATTAGGAAATATTTTGCCCAACTGTATGCCAATAAATTTGACAATCTAAATGAAATGGATGAATATTTACAAAAATACAAACTGCCCAGGTTAACTGAAGAGGAAATAAAATCCTTAAATAAACCCATATTAGAAAAAGAAATTGAACAAGCTATTAATGAACTCCCTAAGAAAAAATCCCCAGGGCCAGATGGGTTTACGGGTGAATTTTACCAAACATTTAAAGAACAATTAATTCCAATATTATACAAATTATTTGGAAAAATAGGTGAAGAAGGAGTTCTACCAAATTCGTTTTATGACACAAATATGGTGGTGATACCAAAACCAGGCAAAGCAAAAACAGAGAAAGAAAATTATAGACCAATCTCCCTAATGAATATTGATGCTAAAATCTTAAATAAGATATTAGCAAGGAGATTACAGCAAGTGATCACCAGGATAATACACTACGACCAGGTGGGATTTATACCAGGAATGCAGGGCTGGTTCAACATTAGGAAAACTATTAACATAATCAACCACATCAATAAGAAAACCAACCAAAATCATATGATTATCTCAATAGATGCAGAGAAAGCTTTTGACAAAGTACAGCACCCATTCCTAATAAAAACACTAGAGAGTTTAGGAATAGGGGGAGCTTTCCTTAGAATAATAAACAGTATCTACCTAAAGCCATCAGCAAGTATTATATGCAATGGAGATAAATTAGAGGCCTTCCCAATAAGATCAGGGGTGAAACAGGGATGTCCATTATCACCCCTATTATTTAATATTGTCCTAGAAATGTTAGCTTTAGCAATCAGAGAAGAGAAAGGAATTAAAGGAATTAGAATAGGCAAGGAGGAAACAAAACTATCACTCTTTGCAGATGATATGATGGTATACTTAAGGAATCCTCGAGAATCAAGTCAAAAATTACTTGAAACAATTAACAACTTTAGCAAAGTAGCAGGATATAAAATAAATCCACATAAATCATCAGCATTTCTATACATGACCAACAAAGTCCAGCAGCAAGAGATAGAAAGAGAAATTCCATTTAAAGTAACAGTAGGTAATATAAAATACTTGGGAGTCTACTTGCCAAGACAAACCCAGGAACTCTATGAACACAACTACCAAACACTCTTCACACAAATCAAATCAGATCTAAATAATTGGAAAGATATCAATTGCTCATGGATAGGCAGAGCTAATATAGTAAAAATGACAATACTGCCTAAATTAATTTACTTATTCAGTGCCATACCAATCAGGCTACCTAAAAATTATTTTATACAGCTAGAAAAAATAATAACAAAATTCATCTGGAAAAACAAAAAATCAAGAATATCCAGGGAAATAATGAAAAAAAATTCACAGGAAGGTGGGTTAGCGGTACCAAACCTGGAGCTTTACTATAAAGCGGCAGTCATCAAAACTATCTGGTACTGGCTAAAAAATAGAGTGGTAGATCAATGGAATAGGCTAGGCTCAGGAAATGCAGTAGTAAATGACACTAGTAATGTAGTGTTTGATAAACCCAAAGACTCCAGATTCTGGGATAGGAACTCAGTATTTGACAAAAACTGCTGGGAAAACTGGAAGATAGTATGGCAGAAATTAGGCTTAGACCAACATCTTACACCTTATACTAAAATAAGGTCAAAATGGATACATGATTTAGACATAAGAGGTGATACCATAGGTAAATTAGGAGAGAAAGGAATAGTGTACCTATCAGATCTTTGGAAAGGAGAACAGTTTTTGACCAAACATGAGATATATTGATATATATATGAGTATATATATCAATGCATTTTATAATATACTCATATATATATGAGATATATATATATGAGTATATTATAAAATGAAAAGTGGATGATTTTGATTATATTAAATTAAAAAATTTTTGTACAAACAGAAGCAATGCATCCAAAATTAGAAGGGAGGCAGAAAGCTGGGAAACAATTTTTGAGGCCAGTGCTTCTGATAAAGGCCTCATCTCTAAAATATATAGGGAATTAAATCAAATTTATAAGAATCCAAGTCATTCCCCAATTGAGAAATGGTCAAAGGATATGAACAGGCAGTTTTCTGATGAAGAAACCAAAGCTATCTATTCCCATATGAAAAAATGCTCTAAATCTCTAATGATTAGAGAGATGCAAATTAAAACAACTCTGAGGTACCACCTGACACCTATCAGATTGGCTAAAATGACAAAAAAGGAAGATAATAAATGTTGGAGAGGCTGTGGGAAAATTGGAACACTAATGCATTGTTGGTGGAGCTGTGAGCTGATCCAACCATTCTGGAGAGCAATTTGGAATTATGCCCAAAGGGCGATAAAGCTGTGCATACCCTTTGACCCAGCAATCCCACTTTTAGGTCTTTTGCCCAAAGAAATCATGGAAGGGGGAAAGGGACCCACATGTACAAAAATATTTATAGCGGCTCTTTACGTGGTAGCAAGGAATTGGAAGTTGAGGGGGTGCCCATCAATTGGGGAATGGCTGGACAAGTTGTGGTATATGAATACAATGGAATACTATTGTGCTGTAAGAAATGATGAGCAGGAAGAGTTCAGAGAAACCTGGAGGGTCTTACGTGAGCTGATGATGAGTGAGATGAGCAGAACCAGAAGAACATTGTACACAGTATCATCAACATTGAGTGTTGACCTACTGTGATGGACTATATTCTTCTCACCAATGCAATGGTACAGAAGAGTTCCAGGGAACTCATGATAGAAGAGGATCTCCAAATCCAAGAAAAAAAAAAAGAAAGAAAGAACTGTGGAGTATAGATGCTGATTGAACCATATTATTTCTTTTGTTTTGGGTGCTGTTGTTTTTTTTTTTTTCTATTTTGAGGTTCTGCATCACTGCTCTGATTCTTTCTCTTGTAACAGGATTAATGCAGAAATAGGATTAATGTTATTATGAGTATATATATATGTGTGTGTATATATATATATATCTATATGTATATGTATAGATATATATAGATATAACCTATATCAGATTACCTGCTGTCTAGGGGAGGGGGGAGGGAGGGGAGGGAGGGAGAAAAATCTGAAATTGTAAAGCATGTATAAACAAAAGTTGAGAACTATCTTTACATGTAACGGAAAAAATAAAATATCTCAAAAAAAAAAAAAAAACACACCTGCTTAGGGCAGCTAGGTGGCGCAGTGGATAGAGCACCGGCCCTGGATTCAGGAGGACCTGAGTTCAAATCTAGCCTCAGACATTTGACACTTACAGGCTGTGTGACCCTGGGCAAGTCACTTAACCCCAATTGCCTCACCAAAAAAAAACCCAAAAACAAAAAAAACCCCACACCTGCCTGGCCTTATAGCCTAGAGGAAAAATAGAGCTCAAACTGGCCTGCTTCTCCCTCTAAGTCCTCTGCCACCACAAGAGCAGCTCAGAGAGCCTAAATGAAAGTAACTTGAGTGTGGAAATGACAGGCCTGTTGTCATTGTAATTTCCACATGCAGTTACTTTCATTTAGGCTCTCTGAGCTGCTCTTGTGCTGGCAGAGGACTTGGAGGGAGAAGCAGGCCAGGCTGGATCTCTAGCCTAGATAGGCCTTTTCTTAACTTTCTGATCCAGGTGTTCTCTTTTTACTAATACCTGGTATGCTTTAATAAATGCTTAATGCCCCTAAACTGGCGCTAAAGCTTCTAATTTCTAAGTAACAAATATGTTAGAAACCCCAGATAATTTTCCCCAAACTTGGGACAGAAATAAGGTAACCACATTAAATTTTACATGTCACACTGTTTAAAGAAGAGCACACACATCAGGAATGTACTAAGGGTTGGGAGAGATTTCAATAGTTTGATCCACTTCTGTTACAGGTGAGGAAAATGAGGAGCAGAGAAGACCGCTGACTCCCTTGTGGTCACCTAGGCAGTACTTGTAGGAGATGGAATGTGAACCCCTGTTTTATTTATTATTTCCACTCTATCAGGTAGGGGCTAAGTTAGAACATAGGCTAACCCTGCCATCTGGCATTGGGATCCTCAAATTTGGAGCTGGTAGGCATCCAAGAGACCATCAAGTGTGACCTCTTGACTTGCATTGACTGGTAGGGGCGTGAGGGACCAGACAGGGCCACGAGAAGACTTGGGCAGGTATAGGTAGGAAAGGGCCAGATAATGAAAAGCTTTAAAAGCCAAATGGGAAAGGCCCCAATTGTTCTTGGATGCAATAGGGAGCCACAGCAATTGATTGTTTCCTTGTCTCTCTCTTTCTCTCTCTCACACTCCCCCTAGGAATTGGTTATGCCTCCATTGTGATCGTCTCCCTTCTGAACGTGTACTACATCGTCATCTTGGCATGGGCGGTCTACTACCTGTTTAACTCATTTCAGAAAGATTTGCCCTGGTCCCTCTGCCATCAGAAGTGGAACACCCCAGATTGCTTGGAAGACAACCTGAGAAAGAACAAGACGTTAATGTCCCTCAATAATACAAACTACACTTCACCTGTCACGGAATATTGGGAGTAAGAATCATTTTGGTCTTAAGAATAACTAGATGAAGCAAGGCAGGTGGGAACAAAAACCATCTCTGGTTTCTCTAGAGAGATTCTGGAGAGGGAGAGCCTAAGGTGGGGAGAGCTAGATGCCCTCCATCTGGGGACTGGTTCTAATCCTCATTTGATAGTGCTGTCACCCTTTGCGTAAACTCTCCAAGCCTGGCTGTCCTCATCTATAAAATGGGGATGATATAGGTTGCACCACCTATTTACAGGGTTGTTTTAAGTGGTTTCTTGGTGAATTGTCAAGGCCTCTCTATCCAGGTATGTTTTGTCTTTCCAGAACAGGATGTTTAGAAGCTCTTAAAATGTGTCCCTGTCTGTCAAAGAAGCTAGGCCAAGCCTGCTTAGGAGACACTTAAATTCTCTTTGTAACTTGATGGTTTTGTTGTCTGGTCAGGGGAATGCACTAGGCATACGTGGAGTTTGTCCCAAGAGACAATGCTGCCCAGACAACAAATGGTTTTCTTGGGTGACTGCTTTTACACGGGGTATTAGAGTGGGGCACAGAGAAATACAGGCCAAATCTGCTGCCTTCCCAGAATCTTAGCAGGGGAGATGAGCACCCTTGGATTTTCTCGGAGAGGATCTGGCTTGCTCATTAAATATAGAGTCTCTATGGAATACTGGTTTGGGTTTTTTTTTCTTGTGTGTATTTAAAAAAACAAATAAAACCCAACCACCCTCCAGACCAGGAACAATTTAGTTCTCACTCAGTAATCTGGTCCAAAAACCTTTCTGTGACACACTGTTTAATTTTCTTCTCTTTCTCCTTCTTCTCCTTCTCCTTCTCCTTTCCCTCCTTTCCCTCCTTTTCCTCCCCCTCGTCCCCCTCCTCCCCCTCGTCCTCCTTGTCCCCCTCGTCCTCCTTGTCCTCCTCCTTCTTCTTCTCCTCTCTCTCCTCCTCCTCCTCCCTCCTCCCTTTTTCTAAAATGAGTTGTGTAGGGTAGCTAGGTGGTTCAGTGGATAGAGCACCAGTCCTGGATTCAGGAGGATCTGAGTTCAAATCCAGCCTCAGACACTTGACATTTACTAGCTGTGTGACCCTGGGCTACTCACTTAAACCTCATTGCCCCAGAAAAAAAAAAATGAGGTGTGTAAAATTGGTGCCTTCCACCTGTTTCATAAAAACAAGGGCTTTCCAGAAGCACCCATGTCCATTCCCAGGAAGACATAGCAGAAATGGGATGAAGTCCAGTGGCATCAACAGCACCTTTGATCTCACCCCACCCCACCCCTGCCCCTTTAACGTGGATCCACCTTGGCCTTAGGTCTATCAGGAAATCAAATCCCTCTGAATGTCCAAGACATGGGCTTTATAGGAGAGAGGAACCATTGCAGACCCCTCCCCTTATCACCCATGCTTCCCCCTCACAGCTTCAGGAATAGGCATATTCTTCCTTCCTCCCCCATGCTGTTGTCCTGATGGGCACATGCCTTCCTTCCCTAGCAGTGAGGGTGAGTTGGTAGCTTTGAAGCCAACACCCTGGGGCCAGCACCAGGTGCCTGCCGTAAGTCCACTACAAAGGATGCCAAAAAGCAGATGCAATTATCGGGCTTTTAGAGGGGAACTGTTCTCCGAGGCCTTTCTTTCCCAGGTGAGGAGCGCTGTCTTTTACTGAATAACTCTATTGATGTTCATGTGGCGTCTGGAATCAGGGAGACTCCCAGAAGCCCGTAGCAGGCCTCTTACCAGGGATTGCTCTCCCTCTCATGGGAGCACAGCCAAGTCTCCTGATGCCTTTATCAGTGGCCCTGGCCCTGGTCCTGTCCCTGGCCCAGGCACTCAGGAGCACTGACGCCTTTGGGGGCTAATGAGAGGGACATTGCAGATGGAATGGGTGGAATGAATTACTTGCATTGGAATTCATCCTCCATTTTGTTTGATAAATATCATTGTCAGCACTGTTCTTCTGGGGAGGGGGGAGGGGGGAGGGGGGAGGGAGAAGGGAGAAGGGAGAAGGGTACCATTAAGGAGAAAGATTTAGGAATAAGCTGATTTAAAAAGTGTTTGCATCCCAAGCCAAACTATAACCTATAAGAAACATTCCAAATGGTGGCTGGTTTTTATTTCTCCTTTGGAACTTTCAAGAGGCTAGTTCATATATATTTAAATATATATCATATATGTAAAATATTATATATTTTATCTATATATCATATATGTAAAATATATTTTATCTATATACCATATATGTAAAACATTGTATATTTTATCTATAAATGTTTACATATTAATATATATTTTATCTATATGTGTCTACATATTAATATTTTGTATATATATATATATTTCTCCTTGGTCCAACATTTTTTTATGTGCCTAGAGAATAGAGATTTTTCATAGAAATGTTGACAATCAATTCTTTTCACTTGAATGGGGTTGGGTGGCCTCACCCCTTCCCTTTCTTATAAACACATCAGTTCGGGTCTGGCAAATGCCTCAATAACCTGAGATGGGAACCACACCCAGGAAGCTGGCACAGACGGATAGTGCCTGCCCAACTGGGGCAAGGGGCCAAAGGCAATTTTCTTCTACCTTTTGTTGAATTCTTGAAAGAATTTGGCCTCCCCCTCCCCCCTACATCTCCTTATAGTTGGGGGGAGGGGTCATCTGTTTTAAGCTACAGTCAGCTCATGATTTCAAACCCTATTACCTGTTTAGTGGCTTAAACCAGCTCCTTGGCTTTCTCCTCATTTATTGCTTGTCTTTGGAGCCTCTTAGTTCTCCCAGGCAGCGCAATCCCTCTTCTCTCCCCTGGCCTCTCCCTTCCAAAGATGAAGAAAGCCATTGACCCAGTTATGCTTCTTTTGGCCACTTGGATTCAACTCTGATCTGGTTTGATAGGAATGAGGCTGGAATAATCGAGCCGAGACTCACTATGTAACTCTTTTATTCCTTATAGTCACAGATGAACTCAGCTCATTTACTCTTGTGGGCCTTGCCTTCCTGGGTTCCCACCAAAGGTCCCTACTCTCCCACTCTTAACAAGGGAGGCATTAGATACTGGATAGTCTTGGGAAACATTCTCCGAAGCTCTTCTAAGATCCAGATGGACACAGTAGGTTCAGAAACTACCTCCCCTCCTCCCCTTACTTGCTGTGTTCTTCTGGCCAATTAGGAATAACCGCAGTGCTCAATTCTCACCCAGTTGGGCCCTTAATCCCCACTTGAATTCCAGGGCAACTACTTGAGACAGCTTGAGTGTCCCTCTGAATTGTATATATAAATATAAGCCAAAGGCTGGACAAAGAATGGTGTCCATGCAAGAGAAATCCTGCAAATGTTAGATTTGGAAAAGGCTGACTTATGTCAGAGCTCAAGCCAATTCCAAGATGAACTGACTATACTGTAGAATGAGCTGAAGATTAACTCAACAGCTTCTAATGGGTCAATTCAAGTATTTGTTGCCCATTTATCCTGTACCCAGCCCTGTGTTAGCTGTTGCAGGGGGGCAAGATAGGGGGGAATTTAGAGAAGGAAGAGACCTTAGTGATCATTTTATCACCTCTCCCCCACTGTCCTCTGTCCATGTTCTAATGGAGGAAACCGAGGTCCAGAAAGAATAAGTGATTTGGCCAAAAGTTGAATAAATAACCAGAAAATAGTGTTCAGATCAGGTCTTTGACTCCAGTACTCCCTATACCCCAAACCATACTGTCTCCCCTTGTCCTCAGGGAATTTAAATTCTTATTTGCCAAGCTAGCTCCATGTATATGAAACAGATGACTCTAAAGTAATACCTGATTACTTGTGAAATGCTGCCAAGAAAGGCTATGGTTTCAGAAGAGAGAGACATAGTGAGGCTTAAATATGCAGAAAAGGGAGAGATCAGCCTAGGATGGAAGGGCCAGGGATGACTCTGCAGGGATTTGAGGAATGAGTAGGTTTCATGAGACCACTCAATCACAAATTTAGCACTAGAAGATACTGTTGAGTCCACCAAGTGAGTCCAAAGCCCTCCTTTTTACTCCATAGGTGACCTAAGGTCAAGAAGGGATGAGTGACTTGTCCAAGGCTGTAGAGGTAGTGAGAGGTAGATTCATGATTTGAACCCAATTGCCCTGGCTCCGCATCTAGCAGGTGGAGCGGAATAGCAAGGGCATTTCAAGGAAGGGAAGCAAGTTGATCCCAGTTGGAGGTTAGGGTGTTAATGGGATGGCATTCCACACTGGATTTTCCAATGTGTCATTACAGGAGTCAACAAGTCAAGTCATACATTCCTTCTTTTGATTGCTTTTGTGAGAGATTTAGAAGATCTCTCATGGGAAAAAGGGACTCAAGTCCTGAGGCCTGGGCAACTGCTATTGTCCACCCGAAGTGCCCTTTCCCTAAGAAGAGTCAGTTTGGAGAATTGAGAGACAGAAAGGGAAGGGTGTGTGGGCCTACTGCTTCCCACTCCACCTATTCCCTGGGGTTTCCAGAAATAAGGGAAGTCCTTCGCTGATCCTTGAGATTCACTTCCATCCTCACCCCGACCCATCCACTGCCCACCCCCCACAGACACTGGAAGACGAGCCCTCCCCTGCTGGTCACTGGGAACATTTTAGAACTTCTCAAACCCTGCAGAACAACTGAAATGATTTACTAGAAAACTCTCCATTCCTCTTCAGTGTTAAAAAGCCAACCATAAATGACCCAGCAGACTAATATTGCATGCCATAAATCTAAGCCTGAGATCTTTATCCCTTGGACCTTTCTGGCATAAGCTGTAGGCCTGCCTTCTCACACTCCGAAATGTCTTTTACCCAAGGAGAGTTGGTGAAAGTCTCTGGAGAGGTCCCCCAAGGTCATGGCCAAGTCTTTCTCTGCAGACACCTTCTCCTGGCCCTGCTTCTGCTACTGAACACCCCACAAACCTAGTAGCCTTGACTAAGGATCACACTGGGAAGATCATAAAAGGTAGTCCACCATGGGGCCATAGCTGTAACCCAAGTCCTTCTCCCATTGTCATTTTATTCCTAGCATTCATCCTTTGTGGGCATCAATAGTCTTACTGGACTTGGATTTGTTTATACTACAGAAATATGACAATCTCTTCTTGCCACTTTCCTCATCTTACCTCCTTGTCAAGTCCAAAAAGGGTTAGGAGAGGCAAGCAATAGAGTTGTCCTGCTCCTCTGCCAACTTTTAGCCCACTTGGCTACTGGAGGATAAAGTGGAGTAGCCCTTCTGTCTTGAGCAAGGCTTCACAATCATAGCTGAGTAAAAGATCAAATGGACTGGTATGATTTGGCAAATTTGGATGGACCTCAAGAAAATCCTTAGCTTCCCAGTCAGCTCAGCCCCCAAACTGTTGGTGTCTGGACTTTTCTCCATGGAATTTTTGGGGGACCTTAGAAAGAAGTTCAAAGGTCATCAAGTCCAACTTCCCTCAGAGTTGGAATTGACCCTGCAGCATTCTTCACTGGTGGTCTTCTAGCCTCTGCTTAAATGCTGCCAATGATGAGAAATGAGGAAAAGGCCTAAGCTTTGCTTTGGCCATTGATGGGGTTTCTATTATCATTTGATTAGGAGTGCAAACCTAGGAAGAATCATTCAGGAGAGTCCCCGCAGATTTCAGATTGGGAAATGAGTTCCATGGATGACAAGCCACTTAAAGTCACACAGCCAGGGACTGAACCCAGGTCCTCTGACTCTAAATAGTATTTTTTCCTTCTGTATTGTTGGTTCTCAACTTTGTGTGTATGTTTATGTGGATGTTTGTGTGATGACATAAAAAGAAAAGTAGCCAGCTAGGTAGTGCAGTGGATAGAGTGCCAGCCCTGGGTCAGGAGGACCTGAGTTCAAATGTGGCTTCAGACACTTACTAACTGTGTGGGCCTAGGCAAATGACCAGCTGTGTGAACCTGGACAAGTCACATAACCCTGCTTGCCTTAGTTCCTTATCCATAAAAACGAGCTGGAGAAGGAAATGGCAAACCACCCCAGTGTCTTTGCCAAGAGAACCCCAAATGGGATCACAAAGAGTAGGACACACCTGAGACAACTCAACAAATTAAAAAAAAAAATCTCAGAATTCATGTGATAGTATTTATTTTTATAGTAAACTTTGATTTAGGGGGAAAATATATGACAGAAGGCTTCTATGCATTCAATATTGTAATTACATGGCTCCCTATTTTATAAACAATTGTATCTAGGTAGAGTTGAAAAATAATCATTATGGAGAGATTCTTGTAGCTCTGGAAAGCTGTTTTTGTCATTTCCCAAGAATTCACATTGGATTGGAGGATGTCCTTGTGGTCCCTGCACTGTTTCCATCTTTTCTTATTTGTTGCTCTCAGGTGACGCTTGTGGTCACAGTTCTCAGAGAGTGTGCTTTGTTAACTTGTGCCCTCGCCTCCTCCGCCTTGGAGGCGATGAACCTAGAGAGGGTCAGGAGACCCAGAGAAGCTTGCCAAGGACAACCAAAGGTACAGGCTGGAAGCCACCACCT
Organism: Dromiciops gliroides; assembly: GCF_019393635.1. Classification (NCBI taxonomy): domain Eukaryota; kingdom Metazoa; phylum Chordata; class Mammalia; order Microbiotheria; family Microbiotheriidae; genus Dromiciops; species Dromiciops gliroides. The sequence goes on from NC_057861.1 coordinate 704,697,712, forward strand.
TTGTGTATTGGAGCACTTTCAGGCTTCCAGAGACACCAGGTGCCTTCAGCAAACAGTGCTCAGGGACACCAGCCCCTGTGAAGTTTCCTGTTGATGGCAGCAGAACCTTTAACTGCAATGCCAATAACAACTAAGTCTCAGGGAGCGAGCTGCCAACAGAAAGGGTCAGACAACCTGCCTTTGGTGTCTCATCTGACAGACATCTGCTTGGGAAAAAAAAATTTCTCCCCAGTGTCCTCCTGCAGCAAGGTACTGAGTTAGGGGCTAAGTGCCCGTAACCCACAACCCTCCTGGCTGCTTGGGACTGAACTCCCAGCAGGCCTTGTCTGAACATATCCAAGAATGCCTGTCACACACTTGCTGGAGCTCTCTTGTTCCTCTTCTGATGGGGGCAAGCTGTCTTTAAAGACAAGCAGGAGGGTTAGGACACTATTTCTGACAGTGGCCAGCCTCCATGGGAGGCTGTCCTGCCGTTCCCTTATTGGCCTTCCTGGGTGGCCAGCACTTCACACATCTCTCTCATCAGGAAGGAGGGAGGAAGGCTTCTCTTTCTCACATGATCCACTGAAAAGGGACACTCTGTGTTAGTTGCTCAACCCTGTTTTCTCATGTTTACATCAAGGATCCTCCTGCTATTATGGGATCAGGGCTGCTGGGCCCCCCTGGCCTGGCATGAGCTCCACTCCACCAAAGCTCCAGCCAGCCTGGGAACCCAAGTCAACACTACTCCAGCCAAGTCTGAGCTCCTCTCTGATGTTAGCTCGGAGAGGAGACCTGGGTTTGGGGGTCCGGAAATCTGGCCTCATTCCTCCCTCTCTCTCAAGTTGTCTAACAGTGAGGGCTGTCCTTGGACCTCCATTGCCTCTGTAAATTGGGGACAAAAATATTAGCACTCTTGAGCTCCCAAGGGTGAGCAAAGTAGCTTGTGAAACTGTAGTTATGTGACCGAAAGAGAGTGTGACTGGACCTGTGATTCACTGGTCTAGGGACTTCCCAGGTGAGGAAACTCCTTTCACCATTGACCCCAACACTTTGCCAGGGTCCCACTGCCAATACATGTCAAAGATAGGACCTGGCTTGGAAGTCAGCTCAACATCACATCACAACACGGAACATATAATACAACATAAGCAGTGGCTGGCTTATTGTTGTCATCTTTCAGTCATTCAGTCATGTCTGACCCTTGCTGATCCTGTGGACCATAGCAGTTTTCTTGGCATACAGAAGGTGCTTAATAAATGCCTGTCGATTATAGTCAAGTGCACATTAAGACCATGAAAATGATTATTGACCAGTTATTGAGAGGCACCTTAGCAGAGCTTCAGACCCACTGGGTCAGGTGATCTGGGTTCCAAAACTGGCACTGCTGCTTACAAACTGTGTTAGCCAACCCCCTCAATCTTTCTGAGCTTCAGTTCCCTCATCTGAACATGGGGTGATCATAATTAAGCTCCTTCTCCTCTATCCCCAAAAGTAATTGAGCCCTCTATAAATGGGCATTGTTAGAATTGGCAAGTTGACACATGACTGTAGCTTCATGGGAAAATAGAGAAATCTTAGTTAAGAGAATAATTTATTCACACTTGCCTGAAAATAGTGGTGAAGCATGGCTGCCATCCTGCTTTTTTTCTTTGTGAGATTTGACAGTAGCTCTGCTACCCTGATTAGTACAGCCCCTTTGAGGAAGGGGTGCTGGGGAGTAGCTATATCCAACAGAGAGGATCCCCCCTTCTCTAAGGGAAATCAGCACTTCCCAAAGAAATAATCCCCCACATCATTTGCATATTCTTTGGGGAGGCCCTCTTCCCCAGTTCTCACCTTGAAACCATCAATATTCTGATGCCCAGGGCCTACAAGGTAGCAGTTCCCATCTGATTTTATAATTCAGCCCCCAAAGCCACACCTACTGTGTGAAGCCTGCTTCTCCCTAATCCTGTTTAATCCCATCCTTAAAGCCACTGGAACTCTCAGAATGTTGGAATTCATGGGTACTTTAAGGGATAATCTAGTCCAGCCCTAGAGGTTGGAATCTGAGATCCAAAGAAGGGAAATAACTTGGTCAAGGTCACACGGCCAGGGGACAGAGCTGGCCCCCAGGCAAGGATTTCTGACCCCTTTCCCTTCTCTCCAAAAGGCCTCCTTTGGAGTCGATGACCACATCTAAGCTAACTGGGTACCCTTCCTTATGCTCAGGGTTGCCTGTGCATCCCCCTCCCATCCACCCCCACCCCTCCAAGGAACTGACTTTGAAATACCTGCAGCTCATGAGTCCTTTATCCCAAGATCTTTCCACAAGCCACTGGGGAGAGACGTGCACATATAATTAGGCTAGCTTTATTAGAATCAAAGGAGTGAGTCATATTTGCAAACGGCTCTTATTATACTCAATCTTCCCTTGCAGCTGTTGGGAGGCCGAGCCAATTGTTGGATACTTTAGGAAGGGGGGGGAGGGCGGGCGGAGTGGGGAGGAAACATTGTATAGACTTACTGCCTTGAGGTCGGGGTGTGTATTTTCCAATTGTTACCTCTGCTATTCTCCAGGGGAGCTCAGGCTCCATTATGTGGCTGGATTGGGGTCAAAAGGAAACGATTTGACCCATACTTGGAACTTACTTACATTGTTGAGTGCTCGCTGGACGGCAGCTGAGCCATTCGACTAAAAACAGACATTCAAACTATTCCAGGATCCACCCTGGGATGAATCATTACTATTCTTGGACAAGAAAACAGCTAAGTCCTCAGCCCCTTGTCTAGGGCAGGCAGGAGTCCGGGATGCTTTCTCGCCTCTCTTTCTATAGCTAAGGAGGAAGGCTGGTGATTCTTAGAACATTGCATCTGGTACCTGTGCCTTGAGCAGAGCAAAGACCACCCTCTCCACCCCCATGTAGAGAACTGGGCCACTATGTAAACTTCCACAAGCCCAGTAGACTTAAACTAGAAACTCCTTGAGGCCAGGGGGTTAATATTGTGTTTTTTCAAAAATTTGCAATCTCAGCATCTATTGTGGTATCTTAGGAGGAAACCAAGGAGACTTTGTGATAGAAGGGGATGGTCACTGATTCTGCAATCAGGGTACCTAAGTAAGGTTCAGACCCTGCCTTTGACCTTGGGAAAATCACCTGATCTCCTTCAGGCCTTAGTTTCTTCATCTGTTAAATGGGAGGATTGCATTAGATGGCCCCAAATGTCCCTTCCCTCATCTGAAATCTGGGATTGTGAGATCTCTCAGGGTTCCTTATGGCTCTGGAGACCCAATTTCCTATAAATGTTATCTGCTGCCATTGGGTGACCCCAAAGATCTATCCCAACTTTAGGATTCTATGACTCTCTCAGCGGACAAGAGGCCTTGTTCTTTTCTTGAAAAGGTCAGGTGTCCTGCCTCCCATCCTGGATCCTGTAGATTACAGGACTGTTTTTTCAGAAACATGTAACATTGGGTCAGTCAATGCTAAGCTCAGTCCTTATTCAGCTAGCCTTTTTTCAAGCACCTACTGTGAGCTCAGTACGGTGTTAGGAACTGTGGGTGGTGGTGGTGGGGAAAACAAGAAATAGGAGACATGGTCTCCTTGGAAGGAGATGACTATAAGTTTTGGATGTTGTCTTTCAGAAGAATGGGGGATGTGGGAGATTCCCCTGCATTCCATTGTAGATAAGAGTATATCAAATGAGAAGCTTCTGGCTAAAGAATTTTGAGTTCTCTTAAGGAAGGGGGCCTTCTGGAAATCCCTAAGGTCACTGTAATGCTCATGAGAATGTCTAATAAAGCCTCAGTAGCTTGAAATGGAAATTGGCTTTATTACCATTTTTTAAAAAGTGCTTTTTCTCCCTAACAAGCACCACTTTGCTTTCCTTTGAAGGATGGATTGAATGGTACATCAATTTTGGTTTAAGGGACTGCCCAGTCCAATACTGCATATACAGCAGCAGAATGAATATCTGGCCCACTCTCAGACCTGGATTCTCTTTATCAAAGCCAATGGCCCCAAAGCACCGAATCAAGAAAATGACTTAGTTGGCAGTGAGCAGAGGATCACAGAGAGGAAGGAGAGAGAAAGTGGGTCATATCTGAGACTCTTTCAGCCGTCACACTGGAAACCCCAATTCTAGTTTTGGCTTTGGCACCAACGGTGTGACTGTGGCTAAGTCCCTTCCTTCCTCTGGGCCCCACTGGTCTCCTTTATAGTGAGAGGGTTGAGGGAGATAGCGATCTATGATCCTACCATCTCTCAAGTCCCCTCTAGTACTAACATTCTGGGATCATTGCTGATGCAGATTGTTTATTTCCAGGAAAAGGTGCAGGCATGACTCCTGATATTCATGACTGCAGGCATGACTACATTGAAAAATGGTGAACTAGACCCAATATTCTGTGCAGAAGTTTGAAAAGTCCAACTTCACTAACCCATCTTCACAACTCTACTCAGAGCTTGCTATATATTCCATTACCCAGAAGTCAAGGTACCCCAGCTGCCTCTGGGTTGATGTGTTCTGCTCTCTACCATAGGTTTCTGTGAAATGGCTGCTGCCCCACCCCGAGAATCAATAGTATTTCTGTGTCTCATGTGACATGTGCTATTTGAAGAATTGGGGTAAATGGCAGCTGCTCTGGGTTATTCCGGCCAACCATTTTTAAAATGCACTGTGCAGGTCCCCTGGGTAGAAAGGAAGGGACCTTTGAGGTTTTTGTTTGTGTTCACTGTTGTGGTCAGCCCTCCTCAGTGGAGGGGGTGTTACCCAAGGGGGATTTCTCACTTTCTTCTAGGTGAATTCTTAGGAAGACAGTTTAGTGTCACAGAAAGATCACTGAATGTGAAGACAGTTGCCTGACTTTGAACCCAAGCTCTGCTATGTCCTTCCCATGTGACTCTTGGCTAAACCAACTATTCAAAAACCACAGTTTCCTCTTCAGTTAAATGAAGAGATTGGACTAGAATTTTAGATGCCTTTAATGGCTCCTTCCAGTTCTAAATCCTATGAAACTATAAATTATTTCTGGCTTTGGGCCTCAAGACCAACACATGGGTTACTGGAGGAGGAACTTTAATGTCCTTTTCAATTCTTAAATATTGTCTACCAGTATCAGGGTCTGACCAAGGGAGAGGCTCTTTTATTTATTCATTCATTCATTTATTCATTTATTCATTTATCTGTTCATTCATTTGTTTATTTTTATAAAAAGACTCCCTTTCATTCACAGAGCACTTTCTAACTTCAAAACTCTATTACATCTCTTATCTTGGTTTATCTTAAGAATAAACTCTACCCGCCCCCACCCCTAGAAAAGAGGTGGTTCTACATCAATATTGCCATTTCACAGATGAGAAGACTGAGGCTTAGTTGGCTAACTTGCCAACAACCTCAGAGTGCATTGACCTGTACTGCTTTTTAGGTGGGTTGCAACTTGTGTATACATTTGGGGATTTGGAAAAACTAGTCTTGGGGGTGGCCTTCATGTAAGGGCTGCGTGCCAGGAAGAGGTGTGTAAAGAATTAATTTTTATCCAATTAAAAATTGGTCCCCACAGGTGATATGATGAGTAGAAGGTAGGCCAGGTTTGGAGTTCCAGTACCTGGATCCTAATTCTAGCCCACTATTTATTTACCTGTGGGATCCTGGATAAGCTGCTCCCTTCCCTTCTTTGAGCATCTCCATTGTAAAAAAGAGGCCATCAGAACGGGTGACCTGCAAAGCCCTGTGCTGACTTCTTCAATTCAGTTTAATTCAGGTGCTGTTTTAGGTGCTGAAGATAGAAAATGAAAACAGCTCCAACCTTAATGAACTTACTTTCCTACTTGGCATAGGACAATACATACTTTGGGATTAGCAAAGGTTTCATGAAGGAGGGAATGCTTGAACTATACCCCAAATGGAACTAGAACTTCTAGGAAGCCAAGATGAAAGGGAGAGGGGCAGCTAGGTGGCACAGTGGATAGAGCACTGGTCCTGGATTCAGGAGGACCTGAGTTCAAATCCGGCCTCAGACACTTTACACACTTACTAGCTGTGTGACCCTGGGCAAGTCACTTAACCCCAATTACCTCACCAAAAAAAAAAAAAAAAGATGAAAGGGAGAACATTCAAAAAGGGTGAGGGGTAGACTGCTTTTTAAATTAAATTAAATTTTTATATTTTATTTTATTTTAAAATTATGGAATAAAACACATATTTCTGTATCCTAGTACATTATGTACAATTTGCTATTCCTTTTAAATACATAATAAAGTTATGTAAATGTCTCCCCCCCTTTTTTCTTTTCTAAAGCCTTTATATGGCTATGTAAATAATCCTTTGGCTACCCTGTACTTTCATTAGTTATCCCTGAGAATCTGAATAAAACCAAATAGGAAAAGAAGGCCTAGCCAACCATGGCACTGTTTGGGTCCCTTCCAACTCTTAAGGATTGGGACTTCCCATCATAGTGGTAATAGGATAATATTGGAAACAATGATGATGGTGACTTACTCCCTTGGGGTCTTGGTAATTAGGCAGGGAGGGGAATACAGGACACTTGGAGATTTCATGGACCAAATGGCATCTAGCCAGTTGTTCCCTACTCAAGTGATGAGCCAAGCCATCACTGATCACTTTAGCAATGTAATATTAACTATATCTGGAAAGTGCCCGCCTCTCTAAGAAGCTTATTCTAAAATTCCATCCTGGACTTGTTTAAGAGTGAAGAGCACTGTGCTGGAATCCCTGAATTCTAGCAATGGGAGTTATAGAATCTCCAAACCAGAAGGGACCTCAGAGGCCAGCTGGCCCTGTCTGTGCTTGACTGAGAATTTCTATGCCATCACTGATGGGTGATCATTTGTCACCTGTGCCTGAAGAGCTATAGTGGGGTGGAAGCTCCCAGTTCTCAGGGCAGGCCATTCTACTTTGGACAGCTCCAATAACCAGTAAGTTTCCCCTTGACATTTAGCCTAAAGTTTGTCTCCTTTTAGTTTCCAACCATTACCCCCGGTTCTGCCAAGCAGAACAAATCCCGTTATTCTTCCAAGGCTAGACCTTCAGATACTTGAAGAGGGCGATTAAGTCTGCTATTATGACCTCCAAAGTCGTCTCCAGGCTATGTCCTTCGTCTGGTCCACAATCATTTGTTCTAGAAGTCAAGTCCTCCTCCATCCTAGTTAACTTCATCTGGACACTCTAGTTTACCAATGTCTTTCCTAAAATATGAGACCCAGAACTGAAAGTGGCACTCCCTGTTTGGTCTGGATGTCTCAAAATAAAGGACCTAGACCTGAAAACAGTACCCTCTGTGTGGTCTCATGAGGGCAGCAAACGATAGAACTGTCTCTTCCCTAATATTGCATTAGGATTTGGGAGTTGTTATATCACTGTGTACTTGCTGAATTTGTGTTCCACGAACACCTCCTGCTCTTTTTCAGACCAACTGCTGTCAAGCCGTATTTCCTTCATCTACAGTGTGTCTGACTTTAATTTAAACATTTATTCTTTTTTAATTTCATCTGATTTGAATTGCCCCCGTGTCCTAGTTCTCCAAGGTTGGAAGTATATCAGCCACCCCCATCTCTGCTCCTGATATTGATAAGCACAGAAACTTTAACCTGCTCTTCTTCTCCACTGGCTGGGTTTACCCCTCTTTTGTTGTTGTTGTTTAGTCATTTTCAGTTGTGTCCACCTATTCTTGATCCCATTTGGGGTTTTCTTGGCAAAGATACTTGGGTGGTTTCCCATTTCCTTCTCCAGTTCATTTTGCAGATAAGGAAACTGAGGAAAACAAGGTTAGGTGACTTGTCCAGGGTCACACAGCTAGTAAGTGTCTGAGGCCAGATTTGAATTTGGGAAGATGAGTCTTCTTGCCTCTAGGCCCAGCACTCTATCCATTGTACCACGTAGCTGCCCCATCCTGAGGAGGCCAGCTAAACTGGTGGTCCTCTCCTGGGGAGCTGGGGTATGGGTGGAGCTCACCATAGTGATGCTAGATTTTTAATATAGATACAGGTCAGATTTAGCCATACTACAGCTCTGAACTCTGGAACTCAAGGGATCCACCCATTTCACTTCCCCAGAAGTGCAGCCTGCAATATATTTTGCATCCTGTCATCCAGTGCATTAGCTATCTATATACCTCACTTTATTGCCCTTCACTTTATTGTACTTTGAAGATAATACTTTTTTTTTTTTTTTACAAATTGAAGGTTTGTGGCAACCCTGCATCTAGCAAGTCTGTTGGTGCCATTTTTCCAACAGCATTTGATTACATCGTGACTCTGTGTCACACTTTGGTCATTCTTGCAATAGTCCAATTTTTTCATTATTATTATTATGGTGATCTGTGATCAGTGATCTTTAATATTGCTATTGTAAATTGTTTTGAGGTGCTATGAATGGCATTCATATAAGACAGTGAACTTAATTGATAAATATTGTCTGTGTTCTGATTCCTCCACTGATGGGCTCTTCCCCATCTCTCTCCCTCTCCTCAGGCCTCTCTATTCCCTTAGATACAATGTTGAAATTAGGCCAGTTAATAACCCTACAATGGCCTCTTTAAGTATTCAAGTGAAAGGAAGAGCCATACATCTATCTCTTATTTTAAATCAAAAGCTAGAAATGATTAAGCCCAGTGAGGAAGCCATGTCAAAAGCTGGGACAGGCCAAAAGCTAGACCTTTTGTGAAGAACAGTTAGCCAAGTTGTTGTGAATGCAAAGGAAAGTTCTTGAAGGAGATTAAAAATTCACTTTTAGTAGTAAAGTGTTTTTAATTAAGGTATGCGTGTTTTCTTTAGCTATAATATTATTGCACACAGACTACAGTATAGTGCAAACAATATTTATATATACTGGGAAACCAAAAAATTCATGTAACTCATTGATATTTGTTTTACTATGCTGGCCTAGAATATTTTCAAGGTATGCCTGTAATTTGCAAAGCATGTTAATTGCCCCTTTTTCCAAGTCATCACTAAAAATGTGAACCAGCCAAGGGCCAAGCACGTGTCCCTGGGCCGTAACACTAGAGAGACCTCTATGCTTCTTGGGTCTGGTTCTGCAATCAATACTTCTACTGAGTCCACATTGCTCTGTTTTTCCCACAAGAATGGCTGTAGAGACTTGACCAAAAGCTTTGTTAAAATGTTATTCCAACTGTCTACCATAGTCTACTGATCTATCAGTCAAACAACTGTCAAAAAATAGATAAGAATGAAGTGACATGACATATTTGGGGCCATACCCTGTTCATATCCAAGCCCTAATACTAGGGTCACAGTCTTCAGAGATTTAGAGTAGGAAGGGGCTTTAGTTAAGGTGATCTAGTTAAGCAGTTGTGCGATTAATCCTTTCTCTTCTCTGGGCCCGAACCCCACCATCTCTGAAATAAAACAACAGAACTAGATGTCTTCCAAGGTCTTTGCCAGCTTAAACGTTTATTTGGTTTGCATAGATCAATTCAACAAACATTTAATGCTTACTTTAATCATGTCTCTGTGCTAGGAAGGAGTTTAGGAGTTAGAAGAAGCAGTTCTTGCCTTCAGAGAGATTACAGTCCTCCAGGGGAATACAACATCTACATGGATGAGCAAATTCAAAAGTATATGCAAGATAACATGGGTGGGCTCAGAGGCTCAGCAAGCACTTACTCTAGGCATCTCACAGATGGTCCCAGAGACTTCATCATGTTTCCAGTTGTCCAAGGGCATGAACTGACTTTTCTCTCTGGCTCTGTCTGTTTCTCTCTCACACCTTAAAGGCGAAACGTGTTGAGCCTGTCCAAGGGAATTGATCATGTTGGTGTTCTGAAGTGGGACCTGGCACTCTGCCTCCTCTTAGTCTGGATAATTTGTTTCTTCTGCATTTGGAAAGGAATCAAGTCAACTGGGAAAGTAAGTCATGCTTGGCTTGGTTTCTGTGTTTCTTTTGTTTTGTTTTGTTTTGGGGGGGTTGTTTGTTATTTGCTTCTTATCTCCTTCTAATTCACCCCACACACACACACACACACACCTCTTTATAAAATAACTCTCGATAGCAGATCATTGAGGAGAGTCATCTTAAGCCAACATTCTCAGTAGGAGAATCATAGGTAAAGAGTGACCTGCATTTGGTGTTCTCTTACCTTCATTTTCAGTGAGTGCCCTTCTCCCACTAATCATCCTGGTGTCCATGATGCAGAGGCTTAGCACAGTGCCTGGCACATAGTAGGCACTTAATAAATGTTCATTGATCCGGCTACTCAGCTGATGCTCACCTTTGGGGGGACATTTGCCTGCTGATGGGGAACCTAATAAGAATAAAAGAAAGGCCTTTAATATCTCCAAGGGTAAATTATCCTGTCCAGTGGTAGCTGAGGGAGGTGGGGGTGGTGGGAATGGCTTAGGGTAAGTCAGATCACACAACACATGGGCCAGTCCAGACAGATCTGCCAGTCTAAATTCTCTAGTGCCTTTTGGAATGGCAAGAACTGAGAATAGGGGGGCAGCTAGGTAGCGCAGTGATTAAAGCACCAGCCCTGGATTCGGGAGGACCTCAGTTCAACTCTGGCCTCACACACTTGACACTTACTAGCTGTGGGACCGTGGGCAAGTCACTTAACCCTCATTGCCCCCCACACACAGACACACACAAAATTGAGAATAGGGGTTTTCAACTAGAATGGATCCCTGAATAGATTTCAGGGATTTCTGTGAACTTTGATAGGGAAAGAATTCTATCTTGATCTTCACCAGCTTCAAACTAAAATCTAGCATTTCCTTCAATTATTTAAAACCATGATTCTGAGAAGGGGCCCATAAGACTCTTCAAATGGCCAAAGGTGTCCAGGAAACCACAAAGTTTAAGAATGCCTGGCTAGTCCAGATTCCTAGACTCACAGCTTCTGGGCAACCAGAGGTCATCTAATCCAACTTTTCTCTAGGTAAAGGAATTGCTTCCATACCTTGAGGGGAGACAGCATAATGTAGAAGATACATCATACTTGCTTGGGAATCAGGACCTGCTATGATGGCATATCTCCCTTGAACAAATAATTGAATAACTCTATACATTGTTTTCCTCATTTTTTTTTTTTGCAGGGCAATGGGGGTTAAGTGACTTGCCCAGGGTCACACAGCTAGTAAGTGTCTGAGGCCGGATTTGAACTCAGGTACTCCTGAATCCAGGGCCGGTGCTTTATCCACTGCACCACCTAGCCGCCCCCCATTTTCCTCATTTTTTAAACTGTAAGATCACTTCTATCTTGAATGGCTATGATAACCCACCCATGGCCATCCAATCTCTGATCATGTCCAATGATGGAGTGCTCACTACCTCACAAGACAGATTCACAGATTCTCTAAATGCCCTAGATTTTCTTCATAAAAATTTGAGAGTACAGTTAAAGGTTACTAAAATTCTTCTCTTTAAGATGCCTGGTTCTGTTTCTTGCTTAGTGGTGGATGTGCCACAACCCTTGGCTAAAGTACCATCCTCTCTGTGCCCTAGTTTCTACCTTGTAGAAAAATAAAACCAAAGAAAAATATTTGTGGAACATATGCTTCTGTCTGGCTATGTGCTAGATGCTCAGAAGGATTTAAAAGAAGGATAGGATAGCCTGTCTTCATGGAGCTTATGGTCTAGATAGGAAGATAAGAAAAAACAAGTCAAATGCTAGACAAGATGGATAGTAATGACTGGCCAAAGTCCGTGGTCTTATACCACAAATTAATAATGAACCAAGATTGGATCCTAGGGCTCCTGGTCCAGTCCTTTCCACTGTATCCTCCTCTGACTCCCTGGGGGCATTTTCTATTCTAATCTCCCAGAGGTAAGGGTGTGCTTCCCACATTCATGGCTACCTCTGGGAAGAAACAAACAATAACTCTGCTTTTGCTTATGTAGAGCAAGACCAATACAAATCCAAGCAGAGTTCTTTGGATTTCCTTGCACTCAGAGAGCAATCAATCATCTGCCTGCCACTGGTTAACATGCTAAACCTTTCCTCTCCAGAAACACTAGATTCTTTACAGAACTTGCCTTAAAGCACACTTCTGTTCTTCGAGGTCTCTAAACTGGCTAAAAGAAGGAATTAACCTTGACTCTTCTGCTATGAGAGTCACAGATATTTGACTAAGTGGCATTTCTCACCTACAGAATGAGACCCATATTGGTACTGTGTGTTAAAAACAAATAGTTCTTGCAAAGCCACAGTTTGAGAAATTGAATGTTTGAGGTAGTGAACAAAGCTCAGGGTCAGAAACGAAGAGTTCTGGTGTTGGAGTTGTCTACCATTAACTCATTATAGGACACCAGACTAGTTACCTTATTTCCTTCAGTCTCAGTTTCCCCATCTGTAAAGTGAGGATAGAAGACAATTGTATATTGATCATTTAGCTCAGCACTTGGGACCTAAGTTTACCCAAGGAGCAAGTAACAGTGTCAGGATTCACACCCTGGTCTCCTGACAACGACTAACACTTATGTAGAGCTTTAAGGTTTGTGAAGTGTTTTTGCAAAATAAACTACATCACCAACATTACATGATTACTAGAGGACTATAGGATGTCATTCTTTTCCAAGAGTTCTTTAGCAAGCTGCTCTTGTGAGTGTGCCTAGTACCATGCTGGGCACATGGGGAGATGCAAGGTTCAATAAAGCATGGAAATGTGGCAGAGCAGATGCATAGCATAAAGATCTAGGATCGATTCTTGCCCCAGACATTTAGCATCCTGGATTTGAAGCTGGAAGGGCACTGAGAGGCGACAACTTCATTTTACAGATGAGAAAGCTGAGTCCCAGAGAGGGAGGATGATTTTAGTTTCCTTCTCTGTAAATTGGGGATTATTGTGAGCCACCTGTTTCACACAGTGAAAATGAGGGTCAAATGAAATTGCAAACTTTAAAATGTTACATAAATAGGAGTTAATTCTGCATGGTGGGGATAAGACACATACTGTGTGCTATGCTGGAAGCCATTTAGTCTATTTAAATTTTCAGATGAAGAAACAGAAACCAGAGGAAGTTACATCACTTGCCCAGGGTCAGAGGTATTCATGGTCAAAGATTTGACTCTAGAGTAAAGACTCTTTCTACCATACAACAGCTGGAGCTGGCTCATTTGCCAAGTGAGATACTTGGCCCTCAGTAAGGCAGCATCTGAACTGACCCATGAGTTCAGACAACAAATCTTTTTCCTCCAGGTGAATGACTTCTCGGAGTCACGCGCTTGCTTTGGCATGGGGGAGATGCAGTTGCTAGGCTCCTGCCTCCTTAGAGGGGCTAATAGAGAATTGTTCTAGTCCTCATTCTCCTTGGGCAAGTCACTTATTAATAATAGCTCATGTCTTTACTTTAAAAGGGTGCTAAGGACACATATCATTCTCTTCCAGTGGTAGATAAGGAAATTGAGGTGCTGGGGGTGGTAAATGGATTGTGTGCCCCTACATAGTTAGCTGATAGCAGCAGAACTGAGATAGGACCCAGGTCTTCTGACGCCAAGTCCCATGCTCATTACATTGCACCAGCCTGCCCTTAAAGTCCCCACAACTAATAACGCAGATGATAAGCTCCGCTCCACCTGCCTCAGGAACAGAGAACAAATGACTATAGAGAGGAAGTCACTAGGCTTTGCTGCCCCTCTCTGGTGTGAATTTATGTCTCCCTAGATCCCTTCCCACAATCCTTCCTTACTTCACCTTCTGGCAACCTGGGCCTAGGAAACAAGGGTGTGGTTTGACTTTGTGGTTACATATACACAAAAGAATGTGTTTGACTAAGTTGTTTCTTCTCACACCCTAAAGGCTTTTCTGGGGTTTTAATGAAAGTGAAAAGAATGCAAAAGATTACTGATTATTGTGGTGGGGGCTAGTGATCCCCCCAACCCCCGAAGACTTTGAATTTATCTATGTAGGGAACTCCAGGTGTGGAACTTTCCTTTACCAATGCACATTGGCAGTTCACCTGAAAAATTCTATTATGGGATCTCAATGACCTGACACAGGTATATGAGAACATAGAATGTCAGAACTGAAAGGGACCTTAGACTATAGAATAATTACAGTGTGAAGGAACCTTGCACCAACTAGAAGGGACTTTGAAAACTAGAATGATAGAACTAGGAGAGTCCTTGAAATATAGGATGGTAAATCTTGAAGGAACCTTAGACCAGAGAATATTGGAGCTGGAGTAGACCCAGAAAACCAAAATGTTGGAGGTAGAAGGGACCTGAAAAGACAGAATATTAGAACTGGAAAAGGCCTGAGGTCATTAGTACCAAACTCCTACAGATGATCCCAGCAGGCTGCAGGCTTGGGAAATCACAAAATCCCATTATCTGTCTTGTGTTTTTGTTTATTTTGTTAATCATGCGCCCCCCCCCCCCCCCGTTATATTTTATCTGATTTTAGGGCTTCACTCTGAGGTTTGGCAGGTGTGAGTTTGGCACATCTCCCTTTGAATAGAATTTTAGACCCAGCAAGTGCCTCCTTAAAGCTCATCTGGTCCAACCCTCTCATTTTATACTTGGGCAGCTAGGTGGTGCAGTGGATAGAGCACTGGTCCTGGAGTCAAGAGGACCTGAGTTCCAATCTCACCTCAGATACTTACTAGCTTTGTGACCCTGGGCAAGTCACTTAACCCCAATTGCCTCAAACATCTGGGGCCATCTCCCGTCATCCTGATCTATATCTCGCCACTAAACCCAGATGGCTCTGGAGGAGAGAGAGAAGTTGGTGACTTTGCACAGCCTCCCTTCACTTAAATCCAATTCACTGCAAGTCATGACATCACCTAATTTCATGGTCTTCTTCAGGATTAAAGGACAAGTAACGACAATAACAGATGTAGGTGGGGGTGGGGGTGGAGACCCAGAATGGGCAAGTGACTTACTCAGAGTCAATTGGTAGAATAGCTCTAGAGGAGGAGTCACAAGTCTTCATATTTCATAGAATTTTCAAATTGAAAGAATCCATCTTCGAGCCCAAGGACTCTGTGTGTGTGTGTGTGTGTGTGTGTGCACGCGCGCGCGTGTGTCTTGGACCCCTCTGGCATTCTGTGGATGGATGCCTACAGACCCCTTTCTTCTCAGAATCATGTTGTAAAGTAGAGGTTAATGAAGATCCAGATGCATTCTCCCTCCCCCCATCATAGTTCCTTGTGGGCCCCATGCCAAGAACCCCCAATCTATCCCAACCCTCTTCTATCTCCCAGGAGGTAGCTGGAAGAGATCACATGGTGACTAATAACACGGGTTCTAGCCCCAGCTCTTCTATTGTATTAGTCATGTTATCTTGTGTCAGTTATTTCCTTTCTGTGAAACTATTTCATACCCTGTAAAGTGAGGGGATGGCAACAGGTGGTCTCTAAGGGTCCTCTCTAGTTCCAAATGTCCATCATACTCCCATGACTCACCTAACCAATCTCACAGCCAGTAACTGGCCGAGCCTGGGACTGGACCCGAGTCTCTTGTCTCCCAAGCTGGTGTCCTTCCCTTTTCATATTACCAGGGTAAAAGCTAGTCCTGGTAAGTTCCCTGTTCAGCTGGGCCACGTGTATTTCAATTCTAAAGACTTAGAGCACTGTGAAGGATTGGTTGATAGAACGGAAAAATACCATGCCCTGTGCAAAAGCCTGATGGGCTTTACGCCACCGGTATTGTGGCGCCCCTGGCCTTGGCTTCTCCTGGCACAACTCCCCCAGGATGTATTTAAAAAGCCGGAGAGTGGATCTCAAGAGCTTTCCCTCCCGATCAGCAAATTTTGCAAAACAAAAATATATTTTAAATGAGGCGACGGGGATATAATTACAAAAGGGGAGCCCATTTGACTCCAGTTTAAACACACACACACACACACACACACACGCACAAGTCGGAAGAAGCTAAAAACCGAAGGCTCATGATCACAAGCTCTCCGGCCCCCCTTGTCCCTCCAGTAACAATAACTGCAGCCGCCACCACCCCTCACCCTAGACACAAAACCCTTTTACTGCAGACAGAGGTTGCCTGGCACAATGGGGTGAGCCCTCGAAGCCTGTGGGCTTTGAAGTGCCTGCCCAGCAGCGGCTGAGGAGGCCATTCATGGCCAGAGGCCATTGTTTTGGGCAGTCTGCCTGTCTCCAGGGTTCCTGGGATGGGGCTGGGCAGGAGATGGCTACTGATGGAGATGGCAAAGCCTGTCCTCAGGAAGGGAGGAGGAGACTTGAGGGGGGGGGGTGTTACTGATTATTTTCCTCTCAAGCATTTCATAAGTTTATGCAAGATACCCCAGCTACCCCTCAGGGAATTATGGGAGTTCCCCCCACCCTGCAAGAGCCAAGAAGAATGGAGCCATAGAATTTGGTTGCCAGAAGGGGCCTTAGAGATCATTCTGTTTATGGCTCAGAGAAAGTGGGTTTTATTGTTTTGTTTTTGTTTTTGTTTTTTAAAATTCATTCATTTATTCAGCCAGAGCCAGCATGGCGGTATAGCAAGAACCCTGAACTTAGAGTCAGGGTACTTAGGTTTGACTCCTTGCTCTGTCACTTACCATCTGTATGTGCGTGGTCAAGTTATCACGCTTCTCTGGGCCCGTTTCCGCATCTGTAATTTTCCCCATGATTTTTATCAGCTTGGGGAACTCCTGGTTCCCTGTGAGGCCACTGTATGACCTTGGTCAGGCTTTTTTGTTTCCTGGATCTCTGTTTCCTGTTAATGGGAAGACTGGACTAAATGGATCCTGAGATCCATTCTGGCTCATTTAGAACTTAGAGTCTGAGCCATTTGTCAGAGGTACTAAGATGTT
Source organism: Dromiciops gliroides (assembly GCF_019393635.1). Classification (NCBI taxonomy): domain Eukaryota; kingdom Metazoa; phylum Chordata; class Mammalia; order Microbiotheria; family Microbiotheriidae; genus Dromiciops; species Dromiciops gliroides. The sequence goes on from NC_057861.1 coordinate 704,714,430, forward strand.
AACCAGCTAGTCTTTGGCCACAGAGCTGATGAATGTCTAAGGTAGGACTTGAACCCGTATCTTCCTGACTTCAAAGACAGCCTCCCTAACCACTACACACACACAGTGGTAACAGCACACCTAAGCTACCATACCTCACAGGGGGTTGTATGGGAAGCACTTTGGAATTATTAAAACATTAGAGAAAGGGAAACTATGTAAATGGTAGACATGGATGAATTTCCTACACCATTTAAACCATAGTGTTAGACATGGAGGAAGAGACAAGATAAATGAGACATTTGGGGTTTTTGTTGTTCAGTTATTTTTTCAGTCATGTCCAACTCTTCATGACCCCATTTGGGTTTTGTTTTGTTTTTGCAAAGATACTGGAGTGACTTGCCATTTCCTTCTCCAGTTTATTTTACACAAGAGGAAATTGAAGCAAACAGGGTTAAGTGACTTGTCCAGGGTCACACAACTGGGAAGTATCTGAGGCCAGACTTGAACTCAGGAAGAGGAATCTTCTTGACTTCAGCCCTTTGTCCACTTCACCACCTAACCCCGACCATTAGGATTTTATGACTAGTAACTGGGGATGACATATTGGATATATAACTATAATACAAAAGAGAGAAAGAAAGGAAAGTGAGGGAGGGGCCAATAAAGTGCTATGCAAAGGCAAGAATGGGGAGAGACCCACTCTTGCTACTGCTCTCAGGGATGGCTTCATGGACTAAAATTTGAGCTGGGCCTTAAATCCTTTAAGGGTAGGATTTTCTGCAAGGAGAGGTGGGTAAGAGCTAGAACAGTGGTGCTATATTCAAAGATGGAGACCGCAGAAAGTCATGCAGTGGGTGAAGTTACTATTCTGACCAGATTTTTGGTGACTTAGAGAATTTTAAAGCTGGAAGAGATATGAGATCATACTGTCTAAACCCATCATCTTATAAATAAGGGAAATGGGGGGCCAGAGAGATCGAGTGTCTTCTTGGTCACATCGAAAGTTAGTCTGAATTAAGGTAGAAACAGAGGTCTCCTGACTTTCAGTTCAAGGTCTTTTCACCTTACATGGCTGCCTGTTGAATGTTTTAGGATTATTTGGGTTGTGTGTTACCTAGTGTGGGTTAACAGATTTGTACTATTATTATTATTATTATTATTTTGTGAGGCAATTGGGGTTAAGTGACCCAGGGTCACACAGCTAGTAAGTGTCAAGTGTCGGAGGCCAGATTTGAACTCAGGTACTCCTGACTCTAGGGCCATTGCTCTATCCATTGCGCCATCTAGCTGCCCCTAACAAATTTGTATTTTAATAGGGCTCTTTTGATTTCATTTGATTGGGGAGCTCAAAATTCAAGTGTCAGGGAGTTGCTGAGCAGTGCAAAGTGACTAACATTTAGGTGCAAAGCACTAGACGAGAGACTTGGATCTCAGATCAGCCTAATTTAGAGAAGGAATCAGTCTTCCTTGCTCAGACTCATTCACCACAAGTGGCTTTTGTTAGTCTGGTCAAGTTTGTGGGTTTTTTCCTGTGAGTTATGGCTTATACCAATGGCCATACATCTAGAAGTCACAGCAGATAGATGGTAAATTCTTTAAAATAAATATGTGTATTTATTCTTCCAACACATACTCAACATCTACTTTCTAGGTTCAGTGCTAAACATGGAGCAGGCATAAGGCTTAACAAAATGTTTTAAATTAATTTAAAGTCCACTGTGGAAGCTCCAAATCAATAATTTGCAGAAGAATGGAATATGAATTATAATGTGATCATGTGAACAGTTCCTACCTCAATTAAGCAAAGTATACTCGGCTAATGGAGGATGATTCCAGGATTTCCTGGCTAGAGGACTGTGGCATTTAGGGGGTTAATTCAGTGCTGAAGAAGGCACTTCTTTTGGTCTCACTACTTGTTGGGAATCTGTTTAAAATTTCCACGTTGCTTCATAGTCACATGTGGAGTGGAATCTCTCTGCTAGAGGCAGATGCCACACAGGGTCTCAGGAGACCCTGGCTCTAATGTAAGCTCTACCGCTAATTACCTTTATGATGTTGACCAAATCACTTCATTTCCTCATCTGTAAGATGGAACTAATGCTATCCTCTCTGCCTCCCTCATGAGATTGTTCTCATTTTGAGCATGTGTTCTCATGGCCTAGGATAGAAGACAGAATTTTAAAAGGTTAGGGTATTGGATTAAAAACCTGGGAATTAAATTTTGGGAAGAATACCCAAAAGGTGGAGAGTATACAAATGTCAAAGGAAAAATATATTGATACCATATTAAGTGTTTAGGGCAGCTAGGTGGTGCAGTGGATAGAGGGCCTGGATTAAGAAAAACCTCAGACACTTCCTAGATGTGTGATCCTGAGCAAGTCACTTATCCCCTGTTTGTATCAGTTTCCTCATCCATAAAATGAATGGAGAAAGAAATGGCAAAATGCTCCAGTAGCTTTGAAAACCCCAAATGGGGTCACAGAGTCAGATACAACTGACACAACTGAACAACAAAACAGGTTTTAGCTAGACTTTGGCAGAAACAATTTTATTTAGTTTAATATTAATATCTAAGTCAGTTCTAGCTTAAGAGAGAGACACAGAGATGGAGAGGGGCAGGAGAGAGAGAGGAGAAAAGAGCAGAGAGAGAGAGAGAGAGAGAAGAGAGAGAAGAGAGGGGAGAGGGAAGAGGGGAGAGGAGAGAGGGGAGAGGGGAGAGAGATTGATCTGAACTGGAGTTTCCTTATGTTTGCAGATATATCCCTTCTCCCAAAAGGGCTTGTTTTGGTTTGGTTTGGTTTGGTTTTTGCTGGGCAATGAGGGTTAAGTGATTTGCCCAGGGTCACACAGCTAGCAAGTATCAACTGTCTGAGGTCAGATTTGAACTCAGATCCCCTGAATCCAGGGCCTGTGCATTATCCACTGCACCACCTAGCTGCCCCCCAAAAGAGTTTGAGGTATAGGGACTTTTAAAGAAGAATAATCGCAATACTTTAAAATACAGTTTAGGCGTTTTAAAATCATTGCCTAACAAAGACTCACTATCCAGTTATAGCACTCCCCTCAAGGAATCTCCTCCCAGTGATCATTATCGGTGTGATCTTTTTTGAAAGGAAAACGTGTGTGTGTGTGTGTGTGTGTGTGTGTGTGGTGGGGAGGGGGGCAAGGGGCAGAAGTAAGGGGAAGGCAATCATAGCATCACCCCTTCAGGAGATGGGGATAGGTGGTTCAGAAAAGATGTAGACAGTCGTTCTTAAGATGACTCAAAAAGTCCGGTCACCTGCCAGGTTGAGGAAGGCAACAATCTAAACAAGACAAGAGCTAGGCTGTATCCAAAGTTTAATTTTCATCCTTAATCCATTTCCTTAAGAATAGACCTTTTGTCTTCAATCCAATACCCTTCTTTGTAAGGGGGAAGAGATGTAAGTCTAGAAACAGCTTTTGGTATTATTTCATATTTCCAGAGACAGCTGCAAAAGGAGGTTTTTCATATCCTGCCACAAAGAGGAGGGGTGACCAGGATGGTGGAGAGATAAGCACTTGCTATATGAGGGAGGATTGGTTGAAGGAAGTGGGAATAATTGAGTCTGGAGAAGAGAAGGATGGGTGGGAGATGATATCTATCTTCAGGTATTTGAAGTTCTGTGGAATGATAGAGGGCTTAAATGTGTTCTATTTGGTCTCGGAAGGGAGACCTAAAAGCTATGGGTTAGAAGTTAGGAAATAATGACAGCTAACATTTATATGGCGTTTACTGTGTACCAAACATTGTACTAAGCACTTTACAAATAATATCTTACTTAATCCTTACAACAATCCTGAAAGGCAGGTGCTCTTATTATCCCCATGAGGAAACTGAAGCAAACTGAGGTTAAGTGACTTGCCCAGAGCTAGTAAGTATCTGAGACTGTATTTGAACTCAAGTTTTCATGACTCCAGGCCCAAGGCTCTATCCACTTACCTAATTGCCTAAAGGGGAGGAGTGAGGGTTCTGACAGTGGTAGTAATCCATGAATGTAATGGACTGCCTGGGGTTGGGGGGGGGAGGTTAGTGGGCTCCCCCTCAATAAAGATCTTCAAGATGACCACTTGGCAGATGGACAGTAAAGGCATTCTCTATCAGATGAGAGCCTGAGCTAGCTAGAAGGTCACTTAGGTATATCCACCTAACTCTGAAATGAGATACTGATGTGTCTTGGCCCCAGGGCTTCTCCTGAAAGTTAGTAAGACTTTTTGGTTGTTTTTAATTTCTCTTATAAACCCTTTTCTCTAGTGATCTTTCTTAAAAACAACAACAACTGGGGGCAGCTAGGCGGTGCAGTGGATAGAGCACCAACCCTGGATTCAGGAGTACCTGAGTTCAAATCTGGCCTCAGACACTTGACACATACTAGCTGTGTGACCCTGGGCAAGTCACTTAACCCCCATTGCCCCGCAAAAAAAACCCAAAAAACCCCCAAACAACAACAACAACCAAAGCAAACAAATTTAAAAAAAAAAAACCCTCTCAACAACCCCCAAATAAAACAAAAGCAAAAACTTCTTTACTCAACATTTCACTTAGTGAAGTCCAGAGACTTGGGCTAAAGTTCAAACTGTGTCACTCACTTGTGAAGCTATCTTTCAGGTCTTAATTTTCCTGATAACAACGAGATGATCTCCTAGCTCCTTTTTCAGCCTTACTGTTCTTTGTTTTAAGGTTCCTTCCAGAGAGGTGGTAGACTGTCTTCAATGGAATCAGACTCAATGACCCTTGAGTCAGAAAAATCTGGGTTGAAGTCCTGTCCCTGACATATACTAGTTGTGTGATCCTTCAACTTTTAGGGAACTCTGGGAGTTTATAAGAGCTGCTCATCTCTATTACTGGAGGAATTTTTTTTTCTTCTGATTTCACATGACATTTTAAAAAGTGACCTTCCAGAACTTTGGTTCTTTGAATTCCACCTAAATGAATTAAAAAAAAAAAAGTGTGTGTGTGTGTGTGTGTGTGTGTGTGTGTGTGTTTTCCTTTGGGAGCTCACAAATGACGTGCTCACAAATCTCCCAGTGCAGAAAGACAAACCGTCATGAAAGATGGGTGAGTTCATCTCAAGGGAAGAGGGAATAAAAAGATTCAAAGCCATTGGCATCTCATGGATGTCTTGCTGTTTCTTTTCTATTTTAAGGTTGTATACTTCACAGCCACATTCCCCTTCCTCATGCTTTTCGTGCTGTTACTACGTGGAATCACCCTTCCTGGAGCTGCGTCTGGCATCAAGTTTTATCTGTATCCTGATGTCTCCCGTTTGGTAGATCCACAGGTAAGGTACTGTCGGAACTCCCAATGGCCTCTCCTGAGACTCAGGGAGCCAAGAGCAAGGGAACCAGGTTCCAGGGCTTTGGGGAGGAGGTGGAGTGGTCGAGAGCACTTTATTTTTTTTTTCCATTACTCTCTTGGGCACAAATAGAGCACTGAATGCTAATGGCTTGTGTTTTTCCACTGTCTCATTGAAAAGGTCATTGTTGAAAGTGTTAATGTATCTTTCCATGTGTATATCTTTTTATGTCAAAGGATTCTGAGGCTGTAGACTCTGTCCAATTATAGAATCTGGGTTAGGCTCTGGACAAGGTAAGGGAGATAACATTTTTTATGAGGATAGGTTTCCCTCCTTTCCCCCCTAACTTTCTCCATCCCAAGGAGAGCCAGAAAAAAAGGGGGACAAAGAGAGCCTTGCTTGGAGGAAAGAATGGGAGTTCATCCCATACAGGGGCCTCCAGAGGAAGATGCTGAGTGAGGTAAGGGGAACTCTGAAAAGGGCAGTGGTCTCTACAGTGTCCCATCAGAATCACAAGAGCTTTAGGATTCAGGGACTACACCTCCACTTCAGCTTTGGAGGCCTATTCTTTTCTGCTTCATTTTACAGATGAAGAGACTGAGGTTTTTAGAGGTAAAATTTCTTGGCCATGGTCATACACCTAGGAAATGGTAGATTCAGCATTTGAACCCAGATCTCCCGAATCACAGCCTAGTCTTTTTTTTTTTTTCCCTTCTCTCTGATGCACTTCTTCCTATTTCCCAGGGAGAAACCTACCCTTTCCTTTTGTGTGGCGATCTTCTGAAATGTCTTGGGAGACCCAGGCAGGTCACTCATGTTTTGCTTGGCAGCTTTTTTTTTTTCCGTTCTGAAGCCCTGGGTTCAAATTCTATAGGATTTTCTCTTTTTTTTTTTTCATTTATTTATTTATTTAGAGCTCAACTTGGGTAAAAATTCAGTTGGAAAAAAAAGTTGCTAAAGGTTATGGGAAGTAGAGAAAATTCTGGTTAAATTTTCACCTCCTCCTTCAGAATCAGCTTTCTGTCAGATCCCTAGAATACTGAATTCTCTTTCAGTAAAACATCAGAAGTTTGGGAAGTGCTGAATCAAGACAACCACACACACACACACACACACACACACACACACACACACACACACACACACACACACACAGGAGTGGATTTCCCTTACTCAGCCTGCTTGAGGTCGATGCCTCTTTCTTGCTTCGTGGAAGGCAACTGGAAGGGCTTGTTGCTAGAAACAGGGAGGAAATTCATGGAGTCATAGGCCCAGTGGCCTTGTGCAGATGTGATTTGTAACTCTAAGTGCCTATGGGGCATTTCATTGGATTTAGAGCATTCCCTTCCAGATCATCAAGCCCATGCTCCTCATTTTACAGAGGAAGAAACTGAGGCTGGAGAGGGGAAGCATCTTGCTTGAGGTCATCCAAAAGTAGAAGATCTTGAAAAGGCATAGACACATTAAGGGGTTTGCAACCCCCCCCCCCACCCCATACCTATTTGTCCTAGTGAGAGAGACAAACACTCTTGTCATCTGTCTGAAGTCACTAATAAAGACAAGATCGAGCCCTGAGTCTGAAGTGCCTGTTCTGAGTTCAGGCTTAGAGTTTTTTCCTGGTTTAGGGAAAAAGGGAGCCTGAGAAAGGGGGTGGCTTGGAGAATGAGGGCTGTTGGTGAAGACTTCAGATAATTCCCAGTTGCCAGCTTGGTGGGCCCAAAGCTCCCTTGGGTGCCTCCCCAGTCCCATCGGATCCTCTCTCCTGATGGTTGGGTAACTTTTTTCTTTTTGGTCCCTTCTCTACTTCTAGCTCCCTTGTAATGTTCTGTCTCTCTCCCCTTCCCTTTCTCTCCCTCCAGGTCTGGATTGATGCTGGGACCCAAATCTTCTTTTCCTATGCTATCTGCTTGGGGGCAATGATCTCACTGGGGAGCTATAACAACTACAAATACAACTGCTACAGGCAAGTTTTCCCTCCACAGGGGTGCTCGTGACTTAGCTAATCGCTGATGTGTAAACAGAAAAAAAAAAAAAAGAAGTAGGGACCGGGGGTTCAATCGTCCTTGAATTAACTTGCTCCATGAAATATGTGTGACTTAGGGACTGTATGCTGCTGGGATGCCTGAACAGTGGTACCAGTTTTGTGTCTGGCTTCGCAATTTTTTCCGTCCTGGGCTTCATGGCACAAGAACAAGGGGTGGACATTGCAGATGTGGCCGAGTCAGGTATGGTGGTTTCGGTGGCAGTGATGGTGGGCACTGCCACCTAGTGTGTGAGCCGACTTCTGCAGGCATTTAGCCTGGGGGGAAAGGAAAATTTTAGGTTTTCAAAATGAACCCCAGAAACTTCCCCTAAGTACCAGAGAGACTACTGCTTCAAAATGCACATCTGAATAGCCGTTTGGTTGATGTGGGGGCAGAGAAGAAAGGATGATTTCCTCTCCTCAACTCAGGGAATTGGGGTCAGCCCTCGATCAGGTCAACTAGAGGCCACCCAGCTGCCTACTGGGCCTTCAAGTAAATCCATTTGGAAACTCAAAATCAGCTGCCGGTTCTGCAATTTGATCGCAACTTTCTCAGCCTTGGTTTCTGTATTTTGCACTTTGCTTTCGGCGTTTTAGCTGTGAAAATCAGACCTTCTCAGGGTCACCGTCTGTCTTTGAGCCGTCCCTCGTGAAGTTGGTATTATTGGTGACAAGTCCATTTTGAAATGGGTTATAAGGAGAACGTCGCCTTCCATGGGCAGGTAGAATTTTTCTTCAGGAAGGTTGTCAGCTAGCCCAGAGGGGGCCCATTTCTCTGATTGCTTCTCAGCACCCATCCACCCTAGGAAACTTAATCTGCTGTTGAAACTGCTGCCTTCCTGAAGGTCCTCTGAGGTTTAAGAGGTAGACAGATAGGGAGGGCCCCGCTGAGGAGTATTCTGGGCAAGAGACAGGTGGTTTCAAAGTGTGATCAAGCTAGTGCTGTTGTTTGTCTCTCACAGGGGTAGTAACTGGGGACAGGGTTGGCTGCAACTCTAAAGGAGTGGGGGGTGTACACAGGAAAAATTTAGACAGCCTTATTGTCCCACTCGACTTCTTCTCAAGTCTCTCCAAGCTCTTCTTGCACAGAGATGTGTTCCAGTCTAGCAAATGGATGAGACGGGGTAAGAAGGAGCATCTCCTGACTTCATGTTCTTTCTATTATCCCACATAGTCTCATGTCATTTCATATAGAAATGTCCTGAAATGATGAATTCCTCATTCCAAATCCCCAAGGATGCTAACCATCTTTCCTGTTGGAAAGCTCCCCATTCTCTTCTTTTTCCTACTTCCCCCACCCATGTGATAGACATGCACTCTACCTCCATAGTGGAACACTTTACTGAGGGGAGGCTCTCTGGGATATACCCGACTCCCCAAAGGTGTCTGAGGATGTCTGAGATCCTAAGAATTCAAAAAATCTCCGTAATTCCTTCCTGATATTCCCCTGTTGACTGCTCCAGTCTGGGGTTCCAAACCACCTTTACCATTGTAGGAGGAAGCTATTTTCTCATTGACCTCCTTGGAATTTTCTTGGTGAATCCAAGGCCAATTTTTGCTCCATAGTCCTGCCCCTGAAATGAGGCTCCAGTGGGTGATGAGGCCAGTATCTATCAGTCTCCTTTAAAGTTGGCTTTCATCTGCCATTTGGGCCAGGCAATGCTGCCTGGTCTTTACCTAGTAAACTCCAGTTTAAAACAATAATAGAAATACACTGTAAGTTGGGAGTATTTTCTAATCCATTTGGTTCCAAGATTTTCTGCCTCTTTGTTGTTGCTGGGACACTCCAAGTAAATGAGGCCAAGAGCATGTGATTGTTTAGCTATATCCAGAGAATCTGTTCAATGTCTGTCTGGATTTGTGTGCAAGAGAGATGGAGAAAGTCTCTATATTGAAGTATCAGATAAAGGCAGCTTTTTTTTTTTTTACAAGAAAATTTGCTAATGATGTAACATCATTAGAGAACCTGGAAAGGGTTTGGGTAGGGGTGTGTGTGTGTGTGTGTGTGTGTGTGTGTGTGTGTGTGTGTGTGTGTGTGTGTAAGCACAAATAATGCATATGGGTAGATGTGTGAGTATATGTGTAGATTGTGAAGATGTTGAGGCACTCCAGTATTTTTGAAGTTTTTTGAGGTTTCTAGTGTGAATAGATCCTTCATGGTGTAGCAGATATGATCATGGGTTGTTTTGGTCAAAAGAATCCATCAGCTGATCATCGGTGTCCTGTGACGATGGGCCTCTCCATCCTCAGATAAGGCTTGGTTGGTCTTCAGATGATAGGTGCACATCCCCATCATTGGGTCTGTGCTTCCTAGCTTGGGAGCTGCAAGAGCTTAGCTTTCTAAAACCTCCTGGGTTTCCTTCCACAGCAAGATGGTGTAGAGAGGAGGAATGTCCCCATGCAGTGTCAGTCTGAGCACCTCCTATCCTTAGCCAAAGATTTCATGCTATGACTTTATCATTTATTCTCCTTGGTGATTTATGAAGTGCCAACAAATGGAGTCTGATTATTTCTCTAATAAGCTTTTAACAAGCTCCGTATTGAGCCTAGTGCCTTGGAACGAGATAATTATTGAGCTGAACGGGAACTCAAATGAAATGTAGCATGGAGTGATTTATGCTCATCACAGTCTTTCGAGTTACCAGGAGGGGGTTGGGTTCCTTCACATGGACTTCTCTCTTGATAATGCAGTCTTGGCTTCTAGAGACAACCAACCACTCAGAAGCTCAGGGGGCTTCTCCTAGAAAAACTGCAAAACGGAAATACAGAAACAATTGAGTTGATAATGTGCAGAGTTTGGGGGTGGGGGCGGGGTACATGTTGGGCATCTGGCTCATAATTGGCTTGAATTGATTATACACGTGCAATCTAACTACCACAGCCTGAATGGAAATTTAGATTTCTACTGAGGTAAGAGGCATTCCCTGAAGGCACAGATTCCTCGAATCTGAGCATGCTGGGGGGCTGGAAGGGAACTCTGAGACCATCTGATTCAACCAACTCCTTTGACATAGGAGGAAACTAAAGCCAGAGAGGAGAAGGAACCAGGAACCAAGACTTGAACCCAGACCATGATATTCTTTCCCCATCAGACACTGCCTCTAACTTCACAGAATGGTCAGATCTTTAATGTGATGTGCATTCCAAGATGGCAGCCTTGCTTCTTTTCATCAGTAAATGCCCATTTTGGCAAGGTGTCATGGTGTTGTGGAAAGAGGGCTGGTTCTGGAGTCAGGAAGAGAGGTGGATTGGAATTTGACCTCTCCTACATAGTCACAGGTTGCATGACCATGGATGGACTCCTCTGAGCCTTAGTTTCCTCTTCCCTAGACTGGGCATAAGAACACCTAGAGTGCTTACCTCACAGGGTTGTTGTGAGGATCACTTCACTCGAGGTAACATCTCAAATGCTTTTTAAACTCTTAAAGCACTATAGAAATTCTAGCTATGGTGACCTTTTACTGATTTTCCAGGTGATATAATCATGTCCAGTGCTCAAAGGGCTTAATTCATATGATTGCTTCCCTTTTTCTTGATTGAAATTCTATGGGGTCAAAGTGCTACAGGGCTCAATCATTCTCTCCTCTGCTTCATTCAGACCAACTATTCCCTAAATGAAAGGGCGAGACTTATTTTCCCTTTACTAGGACAGAATTATGGGAAGGTGCTATGGAAGGGGAACTAAAAAGTCACCTGGTTTATTTTTATGGAAGGAGAAGTGACGTGTCCAAGGTCACATAGCTAGAAGCCATTTAGTCCAATCTCCTAGTTTTATTCTTGAGAACACTGAATGCTAGGAACATTAAGTGTCCCCATTCACATAGACAATAAGCATGAGAGGGTGGGACTTGAATCCAGGTCTTCTGAGCTAACTTTTGCTTTTCATTGTACCACATGGATTCTCATCTTAGCCAGTGCTGTCTCTACTATGTCACCCCACCCCCGAGTATGTCCTCTGCTCTAATAATGCCATCCCCACCCCCACCCCCACCCTTTCCTTCCCATTTAGAGGTCTTTGCCTCCCTAAGGCTCCTTCCTTAGGAACTTTGTCTTTATTCCCCTAGGAAGTTGTGCTTTCTCTTTCCAAAGGAGTCACATTTTTCTTACATTGTATAGCCTCTCAGTGTCTGTCTTTTCTATTCTTACTCATTCTGGTTGTTGATTTTCCAAAACTTTGCTTTTTTTCCCCTCTTCATTTTATCTTCCAATTGTCTTGGATCATCAGACTTCCTCCATTCATGTCTCCCTAAAATATTTTTCTTGTTAATTGCAACTTTGTTTTTCTTCTTTCTTGATCTGACCATCCCTTTCCACTCATTTCTCTTTCTCTGTCCCTCTTTCTTCCTCCCTCTTTTTCACCCCTAAATTCCATGCATCCCTCTCTCCTGGCTCTTGGTTGGCCGAACTCCTGGGCATCTGCTCTTCTTCCTGCAACTGAGCTAAGTCCATGGAAGTGAGAGGAGGAGTAAATCCACATTTCCTTAGATTTCTCATTTTTCTCCCCCTCCCCAAGCCAGGGCAAGAAAATACAGGGAGTTCCAAAAGTCTTTTAAGCTTTACTATCTTAAAACCACCCTAAGACTTTTGGGACAGCCTATATTCAAGCAGCTCAGTTCCTCTCACCTAAATTAAAAAAAAAAACAAAACAACCCAAACTTATTGTATTTGTAAATTTTCCCTTCTCCTTCCCAGCCCAAAACCCTTAATCAGGGACATGGCACCAAGAATCACCTGGGTGCCCCTCTTCCATTGGGCAAAGGAGAGAGTGACCTCCCTTAACCCTGACATTTCACTTTTTGGTGACCTCTGTTTTTATTGCTGAGTAGATCTCGGCATCTCACCATTTGGCCCAGAGCCTAGAGTCCGAGATTTGGGCTGAGGACAGGCAGATGTGGGTGTGGCAGAGGAGACTGAAGAGAGAAACATCCGGTCACATCTGTTAGGATGTGCTAGTCCTTTGGCCAGAGGGCTCAGTGGTGTGTCTTTCTGCTCTGGTGGAGAGAGTGTGTGCGTGTGTGTGTTAAAACCTGTACAATGATCTCTGACCCAACAAGCAGAGGGCAGAAACAACGAGCCTTCTTCACCACTAAACAAGAGCCTGAGTTATCCAGAGAATGGCTTTGTATCATTTTTTCCCTCTGAATATTGGGAAGGGCTCTCACAAGATCATTTTCAGATTTTTTTTTATCTCCACCTCCTGGAAAATGAAAACCAAGAGACTACATTCGTTAAACAGCTTGGTTTGTCCTAGTAAAAGGAAGAACCTGCTTTGCAAAGGACCTAGGAGTCAGCCTTAGATTTCTCCTTTTCAGTCTCTCCCTGAAAGCCACCTTCTCCTGCGGAGCAGGTTCATTTTCTCCATCCCAGCTCATACCTTGGAGTGACGTGTGCTACTTCCTTTGGGTCTCATGGGGGTCTGTTGGAGACAGATGCTAAAACTGGCCCTGACTGGTTCCAAATTGATCTCATGCTGTCTGCAGCTAGGGCTTGCCAAGCCTCTTCCCTAGGGGAGGTCCCCTGGTCCTTCCCCTTGCTAGGGGTTGGGAGTGGCTGAACAGACCCAAATGATTTCTACCTTCCAGGGGAAGTCTTGGTTTTCCAAAAGGCTTGGTTACTGACTACTTTCCTCTCCTCTGCCCCCTTCCCCTTCTCTCTTTTTCACTCCCTTAGGTCCAGGCTTGGCCTTCATTGCCTACCCGAAAGCTGTGTCGTTGATGCCGCTGCCCACGTTTTGGGCCATTCTATTTTTTATTATGCTTCTGTTGCTTGGACTGGATAGCCAGGTCAGTAAGAACAGTGGGGTTGGGGGGCAAAGGTGAGATTCTCTGGGTCTGATGGGAGGTGGGAGGGTTCTTAGTTTGGCTACTATTTGGTTTTTTTTGTTTGTTTTTTTAGTGAAGCAGTTGGGGTTAAGTGACTTGCCCAGGGTCACACAGCTAGTAAGTGTTAAGTGTCTAAGGCCGGATTTGAACTCAGGTACTCCTGACTCCAGGGCCCGTGCTCTATCACTGCACCATCTAGCTGCCCCTAGTTTGGCTACTATTTGTTACTATCTCTCCTCTTCACTCCTGCAACTTTGACCATCTGCAACACAACCAAGAACCTAAAAAGATCTTGAGCTATGGAAATAGTTGTTACAAAGCCCGTTCCCTTTATTTAGAGGTCAAGATGGCCTCAAGTCCTCGGTCAAGCATTTGTATACAAAAGATTAGCAGAGTTTGAGGGAGGATATAAGCATATCAATCTGGGGTATGGACAAATGGCCTTGTAAATCTCGAAAGGCTTGAGGGGTATCATTGTATTATAATCTAAGTTCCTATCTCCTATAACAGGAATTATGTATGTCTATAATGAAAACACTGAACCCATCAAGAAAAGATTAAATGGTAGACAACATCCTCTACTAAGTATCTACTAAGGTAGACATCTAAAGCGATTTAAATAGACATACTTTGAGTGTTTAAAGAGCAGAATAGTTATTTAACTGTAATACACAGAATGCCAGATAAACAAAGAATTCCTATGCTATCGCATGTGCTCTCTATGAATATTTGTCTGAGACTTATACCACTTTATGAGCAAAATATCTTCTAGTAAGAGATAGCACTGTACATAGATGGTATTGGGAAATAAGGGACAGTTCTGCAATGAAATCCCTACTCTTCTCTTTGAGTGTACCTCTTCTCTCATGCCCCCTTCCTGGGCACCTAAACACCCAGGATCACCTCCTGTGCCTCTTTTCTGGGAATAAGGCTCTCCTACACATCATCCATACTCTTGAGCTTCCCTGAACTCTTTCCCTGATGCCCTGATGAAAAGGTAATTGTCTTATGCCTCAACATAACAAAATGTCACCCATGGCCAGCTTCATAGGCTAATAACCAATCCTTTCTGAGATGTTAGCAGTACATCACCCCTTCCAGGTTACAAATTCAAGGTCTTCTAGATCTGAAGGAATCATTAGTATTCCAGATACCATAACAGGGCACCTAGGTGGCATCAGTAGAACGATTATTGAACTTGGAGTCAGGAAGACTCATTTTCCTGAGTTCAAATCTGGCTTCAGATACTTATTAGTTGTGTGACCCTGGACAAGTCACTTAACCCCATTTGCCTCAGTTTCCTCATCTGTAAAATGAGCTGAAGAAGGAAATGGCAAACTACTTCACTTGCCAAGACCCCAGTGGGGTTGCAAAGAGTTGGACATGACAGAAGATAACTAAACATCCATGATTCCAGGCACCATAACAGACTGATGTAGGAGATGGTCAATGCTAGGAGGGCATATCACCATCCTTGGAATCACCATGCAGATAAGTGGGTCTTAGAAGACAAACAAGTGTCCCATGTACATAGTGCATAGATGAGTAGAGTAGAGAAATGTGTGCCATAGATACTTGGCCAATGTCTCATAGGAAACCATACTGGATTCTTTAGAAAATTAAGTAATGAAAACAAAAATGGAAATAGCTGCTGAGCTAGACCAAGTATATCCAGAAAAAGTCCTATAGGGATACTATACTTTTGTGGCCATTAGTTGAATGATGATTCTCCAGGTCACTGAAAGAGGATGAGGAAGGATTTTCTATCTACCCCCCAAAAGTGATTATTAAGAGAATATTAACTATACTCTCCCATCTCTGCAAAATCTTTATGAAGATAGCATCCACACTTAATGCATACATCCTAATGAAAGTATACAACAAATGAGCAAGCTTATATAAATGAAGTTCTACAGTTGTACCATTTCTTTTTCTTTTTCTTTTTTTTTGCAGGGCAATAAGGGTTAAGTGACTTGCCCAGGGTCACACAGCTAGTAAGTGTCAAGTGTCTGAGATCAGATTTGAACTCAGGTCCTCCTGAATCCAGGGCCAGTGCTTTATCCACTGCACCACCTAGCTGTCCCCTGTACCATTTCTTTATGACTGAAAGGCTCAGAGAACGTGAGATCCCTCTGTGCTTATTAATTGTTGAGTATAAAAAAGTATTTGAATTGTTGAAGCAAAAGATCACATTTCAAGGTCCTCCCATGGATGGTTATAGTTATTCCAGATTTCTTGGGAAGATGCAAGAATAGAGATCACTTTATCCATCAATTTTCATATTGTTAACACTTAGGTTTAATAAGGAGACATGCTTGCCAAATATGCTTATCATCATTATCATTATTATGGTGGTTTCCAGCCAGACTCCAAATGGAAAAAGGAATTGGCCAAAAGATAGCAAAGCTTCTTATTTATTTACTTATTCATTCATTCATTCTTTCATGCATCCATGGATCCATTCATCCATCCATCCTCTATCATCTATCTATCTACTTGCTCATTCATTCATTCATTTGTTCATTCATCCATCCATCCATCCATCCATTTATTTTTGCTGGGCAATGAGGGTTAAGTGACTTGTCCAGGGTTACACAGCTAGTAAGTATCAAGTGTCTGAGGCCGGATTTGAACTCAGGTCCTCCTGAATCCAGGGCTGGTGCTTTAGTCACTACACCACCCAGCTGCCCCCAGATAGCAAAGTTTTAAAGATAGTTTCATCTGTAGAGAATCTTGGGATGATTGATTATATCAAGACTTAGAATTCTGGAGAACTTCCTAACTGAGATCCATAATCACTCCAAAAAGTTCAGCCTAATCCTCTTCAGAAGAATCAATTGGATAAAGAATAACCTCTGCCCAGACATTTGGGCATACATTTGGAAGGCTATAATTACAGAGTTTACACATTGGTACATATACCTTGGCCAGACTATGCAGATGGAAGATGAACTGGATGCAAAATTGAGTAGGAAGAAGAGTAGGAAACTGAACAGAGATTTTGACAACATCTTTTTGGAAAAAAAAAGACCCATCTTTTTGTGACAATAAGATTCTTCCTGTGATTCTATATAGCTGTCAATAGCATCCTATGTTTAGAGATGAAACTGAGGCCCAGAGAGGTTAGGTGACTTAGCCTTATCCAGTGTATCATAGTGGTAGAAAGAAGCAGAGCTGGAATTTGAACCCAGGTATTCCAAATTCCTCTCTTTCTATTGGAGTCAGACATGTTTGTGCTTTCACCCAGGAAGTATACAATTCTAAAGGGAGGTGGGCTAGATATGTATAAAAGCAAGGGATAATGGATAAGTAGCATAGGCATTCTACTGGTCCCTGTACAATGTGAAAATACAAATAGGAAGAAGACATCCAGAATACTGAGTGGGACCAGTGGGGAGGAGGTAGGGGATCTCATGGAAAAGCTATGTGGGTAAGTTGTGATCAGTACCATTAGAGGAAGTATCAACATGGAAGTGATCACCACTCATGGAAGGAATCTCAGAGGTCATTCAGCCCCACCCCCTTTATTTTATAGATAAGGAAACCAAGCCCTGGAAAACTAAGAGATTTGCCCAAGGTCATTCAGGTAGAATCAAACTGTTCAAATTTGAATTTAAACAATGATTATCTCATTGCTATGTGTCCGTATTCCTTCCAAAGTGTCAGGAAATGTATTCAAATAAGGTAGGATGGAGCCAGTTTATGACTCTTGAAAGCTAGGCAGAGTCGGATAATAATAATGCTGTTATTGAATAATAATAATAGCTAAGATTTATGTAGTGCATACTACATGTTGGCACTATGCTAAATACATGAGAAAATATGATCTCATCTGGTCCTTATAATACTTCCGGGAGGTAGGTGTTGCTTATTGTCCCCATTTTGCAGATGAGGAAACTGAGGCAAAGGTTTAAATGACTTGCCCAGGGTTACATAGCTGGTAAGTGTCTGAGGCTGGATTTGAACTTGTCTTCCTGACCCCAAATCCAATGGTCTATCTACTGTTTGGATTTTAATTTAGATTTTATATAGTGGAAATAGAAAACCATGGTTGGTCCTTGGACAAGGACCTTGGACAAGAATTTGATATAACAGCAGGAATGTGTATGGAGATTGATCCACATGGATTTCAAAGAAGATTAGAACTGGAAGGGACTTGGAGACTCATCTGTTTCTTTGACCCAAAGAGAACTGAACTTGCTGTGGCACCTTAGGTCTTAATAGGCAGTAGAGGCTAAACAAAGGCTCCTTATCTTCTCCAGTGAGCTTGCCATTGTACTCCTACTCATGGGCAGCAATACACAGGATGGACTGGAGGAAGGAGAGAATGAAGATATAAGAACCAGTTAAGAACCTGATGTAGTAATCCAGAAATGGCCTAATTTCTGAATGAGGTATCTGGCATTGAGAACAGAAGGGAAGGACTATATAAAAGAGACATAGTAAAGGAAGAATCAACAGGATTTAGATATCAGTACCAATGAAGAAGGAAGAACTGAAAATGACTCTGGGTTTCAAGCCTAGGTCTAAGAGAACACTAGTGCTATTGAGGGAGTCAAAGAATTGATGAAATGAAGAAGCCATTCAGTCAAATCCCTCTCTTCATTTTACTTTATAAATGAATGATTTTACTTTTTAAATTAAATTTTTTTAATTAAAATTACTTTATAAATTAAAATTTTTACTTTTTAAATGAAAATGTTTACCTTATAAATTAATAATTTTACTTTTCAAATTAACATTTATGTTTTCTCCTCCAACTTCTCCTCTCCCCCATGAGAGAAAAAGGAAAGCAAAATCTTTTTAACTAATAGGCATAGTCAAGCAAAATAAATTCCCACATTGGCCATGCCCAATGTACCTTGAGTCCATCACCTCTCTTGTGACTCTCTGGGCCTCAGTTATAGGGAAGTTAGGTGGCACAGTGGACAGAGCACCTGGCCTGGAGTTAGGAAGACTCATCTTCCTGAATTCAAATCTAGCTTCGGCTACTTACTAGCTATGTGACCCTGGACAAGTCATTTAACCCTGTTTGCCTTAGTTTCCTCATCTGTAAAATAATAAGCTGAAGAAGGAAATGGCAAATCACTTCAGTATCTTTGCCAAGAGAAACCCTGATGGGTTCATGAAGAATTGGCACAGGACTGAAAAGATTCAGCAAAGAGCCTCAGTTTATTCATGTATAAAATGAGGCAGGGACATTAGGACTGTTTGTTGGTAAAGCTGGTGCAGGCATTTTGGAAAGTAATTTGGAACTATGCCCCCAAAGTTGTTCCATTGAGCATAGCCTCTGACCCAACAATACCACTCACTAATAGGCCTTTATTCTCAGAGATCAAAGGAAGATGAAAAGGACTCATATGTATAAAAATAGTTACAGTACCTCTCTTTATAATAACAAAGAACTGAAAACCAAGAGGGTGCCCAACAATTGGGGAATAATGAACAAATTAGGGGATGTGAATATAATGGTATATGATGGCATAGAAAGGTGTATAATGGTATATAAGGTACATAATGGTCTATTATAATGGTCTATTATGCTCTAAGAAATGATGAATGGTATCAGAGAAAACTGAGACTTGTATAAACTGATCCAGAGTGAAGTAAGAAGAACCAAGAGATGGGGCAGCTAGGTGGCACAGTAGATAAAGCACCAGCCCTGGATTCAGGAGGACCTGAGTTAAAATCTGGCCTCAGACACTTGACACTTACTAGCTGTGTGACCCTGGGCAAGTAACTTATTCCTCATTGCCCTGCAAAAAAAAAAAAACAAGAGAAAAAATTATACAAAACAACATAATGATAAACAACTTTGAAAGACTTAAGAAGTATAGTCAATGCAATAACAAGCCCTGATTCCAGAGGACCAGTGATGAAGCCTGATGGCCACTTCCTAAATGACTTGCCCAAAGTCATACAGTAGAAGCTGGCACAGAGGGGCCTGTATAAATTGAGTTTAAAGACAATGGGAAAGTCTAGTAGAAAAGACCAGTGTGTGATTGTAGATCACAGGGTCTCGTCAGGTGTCAGGACAAAAGATGGAGATTTGGGAGCTAAGAAATGACCCTTATGGCTTTGAAGATGAATGAGCTCTGGAGGGACAGGGTAAGAGTGAAGAGAACAGAGACCCAAAAGCCAAGCTTTGAGAGGAATACTCACAGAGAGTTGGAGAGAGAAGAGGAGCCAACTAGACAAAAGAGAACAAGCAGATGGAGAAACAAGAAAATCCAGCTTCACAGAAATCCAAGGCAGGAGAGAGTGTGCTGTAAATAGGAGGTGGTGTGGTGGCAAAGAAGTTTCCAAACTGCACAAAGAAGGCACAAAGAAGGGGCATAGGGAACAATGATGGATTTGGCCAGAAGTACAGTCAACGAAAGCTGAAACATTTGTGGAACTCTGCAGAGGGAAACACCCTGGCTCCAGGTAGATTAAGCTGTCCTGGATCCTAAGTCATATCTGACATTGGGTGTTATGATATACATACATACATACATATATATGGTATCTCCCAAGGATAGTTGGTACATGCTTCTGAGAATCTGAATTTTTCCATTTCAGATTTTCCCCATCATACTGGATATTTGTAAATGTTTCTACCTTTATGGTTAATCCTTCTGAAGCACTTCTCTAACCAATTTAGGGAATACTAGAATATTAGAGCCACAGGAGGACTTAGAAGACAGATTTGTTAAAATCAGAAGGGGGCAAGGAACACTGAATATTAGAGCTTCAGGGAACTTAGATTGTAGAATGTCTAGAGCCGGAAGGAACTTTAGGACCCAACATTAGACCATACATTATCAGAGTTAGAAAGGACTTTTGTTCTTCGGTCATTTCGGTTGTGTCTGACTCTTTGTGAACCCATTTAGGATTTTCTTACAAAGATACTGGAATGGTTTGCCATTTTCTTCTCCGGCTCATTTTAAAGACAAGGGAACTGAAGCAAACAGGGTTAAGTGACTTTCCCAGGGTCACACAGCTAGTAAGTGTCTAAGATCAGATTTGAACTCAGGTCTTCCTGACTCCAGGTTAGGTACTCTATCCACTGCTCCAGAAAGGGCTTTAGAACCAAGGATGCCAGAATTAGAAGGGACTGTTCTTGACCTGCTCACTACCCACTACCATTGTAATGTTGGCTAATCCATTTAGCAATACTACAGTTCAGTTCATCTCTCTGGGCTTCAGTTTCCTCATCTATAAAATGGTAAAACACACACACACACACACACACACACACACACACACACACACACACACACACCCCTCAACAACAACTGAAAAGCTAGTATTTAACCTGTCTGCAATATCCATGTGAGCTGTCAGTATCGCTTCTGTTCATCCGGAAGCTCCAGAACTTTCAGATTATTCCAAATTCCATTTTGAAAAGCCCAGTCTGGCCCTTCACAGCCAATCCCTTATGCGAATGGAAAGCGATCAGTAACAATGAAATTGCTCCTTGCAGAACTCAATTTTTACTCATTGGTGTTCCTTGCATTTTTGGAGTTGTGTGAAGTGTTACTGAGAGCAAAAGACTGAACAGGCTCCAGGAGAGTGTGAACACACAGGCTGTTGGTTTTTTAAAATAACCATTAGGAATCCATGTACCCCAGGCATTTTTAAGATGCCAGAAGGTGTAGTAGAATTACCAACGTCAAACAAAGTAAACATCCTTGTGTGTCCAGTCTAGGGCTTAGCAGGGAACATCTCACATGAACTCCAAAGAGACATTTAAAACCAACTTAGGGAGGGAATCGAAGAACTTAGAATACTCAAGCTGGGGGATGCCTTACAACATAGTATATCAGAGCTAGAATGGATCTGAGAATGTGGAGCCTTAGAGCTGGGGGCAGGGTGACTCAGAACAGAGGTGAAATAGCCTGTTGGAAGGGAAAGGGTTTCCCTTATTTTCTAGATAAGGGAACTGTCACCCAGGCATGGGGCAAATAACAAGAGTCAGTTCAAGAGCCCAATCTCCTTGTTCCCAGTCTGGCGATTTCTCTTCCACACTAGTAATCGAAGCCCTGTGGTTTTTGTGCATTGCCATTGACTCAGCTAATTCTCTAACTCTTTATTTTTGAAGGCATCTGTTAACACAAGCCACAATTATATTATGGTGATTTCTCCTTCCTGTGAGCCTAAAGGACTCTTGCCTCCCTCAGTTTTTCACTAAACCATTGTCAGAGCCAAGTTTCCTTTGCAAACTATAATAACTCACGTTCAAATACAAACATTTATATAGTTCCTACTACGTGCCAGGAACTTTACAAATATTATCTTCTTACATCCTTAAAATAACCTTATATGAGGTAAAGGGATGTTACTATCCCTGTTTTACAGTCGGAGAAACTGAGGTTAAGTGACTTGCCCTGGGTTGCACAGCTAGTAAGTACCTGAGGTTGGATATGAATGAATTCAGGTCCTCCTCATTCCAGACTCAGTGCTCCATCCACTGAGTCACCCAGAATGTATATCTGGGAAACGGCTCTCATTGTAAGAATTCCTGCTTATGAGGAACCAAATTCTAAGAAATGAGAACTGATCAAAGAAATAAGCTTTATCTTTATGGTTTGTCAGATTAAACAGCACAAATAGCCCATTTCCCCCTTCCCTATGTACCATATGTTTTTTTGTTTTGCTTTGTTTTGCTTTGTTTTGGCAAGGCAATGAGGGTTAAGTGACTTGCCCAGGGTCACACAGCTAGTAAGTGTCAAGTGTCTGAGGCCGCATTTGAACTCAGGTCCTCCTGAATCCAGGGCTGGTGCTTTATCCACTGTGCCACCTAGCTGCCCTGTACCATATGGTTTGCTGCAATTCATGCTATCTTGTGTTTAAGAGAGAGGCTGTGTCATGTAGTAGAAAACCTTTAGTTGGGAGTTAGGAGATCTGGGTTCTAGTCCTGCCTTTGCCCCTCACTATCATTGTAATCTTGGGCAGGTCCCTTAACTTCTCTGGGTCTCAGTTGCCCCCTTGGTAAAATATGTTGTTTGATGAGGTAGATAGAAGTCTTGGACTTTTAATTGGGAAGACCTAAGTTCAAATCCCACTTCAGATATTTACTAGCTACATGACCCTGAACAAGTCATTTTACTTCCTTCTGCCTTGATTCCTTATGTGTAAAATGTATGTGTGGGGGATTGGACTAGATGACCTCAGAGGTCCCTTGTGGCTCTAAGTGTATGATACTATAATCCCTTCAAGCTTTAAGGCAATGTAAGGACATTTTCTTTGGGGTTTTAATACTCTCACCTTCCTTTTCCTCGACCTTAATATCCTCATATTGAGAAAGGCACAAACCCTTATTGATTAATTACCATGACTATGAAAGCATTACATGTTAAAACTGCAAGGAACCTGAGAGAGCATTTGGCCCGACTCTCACATTTTGCAGATGTTAAAATTGAAACCCAGAACAGGGATACAGTTTTTCCAAAGTCAGTAGGGCAAGCAGAGAGAGGACAATTACTTTCAAATCCTAGATGAAATGGTTTAATTTCTAGTGATCCTGGGGTGTGTGTGTGTGTGTGTGTGTGTGTGTGTGTGTGTGTGTGTGTGTGTGTGAGAGAGAGAGAGAGAGAGAGAGAGAAAGTGGGGGGGAAGCCTGCTATTTTCATCCCATAAATAACCTTTAGATGATAATATTTCTGTGTTTCTGGCATGGAATTATTCAGTTATCTAAAACGTGCACTACATGAAATCCTTTTTCTCTTTCATGGAAAAACAGGTTCCAAATTAAATAACATATGTGTTTAGACTTGGAATTTTCCAGCTTTAAAAGGCATGGATTACATGGATTGATTAGGTTCATAGACTATCAGGTCTGGAAGGGACCTTAGAGATCTTTCAATCCAACCCTCTTTGCCTTTTCTTTTCCCATCCCTCTTACATTCCTCCCTGGTTACCACCTTCTCATATATGTTGTCTTCCCCCATTAGAATATAAGCTCCTTGAGGGTAAGGACTGTTTGTTGGTTTATATTTCTACTCCCTACTTTAGCATAGCTTCTGACACATGATAATATTTAGTAAGTACTGTTTTGTCCATCCATCCACCCACCCATCCACCCATCCACCCATCCATCCACCCATCCACCCACCCATCCATCCATCCATCCATCCATCCATCCATCCATCCATCCATCCATCCATCCATCCATCCATCCATCCATCCATCCATCCATCCCTTCCCTCATTTTGTAGAGGTAGAAAATGTGGAGCAATTTCCCCAGGGCCATTGGGCAAATCTTGGGCAGAACAGGATTAGAACCTCGGGATCTGATTCTGTTAGCCTAATCCAATTTCCTTCGAATACACTGGATTTGCTGGGGATTGGAGTGGGCTTGAGAAGAAGAGGGAGTGTACTGATATTATGTTAGAAGACATCACTGAGGGACAGTCAAAAATCAATCCAATATGGGGGCAGCTGGGTGGCACAGTGGATAAAGCACTGGCCCTGGATTCAGGAGGACCTGAATTCAAATCTGGCCTCAGACACTTGACACTTACTAGCTGTGTGACCCTGGGCAAGTCACTTAACCCTCATTGCCCAGCATAAAAAGAAAAGGAAAAAAATCAATCCAATGTATTTTTGTCATTTTTCTCTTCCTTCTAGTTTGTTGAAGTTGAAGGACTGATCACATCATTGGTTGATCTGTACCCATCCTTCCTAAGGAAGGGTTACCGACGGGAAATCTTCATTGCTATAGTGTGTATCATTAGCTACTTTCTGGGCCTTACTATGGTGACTGAAGTAAGTACTCTTGGTTACCTACTACTCCATTATTTCTTCCAGTCCTTGGTGGATACACATTCTATTTCTGTTTTGTCAAAAGTCATTTAGTTCATGTAGTCTGGGATTAAAGTCTTATCTCCTTAGAGGTGGGAAATTGGCCAGCTGGATAACTACTGTTGGTTCTTAAGAGCCAACTGAGATAATGAACAAAAAGCACTATATAAATATAATTTGCCACTATAACTGTAGCCTCAGCATGCTACAAGTTGCTATTACAATTGGCTGAAATAACTCAACATCCCTGGTACTGAGTCCTATAGTTGGATTTTTTTCTCTTTCTGACCCGAAATACCAGTCAAATTTTCAAACATAAAATCTGTTTCACTTCTCTTTGAATTGGGGCTGCATTGCAGGGAGAAATGCATCCTGTGGGTAGTTTTTTGTAATGTGATTGAAAATTTCTTTGATCAGAACATGAACTATCAAAATTCATTTAAAAAAATCAAAGTTGAAATAATCCTTTGGGTCTGGTACTGATGGCTTACATCAACTATAACTATCTCACAGGATTAAAGCCTCCTGCAGGGTCCATAAAAAGCCCACAAAGTGTCATTTTTCACCATGAGGGGTCATTAGCTGAATACTTCTTTTGTATCTAATCAGCTGCATGATGAAGGCACCTATCTCCTGTTGAAATTTAATTTTTAAATAATTTCCCCTAAAAAATATTGTGCTTAGAAGATTGCATCACTAATTGAATGGTTTGAATCTTCCCTTAAAGTGAAGGATGCAATGTACCAAGAGGGAAATCGAACTAGAGACACCAAGGGCAGACTCTGCTTTTGAGACACTATACTTTCCTAGAATATTTATCTTAAAGTCACTGTAAAATCCCAATTGCAGACATTTGCAAAAGCAACTGAATGAATGGATGCCTTTGCCTCTGTGAACAATGGCAAAAGCCATTGCATGAATGACAATGTGGTGAGAAATGATGCATAATAGATCAGTATTATGTTAGGTGAGCCAAGTGGCAAAATAGAAAAGGAATTCATCCTCTAGCCATCTACCTGTCTAAATTTCTCTACTTAGTTTTTCTGTATTTCTGTCTTTGTCTATCATTTATCTTCCTCCTTCTCCTTTTCTCCACCTTCCTCCTTTCCTCTCAACTAGCTATGTGCCTGTCAATTTACTCTTATGTTTTTAAACCACTTTTCATCTATTTCAAACTGCTTAGTAGCAATATTTTCAATAAAAACTAAAACAGGAGAAATGAAAATATTCATGCTGAGAGCCGATCTCTGGTCCTGTTTAACAGTTGGCTTCCTGCCTCCTGAATTTCCTTGCTTCAGAGCCTTCATAAAACAATTTAATTACATCAACAAATTGCTTCAAATCCCACAATGAACATTTTTTTTTTAACATGGGGTAGGGAGATATTTCTCCTGAGCTTCCTCTGAGAAGCATACAATCTAAGCAGCCTAATTTTGGCTCTAGTTTGTGCATGAAAACTTTGAGATGAGAACTGATCTTCAGTAGAGAAGTTTGATCTGAGGTTTTGTTTTTTGTTTTTTTTTTTTGGAAAGAAAAATTGGTTTGGATATCTTTTCAGCCCATGTCATCACAATTATCTCTATAATCAGGCTTTTGCTTCTATAGGAGGGGGTGGTGGCACTGAACTACACCCTTTGTCCTCAATGCACAGAAAATTTACTTACTTTGTGATTTCCTCACAGGGTGGCATGTATGTGTTTCAACTCTTTGACTACTATGCAGCTAGCGGTGTATGCCTCTTGTGGGTTGCATTCTTTGAATGTATTGCTATTGCCTGGGTATTTGGTGAGTACGAAACATTAACTGTTGTCTTAAATGTCACTCTCCCCAAGTGGTCAGGTCAAGGGGAGGGATTACTACATGATGTATTGGGAACTTTTGGAACTCAAGAAATCCACCTGGTACCTGCTCACTGTCAGCAAAAAAAATGTTTCAGGATGTCTTCGGTTTTAGCTCATGGCTCTTGAGTCTCAGCTATGTCAAAGATTGAAGGGCAAGTTGGGGTGAAAGGCCCAAACCACTTTCTTACCATTCCTTGGTAGAAAGCTCATTTTAAGAAGCTATATAAGAAACTACCAAGGCAAAGATTGATTGGGAAGAGATATGATTAGAAAGTGGTCTGAGCAGGTTTACATTTTACAGAAAGACCAGGATTCACCACCCCTATGAAGACTGACCCCTTCAATGTAGCCATATACTTATTCAAATGAGCTTGCCATTTTCCACAATATTACTCAAGCTCCTCTGGAGACAGTAATACTCATAGGGGCAGAGACCTACCCCAGCAGCCTTTAATTCCATGTATACATGAGTCAGACATAGGCAAATGCTTTGTGGCTGTTGATGTTCAGTCACACATTTTCTTCTTCCCACAACTCATGAATACAGTAGACTTTGCTTTAATAGATGAATGAGAAAAAAGTTAGTGCATTCTTGTCTAAGGTTACTTTAATTGTTGTTCAGTTGTTTCAGTCTTGGGTTCGACTCTTCATGACCCCTTTTGGGGTTTTCTTGGCAAAGATACTCAAGTGATTTGCCATTTCCTTTCTCTAGCTCATTTTACAAATAAGGAAACTGAGGCAAATAGAGTTAAGTGATTTGCCCAGGTTCACACAGCTAGTAAGTATCTGAGGCCAGATTTGAACTCACAAAGATGGGTCTCTATCCACTCTGTCTGCTGTGCCACCTCACTGCCCTTTCTTTACTATATGCATTTCTCCTCTATGGAATTGCAAGTTCCTTGAAGACAAGGCCTGTTTCTTCCTTCCTTAATTTCCCTAGCACCTAGTACAGTGCCCTGGAGCATGGTAAGTAAGTGCTATATAATGAATATTTTTCGATTAATTGAAAATGTATCTCTTCCAGGCGCTGATCGTCTTTATGATCGCATAGAGGAGATGATTGGATATAGACCTAGCCCCTGGATGAAATGGAGCTGGTGCGCCATCACACCAATTCTCTGCGCTGTAAGTTGAAAGCTTCCCGATCCATTGGACCCCTTTCTCCAAAGGTTTTGATTACATTGGCTGAAAGCCTGATGATGATTTTTAAAAAGTTTACCCTGGGAATACCAATTGGGAAAAGACACTGCTATAAGTCACCATGTCCCTTCTGCTGGGTCAAAAAATGGCATTCTATAATAGCATGTATTTTTATAGCACTTTAAGGTTTGCAAAGAGTTTTGCATCAATTATCTCAGTTGATCCTCACAACCACTTTGTGAAGGAGGTTGTTGTTATTCTCAAGTTTCAGATGAGGAAAACTGAGGCAGATAGAAGTTAAATGCCAGGGTCATAGAGCTAGTAAGTATCTGAGGCTGTATTTGAACTCAGGTCTATGAGCTGGAAAAGGAAGTGGCAAACCACTCCAGTATCTTTCCAAGAAAACCCCCTAGGTGGTAGAGTAGATAGAGCACTGGCTCTGGAGCCAGGAGGACCTGAGTTCAAATCTGGTTTCAGATACTTACTAGCTCTGTGACCCTGGGCAAGTCACTTAACTACAATTGCCTCCCAAAAAAAAGTAAGAAAAGAAAATCCCAAATAGGGTCATGAAGAGTTGGATAGGACTGAAACAACTAAATGACTATCCTGACTCCAGGTTCAACTCTTTATGGGCTATAATACCCAAGTTCCCCTGGTTGTTAAGAGGACTCAAATGATCTTTGTACATGTACCATAGTCCTCTATATCAGTGGGATTAGGTAATACCTTCTTCTCACATCCTGACTTTGGTACATTGAAAGAGAAGCAAGCTATCTTTGCCAGCCATCTTCGAAGGGTAAATTTGTATTCAGGGGAATGTCACTCTGTTGTGCTCATGAGCCTTTCTGCTAGGTCATGAGCAGAGTTCTTTCAGGGCTCCCCACCAGTAGAGACTCATATTAAATATTGGCTTCATTTTCACAATGGAAACAAACACTTGCCTTTGCAACTATTGGTAAGGGGAGCAGACATTTGCTTTCCAGTTGTCTGCTCCTATTTGAAGAGCCCAAATGGAGTTGTTTGATGAAATTTTCAAAGGCAGTCAGAGAGAGAAGAGCTTGGAAGCTTAGCAGGCAGATATTATATTGCTCCCTCTGTGACTAGGTGCTCTCTACATTTTTAAGACCAAGCCCACAACAAAAATTATGAATCTCTGGAAGGAGACCTTTGTGTCTCAATCAACCATTCACTCCCTGATGGAGGACCTTAGGGTTAGAGGTGAATCTTAGGCTCCAATATAGCCTCTAGTTTCTCTTCCTGGACTACTATCCATGGTCTAGACAATCTGGTCTTTCTATTTTTTATATGCTTATTACCCATCTCCAGGGATTTTGCCCCACCTCTCCCCTAGGCCTAGAGTACACTCCTTCTTTACCCCTACCTTTCACCATTCCTGGGGCAGCTAGGTGGCACAGTGGATAAAGCACTGGTCCTGAAGTAGGGAGGATCTGAGTTCAATTCTCACCTGAGCAAGTCACTAACCCCAATTGCCTTAAATATCCAGGACCATCTCTAGTCATCCTGATAGATAGCTTTCCATGGGACCCATATGGTTCTGGAGGAGAGAGTGAGGTTGGTGACCTTGAACAGCCCTTCCTCACTTAAATCCAGTTCAGTGCAAGTCATGACATCACCCTGGTGTCATAGTCCTCTTCAAGAATGAAGGACAAACAACAACAACCACTATCCCTAGACTGCTAAGTAGTGTAGTGGAAAAGCACTGGTCTTAGAGTTAAAAAGATGAGTTTAAATCTAGTCTCAGACATTTCCCTGTTCTGTGACCTTGGACAAGTCATTGAGCTTTAGTTTCCTCAACTGTTTAAAGGGGAATAATAATAATAATAATAATAATAATTAATAATGATAGTCCCTATTGCCCAAGGTTGTTGTGAAGATCAAAGGAGTTTATATATATATATCACTTAGCACAGTGCCTGATATTATAGGTGCTTAATATATGCTTGTTCCCCCTTACCCCCTTAGCTTCCCCCTCCCTTAGATTCTCCAGTTTCTTAGGATCAAGAGATAACAGAGCTGGAACAAGACTTCCAAAGTCTTCTAGATTCATCTAGAAATGTTTCATCTCACTTTACAGATGAGATCATCAAGGGCCAAGGAGGGGAAATAACTTCCCCAAAGTCACATGAGTAGTCAATGGCCAAGTGGTCCTCAGACTCCAGAGCCTTTTAAAATTTTTCCCATGTATACCTTCAAAACTGGTCAAGTGCCATTTCCTCCATGAAGCTGCTTCTTATTCCAAACACAGATGCTAATGACTACCCCACCAAAACCACCTCATATTTACTTCATGTAGATTTTATGTGTACCTAAAAATGTACACTATATTATCCAGTAGAAAGTAAGTGATCGTTAAAGTTGTTTTTTATTAGCTCTGGCTTGTCATAGATCTATAAATACCTGGGTCCTTAAAGTAGACCTTTTTACTCATCGCCCCCCTTCCACCCCCATTTTGTAACATCACAACTCCTTTACCTGTCCAGTAAAACCTAGGAACCCTTTCTCAAAATGTTTTAAATAAACAAAACCAAATACACAGGATTTATTTATTTAGGCAGGGCAATGAGGGTCACACAGATAGTAAGTGTCAAGTGTCTGAGGCTGGATTTGAACGGAGGTCCTTCTGAATCCAGGGCTGGTGTTTTATCTATTGTAACACCTAGCTGCCCCCTATCAAATACACAGGATTAACCAGCAAACTGCTTATATTGAAATCCAGCTATCAAGTTATTAAAAAAATACTCTCAGATCTCAGGTTAAGAACACTTGCCTTAAATGATCTTTGTATCATTCTCCCTCCATGACTTAGTTGGAGGCTATAAATCAGCCAATGAACAAATATTCATGATATTCCTGCTAGGTACCAGGCATTGTGCCAACTCAAATTCAAGAGTTGCTATGGTCAAAAGAATTTGTGATCCCCATGCTAGTTCATGAGCCTCTGCACTTAACTAGGTTCTTCCATGGGTGACAGACATCATTGAGCCCATGCTTGAAGCCTTTCTAATTGAATAGGTTCTGGAAGAATTTGTACCCTACTGGAATGGCTTTCAAGAAACCAGGATCATCTCCAGGCTCCAACAAAGCATGGCAGGACTTAAAAGTCCAAGAAACCTACAGGGAAGAGTGTTCGTTGGTTTAGAACAGTGGCTGCTAATTTTGTGTCCATTTAATCTGGGAACCATTCTGTAGAAGGGTCTCTAAGTGTTCTCTTTTCTCTAGCTCTTGAGAAAGCAATCAGTACAAAAGTGCTGAGAAAATCTCTTGACAAATTTTGATGGTTTACAATGGTTCATTGATGCTCTTCTTACTAGATCTTCTTTCATATTTTCTCCTGACAGGGAACAGGGCTCAGAATCACGAAGACAAGTTCAAGTCCCACCCTTTCCATGTACCATCTGGGTAGTCCCAGTCAAATCTCTTAATCTCTATTTCATTGCCCTTGGCCACATTCTAAGATTATCAAGCATTAGAAAGGGGCAGCTAGGTGGTGCACTGGCCCTGGATTGAGTTCAAATCTGGCCTCAGATACTTGATGCTTACTAACTGCATGACCCTGGGCAAGTCACTTAACCCTAATTGCCCCACCAAAAAAAAAAAGTGCATTAGAGAAAGAGCTAATAGGCATTGGTAGAGGAATTTTCCTCACCCAAGAGTTTCCAACACTGATGAAATCACTGGTATAGCTTTTAAAAATAGCTTTGTTTTGAAGTACCAACAATACTGCTAATCATTATTTCTTTCAGTGTGGGGGGCTTTGCTACCAAAAATAGGGAGAGCTCAGAATTGGGGGCATTAGATTAAATAATCATTACCAAATTATCACCTTCAGTAAAGTCATTTTATCTGTCTTTGATACAGTTTCCTCATCTGTCAAATGAAGAGATTGGACTTGATGGTTTCTGAGGTCCTTTCAATAATACTAATGACAGCCAATATTTTCATAGTGCTTTCCAGTTGGCTAAGTGCTTTCCAAATGTTTTCATTTGATCCTCCCCACAATTCTGAGGGGTAGGTGCTTTTATCATCCTCATTCTACAGATGAGAAAACTGAAGCAAACAGATTAATTGACTTGCCCAGGGTCGCATAGCTGGTAATCATGAAGGATTTGAGCTAAGGTCCTTGTGACTCTGGGTCTAGCACTCTCTGCACTGTACCACCTAGCTGCCTGTGGTCTTAGGATTCTCTTTTTGAACATGATCTGACAAAGGTAGCAGGAAATAATTGAAATTCAGTACGGTACTTGGTCAAATGGGACACAGGTCTAACTGGAAGTTTGAATTATTCTGTCCTGCCATCTGCTCATGGCCCTTTAAATCCTTCAATGGTTGGGATGGATTGGCATTGAGTTATCCACATTTCTCTCATTAGATCTCTTGGCAGCTAGGAATAGAGCATTGTAGCTTTCTGGTCAAATCTCCCATCTAGACCTGAGCCAGACACACTACATTCTGATGCTCTGAATGAACTAGATTCTATGTGTCTGGCTCAAAAGTTGTCCCTAGAGTCCCAGTGAATCCGAATAGTCATCTTAGGCTTTCTGTTCCTCAGCAGGACTAGGAGGATCAAAAGTTGGTGAGGACTTAAGTTATTTCATCTATAAAATGAGGGAGCATATTGCTTCTAAATCTATTCATTATTTTTCATCTTTATAAAAGCTTCATTTCCCACTGTATCTTCCCTTCATCTCTCCCTAAGGAATTTAAGAAGAGCAAGAAAAGAATTCAGTGAAACTAAGCATTCTATCAAAAAAATGTTTGGCCCCTTAATGGCTCAGAGTGAGTGTAAATAAGCAATTGGTTCTGCTTTGACCAGAAACCCTCAGGGCCTTCCCTTCCCTTCCCTTCTTTTCTCTCCTCTCTTTTCCTTTCCTTTCTCTTTGTCTACTTCTCCTCTCCTCTCCTCTTTTCTTGCCCCTGCCCCTTCTATTCATTTATTTATATTGATTAAGGAAGCCACTGTTTGCCTCATTTATTACCCAGCTTTAATCACTGAATGGGTGCTGCCTCAGGAAAACTGAGACCTGGGGAAGATCTTAGCTTAAAAAGGCCAAGGTCTCCACTGCATTTGGGGCCATCTCCAATCATCCTGATCTATATCTTGCTACTGGACCCAGAAAGCTATGGAGGAGAGAGTGAGGATGGTGATTTTGCACAGCCCTCCCTTGCTTAAATCCAATTCACTGAAAGTCAAGGTATCACCTCCCAATGTCATGGTCCTCTCCAAGAAGGAATGCCAAGCATTCTTTAGGAATAGTAGTAAGTTCCATACCTATCCTGGGACAACCTTGTAACCTGGGGTCCAAGGGGAACTTGTTTGGTTTTGTTTGTTTGTTTTTTGGGGGCAATGAGGGTTAAGTGACTTGTCCAGGGTCACACAGTGTCAAGTGTCTGAGGCTGGATTTGAACTTAGGTCCTCCTGAATCCAGGGCTGGTGCTTTATCTACTGCGCCACCTAGCTGCCCCCTGGGGAATTTGTTTTTAAAGTATTTTGGTAACTTTCAGTATAATTGGTTTTCTTGTGAAAACTTCTATATTGTATTTTATATATTTAAAAACATGATTCTGAGATGTTCATAGGGTTCACCAGATGGCCAGTGGGAGCCATGATACAAAAAAGGTTAAGAATTGTAGAACTAAGGGATGGTCTTGGTTACCATAAGCCCCTGAAAATATTCCTGGGAGAACTTACCTCCCTAATGCTTCTATTCTGTCTTCCACAGGGATGCTTCATTTTCTCTCTGGTTGAACATACACCACTCACCTACAACAAGGTGTACATCTACCCTGACTGGGCCATTGGCTTAGGCTGGGGCTTAGCCCTCTCTTCCATGTTATGCATCCCTGGCATGGTGGTTGTCCGACTTGCCCAGTCACGTGGATCACTCATTGAGGTAAGAGCCCAGGGGGGAGCAGGCAGGCATCCCTACAACACCCTCTACCTGCAAGTAGACCTGTTACTCCTGCAAGAAAGGTCCTGTTCCATGACCAAGGGTAAAATTAGAGGTTCAAAGAAAGAATTATTTGAGGGAAGAGTACCTTGGATGGAGAGACCTTGGTTCTAGTCTTGGCTTTGCTTTTAACTTGCTGTGTGACCCTGCAAGTCCTCCAGACCCCAAGGACTGAATTCTTGTGAGTCTGCAATAAAGTAATAGCTGACCTTTCTTTCTTGTTATTCTTATTCCAATTCCCACATGGCTGAGTGAGAGGAAGCTCTGGTCTTTTTATCCATGCCAGCATCACACTGTGTACTCTCTGCCCTTTCTTATTTCCCGGGCAGCCCCTTTGCCTCTTGTCTTCCTCAAGAGGTTTCTTTACAATTGTTGGGGCTCCAGTTTCTGGTTAAAGTGAGACCCCTGCTAGAAGCAAAATGAAACCTGACTTTTCTTAAGAACCTCCCTTGAACACTTAGGCTTGGTTAGCCTCTGAGGTCTTAGGGTTTATTCTCTGTTGCTTTAGGCAGAGCTGTGGCATAGACTTTGGCTTGGACTTTCCAGTCCTTCTTGTGATATCTCTTTCATTAGAGTCTGCAAAGCTGCTTACAGTAGCAGTTTTCTTGTTCTGGGAAATAGCATGGGGTTTGGAGTATGGGGGGCATGAAGCCAATAGGCTAGAGATTGGCTTTGAGACAAAGCATGGGGCAACTTGTCATCTGCCAGCCAAGTGGCTGCTCTTTAAATCCAAAGGAGGAGAGAGGGAGGAAGTGGGAAGGGAAGGTGTGAACTGGAGAAAGAGATCAGCTTATAGTTTACACTCCATTGAATTTGCCATGAGAAATGTCGTTTAGCTCTGCTATTTTAGGATATAGTGAACTCCCCAGCTCACTCCCTCATACTCACTAATTCTATAACCTTGGAAAGGTCATTTCCTTTATTGTGTCTCTATTTTTCCTTCTGGAAAATGGAAGTGATAGTATTTTTTCAATATACCTTAAAGTGTGTTGGTTTTGAGGATAGTATTTTGTTAATCTTAAGGTGATTTAGAAATTTAGAAAATAAGTTGTTATTATTCCTAAGATTTTAAAATAATTCTTAGGATCACAGGGTTAGAGCCAGAAGGGACTTTATAAAGGTCTTCAAGTCCAATCCCTTCATTTTCCTAAGGGGGAAACCAAGGCTCAGATCAAGTGATTCATTTGCCCAGAGTCACATGGGTGCTAAGTGGCACATTTGGAAGCTAAATGCACATCTTCATACTCAAATTCAATCATCTTGCTGATGCTTTGGCCCTAATAGCATCTCTGAGAAAGAAACCCTGCCTTGGATTTGCACACATCTTCCACCACTGACTTGGGTGATTTTATGAGCTTCTTGAGTTGCTCTGGCTACCCAACCTGTAGATCGAATAAGCTGGAGCTGGGCTATGGGGGGCCTTGAATGCTAGGCAAAGAATGTTGAGCTTTCTTATTTAGGTAATCAGTGGTCATTGAAGGTTTCTAAATGGGAGGTCTGGTGGACAGGGAGACTCCATCCATGGTTGCTATGACTTAGTCAAATTAGGAATAAGGGGAGCTCCACAAACAAGGGCCTCAGTTCATCTTGTTTCCCTTTCTGATGGATCTGCCTTTGTATTTGTGTCTTCTTTCAGAGGTTGAAGGCAGCGACTGTCCCTAAGCATGTACATCGGTGGCACCATGAGCCTGAGGGGTCCACACCATTCTGTTCCAGGGACAACTCTAATGGCAACCTCATGAAACCCACCCATATCATTGTGGAGACCATGATGTGAGCTCTCTCTGTGAGAGGAGAAACCTGCTTTAACTGCCGTTTACTAACCTTAGATTCTCATAGTACCAGGTTTACAGAGCTTTATATTTGCACTAGGATTGGATTTTTTTTCCTTGTTTGTTTTTTCATTCTCACAGAGAAAGTTATTTTTCATGTGTGCGCACGTGTGTGTGTTGTATTTTTTTTAAAAACTATTTTATAAGGTAACCACATGCAGACGTCTCCAAGAAGACTGAGCTTTCATATCAAATTAGATGTTGTATTACAGGAATTTAGTCATTTTTTATACCTAGCTATGATTATACACCTTTACCACTTGAATCGATCTTCTTGCCAGCAATATATTCAGTTTCTAAAGCAATCTCTAGGTGCTGGTGTGGTTGAGTCATGCACAAGAGCTCTGGGCTAAAATTTGTCCCAAAGAGCAAAATAAAACGCTATTCTGAGCATTTCAAAGGTGTAGTACCTTCTGAGTGTGGTTCAGGCAAGAACAAAAATGGCAGGTGGAGAGGACCTGGCCAGCCGGCCACGTCAGCCATTGTTGGCCAAGGCCACATTGGCCAGGGCCACATCAGAAGGAGCCAAGGAGGCGTTGGAAGTAAAGCCAATAAAAGGTTGAATGTTAGAGCTTCATTATCCTTGTATTTGTAGCTGAGTACAGAGATGCACACACACACACACACACACACACACACACACACACACACACAGACCTCCAGCCCCAACAAAAACAGCAAAAGAAATGAACTTGTCTTGGAGTTCACAGCAGAAGTAGTGTCACTGAAGACTTTCTAAGGGTAGTAAGAATCTCTGTTTCAGCTATATTTTTAAATAAAGTCAAAAAGGAACCATAACCTAGACTTTTGGAAATTTTCATTAATAGAAAATATACTCTATGGTTTCAAAGAATTGAATTGAATATAGTGATCATGCTTTGAAATTAGAAACCATTAAAGGCATTGTAGTCTTCTGATATTTACTATAACTCATCAGTGGCAAAGATTTTCCCCTCACTTGAGTTCTGCTTAACAAGCCATTTTGCTAGATTGGCTCCTCCTTCCATCCTGATGGAACCAGCCTTCCTGGCTGGGCTAGGGGAGAAAGGATAGCAAGTGGCAGGGACTAGAACTCTTGGGGTTTTGGTGGCAACTGTCAGGCTGACCCACTTATAATTTTCAGGCTATTCTAGAATTGCTCGTCCATATTCAGCCTTGACATTCAAGTAATTGTCTTTCTTCTAGTGTGCTTAGGTTTCAGGAAGCCCTAGGGAAGAGGAGGGGGTGGTTTTGCTAAATCATTGGGGACCACCTCGCTTCTTGAAGGGTTTTGTCTCAGCTGCAGGGTCCAGATCTGCTTCCATACCATCCCATTTATTCTTGTTGTTGTTAAATTTGTTTTTACTTTTTTTTAATGGAAATATACCTGGTTCTTGACATTCCTAAAAAATCATAAATCTCTAACCCGCCATTACGGTGTGGCTTTCTTAAACCAAACCATGCATTTGATGAGTCACATGGATGCAGGGATGATGGAGAAGAGTGCGAGTGGACCAAAGGAAGTATGATATGTGCATTTGGGACCTTCCTTGGGTTGGGAGGTTTTGAGTGGGGTTTTGGGGATATGGCAGTCACTAAAAGCCAATGTGCTGTTACTCTTTCTAGCATTTCCCTGTCTTATTTCATCCTCTTCCTCTTTCCACCTCCAAGTATTTGTTTAAAAGACTTGGAAATAGAAGCCTCTCAGCAGAATCTGTAACTAAGTCTTCTTGGAGTTTGGAGGAGGGGAAGGCAGCTGCCGTATGCCCCAGTGATTAGTAAGACACTTTGGCATAGTCATTTCCTTACCTCCTGGTTGTTTGGGTTATTCATTGGACACCCACCAAAATCTAGCCACAGCCAGTGGCCACCAAAATCTAGCCACAGCCAGAAGGCAGTGTGTTGCAACTCAGTCTTCTAAGCAGCAGTGCTAAAAGAATCTTTCTAAGAAGTAGCCTCCTGGTTTGCCTGTGCTCCTGGCCCTACCCAGTCCCAGAGAAAATGGAATGTCATAGGGGGTAACCATGATCCATTTCACAGCTACAGAAGAGGACTTGGGAGCAGGCATCCAGCCTAAATTCCCATCCTAAAGTGAAAGTCCTTGGTAGCCTTAGGTAGATGCTACAGTAGCAAAACGCTAATTTTTATGATGTGTTATTTAGACGTACACTACATAGCAAGATAGTGGATGGAAAGAAGTGGGAGAGGGGGAAAGAGAAGAACCGAGGATTGGGAGAATGAAAAAAAAATTTTTTTGCATTAAGATTTTCAGTGGAGCCAATACCTGCAAGATGATATTTCCCCAACCCCCTCCGGGGTGAATAATTGTGTTCCACTATGAACCAAAAGAGATGGTACTACACCTTTAAAATCATCACTAAGGAGACACCAGCCCCATTTCTAACTTGAACTGTGCCATTCAAATCAATTTCTTCCAAGTTCAGAGTATATTACCAAAAAAAAATTCTTAAGTGTCACACACATATGCAATGACCTCATTGTATGAAATTAAGTGTTTTTGTTTTTGTTTCTGTTTTTCCTGGGATAAGGTACTCTGGCCCTGGTAGCAGAGTCCAGCCTGACTTTGAGACAAGGCTGGATTCTCAGAAAGCAGGATCTCACTAAGAAAACCTGCCCCCCATCCCTGACTCCAGATGCAGATAGCTGTTTGGAGCATGTTCTGTTGGAGGGGTGCTCAAGGAGGGAGGGCAGTGCTTTTCAAATACTTTTATCTGTTTTAAATGTCACCCATTAAAAATTTACCCACCCTCCCAAAATGATATTCTGCCAAATGTAACTTATAATCCAAACTCTTTAACAATTCTACTATGTTTATATTTTTCTAGGTATTTATGATTGTAAATGTGTCAACACCTCTCCCTCCCCCCCTCCCCTCCAGCTTGGTTTCCTTTGTAGAAATGTGACCTATTTGTTGTGTGAAACTTCAGTGATCTAACTCTTCATCATGATTGGGGATGGGTGAATCATCTACAAAAGTTGCCCCTTCTGCTATCCCCTTTCACCCCCAAGCCAGATCTATACCTGGCAAGCCACTGCTTTTGACCACGCTGGTCAGGAAGTAAGAAACATGGGGTGGAAAATGGCGGTGTTCTGAGCCCTTCCTAAATTCGCACATTCTGCGACTGGCTTGAGGAAGATCTCATCTTTCAAGATCCTCAGGCCAGCCATTTTTCTAGACCAAAGATTTCTAGACAAAGCTCTCAGCCGGCACCTGGAAGGTTGGCTACTCAGATGATGATATTTTCAGAAACCTTGGTGTTTTTGCCCATCATCAAACATGATCTCTTTTACACAGTTCTTTCTGTATAGAATATGACTCCTTGGATAGTATGTGTAATAATGGTCAATTTTTATATATTCATTTATCCACATAAATCAATCTTTAAATTAGCATTTTGATGAGTCTGGTCCAACTCTGTCTAAGTACATAAGATATATAGGCCTTCTGGATAGTGTGGGGCCCAGATATGGTTGAAACACCATAAGCCAAAGGAATGCACTGCCTTCATCATTTTTCCTTTTAGGGAGATGCCCCCAGGTTTTGAGATCTTACAAGGTAGGAAGAGAATAATTGGGGCAGGGAAGAGAAAAGAAAATCAAAGATAGACGCTGGAACAAATCTTAGCTGAAATGAACTTGATCAAATGAGATGAGTAGCTTTCTCTTTTACAGAGGGTCCAAAGGGACAGCTAGATGGCGCAGTGGATAGAGCACCAGCCCTGGAGTCAGGAGTACCTGAGTTCAAATCCGGCCTCAGACATTTAACACTTACTAGCTGTGTGACCCTGGGCAAGTCACTTAACCCCAATTGCCTCACTAAAAAAAAAAAAAGAAAGAAAGAAAGAAAGAAAGAGAGGGTCCAGAGATCCATAGAATGTCAGAACTTGTAAGGAAGAGACTTGGAAAATGATCTGGTTCAAGCCCTCAATTTGCAGATGAGGGAACTGAGGCTCAGAGATGGGGAGAGGAGTGACTTGTTCAGTGTCCTACATCAAGTTAGTGCTAGACCCAGGCCTAGAACTTAGGTCTCCTGTCTCCTATTGATGGGTCCAAGGCTTTTTTATTTCCCCCACCACTCTACCTCTGTCTTCATGGTAATGATGCTTGATCCTGATCTGAAATCAGAAGTCCCATGAAACAGCACAATTCTTATTTCTCATTCATTCGTTTTGCAAATGCCTTCTTGTTGCTGTCACCTAATACTATTGAAAATTGGACTGAGACAAAGTGAATTAGTTGAAAAATGGTTAGTAAATAGCTTTAAAACTCTAGAATGTTAATGCTCAAAGGGACCTGAGAACATAAAATGTTAGTTCTAGAAGGAATGTTAGAACAGGGAATGTTTGAGCCAGAAGGAACCTTAAAACAGAGAATATTTCTATAGAGAATGTTAGAACCAAAAGAAATCTTAGAATGTGAGAGCTAGATGGGAAAAGTCTCATTTCATGGAAAGGAGAGTGCCAACCAGCAAGCAGAGGGGGAAGAAATTTGCTTCTGACACTTCCCGCAGAATGAGAATCCTGGCAACCCCCAGAAATGGTAATGTAGTGTACCTGTTAGGACATGTAAGCCTTCAAGATCTGCTGGTAGATTTTGATCTACTGTTGGGTTCCCTCCAGCTTGGCAAGCACCGTGGTTTTGTGATTTGCTAGACTGCCTTCTCCTTGAAGCTAGAATTTATTATTCCATTTTTCCCCCTATGGATGCTCATTCACTTCCACAGTCCTACCAGTCACTGTAACCAAAGTGCCCAGGTGATTAATCATCTTTTGCAGAAGCTGGAATAAATAATATACCCAAGTAAGGTCCAACTAATAACCCCAGTGACAAGAGGA
The DNA here is from genome assembly GCF_019393635.1 of Dromiciops gliroides. Lineage (NCBI taxonomy): Eukaryota > Metazoa > Chordata > Mammalia > Microbiotheria > Microbiotheriidae > Dromiciops > Dromiciops gliroides. The sequence goes on from NC_057861.1 coordinate 704,753,974, forward strand.
AAACATGAGTGGTTCAAATGAAAAAGCCTGACAAACATTGGGAAAAAAAATGAGTAGTGATTAGAAAGTGGAGTGTTATAGCTCCCTACTTATCTGTTTTGATACGAGGTGCTGATTATAATCTACACCACTATGTCTGCCTGTGCGTGGACCTGTCTGTGGTTCAAGTTCATTGCCCACTAAAAATAGCTGTATACCTGCCATTCTCTACAAGCTCTTCAGGATCACTTCTCTGATGCTCCATATGGCTCTATTTGATGGGACCCCTTCCCATGCTTTCTTTGCCTCTTCTTGAACTCTGTTCTTTTCTCCTCCCATTGGATTCCAGCCCCAGGCCCCCTGTCTTGCCTCATACCCTTCCTACTCCTAGTGATCCTATCACCCTCAGCTCTTCTGTATCCCTTCCCCATCTTAAGGCAACAAATCTAAACTGGGAAGTTGTATTTCTCTGAGCATTCTCTTCAGTGCTAGTGGGCCTATGCCCACCCACCCTTGCCCTCAGGGCTCCCCATTTTGTCCCTGTGTTTTTAAGATGTCATGGACCCATTAAGGGTCATGGAAGACAGAACAGGGACACAGAGGCAGAACTTTTGAAACAATCTCCAACCAGCATCTCCAGGTGTACTTTCAATTGCAAATGAGGGAAGACCCACCTAGTAAGACCTAAATACCTTCCCCACTGGACATTCATTATTTAGAAAGGATCAGACTCAGGACAGAGAAGGCCTTCCCAGAGTGGGGATCCAAGGCATAAAGCAAGCATGAAACTGAACTGACATAGATCTTTTTTCGCATGTAACCAGCTTTTAGGAAATCTCAATTTTGGAATCAGATTCTGTGTGGGTGTTGTAAATAATTTTGCGTCGGACAAAAAGTAAAAAAAAACAAAAAAACAAAAAACAGAAACAGAAGGAAAAAAATGGACTAAAAGACACTCAAATCGGAGGATTTGGGGGCTGATCAGAGACAGAGAACTGAGGACTCCAAGGGCAGAAAACCACAAGAAACACCAGGAGGTGACCTCCCCGGGTGCTGGAGGCAGCCAGGCCAAGTTCTCCCTCGAAAGCCCGTTTCAATAGGAAACTGTTTCTTCATTGTTGCATTGTGAATGTACCACTGATGCTTCCAGAGTTTTGCTACATCAGATGTGACATCTCGTCTATGTATTTGGCTTAAAAAAATAAATGTGGGTTCCTTTAAAAAAAATCATAGCAACTGGGACTATATGATTAGCACATCGGAAAGTGGGGATCTTCCTATTTCCTCCTTTCAAACATGAATCTGTCTGGATAATCTGAACTTTTTTAAAACTTTAAAGATATTTTTAAGACATTTTCAGCTTTTTTTAAATTAAGAAAAAAAATCCATGAGAGACTGTTCCAAACAGGACTATTTGTATTTGAACAAGATTTTTGGCATGTAATTCAGTCTTGCAGTATACAAGCTTTGTGTTTAAATGTTTGATGATATGAATCTCTGTTTGTAGTTGGCAGGTTTTTTTTCTGTTTTGCTTTTTAGATAATATGTATATCGATATTTTTAAGTCATTGTTTTCTTTTTTTTTTTAGAGAAGTTTGTAATCACCTTATAACAGATAAAAATAAACTTTTCCTTTATAAATCCAATGGATCTTAAAGTTGTTGTAAAAAAAAAATGGTACAGCTTACTTTCAGAAATCAGATTCTTAATAAGATAGTTATCCTTGGAGTTGTAACTAGGGCAGGGCAACTGGGACTTTGCTCATATTCAGAGGATATCCTCAGCATCTTCAGCCTTTCCCATCTATTCATTTGATATGAGGGTATGCTTTCTTCCTCTGGATAACATAGATCTTTTTTTGCATGTAACCAGGTTTTAGGAAATCTCAATTTTGGAATCGGATTCTGTGTGGGTGTTGTAAATAATTTTGTGTCGGATAAAAAGTAAAAAAAAAAAAATGAAAAACAGAAACAGAAGGGGAAAAAAATGGATTCTCCTTCCTGCCTCTCTTTGTTCCTTCCCCCTCATTTCTCCCTTTGCAATGCCTAGCTGTAAAAATTCCTAGTTAAGGCTCTGGCTTTTTCACAGACTAGAGGACGTTCTTGAGTAACCACTGACTTTGAAATCAGAAGATTAATCCTTCGATATCTACTTGACTGACTGGATTAGTCATTAAACTCCTACTATGTGCTGCCACAAGGAAAGCAAACCTCCTCAGGTCTCAGTTTTCTCTTCTGTATAATGAGAGTCTTGGGACTAGACTCCTTCTAAGACTTCTTCCAACTCAATTTTTTTTTTTTAGCTATAATGGTCTCCATACTTATAATACCTTAAAGTTTACAAAGTGCTTTTTTCATAGCATTCCTGTAAGTTAAGTAATATTTTGGGGGTATTTAGGCTGACATTTATAGAAGAGGTAAATGTGACTTACCCAAAGTCATCTAGTAAGTCAGCAGAGCCAAGAGAGACCCAAATCCAATGATCTTTTGGACATACCACCACTCTTGGCTCTCAGTGGGTGATGAATTAATGTGTATACCGTTAAGCCTCTCCTCTCCCCCAAATGGAATTGTTTTCATTTGGAGCCAAAGCTTTTGATTGATCTAGTTTATACTAGGGACAGAAGGTTGTCATTTGGGACTGTGGCCGTGTGTATTCATGTATTTCTTTTGTTTATTCCAAAGAAGCATTCTGGAAACCCGAGGCCACAGGCTGTGGCCCTGATGTAGCCCAGGAACTGCCAACCTGCAAAAATAATACAGATTCCCATTTCTTTGCAAGCAGGCTCCTCACCAAACTCCTGCCTGCCTCATAGGAAGGGCAAGCATTCCAATTGAGAGATGAGGGAGCTGGGCCTCCCAGAGCAGGATCACAGCTAGGTAAGAGCTGGAGCCAGGATGCCTGTCCAGGTCCAGTGTCCTTTCCGCTATACTGACCTCCCAAGGGCAACATGCCAAAAATTGGGAAGGGCTTTTATGCAATGGGAAATTATAATCTCAGTACATAAACATACACCCACATTGGCCTGCAATGGCAGCCAAATTGTCTGTAGGAACTACTGGAAGAGACTAGGAAGAGCAGTACAGTCCCAGGTATGAGGGCCAGGTGGTCCAGTGGGAGGGAGAAGGCAGAAGGGATGGGTTTCTTACTCCTCTTGAGGAGGTTTGGAGGATATTCTTAGGGTCAGTGATTTGACTAAACTATTCCTGGTTCCCCCTCCCCTTCCCGACCCCAATTTAATTGTAGTACAGTGGAAAGAACACTAGTTCTAGAGTCAGGACTTGGGTTCAAATACTGGCTTGATTTGTTATGACTTGCGGTAGTCTACTTCATTTTAGTGGCTGCTGCGTCTGCATGACCTTAGTCACTTAATTCCTCAGGCCTCAGTTTCCTCTAAAGAATTAGACATTTAGCTCTTACAGAGCCAGAAACATGTCTTTCACAATAATTGACTTTTTTTTTTAAGTGAGGCAATTGGGGTTAAGTGACTTGCCCAGGGTCACACAGCTAGTAAGTGTGTGTTAAGTGTCTGAGGCTGGATTTGAACTCAGGTACTCCTGACTCCAGGGCCGGTGCTCTATCCACTGCGCCACCTAGCTGCCCCAATAATTGACTTTTATAACAGCACATTAGATTTGCAAAGTGTTTTGTATAAAACTCATTTGTACCACTAACCCTGTGAGGGAGGTCCACTAAAATTTTTTTTTTACCAGAATGATGATTTCAGTGTTATAAGGAGTGTAGTAATACAAGTATTATCCCTATTTTAGAAATGAAGAGATGGAGGCTGAGGTTAGCTGAAAAACCCAAGTGCAGCAAGTGTATGAGGTAGGATTTGAACCCAGGTCTTCCTGACACCAAACAGAGGTTGCTCCTGTTGTAAGTCCCCTGTTGACAGTCTTTGATAGGGCTTCTCGCTACCTAAAGAACTTCAATGCTGAGCCGGCAGATTGTCTGGGATTACCCTGGCTCAAGTTCTTGCTCTCTCCCTATTGTTACCAGTATCACTCTCTCTCTGTGAGGCAGGGATGTCACTACTGTCTTTCCCAGGCCTTCGTGCCTTCCAAAGATGTTGACTTTCTCAGGAAAACTCGAGCACCCCCTCTACCACAATTCCCCGGCCGGGCCAGGGCCAAAAGAGCTGGTGCCAAAGCCACAACAACCCTAGGGCCATTATCTGCAAAGTAAGAATGAATAGACCATAAATAAGGATAAAGGAAGACTTGCCCGGCCACTTCTGAAAGACAGCCAGATGCCTGATTTGGGCTGAGGGTTGACCCAGTGCTGCTTTCAGAGGGAATTGACCATCTAGACTTCAAAGGTGGGACTAGAACTCGGGGGGCCCTGACTCCTTGGTGTAGAGGAAAAGACACTCTTTATTTAATTATTTATCTATTTACTTACTTATTTGTCTACTTGTCTTTATTTATTCATTCATTCATTCACTTTATTAATTAATTTATCCATCATTCATTCATTATTTATTTACTTATCTATCTATCTTCTATCTGTTTATTTTTTGTGGGGCAGCGAGGGTTAAATGACTTGCCCAGGGTCACACAGCTAGTAAGTGTCAAGAGTCTGAGGTCAGATTTGAACTCAGGTCCTCTTGAACCCAGGGCCAGTGCTTTATCCACTGTGCCACGAGCTGCTCTGGACATTCTTTAAGATGCAAAAGGCCAGAATTAGAATGTTAGTTCTACTGCTAAGGACCCATATGACCTCAGATGCATCAGCCTGGGGATGCTTAGATCTTCTTGTGTCCTGGGCCCCTGTGGCCATCAGTCTGGTAGAGCCCACGGACTCCTTCTCAGAATCGTGTTTTGAAATGCATAAAATAAAATACAGACGATTGCAAGGGCAACCTATTATACTGAATTACAGTTATCAAAGTGTTTTTAAATCAGATTCACAAACCTCAGGTTAAGACCCGGTCTTCTCCTCATAGAATGTCAGAGAAAGGATCTCAGAGGCCAGATGATCCAATTCATGCCTGAAAAGAATCCCCAACAGCACACTCCCTCTTCCGATGATGTTGTGGCCTCTCTCTTTCTGGTTTACTGAGATCTCCATCCCACCCCAAAGAGCAGTGTCCTTGGCCTAAAAACTTCCAGCAAGGGGAAATCTAGGACCACCTGAGACACCCCTTCTACTTTTGGATAGCTCTTCTTGTTTAGAAGTTCTTCCAGCCTACATTTGTTCCTCAGCATTTTGTGCCCATAGCTCCCATGTCTGTCCTCTGGGGCTCAAGAGAACAAAGATGAATCCCTCCTCCATGAGACAGCCAACTATTAGATCAGTCCTCTCTCTCCCTAATCTTCTGAACTCCAGGTTTAACATCCTTGGTTCCTTCAACTACTCATCACAGGACACAGACTGAAGGTCCTTTGCTGTCCAATCCTCCAAATACCCTTCAACGACATGTGATCAATGTTCTTAAACTATGGTTCCCAGAACAAAACATGGTACCCTAGACATGGTCTGACCAGTAGAGAGTACAGAGGGGCTATGGCCCCCCCTTTTCCCAGCCCATCCAAGAGCTATTTTCTTTATTTAGTCTAAACTGCTCAGACTTTGCTAAGGGGTAGAGTCTGGGACAGAGGGTGGAGGGGAGTTGCTCAGGGTCAGACTGGAAGGACGGAGGCATTCATTCTATCTCTGCTCAACTGCTTTTCCAGAGTTAGCATAGCAGGGACAGCTGTTCTGAAAGTGCTTGTGTTCTCCCTGCCTCCCTGCGCGCACCCCTTTCCTCCACACACAGGGAGCCTAAATTTCAAAATCTGGATTAAAGAGTGAGGACTCAGGAACTGGATGCCTTGGGTTCCGGTCCTTGCTTAGATGGTAACCCTGGGCATTTCCTTTTTGAGATAATGGGAGGAAGGATGGCATTCTGGAGAGTCCCTTCCAACTGTGATGGGAATACCAAGCCCTTCTTCAAACTCTTACTCCAATTGCACCTATTGATTTGATAAACGGATGGCTGTTCTCTCTCCACTCCAGCCTCCACCATTCTATCTTCTTAGAATGATACTACGGACAAGAACAATAGCTGATATCTCAGTGATTTCAGGTTTGCAAAGCACTTGACATGTATTATCTCAGGCATCTCTGTCCCATCCCTCTCCAACTGTAAGTGAAAGTGTCTTTTCTTCCTCTTGCCCCAGAGTTGGCATGTGACATGAAGGTCATGTTGGCATGAGGCATTTACCAAGACTCAGAGCAGAGGTCCCTTCTGAAGTCCTTCTGCTCAGCCAGTGCAGGTCATAATGGGGAATCCTACCTATGGGCCTAATGGTGAGGAAGGTGTGGACAAGAGACCAGCCATTTCCAGGGCAGAAACTTTTGGCCCAAGGTTCCACTCCCATTGGAAACATCTAGGGACATCTAGGGATGCAGTGGAAAAGAGTGTGGCCAGAAGCTGTCTGTTAGTCAACTAGCATTCATGAAGCACTTACTGTGTGGTAGGATCTATAAAAAGTGCTGAGTAGACAAAGACAGGCCAAAGGTTTGGTCTCGAGGAGCTCTCAGGATAATGGAGGAGATGACAGACATACACCCAATTATAAAAAGGGTATATACGAGAGAAAATGGAGAAAATCACCAGAGGGGAGGTGCTAAAATTAAGGATGACTTGTATGTGGAAAGTGGGATATTGACAGGCACTTGGAAGAAGCTGGAGGAGCCAGATGGCCAAGGTGGGGGGGGGTAGAGCATTCCAGGCATGGGCAACAATCAGTAGAAATACTTGGAGTATTGAGTGTCATGGGCAAGGAACAGCCTGGAGGAAAGTGTTACCACCTCCCACCACACTTGGGACCATGATGGATCACTATGGAGTCCACAGTGGACACTGGCATCCATCATCAATGTTGGTCTGTTGAGGTCTGCTCGCACCCAGCTCCTGACTCAGAAACTCGGACTCAAGATGGATGGTATGGGTCAAGGAAGCATGGTGGTGGCGAAAGGTATAGTGGGAAGAACTGTGGAGAGAGAGGGAGGGTCTGAGTTCAAATCCTAACTCTGCTACCTTTGTTCCCTGGGGAAAGGTCACTTTCATCTTTAAAACACAGGATTTGGATGAAAAACTAGTTGATTTCTAAGAAGTGCCCACCAACTCTAAATCTTATTAAGTGACTCCCTCTGCTGGTGTTATTAAAGATTTGGAACTCATACACCTAACACCAGCCTTTAGCTTTGTCCTGCCTGGTGGGACAGCTCATCCTTGCTCAGGCTGACCTTTTATGGCCTCTTTTCTCTGTAAGACTGCCTGTTTTTGTTTGTTTTTTGTGAGGCAATTGGGGTTAAGTGACTTGCCCAAAGTCACACAGCTAGTAAGTTTTAAGTGTCTGAGGTCAGATTTGAACTCAGGTCCTCCTGAATCCAGGGCTGGTGCTCTATCCACTGTGCCACCTAGCTGCCCCAGACTGCCTGTCTTTGGTGTTTACTTCAGTTTGATTTTGTTAGAAGAGACACATGATTGGTAAATGCCATTCATAGTGGAGAGAGCATCAGATTGGGGACTCAGGAGGATCTGGGTTAGAATTCTGCCTCTGACACTTAATCCTGGGCAAGTCACTTAACCTAGCGTTGTTTCAGTTTCCTTGAGTGCAAAACTGAGGATAAGAATAGCACCCATCTCCCAGAATTGTTGTGAGACTAAATGAGATAGCATATGTGAAGCACTCTGAATAACTCATGTAGATAAATATATAAATGCTAGCTATTCTAGATTCTAAGATCTCCTCCAGCTCTAACATTCTAGGTTCTAAGATCCTTTCCAGTTCTAGCATTACAGGTTCTAAGGTACCTTCTGGCTCAAACATTCTGGGTTCTAACATTTAATGTGTTAAAGTAACTTCCCACTTTAATATTCTAGGTCCCAAGTATAGGCTGCCTAGGGCAAACCTGGGGCTGCTGGCACACTCGGGGCAAGCTTCGGTGTTGTCTCTTTCCTGCTGGCATGCCCATGGTCCCAGCGTTTTATATTCTAAGGCGCCTTACAGCCCCGGCCTTCTAGATTTTAATGTTTCTTCCAACACTAAAATTCTAGGTTCCAAGGTCCATTTCTACTCTACCATTCTAGGTTCAAAGGCCCCTTCAAGCCCCAACACTATAGGTTCTGACATTAAATATTCTCAGGTTCCTTTCAATTCTGATAGTTTGAGGTTCCAAGGCTAAAACTCCAAAATCCATGTAACTCTGCTTCTTTGGTCTAGGTCTGTGCTGGTTCTTCTTCCCTCCATAAAGTTCAGATAGTCAGTGCTTTCTTTATGTCCTGGAGGCTTAGGGACTGCATTTCCGATGGTACAAGTCAGACTCTTGAGTGACAAGAATCAGAACCATATATAGCAATTTTGTCATCCGAAGCAAGCAAGCATCTGAAAATGTGACTACAAATAGTATGATGAATTGTTCTCTCCAATGAGTAGGTGAGAAGGAGGAGGAAGAGAGGGAAATCCAGGCCTTGGAACACAAAGTCTTATGGGAGGGAGACTCCAGAAGACCATTCTGAGAGAGGAGATGTACCGTCTCATCTCATAGCTATGTATTTTAAATGATTATGCTTGCTAATCAGATGATACAAAAGTCAGTTGTTCCTTTTTGCTAAAAGAGTACAAGCGATACTGACCTATAAATGTTTGCACCCCAAGGCAAAGCTTAGATCACCTTACCCTAGCTATGTCTTTGGAGAGAAAGCTCACTTAACTTAATGGGCCCATTTGCTCACTCCAGTAGGCCTCTTACCTCCCCATTGCTCCTTGAAGAGCTAATGCAGATTACTAAAGTCCCTGGGAAAATATCTTAAACTTTAAAGCACTACATAAGTATAATGGGTGATCAGGGCAACCCCTTGTTATAAGTGTGGGCCATCTATCTGTACCTCACTCACTGGTCTAGGAAACTGAAGCCCAGAGGGCAAGTGAACTATCCAAGGTCTTTAAGCTGCATGTTCCCATTGAAAAGTAAACCCAAGTTCTCCCTTCAGAATGTGAGCACCTTCAGAACAGGGACAATTTATTTTTTATTTTTCTTCACATACCAAGTGCTTAGCATAGTGCCTGACTCCTGCCTCTATCTTCATACCCTTTCCACTGGTTTACATCATATAGGGAAGGTCTTTACTACACATTCCTGAGTCCCATCTCTCCTCTGCTTTCCTTAACTGTTGGATAATCTGTCCTGTCTGAGGAATCCTCTAGAGTTTATAGGCCAGGGGATCACCTGCCAGGCTCCTGCTCTGTTTGGTCTACGTAGGGCTCTGGAAGACCCTAACCACTGGAAGAAGAAGAACAGGTCGCCAACATCCAGGTCCACATTCATGATTTTATTTTATTTTTTAAAAAACCCAAACAAACCAATATTTCCTCCCCTCCCCCCACCCCTGCCCCAAACTCCAAAGTCATGGCAGTCCCCTTGCATTTCAGAGATTTACAAACTGGTTCAAAACAGAGCTAAAATTGCCTCAGTACCCCGTCCCTTTAAAGTTTGTGCTTTCGGAGCGCTGTAAGAAAACCCAACATAGAAAAATACTTTACAAGGAATACCCTCTACTCTTCTATGGATAAAAATACACATTTGAGTCACTGCATTTCATTGGGACCTTATTCAAAATGCATAGGAAGGGAGAAGGAGGACCGGGTTTTGTTTGTCTTTAAAGCCTTTCATTAAAAGTCTTCACTTAAGACCCCAACCAGAAGCCACAGTGAACTGTCTACTGCCATGAATATTGCATATAAAAAGCCTCTGGCCAAGTGGGGTCAGGGCTGCCCAGGACATTCCAGGCAAACCTAAGGGCAACTGATTGGGGATGGTGGATTGCATACATCAGAGAAAAATGGCGGCAGCTACAGTTAGCTGGATGGGATGGCAGATGACCACACCCCCCTCCCCCTATGCCCAAGGATGGGCTCCACCTTCCAATTCCTCCCTCACTTCAAGGGAGCATCAAAATGGATGCGGGAGCCCAGGTTGTTCCAGGTTGAAATTCCATACTCATATAAAAGACTACATCTGGATCACTTAGGACAACCCTTCATTTTACAGATGTAGAAACCGGAGCCTAGAAAGGGGAAGTGATTTGTGTGAGGTCACACAGCAAGTCAGTGGCAGATTTAGGACTGGAGTTTTGGTCTCCTGATTCCCGGTTCAAGGCTCTCTTGGGCCTCAATTTTAGTTTCCAAAGCCTGAAAGTTGGAGACATTGGGAACCAATGCAAACACACAGGCATCTTCCGATGGATCAGAAAGGTAAAGGAAAGGAAACACCTACTAGGGAAGAATGAATCCCTTCCCCTTCTAAGACAAGCCCCACTGGAAAGTTACAAAGGAACCCAAATAAACAAAGCAGCCACCAAACCTCCAGCCTCAACCAAAATAAAGTGCTATTCAAATTAGACCAGGGAATGAGGGTGGTGGTCATTTGTTTGGCAAATTCAGGGAAATCCCAGGGCTGATTGTGCCCCTGACTTTATGGGGTGGGGGAGCTTCCTGGCTTTAGCTGTAGTTAGTTCTTGGTTTAGGCAAATCACAGAAATGAAAGAATAGATGGTCATGTGAACATCCAGACCTTCAATGAGAGGGTTGTGATGGCAGTGAGGAGGGAGACCGAGAGGCTCCTGGGGGTTTAGGAGGAAAGGATCAGAAGGGTCAATGGGGCCGCCAATCACCCAGAACCAGGGGTGAGTTCAGCCAGTTAAGGACAGAAGGGAGAGGTCCAGTACCCATAATGGATTGTAAGGACCCCAAGTCTGGCAAAGATCTGAGGGGATCTGTTGTGGGGATGCTGGAAAGGACTCAGTTCTATCAGGCCCACCTCTGGCCCTGGCTGGTGAGGTCTGTTTTTTGGCAGTGCCTTTCTGAGGCTACCCAGTGGTATAAATGACAAGCAAAGTCAGACAGAGCAGCTCAGTCCCCTTCCCACCCCTCATGTCCAGTCTTCAGAGAGTGTAACCTGGGAGGGGACAAAGATGGTGGGAATGGAGAAAAGAAATATAGAGAGAGGTATGAAGAATCAACCCAGAAAGATAAAGGGAAAAAGAATGGGATCCAGGGGCTGGGGAAGGCATGAGGGAGAAATGAGAGGAAGAGGGGAAGAAAAATGGAGATTTGATGTCTTGGGCATTGCCTACTGGGGATGAAATGATTGGAAGCAGGACCAAGACTTCTATTGTTCCTCTCACAGTGGCTCACCCTAGGCTGGGCACATCTTAGGCACTCAGTACTTCTTGAGGAAGGAAGAGAAAGGGGAGGGCAGAAAGAAGGGAGGGAGGGAAGAAAAAAGGACCAATAAAAGGGCAGGAGGGAAGGAGAAAAGTAAGATAGGGAAGGAGAAAAAGAGGGGTGATGTGAGGGACAGAAGGGAAGAGGAAGAGAGAAAGATAGGGCAGAAAGAGGAGAAGGAGGGTAGGAGGGAGAAATGGATAGAGGACAGGAGGAAAAGGTGGGGCAGTAGCTTGAATAAGAAAGTCAAGGAGCTAGGACAAGGAGGGCGGGAGGTCTTTCTCTCCTGGAGATTTGTTCATTTATAGCAGAGTTGGGGAACCTCTAATCTGGAGGAATAGGGAAGATATTTGCCCCCCCTCAAAAACCCTACCAGTATTAGTAAATGAGTTTGATTTGGGGGTCTCAGGTCCATTGTAAATATCAGTCTCTCATTACCCATTTGCCTTTTGTCTTCTCACCCCCCATCTTCTTTCTCTTTCTCAGTTCTTCTTCCTCCTTCTTTTCCTTCCTTTATTGGCCATAATGTAGGACTGAGGTAAATTTAAAATATTTATTGATTAGAGTTTATGGCCCAAGTGAAGAAAAAAATCACCTTCATTTACAACATGGAACATAGAACATTTATCTCTCAAAAAACAATAAATTTTCTTTTTTCTTATATGGCACTTGACTGACTCCCTGCCCAATCCAACCCCTACTTCTCCAGTGACCCTCAAATTTAAAAGAAGCTTCTCCATCCTTATCTTGAGCTGATCAAGCCCTTCCAGAAAAGTTGTCAGGCTCCCCTGAATTAACCATGATTAACCTTAGCACCTGAGCTTGGGGATAATGCCACCTTCCAGGAGAAGTATATTGTAGATTGTAAACTCCTTGGGGACGGGGACCTTTGCATTTTTTTTGTCTTTGTATTCCTAGTATCTAGTAGGCAAAATAGGGATCTTAGGCTTAGGTTCTAACAGTGGAGACTCTTAGTCTGTCCCCCTTAGAGACACTTGGAGACCACTTGGGTCTCACCTATTACATGGCTTCCCAAAGGTGGCACTGGAACTTTGATGGGGGGAAAGTGGCTGAGGCATGCCACGAGCCACCATAGGTGACTCTCTTTCAGTAAAGGTCACCTATCCTAGGGGACTTAGATCCCCAACCTCATGCTTTTCATTGAATTCAAACTACAGAAACACAGAACCACTCCTAGGCTCTGAAAGCCCAATAGAAGAGACCACAGAAGTCACCTAGTTAAAATCCCCACCAGGGGGTTTCTACTGGTTTTTTTTTTAACTTCTCCTACATCCCTGACAGATCAATGGTCATCCAGTCTCTGTTGAATATTCCCACTACTGGAAACTTTTAGATGCAACAAGTAAAATCTTTGCTGAGTTGAGTCAAGGACCTTTCTTTCTTGAATAGCTCAGATTATTAGGAAGTTCTTTACTTTGAATGGAATTTTGCCTCTCTGTAACTTTCACACATTGGTCCTGGGTCTATCTTTTGGAGCTAAACAGTGTAGGTTGAATCCCTTTTTCATATAATGGCACTTCAGATATTTTGAGCATAGCCATTGTGCCCCATTCTTACCTTACTCCCTCCCCGTCCCCCAAGTTTTCTCTTCCTCAGTTCCCTTAATTGGTCTTTTGCTGTAGTTTCTACACCCTCTTCCACCCTGGACAATTTCCTGTGTCAGTTTGTCAATGTCTCTTGGAAACCTAGGGGCACCCAAACCATGTTTTTGGAATTTGTGGGGGCCTTAGTTTGGCCTCTGAAGAATGTTTGGAACAGGGCTGAGGTCAGGGACCTTGGACTCAAAGCTCCTCAATCTCTAACCTTTTCTCCAGAATCTGGGGGTGATGGAAGGTCACTGTCAACTCCAAGAACTCCATCCCTTCCCTTTACTCCTTTCCTTTCACTCCTGAACAGGATCTCAGAGTTGGAAGAGTCCTCAGTGGTCATCTAGCCCAAGTTTTCCCTCTATAGAAAGGCCCCTTACAATCTGCCTATCTTATCCAGCCTCTGAGTGAAGGCTCTCATTGATGGAGATCCCCAGTCCTAAAGCAGTCTATTACACTTTTTGACACCTCTAATTATTGGAAGGTTTTTTCTTTTTTATTGAAATTAACTCTGGCCAAGCAGAAATCTATTGCCTCTTCCATTTGCTAGCCCTTTGGCCATCATCTCTGCCTCATCCTCACCCCCAACCTTCTCTTCTAACAGGCTACACATTCTAAGTTCCATCAAATGATCCTTCTGTGGAATAGTTTTCATCTGTGGTTGCTGAATGGGGCTGAGAGCTGACACCAGAGACCCCAAATATCCTCTTCTGTTCACCCCCTGCCCTTCACTCTGGTGTGTTTAAGACCAAACTGATTTGTCAAGTGTCCAGGCATCTCGTGTTAGGCCTAGATGAATCCTCTCATCGAGAGAGACAAGAATTTTCATACTCATTGGCTGTCAGGTATCTTTCTCTATCTTATCCTAGAGATATTACATGGAATGAAACGACACCACACTGAACATCTCAGGCCAGTTGGAATATGTCTCATGTCTATGGATACAATCCCAGAGTTAGATGTAGCCAGATCTGACAGCTTTCTTCATTTTCTCCTCCTGTGCCCTGCTCAACTCTGCTTAAAGAAAGGAACAGAGATGCACAAACTGGCACCTGCAGGTAACCAGAACTCTGACAATACTGTATGGTGGAGAGATCTCTGGACTTGAAAGTTGGAATCTAAGCTCTGACATTTATTTACTAGCTGTGTGAGGATGGGCAAATAATTTCCCTTTTCTGGGACTCATTTCCTCCCCTAGAAAATAAAAAGAATTAGATCGGATGAGCTGTAGGTTCCTTCCAACTCTGACATTCTTTATACTAAGGCCACTATCAGCTCTGACATTTTACCAACTAAGGTGCTTCCCAGCTCTGAAATTCTGTTTGAAAGTCCCTTTCAGCTTTAATAACCTATGGCTATATGACCTGAAGACCCCGACACGATACCTCTGCAAATAGAGCAGCCATTCCTGCCAAAAAGACAGGCCCCAGGAATAGAGAATAAGGATGGGAATAGGGGTTCATGTCAGGCCACATTTGATGAATGTGCCTAAGTGGCTGTTGATGTGGAGGGAGGGAGAGGAAGGAGGACGATGTGATGCTACCTTGGAAATGACAAGAGATGATGGGTAAGGTCTTCACACAAATGCTGTCTAAGGGCTATAGCACCGTGTGTGTGTATGAGTGCAAATACACATTTGGAGAGTGTGCAGACCCTCTGAGATGGGAGCAGAGGGGGAAAAGGACAGCCTCAACTTGACGCGGCCTGGATGCAGGCAGGAAAGATGGATGGAGGGCATAGGTCCTCACCTCAGCGGCCCAGGGACCCAAGGTGAGGCTGAGGGGCCAGAAGGAGCCGTTCTGGGTGGTCTGACCTCATTCAGAACCTTGACCCTGCCTTCTCTAGCCACAGAGGCACAGGCATGTTGGAGATCTCCAGTGTCTCTGCCACAGGGGAGATTCTCAGGTCCAGTGTCAGGTCTCAGAGCATCCGGGTGCTGTCCCTCATCTCCAGGCCCACAGAGGCGGGGCTGGGCATCACCCTGTTCTCCTCCTGCTGAGTGATGTTGGAAACTGCCAGGGGGTTCCGGCTTATCACTAGGTCCAGCTTGTCTCCAGCCTCGGAGATGAGCGGCACAGTCAGGCAGCAGTCAAAATCTCGAGTTCGGATGTGATTTACCTAAAAAGGAAAAGAGGAAGGAAAGACAAATGAATGTAACCAGTCTCAAGCCAGGCTTTGGGTGGGGAGCAAAGCTCCCCCAGCAAATGGCACCAGGCAGAAAGAGTACCTGCTTCTTACAAAGTAAGGCCAGAGCTGCTTACAAGGGCACGTTTCCCCAAAAGTCATATGAATGCTTTCTGTTTTTAAAATTACATGTTTATAGTCATTTCTAGATATACTCCTTTCCTCCTCCCCCCATCACTCCAACCTTCCTTTGTAAGAACAATAAAAAGTGAAGCAAAACAATCAACATATTGACTGGGTATGATAGAGTATACAATGTTTTTACCCATAGGTTCCCACCTCTATGATAAAAGGAGGGAATTTCTTCATCTTTTCTTCTAAGGTCATGATTGGTCACTCCAATTCCACAGCATTTGGCTTTATTCTGTTTAAAAAGCACATTTTATAAAGTGCTTTCCTCAAAACAATCTGGTGAGGTAGCAGTCTATTATTAATACTATTTTACAGATAAGAAAATTGAGGTTCAGATAAGGGCAGTGACCTGCTCCCAGTCGCATGATGAGTAAGGCTCAGTGGTGGGATTTAAATCTAGGCCTCTGGAGCCCAACTCTAATTCTCTTTCTATTCCATACATTGGTTCTCCATTAGGCCTGAATGGTGAAGAAGATGGGGTGGGCAGCCTCTCCTGACATACGGTCACATTAAAAGAGATCATCCCACCAGCATCTGGGTCTGGGACACAGGGTGCTTTCATACTTTCCCTATCTGGTGGCATTTCTTTATAGAACTTTTGGAAGTTGATGACACCATGAGGCAGGAAGGCAGAGCATTCACCTGATTCTCTCCCTTCTGGATTCTTCCCCCACTTTTTTTGTACAAGCTCCACCGGCTTTCCCTGGGATTCCAAATGAAGGTGGCAAGAAGGGAGGCCCTCCCTGCCAGCATTGATCTGTCTGTCAGGTCGGCAGCCTGCCTGAGGTGATTAATGATTGAATTTCCATCTCTTCAAAAGCCAACAAGGAAGAACCAGAGCTTGGTTGGCCTGGCTTACTAAGCAGGAAACCCATGCATTAGATTTCTTTGTCAGAAAATGGAGAGCAGAGAGGAAGAGTGGAAGATAGCCCTCATTTTACTTTTCTTGGTGGGCTTCTGAGCTGGGCCCAAAACACTCCTCGGATGCTTTATTGTTTGGATGATCCTGGGCAAATCACTTATTAGGGGGCAAGGGAGCAAGCCAACCATTATGCTAAGTGTTTTGCAAATATGATCTCATTTAATCCTTACAACCATCCTGGGAAGTGGGTGCTATTATTATCCTTATTTTGTAAGTTGGGGAAACTAAGGCAAATAGTATTAAGGAAGTCTGAGGCTGGATTTGAATTCTAGTCTTCCTGACTCCAGGCTCAGTGTATCCAATGTACTGTCTTTCTGGGTCTCAGTTTCTCCTTTTGTTAAATGAGCAGGTTGGGGTGGGTGACCTTTAAAATCCCTTCTGACGGAGCAGCTAGGTGGTGCAGTGGATAGAGCACCGGCCCTGGAGTCAGAAGTACCTGAGCTCAAATCCGGCCTCAGGCACTTAACACTTACTAGCTGTGTGACCCTGGGCAAGTCACTTAACCCCAATAGCCTCACCAAAAAAAAAAAAATCCCTTCTGACTCTGAATCTATGACTCCATGACCTCTCTGGGCCTCCATTTCCCCATCTAGAAAATGGGGATAATAGCATAACTGCTATATAGGGTTTGTTAATGAGAAGGTGTCCTGTCATGCCTATTTTTCTTTTTTTTTTCTTTTTCTATATTTTGATTCTGAACTTAACAACAGTTGAAACACATTTCCAGAAAACCAATTAGAACAGAAAAAGAGGATTGATTGTATGTGAAACTGCAGATCTCTGTTAGATACAGCTTGCTTTTCTTTTTAAATATAAATATAATAAACTTGACATGTAACTCTCAAAGCTGTTCTGCTTGCTTGTAGATTTTTTTTCTCTTCTGGCTTTTCTTCTGTTCTTTCCTATGCATTTCTGTTATTTGTAAAGTATCCCATAATCACATAATCTCAGGTTTGGAAGGGGACCTGGGAAGCCATCTGGCCCAGGATGAATCTAAACAGGAATTCCCATGACAACATCCTTGATATTTTCTCATCCAGCTCCTCATCCAGGGAACTTATTACCTCCTGATACAGTTCCTGATATTTTACACTTTTGGTCTGTTCTTTAGGAAAGTTTTTGTTATATTGCATTGAAACCTATTCCTCTTCAATTTCCCTCCAACACTCCTGGTTCTGTCCCTGTGGGGTCAAGCAAAACAAGTCTAGTTCTTCTACATGTCATACTTTCAGCTACAAGAGAGCTAGCAGTTCCTCATGGGAGTGGAATGAGTCAGGAAGACTCATCTTTGTAATGGCAAATCTGGCCTCAGCGCTTACTAATTGTGTGACCCTGGGCAAGTCACTTAACTTTTTTGCCTCAGTCTCCTCATATGGAAAATGAGCTGGAAAAGGAAATGACAAACCACTCTAGTATCTCTTCCAAGAAAACTCCAAGTGGGATCATGAAGAGTTGGACACAACTGAAATGACTGAACAACAACAATCCACAATCTAGGGGACTGACATCTCGAATGCCACACAACTCAATTCTAGTGGCCAAGGGGAGCAAACACTGACCCCAGATCTTTGGATCTGGGGTGTTCTTCACTGGGAACTATTTGGAGAGGGTGAATGAATAGCTACAACATGGTTTTCTCCCAGGGTTGGTCATGTAGGGCAACTCTTTCCTGAAGACCATAGAAGGTTGAGCAAGGCCCTAAAAGAGTGTCTAATCAAAAAAAAAAAAAAAGAGTCTGGGTTACCGAGCACACCATACTGCACATGGTCAATGGGAAAACTTAGGAATATTTTCTAGTCAATAAAAGTCATTCGTTACATTTGTTGTGTGTGTTAGGATTTGTCAAGAGTTTCTATATACTCCTTACAATACCAGAAAGACCAGAATTTAAAGATAACAATGAAGCAATTTTAATAAATAAATTAATTCACCAGGCTCTTCTAGTATTAATTTAGTTGCCTTCCCTTTGAGATAATCCCCAATCTATCCTCTTTCTATCTTGTTTGTAGATAGTTGTTTACATATCATTTGCCCCTTTAATCTGCTGTGAGCTCCTTGAGATCAGGGACTGGGTATTTTTGTTTTTGTTTTTTGCCTTTCTTTGTATTCCCAGCACTTAGCACAGTACCTGACACATAGTAGGTGCTTAATAAGTGCTGGTTGACTCACTGGTTCTGCATTCCAAACAAATTGGCCTCCTTGCTCTTCCCTATGCCTGAAATTTCATTTTCTGTTTCCATGACTTTAACCAACCTGTCCCCCATGCCTAAAATGTTAACCTGCTTTACCTTCCCCCTTTTAGCTTCCTCGAGAGCTCAGCTTAAGGGTTATCTTCTACAGAAGGCCTCTCCTTATTTTCCCCAGCTATTATTTTGTATTGAATTATCTGGATATATGTTGTTGTGATGTCCCTCCTTGAAATTGTCTTGTATGTGCTTTGTTCTTTTCTGTACACCATGTTGAATCTCATACTGTTTTGCATGACAATAAATATGACTCACTAATCTACAAGGGCTTGAAGGAAGGACACAACCATCTCCTGAGAGAGAGAGAGAGAGAGAGAAGAAAAAAGAAGGAAGAAGAGGTAGAAGGAGGAGGAAGAAAAGGAATAAAAGGAGGAGAAAGAGGAGGAGAAGGAAAATGAGATGGAAGAGAAGGAGAAAGAGAAGGTCTCTTCTATACATGCTTTGCTACCTACTCCCTCCCAGGCCTCTGAGAGTCCATAGCCCGGGAAATTACCTGAAGGACTCGGTCAAACGGTTTGAGGCCACAGTGATCAGCAGGCCCACCAGGGCGGATCATGTTGACATAGACACCCTTCTCCAACAGGCCATCAGAGACGCTGAACCCAAAATCTTCACTCACTGGGTCCTTCCAAAGAGTCAACTACAAGGAATGTGAGAGCGGCAACACAGGAGTCAATAGGAAGACCTCAAGGAATGCTTCAAGGAAAGATGGAAAACAATTAGGGTTTCTATCCTGAATCTGACTGAATGCAAGGAATATTATTTCCCCTTCCCTGTTCAAAAGCTTTCAGTGGTTCTGTTTCCCATAGAATAAAGTCAAGTTTCCTCTGCTTTCTTCAGTCAGGTCTCAATTTCAATGCCCAGTTTTATATCTATACCTGATAAGAATTTTCTGTTTCAGCATTGTCCCCTAATGAGCCGTTCATGTAACTCTCATGCCAGAAACCTCCTTGGTTACATGTTGGGGATTTCTTCCTTCTATGGCTTGTCATCACTCTCTAGTTGTTGTTGAGTCACCTTTCAGTCACATTTGGCTCTTCATGACCCCATTTGTGGTTTTCTTGGCAAAGATACTAAAGTGGTTTGCCATTTGCCTCTCCAAATCATATTTTACAAATGAGGAACTAAGGCAAACAGAGTTAAGTGACATTCCCAGGTTCACACAGCCAGTAAGTGTCTGAGGCAGAATTTGAACTCAGGAAGGTGAGTCTTTCTGACTTCAGGTCCAGCACTCTATGTACTGTGCTACTTAGCTGCCCTTCACTATCTAGATTATCTAGCAATTTCAGAATCTGGCATGGAAGCTTGCCTTTTGCTGGTCTCTCCCACTCTTGGTAGGTATAATCAGTTGCTGCTGGACTCAAGTGCTTCTATCCATTGCCCTGTTGTAGTTCTCTGTTTCTAGCAGGTGATGGTCTTTGCACTACTACTTTCTTTTTATTTATTCATTCATCTACTTATTTATTTATCTATCTATTTATTCCTTCCTTCCTTCCTTCCTTTATTCATTCATTCATTTATTTATTTATGCATTTATTTATTTATTTATTTATTTGCACCACTACTTTCTACTTTTGTTCCTGCTTCCTTGCACTCAGATCTTACTCTCCTTTGCTGATCTCTGCAGCTCAGCTTTCCTCCAATAGATGGCATGTATACATTTTCTTAGGGGACCAACTCCCTAATCCCTTTTATATAGGGACAAACCTCTAAGTACTTTTTATAGTTAAAAAAAACCTTTGGGGGCAGCTAGGTGGTGCAGTGGATAGAGCACCAGCCCTGGATTCAGGAGCACCTGAGTTCAAATCCGGCCTCAGACACTTAACACTTACTAGCTGTGTGACCCTGGGCAAGTCACTTAACCCCAATTGCCTTACTAAATAAATAAATAAATAAATAAAATTGAAATGAAAAAAACAAAACAAAAACAAAAAAAAAAACCCCTTTGATATTCTTAAATCTTCTTTTGTATATGGTCTCAGACCTCATAAAATAATCTTATTGGAAGCAGGGAGAGGGAAGAACTAGGAACTTCTCTTTTTTATACTGTTCAAGTGTCCTCAATCTCAGAGATCAAAAGCATCTGTGTTCAAACCCATGAAAGCCTATGATGAATCAGTCACTTACTTTTTCTCTCCCCAAGCACTTTAGTGGGGGTAGTTCTGTTCATGTAAGTGCCCTCCAGTGTGATCTTTTCCCAATACCTCCCCTCCCCCATAAGTTCCTCAAAGCTTCTAGGCTAGGTCATTCACATTGTCCACGCTTGCTTCTAGAAGAGGTAAGCTGACAGCATGGGATCACAGAGTTAAACTATATGTTATAATTAAGGAAACTGAGGACCTGAGAGATCAATGACTTGCCTCTTTCAACAGTTCCTTGACTCCTGATGCTGAACTTCCTTGGCCCTTAAGTATGGTAGTAACTGACCAACCTAAAGGACACTGGTCATGGCTAACACAAGTTCAGGAAGACCTGCTTTGTAAGCTTCAGTGTTGGTGTTAGTTACCCACATCCCATTGGATCACTTAGGGCTCCACTGCCCTGAATTCCATGGCTTTTAACAACCTGCTGACTATGTATAGCCTAACTGTGGTGTTGTAGAAAGATCAACAAATACAGAATCATGGGACCTGCATCCGCATCCCAGCCTTGTTCTTTGCTATTCACATGACCTTGGACAAGTCACTTTATTTCTTCTGGCCTCAGTTTCTATAGAATGAGAGGTTTGGCCTACACGATCGCTAATTTTCATTTTCCAGTCCCGAACCTGTGACCCTAACCAGGTAAGTTATAGGGGAGGCAGGCATAACTGCTGCAATAACAAACAGACCAACAGTTGCATTTGTCTTGAGGATGTTGGCCAGCTACCACACTTTCAATTGCTGCTTTCTTCAGCATTCTCCCTAGTCTTTTTTTTTTTTTTTTGCGGGGCAATGGGGGTTAAGTAACTTGCCCAGGGTCACACAGCTAGTAAGTGTCAAGTGTCTGAGGCCGGATTTGAACTCAGGTACTCCTGAATCCAGGGCCGGTGCTTTATCCACTGCGCCACCTAGCTGCCCCTTCTCCCTAGTCTTGATACAAAATTGGAGACCTCCCCACCCTTCTCTTGGGAAGTAGTAAGGAATTTAGCCTGAGTGTCTTCAGGGCTCTTTCTTGCCCCCCCCTCCCCGCCATTAGGGGACATTTGAGTATAACCACTGCAGGTCTTCCTTCTAGCGAGGTACATCATGGTAGCTGGGATGGGTCTAGAAAGGAGAAGAAATGGTGCCATGTTCTTCTGGCTTATAAACTATTACACTCATACCATGTTTCCCATCCCCATGAGAATATTGTTTACCTATCCAAATCCTACCCAACCTTTAAGGCTCAGCTCTATTTTTCATCTAGAAAGCCTTCTTTGACTGTGCTAGCCCATGAAATTTAAACCTGGGAGGGACCTCAGAGATGAAAATAACTTTATATCATGCTTTAAGGTCTGCAAAGTGCATCTCAATGGATCACCTAGTCCAGGTTACTCATTTTACAGACAAGGAAACTGAGGACCATGAAGTTAAGTGACTTGCTTGGGTAGTGTGTGAGAACCCACTTCTCTTCATTGCAAATCAATTTCTCTTGTCATTACACTATGACTATCCTCAGAGCTCCTATGAGACTTACTGTGTCTCATTTGTCATTTGTTGTTTGTCACAAATGTGTGCTAATGTTCTCTGTTTCAAGGCCTGTTTCTCCAAACAGGCTGGAGGTGCCCTCAGTTTAATAACCCTGCTTTGTACTTCTCTGTCTCTAGCACTGGAAAAAACACACGGGGAGTGTCCAGAGTTACAGAATCTCAGTGATGGGCAGAGGCCACCAAGCCCAACTCATCCCTGGACAAGAAGCCTCTCTCTGTCATAGCCAACAAGTGGTCATTCAAACAAGGACCCCTGTAAGCCCTGAAGTTGCCCATTCCACTCTCCCTAATTTTAGGAAGGTTTTCATCATAGCAAGTCTGTTTTTACCTTTCTGCCACGTCTACCTGATGACTCTGATTCTGACCTCCAGCACCAAGCAGAAGAAGTTGGTCTAATGCCCCTCTCCGTATCACTGCTTTCCATAGGCTCAAAGATACCTATCAGGTTTTCCTCTAAGTATTCTCCTTGGGCTAAACTCTCTCAATTTCTTTGGGTGATTCTCACAGGACATGATTTAGGGGGCTCTTCACCCTGGAGGCCCTCATCTTGTGGTTCACCAACTTACCAATTCCTCCCTATAATATTATCCTCAGAAGAGGAACCAATACTTCAGAGATGGTCTGACCAGGATAGCATACAGTAAATCTGGAGTATAGGACCATCCCTTCCCTAGATGTGAACACCATGACTCATTTCATCCTAAGATCGCACTACTTTTGTTGGATTCCCTATGAAGCTGGTAGGTGGTACAGTGGATAAAGTGTTGACCCTGGAGTCAGGAAAACCTGAGTTCAAATCTCAAGACAGACACTAAACTACCTGTGTGACACTGGGCAAGTCACAACCTCTGCCTGACTCAGTTTCCTCGACACTAAAATATGGATAATAATATCACTTAATATATGCTTTTTTCCTTCTTCTTGACTCATGAGGAATTTGTAAACTAAAATTCCAATGTCTTTTTCAGATGAACTGCTATCTAATGACACCTCCTTTAGTACATATTTGGGATATTGAGGGATTTTTGAACCCCTAGTGTAGAACTTTACATTTATTCCTATTAAATCATATCTTATTAGACTTGGTCCTATGTTCTAGTCTACTAAGATTATTTTGGACCCTGATTGCCATAAAATAGATTAGCCTTCCCTTCTATCTTAGGGTCATTGGTTGTTTTACTTAGTGATAGTAATTTCTTAATTCTCATCCCATTCCATCTCTATCTCTTTTTTCACTCTTTTCAGACTGTTTCATAGAAGTCCTGGTTGTAGTTGACATAATATAATATAATAATAATATAATAAATTATAATATATATAAAACATATAACATAAAAATGATAATAATAACAGCTATCATTTATATAGCACTTTAAGGTTTGCAAAGTGCTTCACAAATATTTATCTCATTTGATTCTCACAACAAGCCTGGGAGGCAGGTGTTATTATTATATCAATTTTTACAGATGGGGTAACTAAAGCAGACAGAGGTTAAGTGACTTGCCCAGGATCACACAGCCAGGAAGTGTCTGAAGTTGGATCAAACTCAGGTCTTTCTTATTCCAGCACCTGATGACTCTATACCAGGACCAGATATTCACCTTATATAATTCAAGAGGAGTTGGTGACATGATTTCCAGCATCTCCTCCTTGACTGCCTGCATTTTCAAGCCTTCCTCAGCTGTCTTGGTGGAGACCACGTGGCCCTCACTCGGATCCCGGGTCCCCTGCTGGAAGGTTCCTTTCCACCAGGGACTTCGTCCAGTTGACCCTGACGATGGATCCAAGGTCACAGGGCTGCCATCAAGGCCCAAGCTGTGCACATTCCCTGTCATGATGGAAGCCTGTAGTGAAGAGATGTTAGGCGAGTGAAATTAGAATAGTGTAAGTAACTGCGCTGGGGTCAACCCAGAAAGAGCAAAATGCAACCAAGGAATAGGCAGGAATAGGAAGGTGGGGGGTGATTCTTTGGATAAAATGGGGAATCCTTAACAGGGAGAAGATAAGGTTAAAGCTAGCATTTTACAGAGGGAAAAGCCAGATCCTTGTGCCTGAGCTCTCAGTCAACAGCTGTGTGACCCTGGGCAAATCCCCTCTCCAGAAGTCAATTTCTACTCCTGTGAAATTATGAAATTACAGAGAACAAACTGAGGCACAGAGAATTTAAGTGACCTGCCCAGGATCATACAGGTAGGAAGTGTTTGAGAAAGGATTTGAACTCAGGTATATCCTGACTCTAAGTCCCATGCTCTAACGACCGGACCATCTGGCTGCCACTTAGCTTCTGTTTGCTCATCTCTAGACATTCCCAAAGGACTCTTCGAGCTTCAATGATCTGTGAACCGAAAATGGAGCTATCCCCATGAGGAAGAACTCTTTAAACTATTGTCACTATTTAACCCTGTTAGCAGGTCAAGGGCCTCGGGGAACCAGCGTCTGGATGGCAAATAGGGGAGTCCAAAGATTCCTCATATTCCCTTCTCTTGGCCACAGGAAGGGTCCCAGAGGAGGTGATAATGTGACTCTTGGTGAGCTAGAGATGACTCATAGATCTAATCTGAGCCTTGGCGCCATTCTGACACACTTTTTTTTTTTTTTTTTGCACTTCAGCATAGCATCCATCCCAAAATAACCTTGATGAGCTAGTACCCAGAAGGCAACAGCCTGAAGCCAGCCACAGGAAGCTCTGGCCGAATTGTTGTAAGGCTAGTTTTCACTATGAGAAGCCCCATGGCTTAGTGAATAGAGAGCTGACCTTGTATCCAAGAAGTCACCTGAGTTTAAGCCCCACCCCTGACATGTCCTGATTGCCTGACTGTATGACCACGGGTAATTCTCCAAGACTGGAAGTCATAGGGAAGGTGTCGACTTGAATTGGTAGAGAAGAGTTTCCCCATCTGGGAGTTCCTTATACAATGGAAATCAGACGTCTAATCTCTGTCCCAATCCTGTTCTCATCTAAAGCCTAGCCATCCTTCATGGCTCACCTGACATCTCCCCTCCTATTGGAAATTCTCCCACTACCACAGCCCACACTCATATCTCTCATCTTTGAACTCCTATCGCATATGTAGTCTGCTTAACATACTTAACTGGCCTCTAATATATGAGGGGGGGGCATTTAGGTGGTGCAGTGGAGAAAGCACCAGACCTGGAGTCAGGAAGACTAATCTTCATGAGTTCAAATCTGGCTTCAGACTCTTTCTAGCTGTGTGACCCTGGGCAAATCACTTAACCCTGTTTGTCTCAGTTTCCTCATCTATAAAATGAACCAGAGAAGGAAACGGCAAATCACCAGCATCTTTGCCAAGAAAACCCCAAATAGGGTCATGAAGAATCAGACATGACTGAAACAACTGAACAACAATGAATATGTCTTATTTTTTCAGGTTGAGTCTAATAATAATAACTTTCATTAATGCATAGTCAAGGTTACAAACCTCTTTATCTGTAACAACTCTATGAGGTAGGTAGCAAAAATGTTGTCCCTATTTTTCAGATGAGGAAACTAAGTTTAAGTGATTTGCCCAGGGTCACACCACTGGTAAATGAGAGGTCATACCTGAACTTAGTCTTCTTGACTCCAGGTCCAGCACTCTATCCACTAGGCCAGCCTTTAGTTGTGAAACTCACTTTTTCCTTGGCTTCCATGTCACTTCCTTCTCTTATATCAATGACCTCTCCTCTGTTGCTTTTTAAAAATCATCCCATCTTCTACTTCTCCCCTAAATGTGGGTGTTCCCCCAAGGATATGCCAACCTTCTTTTCTTCTCTCTCTTTACATGCTCTCTTTTGAAAACATTCTCCATTTTCATGCTTTCAACATTCATTCATTGGCAGAAGGTTTCTAAATCTGTGCCTCTGACCCTGTCCATCAACCTTGTATTTCCAACTTCCTCTTGTATGACTTGTAGTCACTTTTAACTCAATATATCCCACCCCAAACTCACCAACTCACCTCCGGATATGAAATGCATTACCTTACCCCCTTTTAGCTGTGTCTGTCAATGGTATCACTACTCTCTACCCCCATTACACAAACTATACACATTGATCTTTAACTACACATGGAGGATAAAGGAAGGATCAGTCACCATATCCATTGGTAATTGCCTCCAAAGCCAATTTAAAATCCCCTCCCGCAAGAAAAACCAGTGTCATAGCTTTATGGTCATGCCTTTCTTGGATCAAAATTAGGATTCCCCAGTTAGACCCTCAATCTTAGTCATAAGATTTGTCTCTGAATGGATTTGTATCTCTGAAAAAATTTAAATCCACCATCTAAGGGCCAATAATTGTTAACACTGGGAAGATTCAAAAGGATTATAACATTTAGAACTCATAAGGACCTTAAAGATTATTGTATTAAGGCTCAGAGATGTGGAGAGATTTGCTGAAAAGTCATGCAGGACATAAGTCAAAGTTAGGAATCAAACCTGGAGGAGTTCATTGGCCACTCTACCACACTGTATACTTTGAAGGTTCTGAGCAGCTGCTCCACAACAGGAATTCTCCCCATGCCTCAAGCATTAATTGATATTGCCTTCCAGGGGTGATGGCACTTGGAAGAGTGTATAAGTCCTGATATGTTCATATAAGGTTCAGCAGATCAAGTCACTTCTACCTAAAGTATATTTGTGCTATGAGCATGTCTACTCTTTAGTTTTAGGGTATACACACACACACACGCAATCATATGCACATATATCTGTGCCATTTTAGATTTTAAAATGGAAATGGCTTTCTTGAGAAATCATCTAAGCCTAAATTCTTTATTTGTAGGCCCAAACAGGCTACAAAAGTGGACTGTGTATGGAATCAGGCAGTTTAATCCGGTCTCTGCCCATTATGACCTATGAGACCTAGAGGCAAGTCATAACATCCTTGGGCTTCAGATCCCTCACCTATAAAATAAGGAAGTTGGACTGGACAGCTGCTGAGGGGCTCTTCTTATTTTAAATCCTATGATCCTTAATGTGTGAGAGTGTGTGTGTGTGTGTGTGTGTGTGTGTGTGTGTGTGTGTGTGTGTAAAATACTGATTCCCTAGGACAAATCTATGGTGTGTCAGATTGGATGACATTCTAAGGTGCATTCTAACTCTGTTTCTATTATTCAGTGATCCTAAGATCCAGGGTCCCATGGGTAGCTAGGATGCAAATCCAGGACTTCTGGGTTCCAGATCCAATTTTCTTCTTTTCTTTTTTAAAAATTTCATTTATTTTTTATTAATTTATTTATTGGGGTTATATTTGGTTATATTTATTCATTAGTGTTGAAAAATTGGGACCTGGAAAAGACCTTAGCTTAAAAAGTCTGCCCCACTGCATCTGGGGCCATCTCTAGTCATGCTGATGTGTATCTTGCTTCTGGACCCAGATGACTCCAGAGGAGAGAGTGAGGTTGGTGACCTTGTACAGACCTGCCTCACTTAAATCCAATTCAGTGCAAGTCATGATATCACCCTGATGATGTGGTCTTCTTCCAAAACAAAGAACAAACAACAACAATAATTACTGATGTAAACAAATACCAAATAAAGCGAACATTTCCAGGACAGGAGAGGACTGTACATGAAATGGTGAATCTATTTATATATGGCTTGCTTTTCTTCTGAATATATTGTTCCACACCACCTCATCACTTATCTCCCTTACACGATTGAATTGGTATCTTGAGGTTCTCCAATAACATCCTAACCACCAAATGTATTGAATAACTTCATCTGCATAGGCTCTTAGGATCCTAGATGTAGGGCAAGGAAGGACCTCAGAGGCAAGTTTCCCTAACTTTTCTGCCATATAAAACATCCAACACGCAACTTTCATAGCTGTCCTGCTTATCTGTGCTCCCTTCTGTCTTCTTGGCCAGTGTCCTTTCCATGGTACTATGCAGTGCCTACTTGCCTGCGATGTGTACTAACCCATCAAATCTTCCCCAGAGGCCTCAGGTAGATCACCAGCCCATCATCTTTCAGCCCTCCAATGCCAGTTCCTAAAGGCACTGACTTACCTCAATCTCCCTCAGAAGCTCAGACTGGCCGCATGTTTCCAAGTCCTCCAGAGCTTCTCCAAAAACACGCCAAAAATTATCCTCATGAGCGGGCTCCGGGCCGTTGTGGCGGCCGGGGAATCTGTTGTAACGTAGGAACCAAAGATTGTCAGCGCTCGCTCTTCTCGGGGAGGACGGAAGCCAGAAAGCCTAGCTCGCGGGGACCGCCAGCAAAGCAGAGACTTGAGGAGTCTTCATATACAAAAGCAAACAACATGAACTTTTCATCAGGCAAGGGAGTCCCAAATACAAAACCTTCATGCATTTACTACCAGGGCAACCGGCCCCTTCAGAGGATGCCTGAAGTTGGTGTAGCAATGTCAAGTTCGAGAGGGAAAAAACCGAAAATAAGCCTGAAGGAACACTGGAGGTTTGGGAAGACTTTTTTTGGTGAAATAGAGAAGTGAAAAGGAAAAAATGATGCATTATGGGTGAACCAGGAGCTTCAGAGACTGGTTAGTACAAGGGCGGATGAGACAGGGCTGAGAGCTGAGACACAGAACACCTGAGAAGAGAGAGAAAAACACAGAGGATACAGACAGGGTGAGAAAAATGGTAACTACATAGTAGGTCTCCAGGGACTCAATAACAGAAAGGATGTAATAGAAAATGGTGGCCTTTGACCAGACACACAAATTCTGAGTGCTTCAATAAAATGTATTCACAATGTGATTTAGAGTCACAGAATGTCAAGGCTGGAAGGAGTCTTAGAACACAGAATGTCAGAGCTAGAAGGGACCATAGAACATAGAACATTGGAGCTTGAAGGGGCCTTAGGATATTAGGTCAAAACTAGATGGGGCCTCAGAACACAGGCTGTTAGAGCTGGGAGGGACACTAGAACACATAACATCAAAGCTAGGATTAAACTTAGAATACCCAACAGTAGAACATGGAATGTTGGAGCTAGAAGGAACTTTAGAAATGATTTAATCTAGCCTCTTCATTTTTTTTTTGCGGGACAACGAGGGTTAAGTGACTTGCACAGGGTCACACAGCTAGTAAGTGTCAAGTGTCTGAGGCTGGATTTGAACTCAGGTTCTCCTGAATCCAGGGCTGGCGCTTTATCTACTGCATCACCTAGCTGCCCCCAAGCCTTTTCATTTTACAGATGACCAAACATGCATTTCCCCATAAAGGAGAAATAATTTCCTCAAAGTTGTGTTTTTGGCAAAGTCAGGGCTAGGACCCAGGTTTCCTGGTTCCCAGCCCACCCCTCTTTCAGTTATACCTTGAAAATACATATGGAAGTCTAACCATTGTCATTCGACTGTAGTAGAGTTGGCTGTTGGTCTTGATTACACTATCTACAATGTGGGTAAAGAAAGAGTTGAAGTTCAAAAGGTCAGAAATATTCTTGTGATTTTATAGTTGGAAAGATGGAGGATATGACTGAAGACATGAAGACATTGGAATCATGAACTTGAAACTGAACTATAATATGTGTTTCATGGTTCCATGATAAGTGTGATATCTCCATGAATAGGATGAAGAGGATGACCACCAAAGGTCTACTTTGATGCCCAGGATAGGAACTAGTAATTTTAGTTCCTGGGACAAACAGTACCAAATTTGCCTGGGACAAATGTACTCTCAAATTAAGTTTTTTCTGGCCCTCAAATTAATTTTTGAAAAAAAATTCTTGTGAAGAAAGTGGCAGGACATCATTTTGTGGCAGATAGAAAACCAGGCACCTCCAGAGTAGAAAGCATGAAATACTATGAGTGGGATCAGGGAGCAGCTCACCTTAGGTGTGGGAAGGGTATCCTAGCCATGGGCAGCACCCTGTTTTAACTGATTAATAGAACTTCTTGTATTTGGCATCCTGATACAAAGTCCTGTCTGTCCCACCCTAGTTATAGCTATGTTGATGCATCTCACAGGAATTTCTCAATGGGACATGAATTCTACCAGACCCTACTGAACTAGAATAGTTTTTAATATGAAAGCTTGGGACTAGCCTCACTAAACTTAGTCATATCACTGGAAAGCTGGCTGTCGAGTGATGAATTATTCTGGCCATGTTTATTCATTAGGACTGACACATGCCCAGGATGTGACTTACATTGGTGGAGGTGTCCTCATGCTTGTGAAATCATGAGTCTTTTGGAGTTCTGAAATATTCCTAAAGTATTCTGGGGTAAAGCTCATGTGTGCTAGGCTGTATGTTGTCTTAGATTTTGACTAGGAGGTGGCGACAAATATTCTAAACATTAGTTTCTTTAAAATATACTCCTCAATACTTTGATATTTTCATGAAAGAGAGGATGTCGGTTACTAAGGTATGTATCCATTTTTTTTTTTTTGGTGGGGCAATGAGGGTTAAGTGACTTGCCCAGGGTCACATAGCTAGCTAGTGTCAAGTGTCTGAGTCTGGATTTGAATTCAGGTCCTCCTGAATCCAGGGCCAGTGCTTTATCCACTGTGCCACTTAGCTGCCCCCAAGTGTCTATCCATTTTATTGAGACATGCTATACATTTCTAGTTCTATCTACAGTCAACAATAGTACATACCCATTGATTAAATTCCCTGGAAAGTTTTTTGGCTAGAGGTTGGACTGAATGGTCAGGAGGGAGAGTGTGAAAACAGTCATGGAGGAAGCTTGTTCCTGCCTCATTTTTAGGACCCTTGTTATAAACAAAGTATTTATTCACCCCTGGGTTGTGTGCACCAGCTTCATTTTTCTCTGGGGGTACTGAGGACAGGAAGTAGGGTTTAGTGCTTTGAAGTCATGGACCTTACAAACCTCTGAAATAGCTGGGGAAAGTCCTTTTCAGTCAAAGGTCTCATTCTTGAGAAGTTACCCAACAGGGGCCTATCCACCCAAGTGGAAAAACAAAGGAAAAAACAAACAAACAAGACCAATGAGAAAGGAGCTGCCTCCTGTGACCCATTACTCCTGCAAGAAGGAGCTTTCTTGGTGGAGGAAGCTATAGGGACTTATCTCTCCCTCTCTGGTGCTAAGCCCTGGATCAAATTTCATTTCACTTTCAAAACACACAAGCTCTGCTCAAACACACACACACACACACACACACACACACACACACACACACACACACACACACACACACACACTCTTTGTTCATTCTGAAAGTTGCCAGGAGCTAGTCCTTCCTTGGGGTAACAGCTGGGTCTCATCAGATACCTAAAGGACACCAGAGGGTCCTGGCAACATCCATTCTTAAGTCTCTGGTCCCAGATTTCTGGAAGAGAAACAACTTAGACCAGAGAAGCCAAGAATCAATCCCTTAGTGAAATAACATCTGGTTTGTGTTGGGCTCTGCGGTACTCACACAGCTCTTGGGAGGCACTAGCTAGGATGCTGCAGTGATTCGAAGGTTAGCTTACACTAGTCGCCGTGTCCTGGAATCAGAGTAGACACACGTTTCTCCTCTCTTAAAGCACGTGTGTGTGGGGGACAGGGTGGGTGATTTAGGGGATGCATACATAGATAACATTTTCATCGTCGTCGTGGCTAAGGACCAGACTTTGGCTTATGCTAACTGTGAAATAATTACATTTGCACAGTGGTTTACACAGTTTACAAAGCATTTGCCTCTCAGTAAGGGTGGTGGTGGTGGTGGTAGGGAAGTAAAGAAGGAGGAGAAAGGAGGGTGGGTAGTGCAATTGTTTTAAAAAGAAGGGAAACTGAGGCTTGAGAGGCGACTGCAGTCACAGAATGTGCTGAAAGGGGCATTAGATTCTCCTTGTGCCAGAGCTGGAAGGGGCCTTAGAACAGGGAGTGTCAGAGCTAGAAGGGACCTAAGCGTTCGTCTAGTATAATTCTCTCCTGAAGTATGGAAGAATTAAGGTCCTTGTTGGCACCAATCATTGGATTGTTTGCACGGTCATCTCTCCACATTAACCCAACCATTACGCCCTTCTTAGAAAACAATAAGAGGTTTGAATGGCACAGAGATGGGTGAAACTTAGCTGAGATTTCTTTTGGGGAGGGGAAATCTCTTTTTATCAGGAGGACAGCTCAGGGTCTTAGTGAAATGAACAATTCTCCTTTGTCGAAGAACTCTAGGGAGAAAGCTAGTGAGCAAAGGTGAGAGGAATCATTCCCTGCTCCCAAACAGAGACCCAAGGTCTAGAACACATTAGTCCCCAGGTGAGTCCTTGGGTTCGTGGAATAGACTTTTTGTATGAATGGTAGCACACGGCCAAAGGACCTTGCTTCTGACAGACAAGAAATAAAGGACACAAAATGACAGTGACAGGGTCCTGGGGTGGAGGTGAGGGTAGAAGAACAGGAAGGGCCTAGGAGATGATCTGCCACCAGATGGGTCCCTACTGCCCTCAGAACAGGGAAGAGAGAGAGCTTTCCCCCCCGGGGGCCAGGGTGCTGAATCAAGTCAGCCTGGATCACAGCTCTCTCTGTTCCCTATTCCGTGTTGTGATTTTTTTGGGAAACAAATTTTTAATTCAGCCAAATTCAACAGCTGCATATGTCTAGTCTCCTTAGTGGTTCTTAACCTGTGATCCATGAGCCTTTTTTTTTTTAAAGTTCCTTTTTAAAAATATTTATAATAGTTAATTTTTTTAATGTAAAACATATTTCCATCATGAACTTCTTTTTAAAAATATTTTGACAACTGTATTTCAATATAATTGGTTTTCTTTGTAATTCTATGTATTTTATGCATTTAAAAACGTTATTCCAAGAAGGGATCTGTAGTTCTGGCCAGACTGCCAAAGAGCAGCTAGGTGGTACAGTGCATAGAGCTCTGAGCCTGGAGTTGGGGAGAACTGGGTTCGAATCCTGCCCCAGACTTCCTAGCTGTGTCATCCTGGGCAAGTCACTTAACCTCTGTTGGCCTCAGTTTCCTTATCTGTAAAATGAGGATAATAATAGCACCTACCACCCAATGTGGTTGTGAGGATCATATGAGATAATACTTGTGAAGCACCTTGCAAACCTCACATTGCTATATATGTGCCATTAATAGCTATTAATAATAAGAATAGTAGCTAACATTTTTATAGCACTTGCTATGTGCCAGGCATCATGCTGAGCTCTATACAATTATTAGCTCATTTGATCCTCACAACAACCCTGGGAGGTAGGTGGTACTATTATCCCCACTTTAATAGCTGAAGAAACTGAGGCAAACAGTGACTTGTCCAGGGTCACATAGGTAATAAGTGTCTGAGGCAGGATTTGAACTCAAGTTTTCCAACTCCAGGTCCAGAGTCCAGGTTCAGGTCCAGGTCCATTGCACTATCTACCTGTCTTTAATTATAGATGCTATGTATGATACAAAACAAACTGCAAAAAGACAGTCAGGAATGATGGTTCAAATTGTGGCGGCTTTTTCCTCCTTCAATCTGGGATTATTCCCAGACTCTTGGGAGACCAGCAAAGACCAGAGCTGGATTTGTCATAGCTCTCCAAGGACAGACCTGGCTTGGCTCTGAGACTGGGGAGTAACGCGGGGCAGGGGGATCCAGTCCCCCCTTCCTATATCCCTCTCCTCTGAGTCACACGACACAGGTGAGTGGGAGAGTGGGGACGGCTGAGTGGAAACCTATACCCATTGCTGGCCAGATGTCCTGGTGACAGTGGATTGGACTGCAGACACGGATAGCACTTCATTCGTGGGTTCTGCTGGAGGAAGGATGGCTGATCAGGAAAAGGGGGATGTGGCACGAGAGTTGGGGGCGGGGCTAGACAGCCAAGCTCTTGGGAAGCGGGAAGGGAAAGGGAAGAAGGAGCAGGAGCAGTCGACATCCTGCTGCCCAAGTGGCCTAGTTCGCTGCCGGAGACTTTGGACCATACTACACAGGAACATGAGGCTTAGGGTTGGACGAGATCTTGGATTTCTAACAGGAAAGAAAGGAACCTGTGTTCTTCCGCTTCACCCCACCCTCCCTTGGTCCTTATCCTAAGTGGGCTCAAGACAGTAAGCGTTGATTTTCGCCCTCCCGCTGTCTCGCCCCCTACAGACCTAGTGGGCTTGTCCCATTCATCCTCAGGGAAGCTCCCGTCCGGGTAGGGGTAGCTGGTCTTTCTGGGCTCCCCAGGAGGGGGGCTGCTCTTCACCCTACTGGGCCGCCACTCCTGGGGGTGCAGGCTGATTCCTGCAGCTGGAGGGACGTACGTGCCTGTGGAGCGAGTAGAGAAAGCAAAGGCCAACAGCTCACGAGGCCTCTGGGATGGGTGAGCCAGAGAACCCCCGGGAAGGCTTCATCTTTAATTTGATAATCCGCCACCTACTCCTCCCTATCCCCACACCTCCTCCCAGACACACCCACTCACTGGACCCAGGCAACACTAGACCTGCTCCCAACTCGACGCCTATATCTTTGCTGTTACTCTCTTCGCCCCTACACTCCGCTGTGCTCTCCCCACCGGTCCAACCCCAACTGCTCCGCATCCTCACATCCGCGGAGCCTTCCCTGCCTACCCCAACCCACAGGAATCTACCCTTCTGCTACTTCCTCGCTGTACTTGATGTTTATACCACGTGACTTAACACTCGGCTATGGGTCAAGCATGCCATCAATTGTTTCATGCAATAATAGTGAAAATTATGCCTGTAGAGCACTATGGTTAACGAAATGCATCTGTTTACTATTCTTCATATCCAGCCCTCCCTCTTTCCTTCATGGCTATAATGCTTCCTTTCCTGTCTCTGCCTCTTAGAAATATATTTGTACATGTGTGTGTGTTTGTATATATACATACATACACTATGCAGACTATATGTATATATGCACATATATAGTGCTTGTATACATGTGTATATGTGCATGTTTATACGTATATATTTTATAAATTATATCTTTTTGTATATATAAATTATATATGTGTATATACATACATACATACATCTCTCTCTCTCTCTCCATCATCTATCCATGTCTCATGTGGGCTAGCCTTGTCTCTCCAACTAGAATTCTTCAATTTGAGCCAATATAAAGTCATCAAGCACTTACTGTGTGTAATAGAGCACTGTGCTAGGTTCTAGGGATAGCAAAAAACCACTCTCTGTCCCTCAAGAAGCTTACATTCTAATTGAGGTGGGAATGTGTGCATGGGAATAGGGGTGAGAACATGTAACACATCCGTGGATAAACACATACAAAATGCAGAGAGGCAACAAGGTCCTTATTAGTATGAATAATGAATCCCATGAAGTGGCCATATTTTTAAAATTTTCATTACATATTTCCATTGGGTTGGAACCAATTACCATATTTTACATATAATTATACTTCAACTCATGCAAATTAGAATAATGCCACTACTTCATTCTTCATACTAATTAGGATCCACTGCAATTTCTGGAGGATAAGAGCACTAATAATTTAAGAATCCGGAAGGGCTTCCTGGATGGGCAGTTAGATGGTGCAGCAGATAGAGTGCCTGGCCTGGATTCAGGAAGATTCATCTTCCTGAGTTCAAATCTTACTTCAGACACTTCCTAACTGTGTGACCCTGGGCAAGTCACTTAACCCAATCTGCCTTGGTTTCCTCAGCTGTAATATGGACTGGAGAAGGAAATGGCAAACCAGTCTAGTATCTCTGCTAAGAAAACCCCAAATGGGGTCACAGAGAGCTGTACAGGACTGAAATGACTCAATGACAACAACAACAAAGGAATTCATGGAGTAGGTGGTACCTGAGTTGAGCTTTAAAGGAAAATTCTTAGAGATGGAGGTGAAGGAGCACATTCCAGACATGGTGGAGCACCTATAGAAGGGTATGGAGGTGGAAGAAAGACTGCTAGATTTGGAGAATGACTAGTAGACCAGTTGTGCTAAAGAGTTCCCAAAGGAAGGTAATATGAAATTAGTTTGGTAAGATAGATAGGACCCAAGTTGTGGAGGCCTTTGAGTAGCACCCTGAGGAGTTTAGGTTTGATCTGAGTATCAGGAAGAAGCTAGCAACAATTTTAGATTTGTGGTTGGATTTGTGTCTTGGGAAGAGTGTTTTGGTAGCTGTGTAGATGCCAGATTGGAGAAGAGTGACCTGGAATCTAGAAGATCAATGAGGAGGCTAATGCAATGGGTCTGGCAAGAGGTCTCAAGAGCCTTAATTGGGGCAATGATCACAAGTATGGGGAGAAGGGAATGGATATAAAAGTCTAAATTAATAAGACTTGATCACTGGCAAGATGTAGGGGGTAAGAGGGAGGGAAAAGTCAAGGATAACTCTCAGATTGTGAACCTGAATACCTGGAAGGATGGAGGGACCCCGAAAAAGGTAGGGAAGTTTGCAGTAGCAGTGACTCATAGAAAGGAAGATAATGATTTCTCTTTTGAATATGCCAAATATGAGATACCAATGGGATATCCAAGGGGAGATGTTGAGCAGGCAACTAATGACATTGGACAGCTCAAGGCAGAAAATAAGGCATGATCTATAGACTTGGCAGTCATTTGCTTAGAGATGACAATTGAACCACTAAGAGCTGATAACCAAGATAGAACGTGTAGACAAAGAAGAGAAAGAGCCTGAAAAAAGCCTTGGAGGTCACCTACACTCGATGGGCAAGAAGTGGATGCTGATCCACAGAAAAGACTGGGAAGGTGTGGTCAGAGATGGGGGAAAACCGGGAAAGAAAGTGTCATGCAGCATGCCAGGGAAGTGTAAGAATACCCAGGAGGAAAGGGTGATCTGTAATGTCACAAGCTACCAGAGCTTGGGTACAATGAACACTGAGAGAATGTCACTGAACTTATCTGTTAAGGGATTGCTGGTAACCTTGGAGAAAAAGATGTCACCAGAATGGAAATTTGGGAAGTCAGACTGCAAGGAGAGAGAGAGTAGGAGTAGGTAAGGAAATGGAGTTAACAAGTACAGATGCCTCTTTCCAAGTTTGACTGTGAAAGGA
Source organism: Dromiciops gliroides (assembly GCF_019393635.1). NCBI lineage: Eukaryota > Metazoa > Chordata > Mammalia > Microbiotheria > Microbiotheriidae > Dromiciops > Dromiciops gliroides. Next base: position 704,790,829 of record NC_057861.1, read on the forward strand.
AGAAGAGATGGAGATCAATCAATTGAAGTGATACCAGTGTCTATTGAAGGATGGGGAAGATCTATCTATGTCTGTAGGCAGCAGGAAGGAACAAATGAATAAGAATATATTAAATGAAAGAGAGAGAGAGAGAGAGAGAGAGAGAGAGAGAGAGAGAGAGAGAGAGAGAGAGAGAGAGAGAGAGAGAGAGAGAGAGAGATGCTTCCAGAGGAAATGGAAGGGTGAGATCAAGGATACAAGTGTGGAAGTTGACTTTGGCTTTCTTTTGGCATTCTTCCAGAGAATGAAGCAAAGAATGAGAGGATAAAGAATGACATAGAAGGGATCTGAGTGAGGTGAAGAATAGGAAGAAGAGGGAAAGTATGATTGATAGCCTCATTTTCTCAGTAGGAGAAAGGGTGAATTAATTTTAGTTAGGGACTGATTGAGGTTAGATAATTTTGCAATGGACCCAGTTGACATGGTCATGTGACTTTTTCCTATTGTGCTCAGAATTCAAGTAGAAGCAGAGTAGATGCATGGTGAGGGTAACCCAGTGTCATATTTTAACTAGGCATATGCAATGATAGGGCAAGAAGTAAGGAATTCACAGGTAGAGGGTATGATGAGCTAGTCAACCACAGGGTCAAGATTGTGAATGGTGGAAAGTGAGTCTAGAGAAGGGGTGAGAGACTGGAAGAAGGAGGAGGAAAGGAAGGACTGGAGATCGTAATTAGGATGAAAAATAGATTTAGGAGGAATGAGGCAGAAGGAGAGATGGAAGGACAGAAGGTTATGATTAGAGAAATTAATTTCAATATTCTAGGCCATGGTGTTTGGCTAGTTATAGGAGATGGTGCTAACCAATGTGTGACTATCCCAATGAGCAGCTGAAGAGGCATGAAGACCCGGGCCATGGGAGCTGAGGTGGATGAAATGGGAGACCCAAATACTCTGGGTGACATCAATGGGTATGTTTAAGTCTCCAAACATGAGAGCAGTGGCTAGGATGGAGAGGAATACTATGAGTTACATACCGAATCCCTTGAGAAAAGAGGGATAATGGCCTGGTGACCGTTTGGTAACTGAAACAAAAGACTTGGACTACATGATGGTAAGGGATGAGGACCACTTTCAGGGAGACATTCCTGAGTGAGGGGAGCAATGAGACACTATGGAAGTTGCAGTGAGGAGCCAGGAATACCCCTCTTTCTTCTCCGCCTGGCTTAGAGGGTTGGGAAAAAATAGGAAAGAAAGACTCTTTGGGGCATTAGAGAGGGTAGCTAGGGAGTCAGCATCTTCCCTGGGGAGATGGCTTGTATAAAGATGGAAAGATTGTGATACGAAAAGATGAAGGGAAGTTAGTTCTCACTGGTGGGAGTGAGGCTAGGGATGGCTCCAGGTCTGAGGCAGCCAGGTAGTCTGGTGAATGGGGGGCTGGACCTGGAGGCAGGAAGACCTGAGTGTGAATCCTGTCTTAGACACTCCTAGCTATGTGACCCTGGACAAGTCATTTCATTTCTCTGTGCTTCCCATTTCTTCATCCATAAAATGAGTGAATTGGACTCAGTGGTCTTTAAGGTACTTTCCAGCTTTCAGTCTATGGTCCTTTGAGCCGTAATGGAAAGGGGGTGGAGGAATATTAGAGGGGCATGGTTAAGGTAGATGGGAACGAAAGTATGGAGAAGGGAGGGAGCAAAAAATAGAGTCCAGAATATAAGAGTTAGATGAGTCCTTGGAATATAGAACATAGGAAGGGAAGAAAACCTAGGTCATAGAATCATAGTACCAGCCACCTGGAAGGGACCAGATGGATGATCTAGCCTAACCTTCCTATTTTACAAAAGTAAGGGTCAGAGAAAGGAGCTGTGCTTGGACTAGAACCCAGGCTTCCAAGGTAGACTTTCCAAGGTACCACACTGCCCCCTAGAGGAGGAGATGAGAGTTCGTGGAGATGAGAAGCCTGGCAGGGTTTCCTCTACAGACAAAAGGAAATTATAGCTCCTGGGAACAGACCAGGAAGGAGCCAACCCTCCGAAGGGGGCCTGGAAAATGCCTGGAAAGCAGTGAGAACCAGGGAGGCGGCGACATTCCCTCAAAGAAACCACAGAGGGGCTATTTGCAGAGCTGTCTGTAGAGGAAGTCAGCCAACTCCCTTAGCCCAGGCTGAGCCTCCTCGGAGCCCCCCACTGCAGAGAGATCTCAGTCGCTCTTCCCAGAATTAAAGGGGAAAAAAACCCAGAGGGAAGCATCACACACACACTGCCATGTCTTCTCCGGCAAGCGACAGGAAGAGGCCAGGCAGCATTTGATTACGAGCTCCCGACCTTCCCTGGGAAAGGCTAAGCTAACAGCCCAGTGGTAGAAATGTCTGCGGACAATGTCATTCTTTGAAAATGTCAAGGTCTCCTTTCTGCTCCCTCCCTGCCTAGGGCCTAGGCAGTCTCTCCAATGTTTCAAAGGTTAAGGAGTCCATCAGACACTCGGGAAGGGGGCCAGGCGCCCTGCAACCAGATGGGATCAGCACCAGGCCTGGGAGGAAGGCCAAACCACTTTTCTCAGTCTTCCTCCTTAGGAGGAGAAATCCACAGAGGCTCTTAGGGACCTGGGAAGGGGGGCGGGTTGCAACTGGCACAGGTTGGGGTTTGGTGGGGGGTGAAATGCAGGCATTTCTTTCTGAGTGCTCAAACTCAGTTGGAAAGGTTGAGAGGAATGGAAGATGGGCTAGGAAAAACTTCTTCTTCTTCTTCTCCTTCTTCTTCTCCTTCTCCTTCTTCTTCTCCTTCTCCTTCTCCTTCTTCTTCTCCTTCTCCTCCTTCTTCTCTTCCTCCTCCTCCTCCTCCTTCTGCATTTCTATCCAAGTATTCAAACTTAGTTGGAGAGGGTTTAGAGGACCACAGTGAGGACTACAGTGGTCTAAGAATAAGAATGGTGATGATGGTAGTGGTGGTGGTGGTGGTGGTGGTGGTGATGACTATTAATTAATAGTATTTGTCTCCCCTCTGACACATAATTGCTTATGTGGCCCCTGACATACTGACTGGATAAGTCTCATAACATCCCAGTTGTCTAGGTAACAATAACATGGGGTTCTTAACCTGGGGGTCACACACAAGGAATCAATGGATCTCTTTCAAGGGTGGTCTATGAACTTGGATGAGAAAAAATGTCATCTTTATTTTTTTATAAATTTTAAAAAATAATTAATTTTAAAATAAAATATGATTTAAAAATAAAAATCATTTATTTTTTCATTTATAGCCTCTAAAAATTTAGCATTTCATGTATTTTATTTTTAATATTAAAAATACATTTTTTTCCTGAGGAATCCATAGGTTTCCCCAGAGTGCCAAAGGAGTTCATGACCCCCAAAAGGTTCAGAATCCCTATTCTAAGACCTTAAGTTGAATTGAAGGGGAAGATCTATATGTGTAGAAGGAAGTTCCTCTATCCCAAGTCTTGCTCCTTCTCAACCCTCTTATTTTATAGATGAAGAACTGAGGTTTAGGGAAGATAAATGGGCTGATGAGTTGCCCAGGGTCACACAGTCATTGACTAAGTCAATAAGCTTTTATTAAATGTTTACTCTGTACCAGGTGTAAGTGCTAAAAGTGCTGGAGAAACAAAAAAGGGCAACACCAGCTCCTGCCCTCAAGGGTTCACTTTTTTTTTTTTTTGCAGGGCAATGAGGGTTAAGTGATTTGCCCAGGGTCATACAGCTAATTAAGTGTCAAGTGTCTGAGGCCAGATTTGAACTCCGGTCCAATCCAGGGCCAGTGCTTTATCCACTGTGCCACCAAGCTGCCTCAAGGGGTTCACTTTTTAGTGCAGAGACAAGACTTCAATTTCACAGATGAGGAATCCTCTGAGGTCCTAGGAGTTTGGGGGTTTTGCCCAAGGTGATAAAGGTAGTATTGTTTGGAGCTGAAACCTGACCCCATGTCTGCCCTTTGATTCTAAATCTAAACTGGGGTTCTTCCTTCACATTGCACTGCTTCTGGATATATGTTTTTGAAGATGACTAGCAATCTGTGAGACAGCTGGGTGGCACAGTGGATTGCATGCTGGACCTGGAGTCAAGAAGACTTGAGTTCAAATCTACCCACAGATACTTCCTAGCTGTGTGACCCTGGGAAAGTCATTTAACCCTCTTTACCTCAGTTTCCTCATTTGTAAGATTAACTGGAGGAAGAAATGGCAGACCACTCCAGTATCTTTGCTAAGAAAGCTCCAAATGAGGTCATGGAGAATTGGACACAATTCAGCAACAACAACAACAAAGCACTCTTTAAAAAGTCTAGGATTTATAGGTTTAGAATTGAAAGGGATCTTAGAGTCCAATCCCTTCATTTTACATATGAGGGAACGGAGACCCAGAGAGGTTCAATTCAATTCAAAAAATATTTATTAAGTGCTACTATGTGCCAGTCACTGTGCTAAATTCTGAGGTAGGATTAGAACCCAAGTCTTCCTGAGGTCAAGAACAGTGTTCTATCTGCTATAATCCAGGAATATCATTTACTAAGGGACAGAGGGATCCCAGGGAAAGAGTGTGCCTAAGATGAAATCATGGATCTCTGGTCACAATAAACAATAACAATAACAAAACCCCTTCACACCTGCATGGCTATTTCACACCTCTCGGAAGTCTTTCCAATCCTTTATTTTATCTGAACCTCATAGCTCTGGGAAGCAGACACTATCACTTTCATTTTAAGGTGCCACAGTCAGAAGAGGGGAGGTGACTTGACCCAGGTGACCTAATGATGGTGGAGCTGGGATTTGAACCAAGGTCAGTGCTCTTTCATCTCCACTAATGAACACATGATTGACTCTTATCACTACCTCTAGGTTCCATCAAACATAGCCTCAGTTGGTGCTTGGGCAGAGCAAGGGATTATCCTAGAACTCCATGAGATACCCAAAGACTTATGAACTCATTTCACAGATGTTAAAACTGAGGCCAAGGGAATCTAAGTGATTTGTCTAAGTTCATAAAAGTAGGTGGGATTGGAACTCTGGTTCTCCTCCTCCTCTTAAGTCATTGCCCTTTTTACTGTACACTGCTGGCTGAAACTAGAACCCAGGGCCCCTGGATCCCGGGTCCATATTCTTTCTGCTATACTGTACTGCCAACTGTTCACTATTGCATTTCTACGAACTGGTTAGAAAATTCTACAGATGCCCCTTGGGATTTGCGAAGAACTCTATAGGCCTGATGATCCCACATTGCATTATTGTAAATATTTCTGCTTGGGGGTATCAGTGTCTCAGTCCTATCCTTGTACCTTCTACCCTTTAAATTCCTTCCCTTCCCCATCCTCCCATAAATAGGTAATCTGAACATGAGACAAAAAGCAAAGGTCTCAAGTGCCAATACAACCCAGGTTAGGGGAAGAGGGGGAGCCAGCACCCACTCAGGCCCTGAACTCAAGTAGCTTTACCTTGGCTCCCGTAGCCGCCCTCTGCCCCAGAGCCATCCCATGACTCCATGGCGCTGTCTATGCTGGGCACCGTGGTGGCGTAGATCTCGGCCAGTTTGCCGGGCTTCTGTGCCTCACTGAGTTCTTCCTCTGTGTCACTGGTTTCATTCAAGCTCCCTGACTTCTTAGGGTAGGAGCCTCCTGAAAATGACAGAGCAAAATGTTCTTGTTAGAATTCAGGGACTGATGAGGACTATCTCTGGGACAAAATAGATCTCCCCAACTCCTGCTAAATCCAGTGAAAATAAAGAGAAAAAAGAAGGAGGAGAAGGAAGGAAAGAAGGAAGGAAGGAAGGAACGAAGGAAGGAAGGAAGGAAGGAAGGAAGGAAGGAAGGAAGGAAGGAAGGTAGGAAGGAAGGAAGGAAGGAAGGGAGGAAGGGAGGAAGGGAGGGAGGGAGGGAGGGAGGAAAGGAAGGAAGAAAGGAAAGGAAGGAAGGAAGAGAAAGAAAGAAAGAAGGAAGGAAAGGAAGGAAGGAAGGAAGAAAGAAAAGAAAGAAAGAAAGAGAAAAAGAATATAAATTAAAGAAAAGAAAAGAAAGAGAGAAGCAACTTATGACTTCACACCTCCAGATGGAGGTGCATTCCTTTACAGTCATGCCTGTCATAGGCCATCCTTATTTAAATGAGGCTGTCACCATCAGTCAGACTTACTTTTATAGATAGAATCATAGACCTGGAAGGAAATTTAAAGTATGGATTGTCTGAGTGGAAAGGGACCTCAGGACACCGAAAGACAGGGCTAGCAGGCCCATTGGCTCACAGTATGTTGGAACTGGAAGGAACCTTATCATAGACTGCTGACTTGACATGATGGTGTCTGCCTGTAATTTATGCTATTAGAGATGCTGAGGCTAAAAGATTACTTGAGCTCAGTTCTGAGCCAGGGTAAACTAAGCTGACTAAACTAAATCTGGTACCAACATGTTAAACCCCCAAGAGCAGAGTCGGGTTTGCACTAGGCTGCTTAAAGAGGGATGTACCAGCTCTGGTTAAAATAGCTGCTGCACTTTCATCCTGGATGAGAGAGGGAGACTCAGATTTCAACCTCTCTTCCTTCCTTTCCTCTCCCCATTCTCTCAAAAAAAGGGGGGACACAGACTATTAAAGAATCAAATCATAGAAAAGGAAGGGATACAGAACATAGGATTTTAGATTTGGGAAGAACCATACAGATCATCTTGTCCAATCCTGTTGTATCACAGATAACAAAACTGAAGCAAAGAGAGGGGAGCTGAGCCCACATTAGACCCTAAGTCAATAGAATCCCAGGAAAAATAAAATTCTTTCACACACACACCCACCAACCCATCCACATTCATACAGACACACATGTGCATGCACATCATGCCGATCAAAGACTTTGTGTCTCTGCTATGTTCTGGAAGACCAACTGCTAACACAATGGGGGAGGCAAGCCAGTTGAACTTAGTGTTCTCCCCCACCCCCAAAGGTAGCAGCTGCTGCTTAGACCCTAAGGCTGGTACTAACCTCTCTCTGCACCTAAGTCTGCCTGCTGGAGGTAACAGATAAAAGCAGAGAGAGGCTAGTCTTAACCTGACTTGGTAGTGATTTAACCATGGTTGGTTTTTGTTTGTTTGTTTTTGCTTTTTTTTTTTTGGCAGGGCAATGAGGGTTAAGTGACTTGCCTGGGATAACACAGCTGGTAAGTGTCAAGTGTCTGAGGCTGTATTTGAACTCAGGTCCTCCTGAATCCAGGGCTGGTGCTCTATCCACTGAGCCACCTAGCTGCACCCTAACCATGGGTTTTGAAGAAGCATGAACCAGCAGGCAGGAGAGACCAAAGTGTTGAGGGTCAGTGATACTCTGGCTTTGGGTTTCCCTACATATCTATGTTTATGCTCTCCTGTGTTGTATGTTAACTGGGAGAGTCAGAAGTTTTAGGCACTCTCTATACCAAAGGGCTGGATCAGGCTCTGACAGAGAAGAGGAGAAATGTTCTGATTTATAAGTGGCTCAATTCTGTAAATCTACATGGTATCTTTCCTTAAAGGATTTCAAAGCATCTGCAGCCTAGTGGTGTGCTGAAACCAGCTCCAACATACTTACAAAATCTGATCGTTAAACTCTTCAGTGTGAATATTTATACCTTGGAAAATGAAAAACACCACAAATCAGAGCTTGATTATTTTGTTGATTTTCCAGACTTAAGAAAGTGAGGCAGAAAAATCACACAGATTAAAGTTAAAAGTATTTCATGCATATATATTTTTTTTCCTTTGGAGAGCTGATTGTTAAACATTTACCAGCATATCTTTGATGTAGTCCTTCTGATGTACCAATGTGGCAAGGATTGGATAGTACTCATTCTTTACATCTTACAGATGGTGCACCTGAGGCACAGAGAGGTTAGGCAACTAGTCCAGAATCCCACAGCAAGTCACTGACACAGCTAAGGATGTAATTTTTTTCCCCCTTTGGTCTCCTTCAAACTTCCATCCCTGCTTTAGAATAATCACTATTTTATAGGTTTTTTTCCCTAGTAGGTCCATCATCATAGTACCACTCATAATATGGATAGCTAACAGACACTTTAGTTCTTGCTCAACCCTTTCATTTTACACATGAGGAAAATGAGACCTGGATAAGGGAAATGATTTGCCCTGGGTCACATACCAGAACTCGAAACAAAATGAGTGTTAAGCCATCTCAATATAAAGAAGAGATGACTTTTTGGGAGCTGTCCAGTGATGCTCTGGTCCTCACATGAGTCTGTGAACTCATCCGTGCCTGCCCATTTTATGTTATCCTATAAATTCACCAAACTCACTCCCCTACCCCCCAGCCAAGTATGTTTGAAGTCTTTCAGCACATTCCAAAAGAGAGGTGGGGTATGTGTGTGATAAAACCCAATGTGAAGGAAAATAGGGAGTGTCTTTCATGTAGTGGATGCTCCATTTCCTATTCCTAACCCTTGCCCCACTCCCAGAAACTTAAGCTACTTTTATCTATAAGAGATATGGTGATATACTCACGCTCCATTTGCTTTTTGATCTTTAGGGTGACTGTTTCCCCTGCCATTTGGAGGAGATGAATGGCTTCACTGAGGGGCTTGCCCTTAAGGCTCACATTATTGATGGCTAAGATCCGGTCACCAACATGGATGGCTCCAGTCCTAAGGAGATGGCACAAAGACACAGGGGCTGGCATTAGATGCAGCAAACTGTCTCTCAGAGCCCACAGGTGATGCAGTCTGAAGGGTCAAACCAATTTCTTGCTTGGCATTCAGGACCTCACAACCTGGATAGGTAAGGGGGAGTCTGCCAGAGGCAAAAATCCATCATTCTTGCCCAGGCTCAATGTTCCATCTCTCACCTCTATGCCTTTGTATAAATGGTCATCCATGCCTGAAATGCATTTCTTCACCCCTATTTCTATGAAATCCATAGCTTTAGAATATAACAATAGAGTATATAGAATCTATATCCATAGAATCTATATTTTATTAATTTTTTTTGCAGGGCAACAAGGGATAAGTGACTTGCCCAGGGTCACACTGCTAGTAAGTGTCAAGTGCCTGAGACTGGGTTTGAACTCAGGTCCTCCTGAATCCAGGGCCAGTACTTTATCTACTGTGCCACCTAGCTGCCCCCTCCATAGAATATATAGAATCTAAATCTATAAAATATATAACATCTTTATCAATATAATGTAGAGAATGTATAGACTATATCAATAGAATATGGAGAAAATATATAGACTCTATGTCACTAGAATATAGATAAAGAATATATAGAATGGTAATCTTTTTCATAATCACACATGTATAATGTGTAGCTGATTGCTTACTGCATCAGGGAGTGGGGAGGGTAGAGAGGGAAGAAGGGGTAGAATTTGAAACTCAAAAATTTAAATAAAATATTTATTAAAAGTAAATAAAGCATATATAGAATCTATATCAATTGTTTGTCCTTCATATTCTGGAAGAGGACCATGACATCAAGTGATGTCATGACTTGCAGTGAATTGGATTTAAGTGAGGGAAGGCTGTGCAAGGTCACCAACCTCATTCTCTCCTCCAGAGCCATCTGGATCCAGTGGCAAGATATAGATCCGGATGGCTGGAGATGGCCCAGGATGTTTAAGGCAAATGGGGTTAAGTGACTTGCCCAGGTTCACATAGCTACTAAGTGTTTGAGGTCAGATTTGAAGTCAGGCCCTCCCAACTTCAGTTCCAGTACTCTATCCACTGTATCACCTAGCTGCCTCCAATCTATATCAATAGAACATAGATATAGAATATGTAGAATCTATATCCATAGAATCCCAAACTTCCTTTAAAGTACAGGTCCTGCTCTAATTAGCATTCTCCCTCTTGAAATTACTTTGTATCACTTTGTGTGTACTTATTTGTACACATGTTATGCCCTTCAGTAGAATATAAGTTCCCTGAGGGCAGGAGTGATTTCATTCTTATCTTCATACTCCTAGTGCCCAGAATAACAGTTACTCTAAATCGCTTTTGCTCAATTGTTGAATTAAAGAATTCTCTTTGTAGGTCTGGGTCTGCTCTTCCCATAGTCCCCATTCTCTTCCTTCTCTGGGTTCACCCAGTCAACCAAATTTGGGGTAGTTCAGGACCTATCCCCTCTTCTGCCTGCCCACCTCTCTGCCTTAGCATAGTCTCCCTTCTGCCTGGTACAACCCTACCTATCCTTCAAGGGCCATCGTAAGTACCAGTTTCCCCATGATGCCTTCCCCTGACCATTCCAGATGTCATAGGAAAGCATATATCATGGTATCTACCAGACAACTTATCACATAAGCAAATATGTATCTTTGTGTTGTTTCATGTGTATTAGTTTTATTTGATGAGTTGTGAGACTGAAGTACCCAAGGACTGTTATTCATTTTTTGTAATCCTTGGAAAGCCCAGTATGATGCAATCATATAAAAAACATTTGCCAACTGAATTGTTCCTAAACTTTCCAAATCATCTGTCAGGTGGTCAAGGACCTGACTGCTCTGTGCCAGGGACATTCAAGGTTTTTCTTGGCCATTCCCTATTTTCTCTGATAAGGCTATCTAGCCTGTGACAATGAGCGGAGACCCTAAACATGAAAGATCATAGACTTTAGAAGCCACAGCTAGAAGAGATCTTGGAATATGGAACCCTAGAGCTTAGAAATAAGCTCCTGGGGCAGGTAGGTGGCACAGTGGATAGAGCACTGGCCCTGGATTCAGGAGGACCTGAGTTCAAATCCGGCCTCAGACATTTAACACTTACTAGCTGTGTGACCCTGGGCAAGTCACTTAACCCTAATTGCCTCACACCAAAAAAAAAGAAAGAAAGAAAGAAAAGAAAAGAAATAAGCTCCTTTCACCCCTCACTTTATAGAGCAGGACACTGAAGCCTAGAGGAGATGAAGGTAAGTTGCCCAAAGTCACAAGACTAGTTTGTTAAAGTGTTGGGCAAAAAACCAAGGCGTCCTGACTCAGTCAATCATAAAGTTCTTCCTGCAGTATTGTGGAAAGAGTTCTACATGCAGGGCAGAAGATAGGACTTCAAATCCCAGATCTGCCCCAGGTATTGACTATATGACACTGGGTGGGCCTCCATCCCCTCCTCTGTAAAATGAGGTTGGACCAGGTGACATCTCCTTTCGGGTCCTCTCCAGCCTACATCCTATGAACTAACCCCCAAACTGTTTCCCTTATCTTTGTGAGAAAATAATGGTTTTTTGAAGGCCTCCCACTCAAGAGAGCCTTGCCTGACCTATTTTAAAGCCAGCCCAGAGTCAGTAGAATTGCAAAAGAAATGTATATTGACCTTCCTGACTACCTAAAACAAGTTAACTCACTTAGGCGACTGCCCCAAGTCATGTCAACCAACAGACTGGCCAATTAGCTTGTATCAATGTGCAGTGACCCACCTCTACCTGAGAGAGGATAAAAATCTTTGCTGGGAGGGAGGTCACTCTCTTCTCTCCCCTACTCTTCTCACTGGGCCTCTCCCCATCCTGAGATTTTATGCTGGGCCTGGGATGCTGGAGGAGGCAGCCACATGCCCCACCCCCTCTTTTCTAACTAGGTATGTAGGGATTCTAATTCTGGAGCAATGTGCTCTCTCTCTTTACTAACATTTAATATAATTTAATAAATGTTTAATGACCTAAACTGGTGCAGCAGCCTCTAATTTATAAGTAGCAATATATTAGAAACCCCGGCTAGGTTCCCTATAACTTAGGACAGAGATAGGCACCTCCATATATTTTCAAATGACACATCACTCAGCTGTTTCAGAACCATTCAACAATTCTTTCTCTTCCCAGTCTCTTGCAGATGCAGAGTCATTGCACTTTGGGTCTTCCAGGGACCTCAGCGGCCCAAACCATGCCTGAAAAACAATTCTCTTTTCCCCGTACCTAACTATTGATCACCTAGTCTTTGTCCGAAGTTCCCACCAAAGGGCATCTCCAGCCCCTTCCAAGGCAGCCCAGTCTGCGTGGGTACAGTGCACATCATTAGAGGTGTTTGATGACATCCAGCCTAAATCAATCCCCCCCCACTGTTCCTTGTTCTTCCCTTGGGGGCCAAGCAGAACCAACCCAATGCCCTTCCATGGGATAAATATATGAAGACACAGAGTAGGCCTCCTCTAAGGCATCTCTGTCCTAGGTTCCTTTAACCAGTCCTCCTATAGCAAGAACTCAAGACCCTTTACCATCCTGGCTGCCCTCTACTAGATGCTTCCTGACTTCTCCATGTGCTTCCTAAACTTTAGGACTTCAGACCCAACACAAAACTCCAGATCTGGTCTGATCAGGCAGAAGGACCATGAGATCTTGCCTCCTGGACAGGATGCCTCTTTTGGGGCCACTAGGTGGCACCATAGTGCACAGAGTGCTGGATTTCGAGTCAACAAGTCCTGAGCTCAATTTCGGCTTCAGACACTGCCTGTGTGACCTTAGGGGAGTCATTTAAACCTCTCTCTGCATCAGTTTACTCATCTGTGAAATGGGGATGGTAATAGCACTAATCTAACTAATGTTGTGAGGATCTAATAAGATAAGGTGTAAAGTACTTTGACATTTGATGCTCTGTTCTAAAGTCCTCCTTTTTCCTGTTAGCTCTAATATACCCTATTCTAAGATCACTTCCAGTCCTTGTATTTTCTATCCTAAGGAGAATTCCAAGGTCTGAAATTCTATATTCTAAAGTCCTTTCTAGGTCTAACATTCCCCATTCTAAGGCTTCTTCTCACCCTGACATTCTCTTTTCTAAGAACCCTCTCACATCTGCCATTTCATGTTCTAAGATGCACTATTCTTTCTCTTCTAGCTCTGACAGTCTATTCTGAGATTACTTCCAGTACTGGTATTTTCTATTCTAAAGGGTCCTCCTACATCTGATGTTCTTTGTCCTAAGACCCCTCTTATTTCTGACTGATATAGAGTGAAGTGAGCAGAACCAGGTAAAGGATTCACACTAGATGATCATATTGTACAAATGAATGATTTTGAAAGACTTAAGAACTCTGATCACACAATGATGAGTTATGATTCCAGAGCACCAATCATGAAGAATGCTACCCCCTTATCAATAGAGAGATGATGGACATAACAGGGAGAATGAGACATATTTTTGGACATGGCTAATATCACTTGACTATGCTGATTTGTTAAAATAATTTTGTTTTTCTTTATTTTTCCCTAGTTGTTAGGATAAAAAATAAATGCTAAAATTTTTTAAAAATGGAAAAAACAAATTTAATTAGGAAAAAATGAGGGAATTACATTAGATAATCTTTAAGGTCTTTTCCAAATTTAAATATGTGCTTTATGATGACCTACTTAGGTCTGCTCTTGGTTATATGAGTTATGACTTCTATTGAGTTTTAGGCATAATTCTAAGCTGTAGGAAAGGCATATTTTTATAGGAGCATAAATTTAGAACTTGAAGGGACCCTGAGTCTAACTCTCTCATTTTAAAAATGAGAAAACTGAGGCAAAGAGAAATCAGTGACCTGTCTAAGGTCACACAGATAATAAGTTGCAGAGCTGAGATCCAAACCCAAGTCTTCTCATGTTAGTTCCAGCTTTCTTTCCACTATATCAATGCTATCTCCAAATCTCTCCTTCCAAAAGGGACCAGTGAAGCATCCTTTCTTTTTTGGGGGGTGGGATGGAGCAATGAGGGTTAAGTGACTTGCTCAGGGTCACACAGCTAGTAAGTGTTAAGTGTCTGAGGCCAGATTTGAACTCAGGTCCTGCTGAATCCAGGGCCAGTGTTTTATCCACTGGGCCACCTAGCTACCCCCTTCGTTCTTTCCTTTTGTAGATTTGTGTCCATAGAATAACTAGAGGTCTTGGAAATCTAGATGTGCTTCAAGTCAAAGAAAGCAAACTTTGTCTCAATGTCTAGACAAATTTGCTATGATATTGGAATGAAGTGCCTTTTGAAGCAGCATGGGGGGAAAAAAGCAGTGGTATTCCTTACCACTAAGTGTCTTCAAGTGGAGGCTGGATGAGTATTGTCAGAGATATTGTAGATGGGATTCGTGCCTGGGTTCACCATTCCTTAGAATCTAAAGACTACCCTTAAAAGCGGGACAAAATAGCCTGCAGTCCTGTGATTCTCCACTAGGTGTCAGCACTATCTCCCTGTTCATGCCCAGTATTCTGCAAAAGTCATAAGGGAAATCCATTCACACTCAACAGAGGATGTTTCTCCATTAAAGAATCATTTGTGGAGTTTTATGAAACTAATGGAGGATCCCATCTGGGCCCAAAGTGGTCAATTAACTCTGAGAAGTTTCTAGGCTGACATTTTTCTTGCTCTTGCTATTTAACTAGACCAGTTACTACAATGGAGCAAGAGGAAGTAACTAATTGATTTCTCCTTCATTTAGTTTATTTACATTTCATCTGCTATCTAGTAAGAAGAACATGGGACTAGGAGGTAGGAATACTGGGTTCTAGTACCAGCTCTGCTACCAAATCACTAAACGTGACTTTATTATTTTGGGTTCCTGGGAACCAGAGCTTGGGCAGATACTTCAGTAGATGTCAACACTACTGACGAGAGGGTTTGTTGAGGACACAGACAGGATGAACAAAGTAATAAAGGGCATGTTCAACCTACTCAAGAGAACAATATTGTCAATTCCTTTAGCAACATCCACTTATATGTAGATATATGAATACGCTAATCATAGATTGCTCATAACTCTTCATTGAAGCAACTTTCTTAAGTATCTCTATTTGAAAATATGTCATCATCATAGAATCAGAGTTGGAATGGATCTCAGTGGCCAACTATTCCAACCCATAATGGGAAAAAGAAATTCCTCTACAGCATAAATGACAAGCGGTCAACCAGCTTCTTTCAGATCTATAAGAAAGAGGAATCCATTGCTTCTCAATACAGCATCCTGCCTACTTTGAGACAGCTCTGCTTGCTATGAAATGTTTCCTTTTCATTAAGCTTAAATTCCTCCTTGCAACTCTGACCCATTGTTTTTAGTTCTGCCTTTGGGGCCCCAACTGAATAAATCTAAATCTTCTCATGACATTCCTTCATATCTTGGAAGATATCTCTAATGTCTCTCTACCTCCCTTCAACCCCCAAATCTAGGCTAGAACAATCCTTTTGAATCCCGACTCTGTCATTGTGTGGTGATTATTCATCCCAACTTTGTGCCATCTGCCAATTTGAAAAGTATGCCATCCTATGCCTTTATCTAGTCATTAATTAAGATGATAAAATAGCCAAGGGAAAACATAAATCCCCATAGCATAGCATGAGAGACCTCCTTCCAGGTTGAAACTGGATTAATAATGACTGCTCTTTGGGTCTAGCCTGACAAATAAGCTCTGTATACAACATGGTGTCTAGCATCTAGTGGCCACTAGGTGGCACAGTGACACTATAGTGTCAGGAAGACAATTCAAATTCTGTCTCAGACACCTCCCAGCTGTGCGACCCTGGGCAAGTCACTTAACAACTCTCAGCCTCAGCACCCTTCTCTGTAAAATGGGGATAATAACAGCACATATACCACAGGATTGTTGAAAAAAGCACTCTGTAATCCTTAAAGTTCTATATATTATTGTGTTAAGGAGGAAGTGTGGCATTGTGAATAAATTAAATGAATGAAGATGATTTATTAAGCCTTTATTGTGAATATAGTGGAAGGAGGGTTGAACTTGGAATCAGAAATCCCTTAGTCTGGCAATTCTGCCTTAAATACTTACTAGCTGTGTGACCTTGGGCAAGTCATTTAAACTGTAATGAACCTCGGGTGTTAAATGGGGAGAATAATGACACCTGCTTCCTGGAGCGTTATGAAGCTCAAATGAGATAATGAATGTAAAGCACTTTGCAAACCTTCAAGTGCTCTCGAAATGTCAGTTATGATGATGATTATTATTTGTTATCAGTATTATTAGTATTATTATTAGCCTCCAGTATGGTGATGGCTTCATTTCCTGAGCTTCCCACCACACTCCTGTTGAACCCAGCCATTGTTTAAAGAGCAACGCTTCATATTTATGACAGCCTTGCTGATTGCATGCAGCTCTAGGAAGTGGTAGCAGTACTTTATTAAATGTGACCCGGGGTCACTCAAAAGAGTTTGGCTTTTGTCACCCATGCAAATAAAACCAAGTCAGGAAAGAGCACAGTGATATGTGTTTGGGTAGGACAGCCCGTTGAGCTAGTCCATTAACTCATACATCTGGGTCCGAAGAGGCAGAAGGACAATGAGCTGGGCATAGAATCCAATAGAAAGAGAGAAGGGAGATGGATTGAATCTGGGAAATGGCGCAAAGTTTTCAATAGAAAATGGGGGTGTCTAAGTCAGCTGCTGCATATTACCAGTGATGGCTTGTAAGAAATGGAATACAAGGAACCATGAATGGTGGCAAAAGGAAGTAGGCTGGTCATGTGTCCAAGACTGAGAGAGAACAGCTGGGCAGCCTGAGTGCTTCTCCTTTATCTGCAAAATCATAAAAAGAATCAGAAAAAGGCCTTCAGCATGGGAGGTGCATCCTCTATGAAGGATTTAGGGCAAGGTATGGGGAGGCAGCATGGCCAGGCTTTATTTCAGGAAGACCTGAGTCTGATGCATCCTAGCTATGTGGTCATGGACAAGCCACTTAACTCTCTAAGCCTGAGCAGCTTTTCTAAGTTTGTATTACACAAGAGTTGATGATTTTCATTGGCAGAGGGAATTTCCACACTTGGAGCACCCCTGCAAAGAGGAAATCACAGGTCTAGAGCATTCCTTCTCTGATGAAGGGGAAGGACACACGGGAAGAAAGAGAGAGCATGGTTGGAGGGTTGCAGGCTCCTCTCCTGATTTTTTTTCTTTTCCAGTTCAGAAAGACATAGGGCTTCAGATATTTATATCTGCCAAGGTCTAGAAGAGATACCAAAATGCTAATACAGCTCCCATGGAGATGCCATATCAACCAGAAACCCTAACCTCTCTGGTTAGAGAGATAGGCATGGGTCACTTGCCAGGCCTGGCCTGGCCTTCCATTGCATTTCTACCATCCCTCCATGTGACTTGTGCTTCAAAGATCTGTTCTCGGATGCCCCTCCTTCCTTACTCTCACTGCCCCTTGCCCCTCCCCTTCAGTATTGAGCACTTGCTCCACACATCCTCAATAAGGACTCCAAATTTCTTTCTCAGGCAAAAAGAGAGGCAGCAATGAGAAGGGCCACCGCTAAGGCTGCCTGAACCCATATCAGAACAAAACCCAGGTGTGCATCAAGGAGAGAAATAACACATCTGGAAGAAATAAGGACCCATGCTGCTTCTCCCAGGTGGTCCAGTTTTCCCTCCATTAGATGTGTCTGTTTTTCACTGCATGGTCATCGGAGATATTGGCCATCCTGTAAATTTCTATATTCAGATCCAGCAAACTATGCCCTTCAAGGCTCACCATGGAGTGGGATGAGACCTGGCAAAGGTCTGGGATTAGTTAAGGAGAGAGCAACCAAATTAGTTAGTGGGAGGGCTGCAGGCACCTTCTGGACCTCTCCAGTTATGCATCTCCACTTGGGTCATCATCTCCACTCCCTCCCCTGGGCTGTGGCCAGACCCCCCCGCTCCCACCAAACCTCTCCAGCCTTGCCACTACATGTGTACACCATACCCCTCTTTTCACATTTCCCTAGTATTTGTCTTTCTTATTAAAATGTAAGCTCTTTGAGGGCAGGGACTGGCTTTCTTTTTGTTTATATTTGTATTCTCAGTGCTTTAGCAAATGCTTGTCACATAGTAAGTACTTAATAAATGCTCTGTCCTTTGTCTCTCTGTCTATTCTACAGTACAGTACACAAAAGGTCAGAGATGGGAAAGACTTCAGAGGTCATAGAGTCCAACTCTCCACATTCTGGCTCCCACCTACCTCTCCAATCACCTAATCTACAATCCAGCACCACCTCTTCCAGCACCAACTGATTTCTTTACTTAAATGTTTCTCTCTCTCTCTCTCTCTCTCTCTCTCTCTCTCTCTCTCTCTCTCTCTCTCTCTCTCTCTCTCTCTCTCTCTCCCTCAATCTTTATTTGAATTAGATCAAAACTGAAGGCCATAGAAGGGAAATGTTTTTCCCAAGGTCCCACAGTAACTTAGAGGCAGATTAAGAATTAGGACCTAGACCTCCAGAACCCCAGGCCAGTACTCCTTTCATTGCAAAACAGCTGTCTTTTGGGATTCAAGCTCCCTTATAGATGTAGTTACGTGGTCTAGCAGGAAGAAAAAAAATCCAATCAAATATTAGATTTGGAATCAAAGGACTAGGCTTCAAACCTTGACTCTGATACAAAGTATGTGACACTAGGCAAATTGCTTGACCTCTCAGAGCCTCAGCTCAATCATCTGTAATGGGAGTGGCTGGGACTAGATGACCTCTGTGGTCCTTCTCAGCTCCATGATCCCATGGAAAGATCTTTCTTATTGTATGAGAACCATTCACCTCCCAGTGAACCTCTGGGTAATTGCTGGTCACTGGTTAGGAAGAAGAAGCAGATGAGAAAAGAGAAGGTTAGAATTGATGTCACTCTCTTCTCTCCTCTGGTCAGTGCCCTTTGTAGGTCATTAATTCCTTCGGAAGAAAACAAACATCTACAAGTACATTAATCAAAGGATCAGATGAGACTGAAGTTTAGAAATTTGTAAACCGTATCAAAGCCATAGACTCATAAAAGGCATCTAATCTACCCAGTCAATGCAGGAATTCTCTCTCCAGCACTCTGGGCAATAGGGGAGCAGAGGTACACCTCATCTGCTTGAATAGTTAGCAGGACAAATGCTCATTTTGGAGTTGGAAAAACTGGATCCACATCCCACTTCTGATGTTTGTGACCGTGGGCAAATCACATCATTCCTCTGGGTCTCAGCTTCCTCATGTATAAAAAGGAGTAGCTAGCCTCTGAGGATCCTTCCCGCTCTAGATGCAGGATCTTATGACTTCCAAGGAAAGGGAGCCACTCCCTATAAAGGCAGCTCATTCCTTGGCGGGATAGCTGTCATATTTAAGAAATGCTTCCTTCTATTGACTTGGTCTTTCTTTCTGTAACTTTCATGCAGAGCTCCTGGTTTTTTTTTTTCCTATGAAGAGCAAATCTACTCCCTGTCACATACGGCTAACCTTTCAATCATTGGAGATATTACACACTCATCGCATTCTCTTCTACAGTCTAGACATCTCCAAGTCTTTTGAAGCAACCAGCATTTCTCACACACTTACCATGGGCTATCCCAGTGGAAGAGATTAAGTGTGTAACAAAATCTACGAAAGAAGTCAGGAACCCTCAAAATCTGTGGCTTCTCTTCTTAACACTGCTCCAAATCCCCACCATTAATAGCAAAAAGAGACTTGCTATTCTGTGGACCACACACAATAAATACTTATCCCAGGCTACTTTTCTCAGATACTTGAATAGCCGTTATCTGTAGACTCTTTGCGCAAAGAAAAATGAATAGGCTTGGGGCAGCAAGACTCTAAGACGAGGTCAAATCTTGTCTCAGAAACTTGGCAGTCAGGCATTTTCACTGGCTGTCCCCATGCTTGGAATGCCCTCTCTCTTCATCTCCACCTCTTGGCTTGTCTGGCCTCCTTCAAGTCCCAGCTACAATTTCACCTTCTATAGTAAACCTTCACCACTTCCCTTAATTCTAGTGCCTTCCCTCTGATGAGCATTTTTAATTTATTCTCTGAATAGCTTATTGGTACATGGTCATCTGTGTTATTGTATTGGGAGCTCTTCAAGGGAAGGGATTGTCATTTGCCTTTCTTTGTATATCCAGTGCTTAGAATAGTGTCTGGCACATGGCAGGCACTTAAATGTTCATTGCCTGACTAACTTGCTAAAATAAATGTTTATTGAAGGAATAAAGCATCATATAAATGTTAGCTATAAGAAAAGACCTAAAGATCATTAAATGAGATTTCTCATTTTATAAATGGAAGAAACCAAGGTCCGGAGAAGGATAGCAAATTTGTTCAAGTTCCTACAAATGGTAAATATCAGAACAAGGGATTTGAACCCAAGACTTCTTTCTTTTGGGTATTAAAAACAATTAACCCTTAACTAATAACATTTCCTTTCTCCCATACCCCAATAATGAAACCAGCAAAACTTACAGAATTTTGAAGGGAACATAACTATCCAAAGCATTTCTTTGGGGACAGATAGTCAAGAATTTCTCTATTCAGAGGAATCTCTAGAATATTTCTTCAGTGAATAGAGAGGGCATCCTGAGGTGGAAACTTTGTGAGTACCAATTAGTTGGGGGAAATTATGTAAGTTTGAAATAAAAGGTAGTTTGTCTTACCCAACATCTATACACTGAAAAAGTTTTATCCATTGTCTTCACACCACACTCACTAAGTGAAGGCTTGCTTTTTAGGTGATAGCCATTCCCATGAACACAGCATCCCAGGGGTTGGATGTAACCATGTTTTATATTTTGTCAACATCTGCATTTTCACAGAGAATTCTATTTGATGGCTAATAGGCTTCAGATACTCACAATGTCCCAATGGGGTAGACTCTGTTGCAGCTGGCAAAAGTCCCAACTACAAAGGCCAGGGCTCTCTCTACTAAACCAATTTATCTCAAAAAAGGAAACACACCTGGCCTCCATTTACTTTTGGGTCCAAAGCTTTTAACACCCAAGGAAGGAGAGCGCTTGTTGCCAGAGAATGTCATTTGTGTATTTTGTGGTGGGTGTGCCCACATCCCTTAGCACCATGGAAGGAAGACTCTTTGAATTGATAAAATCTTAGGTTTGATAATCTGGAATCTCAGAGGCATAAAACTTCCATGTGTATTTTAGAATTGAAAAGAATCTTGTAGATGACTTGGTCCAACCTGACCTGAGCCCCTACTCCCAATTCCTGTACCCTTATACTACTTGTATGACCCTGGACAAGCTGCCACATTTCTGTGTGCCTCAGTTTCTACATCCACAAAATGAGCTTGATAATAAAGATGATTATTAATGATGATAATTGATAATGATGGAATGAGTTAATGTATCTAAAGTGTCCTAGAAACTTTAAAATGGGAACATGTTTATAAGAAAATGAATTAAATATCTATATTCTTTGACCCTGAGGTTCCATTGCTGGGTTTATTCTCCAAGGCAGCTAGGTGACATGGTGAGGTGAGCACTGGGCCTAGAGTCAGAAGAACTGAATTCAAATATGGCCTTAGACATTTACTAGCTGTGTGACCCCCAGTAAGTCACTTAACTGCTGTCTGACTCAGTTTCTTCAACTGTAAAATGGGGTTAATAATAGCACCTACCTTTCAAGAACTGTTTTGAGGATGAAATAAGATAATATTTGTAAAGCAATTGGCATAGTGTCTGGCACATAGTAGGTACTTAATACATTATTATTTCCTTCTTTCCTTCCATAAAGAGGCCAGTGACAGAAAAAGGAAATTTTGCCCAGAAATACACCAAAATATTTATGGCAGCCTTTTTTTTCTTGTAGTCAAAAAGAATTGAAAACAACAAGAATGCCTATTGATTGGGAAATGTTTAAACAAGTTGTGGTGAATGAAAGAAATAGAGTATTACTGTGTTGTATGGAAGGGTGAATATGATGAATGCAGAGAAGCATGGGAAGACATAATGATGCAAATTAAAGCAAGTAGAACCATACAAACAATAGACACAATGACTACAACAATGAGAATGGAAAGAACACTGCAAGACAATGAAAATGAAACGCTGCAAAATTATAATTACTGATCTTGGGCCCAAGGAAGAGATATGAGAAGGAACATCTTGTATCCTTGAGAAGTGGAGGGTGAGAAGCATGCAATACTACATGTAATGTCAGAATTTGTTGATCTATGGGTATGATTTTCCTCCTCTTTTTTCCCCTGTGTCATAATGAATTGATCTTGGGGAGGGTAGGCATTGGAAAATATAGATGAGTTAAAAAACATTAATAAAGTTTAATTTGAAAAAGTATATAAATTTTAAGTGGGATTTATTATATAGTTGTTGTTGCTGTTATTATTGCTCTTCCCCCACCCCAACCACTCCTCCTTGCCCCACCTCCCCTCCCTCCCAGAGATGCCTCTGTAGGCATCCTCCCTCAAATCACCTGTTTCCCCAGATCTCTGGGCCTGAGTGGGGCCCAGACCTCACCTCTCTGCCAGTCCTCGCTTGGTCAATCCAGAGATGACAATTGGATCGAAAGGCTCCTCGGTCCCTGAGATAGTTATACCCAGTGGGCCCCCGTACCTCTTCAACTCCACTGTGTAAATGATAGCGCCTGTAGTTTCCTGTTCATCTGAAATGAGAAGAGGGAGGATGACTTCTAGAGAAATGGACTCATTGGGAAGAGATGGAGATGGGAGGATGGGGAAGGGAGCCAGTCAGTTTTATCAGCAGAAATTTCAGGCACATGAGGAATGTTGACTCTGAAAGAGAACATCTGTCCCTTGCTGCATTGTAGGTGAAGGGAAGATGTCATGGTTCTATGACTGGGGGTGACAGAGTGGGTGTGCTGGCTGCTGAAAGCTTCTGAAGTAGAGGGTTTCTTTGGGCTGTCAGCCACTCTAAAGTAGCACTTGGTTCTGAAAGCCAGAGAAAACCACCAGGTTCAAATCCTATCTCTGATACTTCTTGTGTGACCTTGGGAAAGTCACTTACCATTTTGGGGTCTCAGTTTTCTTATTTAAAAAATGAGGGGATTGGACTCACTGGCTTGTGAGGTTCCTTCTATGCCAATGATGCCAGATAAACATAACTGATACCCAGAATGTATTGTATTTAGTTGAAAAATAAAAAGGTAAAAATTTATATAATTCATTGAGTTAAATTGAATCAATCCACCAAAAAAAAAAAAAGAAAAGTACATATTTACACAATTTTTGAGTAATTTCTGTTATTGTATGTTGGGTGCCTAGTATAGCATATAACACATAGTAGGCGCTTAATTAATGCTTCCTGATCAGTTGATTGATAGATGCCCTGGGTTGTTTCCTGCTGGCCTACACTCTGGCCATCATCCTTATCTTCCCACCCCCATTACAACTCTGGGCTCAGCTCCCGGGTCACTTGGCTCTGATAACCAGACTACTTCATGCCACCCCATGCCATGCCATGCATACTATTCTCCTCCCCCATTAGAATATAAACTCTAGACTGAAGGTGGTATTTGTCTAGCTTGCTTTCCCTTGTATCCCCAGTGCTTGGCCTACAGTATTCACTTAATGTAAGTCTCCATCTATTTATAAATTTATCTGTTCTGATTCTATAATACTGTGTCTTTAGCTCTTCCGAACTTCTTTAAACTGAGCTCTCTACGTGGTCAGCCACAGACTAAGGAAGCTGTAAGGCAAAAATAACACCACATCCACAGGAGTTAAGACTAGACCCAGGTCCCTCTGGACTTCATACACAGGAAATTTTCTTTCAGAGAATAAGAAGGAAATGCTTCACTTCTGGTTTGTGTGTGTGTGTGTGTGTGTGTGTGTGTGTGTGTGTGTGTAGGTGATCATGGGAGATGGGGGAGCATTAAATCTACCCAGGCACAACCCAGCTGACAAACCAGGACACCAGAATAAGCTGGTGGCCCATTTGCTCCTGGGAAGAAGGCCAGGACCTAGAGTGCTTTGGGGAACAGTTCCATACCTGAGTTGTCTTCATCTTTCCTAATCTTCAGTTTCACCAGGTCCTCACATTGCCTCAGAATCTGTACAGCATCCTCCATGGAGCAGTTGTCCAGTCTGATGTTGTCAATGGCAAGCAGCTTGTCCCCTGGCTCCAGTGTGCCCGTCCTAGGGGAAGGAAGGAAAGATGTGGAGGGAGCATGCATATGGTGGCTGCTCACCCTTCCTCCTGTCCTCAGTGCCCCAGGACACTAACCTGTGTGCCACGCTCCCCTTCTTGATGTCAGAGATAATCAAAGGCTCTCCAGGCTTCCTGCTTGCAGCTGGGGTGGGAGTGGAAGGGAGAGAGGAAAATAGGGTGGGTCAGGCTCCTTTAGTCGGCTACGGGAAAAATCAGAAGCTGCAGGAAGCAAGGCCATTCAAAAGGGAAGAGCTAGAATAAGCATCCCTGGCCAAGATGGCTCTGCTGATTTGTCCTTTTCTACAGCTTCCTGACCAGCCATTCTGCCAGGGCTGAACTGAACTATGCTCACCTTCATGGGGGAATTTTTGAGGACACCGGAAAGGCTTTCCTTGTCCCCACATTTTCTCCCATCTCCTGCCTGGTGACTGAAATTCTAACATTAAAACTTTTTGTTTTAATTTGCCTTTTGACTGTGAACTTGGAAATAATCAACAGGAGCAGACATTTCAACATATACAAAAGAACAAGAAAGAAGAGCGTTAAAAACAAAGGAACAGGGGCAGGTAGGTGGCGCAGTGGATAGAGCACTGGCCCTGGAGTCAGGAGTACCTGAGTTCAAATCCGGCCTCAGACACTTACCACTTACTAGCTGTGTGACTCTGGGCAAGTCACTTAACCCCAATTGCCTCACCAAAAAAAAAAAAAAAAGAAAAAAAGAAAGAAAAAATTAAAAAAAACAAACAACAACAACAAAGGAACAAATTTCTCTTAGGACTAGTTGCAGAGAGAAAAGCTTAAGGGCTCAAGTGAATATTTTCAGTGACAACTCCAGAAATCATATTTAATAACAAAACAGCATTGACTGTCTCATGACACTTTGAAAATGAGATGGACACACACAATGGAATTCCAGAGAGACCTTTTTGAGTCTGATGGCCTGAATCCAACTACCAGACCAATTATATCAAAGCAAGTCATTACAAAATGCTGGTATGTGTTATCACCATCATGAATGGATGCTTTCTTATGGTATTTGACCCAGAGTGGAACAACATCTCAAGACCCACACACAACAGCCTTTGTCATGGTGAAAACCAAAGGAGGAAAGGCAAAGCTATAAGGGAATCTCTCCAAAGATGGCTTCAAACACCACCATGGCAAAAGCACCTTGGCAAAGCTCTTGACTAGCTAAAGAAGGGCCCTAACAACAGGGGTACTCTTAACCCTTTGTGGTGCATAGACCCCTTGGGCAGTCTGGTCAAGCCTATGGTCCCCTTCTCAGAATACTATTCTCAAATGTATACTACATATATATCATATATATATATACATACTATATATACTATATGTGTATACATGTTTATATGTATATATAGTATTGCAAAGGAAACCAATCATAATCATGTAGTTTAAATATATATATATACATAGATGTGTATATATATAAGTGAAATATATACATAAGTGAAGTGTGTGTGTATATAATACATATATACATATGTGTGTATACACACACATATAGGCAAGTCCATGGACCCAAGGTTAAGAACCCCTATGTGAGAAGGCACCTAGGTGGCTCATAGAGCTTGGAGTCAGAAAGATCTAATTAAAAAAAAAATCTTTCTTCAAACATTTATTAGTTATGTGACCCTGGGCACTTAACCTCTCTGTGGTTCAGTGTTTCATCTGTGAAATGGGGATAAAAATAGTACCTACCTCACAGAGTTGTGAGGATTATATGAGATAATATATGTAAAGCACATGGTAAATCTTAAAATAGTTTATAAATGCTAACTATTATCTATGATTATAAGAGAATAGCACATCACATCCTATCTCAGATTATATTACATCACATCACATATCACACCATACCACATTATACCATACCATATCATATCATACTTTATGATTACTATTGATGATTATGAGACATCAACGTCTTGGTGGTCCACATAGTAGAAATGGAAGAAAGGAATCTGGAAAATAAAAACCTATCACAAATTCCAGATTCCCCTAATCAGCAACTGGAAGCAAAGGTAAAAAAAGGACGAGATGATAGATGGAGGTAAAGTAACACAAAAAGACAAGAGAAGCAATTTAACATCCATCAAAAATTTGACTCTAGAGGCTTGAGAGGCAAAGGTGAGATAGAACTGTCAAAGAAAGGTGGAAAATTTCTGGTCATCTCTATGATTGAATGAATGAATGAAAAATTTATCAAGTGTTTGCTTGCTGTGTTCAGAGCACTATGCTAAGATTTGGGAAGACAAAGAGAAAGGACAGATAATTCCTGCCCTCCACAAGTTCACATTCTAACAAGGAGACACAAGACATAGGGAAGGTTTTAGCTGCAAATGAGATGGAAAAGTCCAGTGGTCCTTAAGGGGGAGTGGCAAAGCAGTTGTTAATGCCTCCTCTTTACTGTGATTCCCACTGGAAAATTCAGGTCAGTTTCTGATGTTGAGTCCCTGGACAATGCCAAGGACTTTATTGACAAGAGTTTTCTTTTCTGGGTCTTTATTTAGTAGCTGTAATTGTAGCACCTGTAGGAACAATAGCTAGAATGCTTCCCAAGGGTTTGCTTTCCCAGGGTGATGTCTGAGGGGACTGGGCTATAAGCATTGCTATTCCCAAGGCTCTTGGGGTTAGGATCCTGGGTTGTTTCTCTTATAGTTGAAAGAACAACAAAATGAACAACACAACAAATATGAAAGTTGGATCAAACGGCAAACAGAATGTGTAGATACTGTTAATATAATGAAAGAGAAAACAGTTGCATTGAGTAACATAACTGAAACTCCAGCTCCTCTGCAAAAATGGAAGAAGACAAGGATGGATAAGAGGGATAATCTTTTGTCCAAATACTTCATGGTGGTACATCAATTGCTAGCAAAGTACTTTCCTAGTTTCCCAGTCACATGCCAGATACCACCTTTCCTAACACAAGGTATGAACATATCTATTACCAAAAGATGAAAACATTAGTGACCTCTGCAGATAGAAGCCATATACATGCTTATATACTTTATACACAGCATTCACAGCATGTATCCCTACAATAAGTTATAAGCACTTACAAGAAGACAGTTTATTCTCTGAGGAGCCAAAAAAGAGTATGCCGTAGAGTTCCAGGAATATAAAGAACAATTTCTGCATTTGGTAGTTATTGAATACGTTGCCCCCAAATGACATGACATTTATTCTGCTTTTGTTGATTACCTCAGCATCTTTGACTCAGCTCTGTATTCATGGCTTATTCATGTACTACTATTATGGAAAAGTGTTCTCTTTTGAAAACACAATAATGTCAAGAACAATGGATAAATACAGTATTTTTCATGGACACAGTTCAATCCATTATGATTCCGCTTAGGCTTAAAACCCTTGTCATCTCTCTTAAATAGAACCAAGTATGGCTTCCAAAACATTGCACAAATCACTTGATGTACATGGATGATATCAAGTTCTATAACTTCACAGAAAAACATATTAAACAATTTTTTTCATCTTATGGACACTTTCTCCAGTGATAATAAAAATGCCACCTGGACTTGGTAAATGTAATTCAGAGGTTAAGCTGAGCCAATGAATGAAGGTGATACCTAAAGAGATATCTTCCAGTCAAAGCACAATGACATGAAGATATCGAATAGAAGGTTGTGGCTGAATAAATTAAAAGATTTATTGGCATTCTGAAATAAAAACTGAAGTGAAGAACACATTTAAGTCAATGAACATGTATGTAATACTACTCTTTATGTACAATTCCAGAAGTGTAAAATGGACCATAACAGATTTACAAAGTATCCTACCAAAACCAGTATAATGTTAACGAAATATAAAAGACCCCATGAAAAGGCAACTATAGAAAGAAGAACACTTCCTCTCCAAAAAAGGAGGAAGAAGACTGATAATCATTCTTAGAATATAAGATAAGCAAGTTAAAAAAAACCCTGTAAAAATACTTTTAGAACAAGCAGGTATCACTTTACCTACCAACAGTTAAAAGCCAATAAAAGGTATATGCCATTCGATTTGTTGAATGTAACCCAAAAAGTGGTTTCCCTTTATATGGAATTGTCAGGTTTTATGAATGAAATCAAAAGGCCCTCCACGGGTAACATCTGCATGAACTTGACCAACAATATGTTGGCAAAGAGACATCCAAACAAATGACTGAATCATGCAGATTTGTTTGTGGAAACAGAGGGTAAGAATTTATGTTGGCAAGTCAGAACCAGGTCACTGTCAATTGAAAGTACAGAAGAATTATCCTTAAGAAACCTGGACTCTGTAATCAATGTCATTTATGCTAGGAAATGGTAGAATTTCTGCAACACAACACTATATGCTACAAAAATTTAGTATCTCTCGAAAATCTAGCAAGATATATCAGAAGCTTGCTATCCTTCATGGACTGACAGATGACAAAGCACCACACTACAAAAACAAATCTCAAAATGTGGTAGAGCACTCAATGAATAAAGGGTATTGGAGCTGGGCCATTACCACAGATTGAAATGTTGACCACAACTGCAGACACAACACTGATCCATAAAAATTCTACTTAAGAACAATACATTAAATCAATGACACCATCCCAAATATTCATGATTTTCAAGCTACATGAATTAAATCATGTTTACAGTATCGAGACTGAGCAGAGGATACCAAAATCATGGGAACAGGATGGGGTGCATGGACCAGCCTTATGGTACTATCCATTAGTGGGGTTGTACTGCTGCTTTCAGAGAGCCTACAAAGGACACATTTATATCCTGACATTTTAATTCAGCTACAAAAGTTACTTTATTCACCTGTGTGATATGGGGTGAATGGGAGAAGCAGGACTTGATACCCAGGTCACCCAAATCCCAGGACAGATTTCTCTCTAGTGCAGCAATCAGGTTAAAAACAAATAGCATTCAACAGGCTTTTGGGAGTGGTTGTGACTACCACTGCATTGGTCATCTCCATCTGACAAGGACACAAGGCACAGCTTGCTTCTCCAGACTCTCCCTGCTACCTTGAAACATCAATATGTATTTAGAATTATTAAAGGGAGAAGGTTGTGTTTCTTTTTCACAGCATGTTAATTACAAGTCAAGAAAGTAGTTATTTAAAACCAATTTACAACTTCCCAGATGTGCAAACATTTGGTAATTGATTGTTCTACAACCCATAATTGTTCTATTACCTTTAAAGCTAATGGTACGGATGGGGCCTGGGTTGTGAGAAAGAGAGGGGTTGCAGGATGTTTCCTTTGGGTGTTTTTGGAGATTCTTTTCAGAAAGAAACAATATGTGGTAGAGAAGGAAGGGATTGAGGGGCCTAGGGTTGGGACCAGGCTCTCTCTCTGATATTGCCAAGTTACATGACCTACAACTAATTAATCTCCCTTCTCTGTAAAAATGAAGGATTTCTTTCTTTCTTGGAGGCAACTGGGTTTAAGTGACTTGCCCAGGGTCACACAGCTAGTAAATGTCTAAGGCTGGATTTGAACTCAGGATCTCCTGACTCCAAGACTGGTGCTCTATGCACTGTACCACCTAGCAGTCCCTAAAAATGAAAATTTTCAAATAGATGATCTTTAACATCCCTTTTAGCTCTGACATTGCATGTCCCAAGGTCCCTTCAAACTTTGACATTCTTTCTTCTAAGGGCTCTTCCAGCTCTAACATTCTATGTCCTAAGGGCCCTTCCAACCTTGACAGTCTCTTAGTCTTTAATGCTGAGGCAGCTGGTGGCAGAGTAGATAGAATGCTGGGTCTGGAGGCAGAAGACCTGAATTCAAATCCAGCATCAGACCTTTACTAACTGTGTGATTGGGCAAAGTCACTGAACCTGTTTGCCTCAGTTTTCTCAACTGTAAAATGGGGATAATAATACCACCTACCTCCCAAGGTTATTGTGAGGATCAAATGAGAGATAATATTTGTAAAGTACTTGGCAGTTGTCTAGCAGGGGCTGAGCAAGGGACTTTATAAATGCTTACTCCCCTTACACTTCCCCTTATGTTGAGGCCAAGGAGAGACTACACAATGCCATGCTTAATAGACAGAAGAGGTGTGTCTAATCAAACCTTATTTATATGGAGCTGGTTGATTTAGAGATTCAAAGTTCATTCTAGGATGCCTATCATTTCCTTTATGCTAGGAGTTCTTAAGTTCTTTGTTTGCCATAGACCCTTTTGGAAGCCAATTATACTAAAAAACAGTTATTGAAGTATTAAAAAACCCAACCTCACAAGGACCCCACATTAAGAACTGTTTCTGTGCTATCTTTCAGGGTGGAGGGCAGGGAAAGCTTGCTAAGAAAATCCTTCTCTCTGTTTCTTCTAGGAACAGGTGTTCCTTGATGAAACAGTACTGAAGCCTTTTAATTTTTTTGGCGACCACAATTAAGATTATAAACATCACATGTCCTTAGGAGCATGCGCAGAATATGAGCATTTTCAAGTACTGTAACTTCATCGTTTGCAAACAAGGAATCATGAAGCTTATTAGAAATGAGTTCTCTCTCTTCATTAAAGTAGACCCAGCCACAGTTCTACTTTGTAATGGTAGGATGACCATCACCATCTGTTTTCTTTGTAGCCTGACATGTGCTCTTAAGGAAGTCATTCTCTCTCTTAAACTCAGGACTTCCTTATCTATTAAAATGGATTAAACAATTCCTGCCCAAACAAGGTTAATGTGATATTCCAATGAGTTAAAACCCAAGAAGGTTTGGTAATCTATAAATCTCTACAGATATGTTGGGGGTTCTTTTTCTTTCTTCTATGTGTAACATTGAAAGGGGGGAGGCCCAGAAGATGGATATCATCTTTACTTTGTGGAACAAGTTCAGCAACTTCCAGCACATCCACTTTAAAAGGGGAATCTATAGAAGGGAGTGAGAGGTGCAAGCCTTAGGAGAAATGAGGGGTGCAGGAAGGGGAGCTAAAAGTGTGAGGGGGAAGCCGGCAATGTGAAAGGAATATTTGGTGGCATGGTGAGTTAAAGCCAAGTGCTGGTGGAGGGAGACAGAGAAAGTACCACTAACTTTGATGGAGGAGGCTAAAAGGTTTAACAAATAACCCAAGATTTGATCAATAGTACCTAGAAGGGTTAACAGAGAAACTAAGGTTTGTGTTTTTACTGTAACCAAGAGGGTTTGTCTCTGTCAACCCTCACCATCAACAGACAGTAACCAGGGACCATTAACCATTAATAGCCATTAATATTCCTAGTTGATAGGACACCTAGAAACCAGATCTTAAGTAAAGAGAGATCATAAACACAGAGACCCTCTGGGTCTGACAGGAAGTCCAAATTAGGATAAGACCTCCTATGAACCTCCCACAAGGAGGAGATTAAGATAATGAAGAGATAATCTACTTTTTCCCACTGTAAAGATAACTATTCTTCTTCTCCCTATTCGAGATACCTCCATGGTGGTCTCCCTTGTTCACTCACAGTATTGCAGTAAAACGGGAAACTGAGTCACTGAGTCATGTAATTCTTTTGGAACACCTCATGATCAGTTTAGCCAATTAACCCCCCCCCCCCCATCAACCTGTCCCTGATGTTCAGGGGTCTGGTGCTTGAGTATGAAAACTTTGCTTAAGTATTAGAAGGTACCACCTACAGTTTCTTTTCAATCACTTTCCTCTTGGTCTCAGAGCAACAATTTGTGTATTGTCTCCTTGGCACAAGAACCCCAAACATCAGAACCATGTCAACTCTGCCTTACCCACCTTTCTCCAGGTCAATGGCTTCAGCTCTTCAGGCCTTAACTCTCTTCCATGCTGCCAAGCTGCCCCTCTCATACCCCTGGTTTCCCCTTCCACATTAGTACTTCTTCCCTTCTTATGATGCAAACTTTTCCTTAGAGGATTGCTCTCCTTTGTCTCTCCCCCTCCTACAAGAGTTCTATCATTCATTTTCAGCAAGCATACGGTTTCACCTATTTCGCCTATGCGAAGGTTTCTGAGGGGCATAGTTTCTAAAAGTAAAGATAGCACCTGCCCCATGGAACTGTCACTTTCTACCCTGTATTTATACGTTTTCCATATATTTTCCTATTCTGCCTTTAGCTAGGAGTATTTGTATCCACTTATTGCAACCACCCATTGGAGTAAAAGCTTCATGAGGGCAGAGACCACAATGACTTCTCTTACTTTTGTATAATCCATTCTGCCTTTCACAGTATCTTGTACGTAGATTCTTATCAATAGGTGCTTACTAAATAAATAAAACTGTTGTACTTTAGAAACAAGCCATCATAAATCAGTACTTGTTAAGGGGAAGGGAGGAAGAAAGCCACATTCCAAGAGCATGTGGGTAGGTGGGGGGAATAGTGGTGGGGAGAGCTAAAGATGATCAATGCCATTGTTTCCTTTTTCTAAATTGCTTCCCAGCTCCTCCCCACCATGCCAGCTGGGATCTGGATGCCCTCTGTGTGGCACCATGATGGATGAAGGAACTCCAAAGGCCAGTCTGTTTGGGGATTTTAATAGGAAGCTTGGTGTCAGCAACTGAGGAATTATTTCCCTCGAAGGAGTTACATACCACAACTCAATTGCACCAATGCCTCTGTGGGTACAGATGTATCTCCTTATTGATTGAGATAAAGCATTTGGCTGAAATGTAATTAAGTTGAATGCTCTAAAGCCCAACTCAGAAAAGTAAACATTTCTAAGAGAGAGTGAGGACAATTTACCTAAGCCAGGAGGATGACAAGGTATTTACTTTGCAAACAAAGAGGAGGATTGGAGTGGCAAGTGATGGCATCTATACCAAAGATGACATGCAGGTTGACCTTCAGTGGCATGGGCCACTTAGTTCCACCACATGCCTTTAGCTGCTCCAGGGTCATTCTTCCCACCGGATCCATCTCTATCATATTACATTGTAGTCTCACTGAAATTGATTTAGAAGGGACATTAAAGAACATTTAGTCCAATGACCCAGTTTACAGAAGAGAAAAAAAGAAAGCCCACAGAGGTAAGATGATTTGGCCAAGGTTTCAAAGGATAGGCTTTGTACCTAGGTTCTCTGATTCCAAATCCAGAGTCTTTGCCCCATACCATACCACTTCCCTGCCAAGTTGTGCCATTCTTTTCTCATCTATTCCTCAGTAAAGCATTTAGCATAACAGAAAGAGGTCTAACTTTAGAGTTTAAAGAACTCAGCTAGAAGCTTCACTTTATTCCTACGATCTTCAGGAACTTTCCACCACTATAAAGTGAGAGGGTTGGTGGACAAAGTGATCTCTAAAATCCTTTCCCTGCTAGCCTGTGAGTTTGTATTTTATCTTCTAGGCAATTCTATTCTCACTTGAGCCACTGAAGGCTTCTGAGAAAGGGAGTGGCTTGCTTTGACCAGCGCATTGGGAAAGATGACTGAAGCATCTGTGTGGAGGATGGTTTGCAGAAGAAAGAGACTGGAGGCTGAGATACCAATCAGCAGGCTTTCATAATGATCTAGACCAGAGGGGATGAAAGCCTGGATTAGGATTGTGCCAATGTAAATAGAGGAGAGGGGATGAAGCAGAGAAGTATTGTGGAGATAAAATTAATAGGTCTTGGCAACTGATTATATATAGAGACTGAGAGAAAGGAAGCTGGGGAAGGGAAGGAAACAAGCATTTATCAAGCACCTACTGTGTGCCAGACACTGCTAAGTGCTTTACAAATATTATCTCATTTGATCCTCACAACAACCCTGGGAGGCAGGTGCTGTTATGAGTCCCATTTGGGGAACCTGAGGCAGAGAGGGATTAAGTGACATCCCCAGGGTAAATCAGATAGCAAATTTCTGAGACCAGATTAGGATTGAGGTCTACCTGACTCAGGTACTCTGTGCACTAATGGCGCCACCTAGCTGCCTCAAAGGGTGAAAGAGATCTTGGAGGTTTTAAATGTGAGCGATGCTGTCCGTGGAAGGACAGATGTTAGGAGGGATGTAGTTTTGTAGGGAAGATGATGACTACAGACTCTGATAGGTTTGAAGGGAGCTGGTACATGGGGAAGAAGACTGGCTCTGGAATCAGAAGATCTGAGTTTGAATCCTCCTTGGGTCTCTTCATCTAAAAGGGGTTGGGTCCTCTGAGTCTCCTAGCTCTAAAGAGAAAAGAAATCTTAGGGGATACACACAATTTTATTTGGGAGATAGCCCCTAACAGAATAGAAGCAACACATTTTTAGGAAGTGGTGGGGAAAAGACATTCATACCTAGGAGCACGCATCCTTGTAATCATACAAATGACAGCCCACAGTAACCTGATACTGGGGGAGGAGATAAAAAACTACAAAAATCAGACACAAACATTCTTAAAAGCACTATAATCTGTGGCTACTTAGGGCAGGGGCAAACAGTCCTGCACATCTCAGCAGCCTTTGATGGTATGTACCACTGTATCAAATCCCAGTCCAATCACTGAAATTCCTAACAATAACTGGGAGTCATTCAGAAAAAAAAGGTTTCATTATTATTAGCATCCTCTGATAATAATAATAACCACAAGAACAATAATAAATATTATTATTATTAATAATAATAATAGCTTAGATTTATAGAGAACTTACTATGTGCCAGACATTGTGCTAAGTGCTTTATAATTATTATTTCATTTGATCTTCACAATCCTGGAAGGTCGATGCTATTTTACAGATGAGGAAACTTGAAGAAAACAGAGGTCAAGTAACTAGCCCAGGGTCACACAGCTAGTAAGTGTCTAAAGCTACATTTGAACTCAGGTCTTCCTGACTCTGAGTCCATGACTCCAATTACTGCATCACCTCCATAAATGATGTATGAAGTTTGTTCCAACTCTGTGGAATGAAGCATCATTGTCCTCACGCGTTAAGGTGAACCCACATCCTGAGTTCATTCCTTTTTTTTTTCCAGGGCAATAAGGGTTAAGTGACTTGCCCAGGGTCACACAGCTAGTAAGTGTCAAGTGTCTGAGACTGGATTTGAACTCAGGTTCTTCTGACTCCAGGGCTGGTGCTCTATCCACTGTGCCATCTAGCTTCCCCTGAGTTCATTCCCTTTTAACAGGCAAGCCTCCTAGCTGACCCTTGGCTCCTCTGAACCATGAAGTCTGAGCAAGGAAAACATACTCCTTCATCTGACCAGCCATCAAATTCCTTTCCTCTGGCTCAGGGTGAAGTTAATAACTTTTCTGTAGACCGGATATTAATTCTGAGATAAAAATGAGATGTCATTTGATATTGTCAGAGTCCTGCTGCTTGGACCTAGCCAGGGAAATGGGGAGGGGGAGGAGGGCAACTCCATGTAAGGAAGCCAAAATTCTGTGGCAAGACTATTTAAAAGCCTGGGGATACTCTAGATCAACCCGTGAACTTGCTTTTGCTTTTTAATATTTTGATGACCACATTTTACCTTGATTGTTTTCCTTTGTCATCCTATGCATTTTATTGTCTGCATTTAAAAACAACTTGAGCAGGGTGCATAGGCTTCACAAGGCTTCCAAAGGGGTCCATGATACAAAAAAGGTTAAAACCCTTTGCCTTACAGAGAAGGCTACTGGCAGCTGAGGGCAGTGGGGTATGAGGATAGGAACAGCTTCTTGCAGAAGGTGCTATTTGAATTGAGTCTTGAAGGAAGCCAGGGATTCTAAAAGGCAGGTGTGTGGAGGGAGAGCATTCCAGACCCTGGGATCAAAGGCAGAGAGCTGGGAGATGGAGAGTCCACCCACCCACCCACCCACCCATCCATTCATCCTTCCATCCTTCCATCCATCCAAACATTTGTTTTAAGAATCTATTAAGGGGGCAGCTAGGTGGTGCAGTGGATAAAGCACCAGCCCTGGATTCAGGAGGACCTGAGTTCAAATCCGGTTTCAGACACTTAACACTTACTAGCTGTGTGACCCTGGGCAAGTCACTTAACCCCAATTGCCTCACCAAAAAAAAAAAAAATCTATTAAGGACAAAGCACTGACAAAGACACTGGAAGAGATAAAAATCTTGGTAGCTCCCTGTCCTCATGGAGTATACATAAGGCACAGGTTGTACCCAGGAGGGACTGGAGGAAATAAGGAAATACAACAAGAGGTCAAGTTCAAAGCAAGAGAGTGGGGACACAGCCAGGGAGGGGGCTGTACCTCTTCACTCCCCCTGCCTCCCATCCCCCATTGCTCTTGCATCTGGAATAGTTTCCCCTTTCTGCTTTCCTGGATCCAATGAAGTTCTTTCCATGTACCCTGATAAAGCAGGAGGGAAGGAATCTGCTTTCTGTCTGGGTTCACAGCCTCTAAGGAGGAAAAATCAATCAAGGGTAAAGAATAATTTTTTTAAAATGTCAATTTGGGGACAGGTTTGAAGGAATTCATTTCCCCCCTTTCTACTGGAAATAATAAATTATTTAACTCATATATACAAAACGCAAGAAATTTAAAGTGCTTCTCCATGCATACAACCAATACTTTAAGAAATACTACTTTTCTTTCTTTTTTATTTTTGGCAGGGCAATGAGGGTTAAGTGACTTGCTCAGGATCACACATCTAGTGAATGTCAAGTGTCTGAGGTCAGATTTGAACTCAGGTCCTCCTGAATCCAGGGCCAGTGCTTTATCCATTGCCTCATCTAGCTGCCCCCAAGAAATACTACTTTTCAACATTATGGCTGGTTGAGGGAAAGGATAAATGGGCAAAGGTAGGAAAAGAAAGGGAAAGAAGTAGAGAAAAATACACAAAGAGGGAGGAGAAGAGAGACAGGCTTATGGAGAGGAAGGAGAGAGAAACAACAGAGGAAGACACATGAGACATAAAAACAGGGAAAATGAAAAGGAAGGAGAAGAAGAGGGGGCCAAAGAGGTAAAGGCAGATAGAAAGGAAGAGAGGGGTATAGAAAGAAAAAGATGCAGGGAGGTGGAAGGATGTTGAGATTCAGGGATAAGTGAATACAAGTAAATCCTTGTCATGCTTTGTTGATTACCCAATGGGCAAGTAAGTGGATTGTCATTCCTCTCTACTGAAATACTAATTTGCTGATTGTCATTCATAGTTTTCCATCTGCTTTTTATCCTGAAATCTTTCAGAGATTTTGAATGAGATAACTATAGCATCCTACTAAAAAGAAAGTATTTTCTGAATTGTAAAGGCAATGACCATCATGGAATCAACCTCCCAGTTTACAGATTGGGGACCAGATTTAGTCCCAAGAACAGAGGTGGGGGTAGCTAGGTGGTACAATGGATAAAGCACTAGCCCTGGATTCAGGAGGACCTGATTTGAACCTGAGTTCAAATCTGACCTGAGACACTTGACAATTTACTAGTTGTGTGACCCCTGGGCAAGTCACTTAATCATCATTGCCCCCCCCCCCCAAAAAAAGAACAGAGGTGGTTTACTCCAGTTCATGTCAAATTACTTCTGCAGGAGAAAAAGAAAAGTGATACTCACAACTTATGGTTATTCCCAGCTCCACTCCTCTCTTCTTGGGCAGCTTCACATGAAAGGTACCACTACTTGGGATTACTGACTCTGGAAAAGACACAGATGCACCGATGTGTCAGAGCAATTTGAACACTAGTTAAAAATCATTCAGGACCAGTGTTGACTCCCTCATGTCAAGAAAATCAAACCCCTTTGACTTTTGGCCCCCAAATGTTCTTGTTTTTGTTTGTATTTATAGCTGCGAAGAATCTTTGAGATAATGAAATCTAGTCCTCTCATTTCACAGAAGAGGAAACTGATGCTCACCTGGACAAATATTTAGTAAATTCTTGTTATGTACCAGGTATTGTGCTAAATGCTGAGATACAGAGATAGAGAGCAAAATAGTCCCTGCTCCTCAGGGTGCTTCCATTCTACTGGGGGCATACAACATGGAAATAAGCAACTAGATACATGATAATTTGAAGAGAAAGCAGAAGGATCTAACAACTAAGGAGATCATAAAAAGGCTTCCCGCATAGGGTGGCACATGAACTAAACGTTAAAGGAAGCTGGGGATCTAAGAGGATAGAGGCGATTAGTTACAGCCTATAAGTAATCCAAGCTGAAGTGCTATTGGCAGATAATGGCAGAATATGTCAGCCCTCTCAGATAACATCTGCACTTTACCTAGAGCTTACAAAGATTTAGTCCAAAGGGGGTAATGTTAATATTTCAGGCATTGTAGCAGTTCAGTCAGGGAGTTGTTTGGAGTTATCTGGACCTTTCAAGTCCTGTTGAACAACATTACATAATCAGCCACCTACTTTGCTTACATGTAGTATTGGCTCAAGAAGTACAGCTCCTCCAAAAAGGGTCCCCTTGTAATTAGCTTCCTTCTATTCAATATTTCAACCTTTGAGTGTGGGGACTCTGGAACTTAAGAGTCTCATACAACACCTCCACCTCCTCTATTCCAACCTATCCAACACCCAATGAGTCTGGACTAGAAGACATTCTAGACTCTTCTAGTTGTCTGATCTCCTCAGGGACACTAGAGTTGATTTTTAGAATCACAGAATCTAAGACCTAAAAGCCAACCAGTCCAAGCTACAACTGATTGAGAATTTCCTCTACCCTAATTCCAACAAACTGTCCTCCAGCCTTTGCCTTCAGACCACTATAAAAGCTGGACAACTCTGGTCCTCGGGAGTTTTTGCATATGTTGAACTGAAATCTGTCTGTCATTCCCCTCCCTGCCCCGCCCCCCATCATCTTAGTTCTGTTTTCTGCAACTACAAAGATAAGGATGCTCCCACTGCCACACTTTAAGACAGAGACCAGACTAGCCCAATGAGTTTTAATTTCCCTAGGCAAAATAATCCAGGTCCTTTAACTGTCCTTCATATAGTTTCCAGACTCCTCCCCATCCTGCTACATTCCTGTGGATTTATTTCAGCTTGTCGATATCTTTCTCAGAATGAAGTCCTAGAGCTAGACATACCAATCCAGACAGAGTTTGACCAGTGCAGAGCACAACGGGACAACATTCTATGGTCACCCTAAGATGGATTTAAAAAAAATAAACATCTGCTTCACATTTGTAGCTCATACTGAGCCTGTGGTCAAGAAAAATTCCAAGGATCCTTTTTTCCACATGAATTGCTATTAAGTCACATTTCCCTCATCCTACCCTTAAATTGATCTCTTGAACCTAAATAGAGGACTTTACATTTATTCTGGCTAAATTTCACTTTATTGTTTTTTGACCATTTTTTTCATCTTCTTTCTGGAATCCTTAGAAATAAAAAAGTTCAGGGGCAGCTAGGTGATGCAGTGAATAGAGCACGGGACCTGGATTCAGGAGGACCTGAGTTCAAATCCAGCCTCAGGCACTTGACACTTACTAGCTGTGTGACCCTGGAAAAGTCACTTAACCCCAATTGCCTCACACACACACACAAAAAGAAATAAAAAAGTTCAGAAGGAAGAAAGTATCTCAGTGGCCACTTAATTTAACTTATAAGCCCCAAAGAATAACCTTTTACATACCTAACAAGTGACTACCCACTCTCTTCTTGAAGATCTCCAGTGGTGGATGGATAGCCCACTATTGTGTGTGGCCACCAATTTAGCTTCTTGATAGCTCTCATTGTTAGGAAGATTT
This sequence comes from Dromiciops gliroides, assembly GCF_019393635.1. Lineage (NCBI taxonomy): Eukaryota > Metazoa > Chordata > Mammalia > Microbiotheria > Microbiotheriidae > Dromiciops > Dromiciops gliroides. The sequence goes on from NC_057861.1 coordinate 704,830,142, forward strand.
TCCTTTTAATCTATCATCCTTTCTCGTATATTTTTTTCCTAGTTGTTGTCATTCACAAATATTCCCTGAGGGAGGGAAGGCTTTGAAGGTACTCCACTCTGGGTTCATGGAGAATTTACCACATTCTTTGTGGGGAGAAAGTTTACATTCTGGGCAAACTGTCCTGCTAATATTCCCTATACATGACATTCTATCTCCCATCTTCATGCCTTTGCAAAGATTGTCCCCTATGCCTTGAATGCACGCCTCTTCACCTCCATTTCTCAGAATCCCTAACTTCCTTCAAGTCTCAGCCCAAGTGTCTCTTCCTATAGGAGACTTATCCTGATAGCCCCCTCCACTTATTGCTAATGTCCTCTTTGGACACCAGGAAATTACTTTGTAGTTACTTATCCATGTTTGTATTTTCCCTCTTCAATAGACTATAAGCTGCTCGAGGGAAAAGACTGTTTCAGTTTTGTCTTTGTACCTCCAGCACCTAGAACAGCACCTGGCCCATAATAGATGCATATAAATATTTGCTGAATGAATGAAGGTTGGGGTACTCCAGAGGTCCTATGGTCCCTCATGGCTAGCCTGGTCCTTAAGAAGATCCACCTTTAAGTGAGGCCCCTAATTTGGCTCCCCTAGAATACCTACGGTGTGACATCATGAGGCCCTCTGTGGCCATGAGGTGACCCAACATATCCAAGATATCCAATGGTTCCAAGGGCACTGAACTGACATGGAATCTACCCAGCCTAATAATAACCACTCAGCTGCCTCACCAGCTGTCCTAGGATAAGAGGCTATATTAAACCCTGGAAGGCTGGGGCCTAGAATGCTATGAGCATTAATGATATGCCTTCAGTTCAAGGGAGAGCACTGCCCCAACAGGAGAATAGTATAATTTGAGATGCTTGGTCAATAGAGAGAAAGTTCACCACATCTTTTTGTACCGTTCCCTTTTGTGCAGAGATAGTCTTATCTTAAGTAACAGAGTAAAGCTATGAATAGGTCCTTGGAATAGACGAGTAGATGGTTCAGTGGCTAAAGAGCTGGACCTGGAGTCAGGAAGACCTGAATTCAAGTCCTGCCTCAGACACCTACTAGCTGTGTGACCCTGGGCAAGTCACTTAACTTCTGTTTGCCTCATATATCAAGTGGGGATAATAATAGGTACCTTCTACATAGGGTTGTTGTGAGAAAATATTTGTGAAGCACTTAGCACACTACTTGGCACATAGTAGGTACTAATAGGCTTATTCTCCCCATCCCCCCTCCCTTAGATCAGTTTATATATATATATATGTATGTATATATATTTCCAATGTGCATTCACATTCAATATTGCTTGGGATGTGAATAAGGTAGATAGGACAGAATTCATTTATCCACATTTTACAGACGAAGAAACTGAGGTTCAAAGAGATTTGGTGATTTGCCCAAGGCCATCCAGATAGTAAGTACCAGAGCTAGAAACTAGAAACCAAGTTTCTTAGCTACTTTCCCCATATCCTTTATATGGTCCTACAATCTCCTTTTTTGGGATCACCTGAGAGAACCTTTGGAGAGGACAGAGAACATATGTTTGTGGGGCAGAAATGACAGGTGTCATGGAATCAAGGACAGCCCTGCCAGAAAATCTGATCCTCCTTGTGAATTCTAACACATAGGAGGCCCACCTTTGGAAACATGCTTAAAGTATAAGGGCGGGGCAGCTAGGTGGCAAAGTGGATAAAGCACTGACCCTGGATTCAGGAGGACCTGAGTTCAAATGCGACCTCAGACACTTAACACTTACTAGCTGTGTGACCCTGGGCAAGTCACTTAACCCCAATTGCCCCACAAAAAGAAAGAAAGAAAGAAATATTAAAGTATAAGGGGTCTGGTTACCTGCTACATCAAATTCAATCTCTAGGGAGACTTTGTTTGAGAGCGCTGCATCCCGCAGGAGCTGATTGGCCTCTTCCATGGTGCCATCTTCCGTGGCGATGCTGTTAATGGACAGTACTCTGTCTCCAACCTGCAGCAGGCCACATCTGGAATCCCCAAAGATAAGGATGGTGTGCAGTAAGAGTTGGGTGAGAGTAGGGAAGGTGGAAGACAAAGAACATGGGATGGGATCAGTGTTATACTTAGAAAGACCTTCAGGGGCCTCTCATTCCAGCCCCACTGTGGGACTAGAAACAGCTGAGACCCAGAGAGGGGCCTTTGTGGGGACAAAATATATGTCCACAGACACACAGCAAATTACTGGCAGAGTTGGGTTGAGAGCCCAGGGTTCCTAACTCCTAGACCAGGGCTCTCATCACAATACTATACTCTTCCAAGGCAACATTCCAGTCCACAGAGGGTCATTGAGAATGTGTGGGCCATTGGGCCAAACGTGCTCATTTTCTAGAAAATTGACACCCAGAGAATCTGAGGAGTTCCTCCCCTCCCCATGCCCCTTGAGTAAATGACCAAGGTTGGACTTGACTCCAGGTCCTCTGACTCTGCATTAATTTCTCTTCCCACTTTACCAAACTGACTTTCAGAAAAATTTATTAGGAAGCTGTTGAATAGACAGTTTGGAAAAAGTCTTCTTATTCACGTTTGGATAATTTTCATTATTAATATGCTTTATGCCTATACCTTGCTGGTAAATTTAGTCTTGATAGAAAGCTAACACTATGCAAATTGCAGCCTTGGGTGGTGTCAGTCAAATAACATTTATTAAGTACTTGTGCCAGGCATTGTGCTAAGCTCTTGGGATACAAAGAAACAGTCTCGCTCTCAAGGAGTCATAGTCTAATAGGTGTCCCCCACTCCAAAATCCCCACTGATGATCTTCACTCAAAGGCTGGGTGATTTCTCATCAGAGACAATTTCCTGTTCAGGTATGGGTTGGACTAAATGACCTCTGAGGTGCCTTTCAACCATGAGATTCAATGGGAACAGGACAAATACTTGTGTCAAAAGCTGACCAGACCCATCTGCCCATGTTGGCTTGGTGTTGCCATATGACAGCGGTCTGAGCCTGCCTTCCTGGTTTGCTTATACTGGGGATCATAAATGTGATGCTGGGAATGAGGATAAGAAATCCCAAGGATAACAAAAGCAGAAAACTTTTACTTCTGCTTTTAAATTAAACTTTCCTTTCCTTTCCTTTCCTTTCCTTTCCTTTCCTTTCCTTTCCTTTCCTTTCCTTTCCTTTCCTTTCCTTTCCTTTCCTTTCCTTTCCTTTCCTTTCCTTTCCTCTCCTCTCCTCTCCTCTCCTCTCCTCTCCTCTCCTCTCCTCTCCTCTCCTCTCCTCTCTTCTCCTCTCCTCTCCTCTCCTCTCCTCTCCTCTCCTCTCCTCTCCTCTTCCCTCTTTCTTTTTCCCTTCTGAGGGAGTAAAGACCTGAGTTCAAATGTTGCCTTGGATACTTTCTAGCTGTATAGCCCTGGGTAAGTTGTTTGACCTCTCTCAGCCTCAGTTTCCTCATTCATTAAATGGGGATAATAATAGCACCCACCTCACAAGGTTGCTTTTTAAATATCAAATAAGACAACATATGCAACGTGATTTATAAATCTTAAAACAGCATATAAATGCTAGCTATGGTCATTGTCATCATCATCTTGGACCAAATCACTTCTCAGCTTCAGTTTCTTTCTCTGTTAAAAGGGGATAATTAAAAGTGCTCACCTCGCTCAAGTTGGTCCATAAATATAAAGCCCTTTGCAGACCTTAAAGTGGTATAGAAATGTTAGCCAATACAGCCCTTGAGTCTACTTTTTATTTTTTCATTTTAGTTCTGGAAGGGATGGTGAAGACTATCAAGTACAAAGATTCCATTTTCCGGATGGGGAAATTGAGGTCCAAAGAGAGGAAACTTACTTGTTTTGTGTTAAACTTGTGTTAAAAGTATCCAATCCTGTGGGTCTCCCAAATGCTTGTTTATTGCCATTTTCATTACTATGATGTTGGGGGCGGCTAGGGGGCTCAGTGTATAAAGCACCAGTCCTGGATTCAGGAGGACCTGAGTTCAAATCCGGCCTCAGACACTTGGCACTTACTAGCTGTGTGACCGTGGGCAAGTCACTTAACCCTCATTGCCCCACAAAAAGAAAACAACACCTTTAGTGCTTTTTAATGCAGCATGGTCAGAAAGAGAGACTGAGAGGCACAGGCTCATCTGTGTCCATGTCAGGTAGTCAATAACTCACTGAGTCTTTTTTTGAATGATATCCAGGGGTCAGAATAAAAAGTCTTATATGTCTATAGGCAGTGCCTCTCCCCTGTCTACACACACACACACACACACACACACATTCAATACAGACTATTTGGACCAATGGGTTCTGCTGCCTTCAATCATGGAAGTGAGAGGCTTGGACTGGAGGTTCAAACCAAGGAGTTCCTTTCAAGGTTTAAATCTCTAATCTTATGGCCCCAGAGTATAGAGGGATCATAGCATTCAAGGCAATAATTTCATCCACCACCCTTGCTTTACAAATGAGGAAACTGACGCCCAGAAAAGAGGAAATGACTTGCCCAAGAATCACACAGGTGGAGCTGGGATTTAAAATCAAGTCTTTTGACTTACGGTCAGAGACTGAATAGAATCAAGGGCCAAGTTCAAGATGAGCAATTAGGCACTTTCCATCACTCTGTGGTATCTTGGAGGCTTCTCCAAATTGTTATAAGTTAGTTTTCATGGTAGGTCACTTGGTCTGATTTCCTACACTGCCTGGAGAATCTGATACTTTTATGTCTGGTCTGTCTAGGGTGGCATTTTGAGAATTGGTCATGTCCTTCAGGTGAAGTGATCCATGAGTCTACAGAGATGGAATGAGGCTAAAACAGCCTAGGAGAATGACAGGCCCAGCCCTCATTAGTCTGGTCTTGGGCTTGGCTGATTTTTCAGGATTTTTAGGCATCTAGTCATGGTCCTTTGGGCACCAGCTTGGAGCAGAGATTGGCTTCCTCCCAGTGCTGCTCACAACTACAATGACTTCACAGAAAGGTGATTGGCCTACTACTGCATGAGATAAGGGGCACAATGATTAAGGGCTTTGAAAGTCTCGAAGTCACAGCTATACTCTCTTAGGCAGGTGATTGCCGGGAAAAGGGAGATTTGAATCCCCAAAGTCCTGGTCTCTGGCATAGCCCATTAAACTTCTCCAAAAATGTAAAAGATGACAATTGGTTAAAACTTAAGAACTAAGCTCTGACCTGAGAGTCAAGCCCTTCCACAATCTGTCTGGTCAATCTTATTTCTTCACACACACACACACACACACACACACACACACACACACACACACACACAGACCACTGGTCACATAGACATACAGAGGCAAGCATACTTACCAACAGACACACTCAGAAGCAAACTTTCCTCAAAATCATACACAGATAAGTATACATTACACACACACACACACACACACACACACACACACACACACACACACACCTCCCTCTTCTCTAGTAAGTTGACTTAACAAGTCTCTCTTCCAGAAGACAGACTTGGCCTAGGAGTCTGGGGAGTCTGGGGGAGTAGAACTAACTGGCTTTCCCAATAGAAGTTGTGTGATAGCAATCCCGAGAGAAGACTTTGGGACATCCTTCATGTAATGTAAGCCTTTTCTACTTAATTGAGAGAGAAGCCCATTATAGTTGCAAATTGCATTGAAACCAAACTGAGGGCTTCCTACAACTTAAGTCTCTTTCCCAGTGAGTCCGGCTGGCAGGATTGTGATATGTAGAGAGAGACCTGTCTCTTTAGGGCCTACTGGATCAAGCCTCAGATCCTCTCAGCCTGGCACTCAAAGCTCTGAACTGTGGTAAAAAAATGGAAGTTTTAGCTGAATCATTTGAGAGTTGAGCACACGCTACTGAAGTGGCTTTTGAAGGACCTCCCTTTTGGGGTGGAGACTTCGACGAACTTCCGGGACGCCAGCTTAAAACTGAGGGTGGAACGGAAATTTGGTCTCTCTCTGGCGTTTCAGCTTAGCCATGGTGGCGCACGCTTTTGGTGTTCGGTGCTGGTTCTCAGCCTGGCAGGCAGTTTGGGATTCGGTGAGTTTTATAAAGGAATATAGACTAAGCTTAGATCTAAGATTATTCATTTGTATTTCTACTTTCCTATCTCCCTAATTGGTATCACCTTTTGTTGTCTAATTAATTCCCAAACGATAAAAACGAATCCCTCACTGATTAAAGCTCAGAGGCTTCTTTTTCTTAGTGGTCTGGGAGATATATAAGGGAAAAGTTAAAAGGGGAAGTTTAATGCTCGTATATCCAATTTTAAATCGAACCAAACCTCTCTGTCTTTTTCTTTGGAGGCAATTGGGGTTAAGTTACTTGCCCAGGGTCACACAGATAATAAGTGTCTGAGGTCAGATTTGAACTCAAGTCCTTCTGACTTCAGGACTGGTGCTCTATCCACTGTGCCACCTAGCTGCTCTTTCAAACCTATCTGTTTACTTAATTATCCCTCAGTTACCCTATATCCATCTTCTGCTCCACTCAGGATGGTTTCCACACAGATCTAAAACTATTTCCCACTTCAACACTTTTGCTCAGAACATCCCTCTTATCTAGAGTGCTGTTCCCCTTCTTCTCCCCCTAATTAAGTCCTAGGCAGCATTAAAGGCCCAAATGAAGAACTTCCTCCTATTTGATTCCTTCACTGACAACTCTAGTCCACATTCATTTCTGGACTCCCTCACCCCCATAGCACATAAGACCTGTGTTGAAGTCCTCCCCTGATGCATATTGGCTGCAAAACCCTGGAGAAGTCTCTTAGCCTCTAAATGTTCCAGGCAGCTCCCTAAAACTTTTTTTTTTTTTTAGTGAGGCAATTGGGGTTAAGTGACTTGCCCAGGGTCACACAGCTAGTAAGTGTTAAGTGTCTGAGGCTGGATTTGAACTTAGGTACTCCTGACTCCAGGGCCAGTGCTCTATCCACTGCGCCACGTAGCTTCCCCTCCCTAAAACTTTTAACAGAGAAGGTTCCAATATACTTTTTTTTCCAGGCAATGAGGGTTAAGTGACTTGTCCAGGTTCACACAGCTAGTAAGTGTCAAGTGTCTGTGGTACTCCTGAATCCAGGGCTAGTGCTCTATCCACTGTGCCACCTAGCTACCCCCCAATATACTTTTTAGAAGAGAGAATTTCTTATATCATTAATATTAGGGGTCCAGTTCCTACTCCAACCCTTCAAGTTGGAATCTGATTATATGTTATCTCTGTTCTATGTGTGACTAGCTAGATTCTGAGCTGCCTGAGGACAGGGGCCTGGGATTCTAGTGCCTTCTTTTTCTTCTCTTCCCTCTAGCCTCCGGTAGCAGGGCTGGGGCTGGAGAAATACTTGCTGGTTTGAAAGCTGGATTGGTTCTGGTTCCTGAGGGATAGGTCTAACCTCTCAGCAGGGCTGTCGGGCTCAATGAAGCGGATGAGAGGTGGGGAGGACAGGGTTTCTGTGGCGAAGATTCCACCTTGGAGTTGGAGTCCAAAGCCATTCAGGGGATCACCCCGAAGGACCACTTCTGTTGTTTCTGTGTGCACAATTTGGCCACCAGGCCCCACAGTGCTGGAGGCAAGGGACACTGAAAAAATAGAAAAACAGATTCCTTTAGCATCTGAAAACCAGGACACTGATGGGGACGTTTCTTTCACTGATCAGAGGCTACTCCTCTCCAAGCATTTAAGAGGAATCTAGACACTGGGCCTATTTTCCTTTTGTTACACCAATCATTTCTTCTACCATCCTTTATTCCTTCTCAGAATGAAACATCCTCGATGAACGCTTCTACAGTTTGGAAGGCAGGTAGGTGGAGTAAAGGATAGAGTGCTGGACTTGGAGTCAGGAAGACTTGAGTTAAATCCGGTTTCAGACACTTACTGGTTATGTGACTGTGGGCAAGTCACTTGACCTCAATTTGTCTCAGTTTCCTTACCTGTAAAATGGGGATAATAGCACCTACCCCATAGGGTTGTTATGAGGATCAAGTGAGAGAATATTTGTGAAGAGCTTAGCACATAGTAGGTGCTTTAGAAATGTTTATTCTCTTCCTCTTCCCATTCTCCTTTTTATTTTATTTTTTTCCCCTTCTCCTTTGTCATTCAGAAGGACAATGATGGGTAGAGTGAGGTAAAGAGAGGTGGGGGACGCCTTATAGTCAGCAGATCCCAGAACCTGAGAATTGGAAGGACCTTTGGAGTCAGCTAATCCAATCCCCATCTAAAGCAAGAATCCCTTTTCTATGCCAGTCTCCTAAGCTGAGCGATACATAGTTAATGAATGTAATAGATCTAGACTTGTAAGAGACAGCAAAGTTCATATCATCCAAGCCCTTCATTCAACAGATGAAGAAACTGAGGCTCAGGAGCGTTAAGTGACTTCCTAAGGTCACAAAAGTTGTAAATGTCAGAGGTCAGATTCAAAATCAGGTCTTCTGATTTCAGAGTCAATACTCTCCCCATTGCACCTTGCTGCCTGAAGTTTGGGCCAATCTACATTGACCTACAGAGACAGAGTATTTGAGGTCCCATTGGAAAAATAGTGAATATATGCATGGTATCATTTTCACAAGAGACTTTATCTTCAAATATACCTTGCATAGGAAGAAGGACAACAGCCACTGTCCGATTGTTGAGAGTCCTCTGAATTCATTTTGAGGTGTGCTGGAGCCAACTCATACCAGCTGAAGAGAGTGAACTGCTAAATTTTTAGTGGGAGCATTTAAACCTCTGAAATGGGTTGATACTGCAAATCAGAGCTTGATTTGTTATGTTGATTGTCTAGTCTTAAGAAAGGGTTGGAGAAATTAATATAGATTAAACCTAAACTGTGTCATGCATATGGCATTTTCCCCCTAGAGTTGTTGGCTGATAAAAAATTTACCAGCAAATTGTTGGTTGTAAGGTCCTTTAGAGGTTGTCTTGTCCAACCTCCTAGTCATGCAGTCATCCAGCCTCTGTTCAGATGCTTCTGGTAATAGGGATCTCACTATTTCCCCAGGTATTTCTATCCTGTGACTGGACAACTCTCCTTGTGAGGAAGTTCTTCCTCACGCTGAGACAAAATATTTGCCTTTCTATGACTGCACACACCTCCCATTGGTCCCAGTTTTGCCCTCTCAAGTATCTACTCTGGGTCCTACAGTAAAGTCTTCAGAGTCTATTTTAGGGAGAGTAAATGTCATAGGCAGGCAGGGTTGAGAAAGATACATATTCCTGGCATTCCTCTTTTGGTCTTAGAATGCATTTTCCTAATAACACTATGTTATAAATGGAACCAGGATACTCTGAGCCAAATTCAATGCCCAATCATCACAGTGAGTTCCTCTCAGGTGCCTTATTTTCCTGCTCCACAAAGATAACTTTTGGTTGGCTTGACTTCAAATTGTCCTAGTTTGTATTATGTTTAAACCTGCAAGATTTAAAAAAAAATTTTTTTTAAGGAGCAAGGGGGAAGAAATCTTAAAAAGTAATAATGACAATAAATAGTCCCAAAAAGCAGGCCCAGATTCCTGCCCTGGGGTGACAGGCAAGGAAGAGAGCAAAGAATCTGGAGAGATAGCCCAATTAGTGGTGGAAAGTGGGGAGAGGACTAGATTCATACAATTTCTGAGCTACAACAGAGTAGCTCAACAGAAAAGGACATTAAATTATAGAATAAAGTATAAAATAGAGACCTTAGAAAACAAAATGCCAGGCTTAGAAGAGGATTTAAGACACAAAATGTTCAAGAATTGGAAGAGACCTTATAATGCAAAATGTAGGAGATAAAAGAGACTTTCAAACATAATTTGTTAGAACTGGAAGAAATCTTAGACAATGTCTAGGCCAATCCTCTCATTTTAGAGATAGGGAAACTCAGGACCAGAGAGGATAAGTGAATGAAAAACACAAGTTTACTTGGGGTCAGTTTCCTTACGTGAACTTTTGTACTCCTTTTTTCTCTGTCTTCTTCTCATCATGGTTGCCCGGGGGCTCATGGGTTGGGTGCTCCGAGGTAGTGTGCTCGAGTTTGGGCAAGAGAAGCCATGAGCGTTCAGCATTGGTGAGGAGAAAGGGGCCGCAGACAGAGCTGGGGAGAAAGGTAACCATAGTTGAATGATATGTAAAGGTTCAAACCTGCCCCCAACCCTGTAACATACCTGATTGGACCCCACCTATCTCCATATTTCCAAGGCCTTAACAGGGACCCATTCATTCAAAAAAAAGATTGAGAAAATTGGAACACTAATGCATTGTTGGTGGAGCTGTGAACTGATCCAACCATTCTGGAGAGCAATTTGGAATTATGCCCAAGGGGCGATAAAGCTGTGCATACCCTTTGACCCAGAAATACCACTTTTGGGTCTTTTTCCCAGAGAAATCATGGAAAGGGGAAAGGGACCCACATGTACAAAAATATTTATAGCTGCTCTTTATGTGGTGGCAAGGAATTGGAAGTTGAGGGGATGCCCATTAATTGGGGAATGGCTAGACAAGTTGTGGTATATGAATACAATGGAATACTATTGTGCTGTAAAAAACGATGAGCAGGAAGAGGTCAGAGAAACCTGGAGGGTCTTGTGTAGGCTGATGATGAGTGAGATGAGCAGAACCAAAAGAACATTGTACACAATATCATCAACATTGAGTGTTGATCTACTGTGATGGACTATATTCTTCTCACCAATGCAATGGTACAGAAGAGTTCCAGGGAACTCATGACAGAAGAGGAGATCCAAATCCAAGAAAAAAAAAAGAATTGTGGAGTATAGATGCTGAATGAACCATACTATTTCTTTTGTTTTTGGTGCTGTTGTTTTTTCTATTTTGAGGTTTTTCATCATTGCTCTGATTTTTCTCTTATAACATGACTAATGCAGAAATAGGATTAATGTTATTATGTGTATATATATATATATATATATATACCTATATCAAATTACCTGCTGTCTAGGGGAGGGGGGAGGGAGGGGAGGGAGGGAGAAAAATCTGAAATTGGAAAGCTTGTATAAACAAAAGTTGAGAACTATCTTTACATGTAACGGAAAAAAATAAATTAAAAAAATGCAAAAAAAAAAGATTGAGAACATCAGGATGTTCACAATTTGTTAAAAATATTTCCCCTTTTCTGATCTTAAGTCACCTTGGGCTTAATAGTATAAGAACATCAAAGCTCAGGAATGTCCACGCTTTTTTTCCTTGACATAACAAGAAGATGGAGCTTTCTGGGTTTTTATCACTTCTCTGACATGGGGTGTACCATGTCACCATGCACCACGTTTTGCTATTGTAGAGTGACCATAAACACCGAGTTATTGTTGAACCTCTTTCTCCCTTCTGTTCCTAAAGTAATTATTTCAATTTTTGAAAATAAGATTAACTGTTTTCCATAAACCAAATGTGCCATTTCCTACTCCCTTGCCTTGGTTTATGCTGCCCCCAAATTTCTACCCATACTTTAAAACCTAGCTCAAATATAAGTGACATTTCCTGAAGAAGCCTTTCCTAGTCATACGTCATGAATGACCTTTCCTTCCTGAAGCTTTATGCTCTTTTTTCCCTTTCTACCTCTTCAATGTACATATTATGACTGGACTATAAGCCCCATGAGAGTAGCAGCTACATAATTGACCTAACTTTGAAATTCTCTTAGTGCCTAGCACAGTCCTTGATCCTCATTAGACTGGGCTTATTAACTTGGGGTCTGTGAGCTTGTCATTTTTAAAAATAATCTGATTGGCTTCCCTTGCAGTCCCATGTATTTTATTCATGTAAAAACATGACTTTGCAGAGTCCATAGATTCCACTAGATTGCCAAAGTAGCATGGGATCCAAAAAAAAGTTAGTAAATCCTTGGTTCATTTTGAGTCAAGCAAATACAACTCTAGGTCTGCAGTCAAGAAGATCTGAGTTTGAGACCTGCTTCAGACAATTGTAGCCCTGAGCAAGTAATTTAACTTCTATCTGCCTTAGTTTCCAGATCTGTAAAATGGGGTTAATAATAGCACCTACCTTCCAGGTTGTTGTGAGGACCAAATGAGATAATATATGAAAAGTACTTTGTAAACCTTAAAGAGCTATGTAAATGTTAGTTATCATATTGTTGTAATTATTATTATTAGTGGAATGGATCGAATTATGATGTTGCACTCCAATTATTGCCATTTGTAGAGGAGTCACACTCTTTTGTTAGATGGAGTTTCACGAGAACAGGAATTGGATTGTTTTAAGTTGGTATAACCCCAGTTACAGAATAAGGTGCTAAAGGATGACTAAAATTGCCAAAGGCACTCAGAAATGACTAAAGTGAATGACAATGGTGGTGTGGTAAAGGGGAAATAAAATAGGGCTCAAATCCTGGCTATACGTGTGAGATGATCTAGGATCCTATGCTCAATCCTGTATAATACATATCTGTGGATGTGTTACCAACCCCCACTGGAAGAACTGGTCCATCTGCAAGCATTTATCAAGGACCTACTGTGTGCCAGAATCCAAGCTAAGTGCTGGGGAAATGAAGACAAAAGTGTGACAGTCCTTGACCTCAAAGAGCCTATGTTCTAACAGGGAAGGAAGGATGCCTATTCTTGTATCTCTAGTACCTAGTGCCTTACACATATACTCAGTTAGTACTTAAGAAATGTTCATTGAGTTGGCCTGAGTAGTGGCCATTTCCAAATGGATGAGTATTCCACTTTTTAATCCAGGTTTACTGCCTGGGTCTGGGGAGGAGGGGAAGAGAAAAATAATGAAGTTGCTACTGGTCCTGATTCTCATAGTCTAGATCGGAGGGTTGGCCCAAACTCTTACGTTTGCAGTAATCCTGGCTGGAGGGCTGATTCCAGGTGGGTGTCTTGCAATGGCTGGGATGGTGGCTGGGGCAGTAGTTGACACAGGGATCCCAACAGTGGTGATGGTCACTCTTCTGCACCTTCACTGTGTCCAGACCACAAGTGATACAAGATAGATAAGAGAGACCCAACAGGCAGAGGGGAGAAAGGAGAGAGAGAGAGAGAGAGAGAGAGAGAGAGAGAGAGAGAGAGAGAGAGAGAGAGAGAGATGGTATGGATATTAGGGGCTATACAACCTGAGGGAAAGCCAATCAGAGAGAGCAGAAGTAACTATCCCAATTGACAATTCATCCTTAAGCTACTGGTTTGGGCCTCTTAGGAGAGATGGACGAAAGGATGGGTCAAAGAGGGTTTGTCTCCTCAGAGATTTTACCTCCTTCATTTTCACCCACCCCACGCTTTTCCAAATAACTGCTTGGGATGGGGTGGACCATTTGGGGGGGTTCTTTCTAGCTCCTGAATATCAAAATGCTCAGATAAACCCAACCCCTTCCAGTGTGGTAAAGTGGTAAAAACCACAGATTAGGAATCAGAACTGGGTTTGAATCTCACTTCTTCTACTTATTACCTACATTACCTTGAGTAAATTAATTTCCCTCTCTGGTCCTCAGTTTCCTCATTTGTAAAACGAGGGAACTGGACTTGGGCATCTCTAAGGCTCCTTCTAGCTCTTACATTGTAGGATTCTCTAATCAGGTTTCTCTCAGCCCATGAGAACTTTGGTGAGACATCTGTGCACCCTAAGTAATGTCTGACAATCATATGACCCTCCTCCCCCAAGTTTTCTTAGGATCATGTTATAGAAATCTGGAAAGGACCTCAGGGGTAATTATACTCCAAACCTCTCCTGAGGATGAGGAAAGTGAGGATCAGGGCAGCTAGGTGGCACAGTGGATAAAGCACCAGCCCTGGATTCAAGAGGACCTGAGTTCAAGTACAGCCTTAGACACTTGACACTTACTAGCTGTGTGGCCCTGGACAAGTCACTTAACCCTTCCCCCACCCCAAAAAAAGAGAAAAGTGAGGATCTGAGAAATTGTGACTTGTCACACAGGTAATGAATGTCATAAGTGATAGAATCCTGATCCTCCTGAATCCCAGTAGAGGTCACTTGTCCCATCACACTGCCTCTCAGAAGACTGTTGGATCACAGAATCAAAGACTTTAGGGCTGGAAGAAAACAGATGTAATTCAGCCTAATTCAATCATTTTCCAAGTGATGAAATTAAGACTCAGAAAACTAAAGTCATTTGCCCATGGGACTGCCATATTAGTATAGGGTCAAGAAAGAGACTTCAGGATAAAGTTGACTTTCCTACACTGTTATGATCCCTGGAAAGTATGTTCTGTTCCCTAAAGTGAGTTTATCATTGTACAGATCAAATCTTGAGGTGCTAGGTAGGACAGAATTTTTGAACATTAAAAATATCATGTATGGATTATGGAGCAAGGGAAAGATATTTCTATGGAGCTCCAGATATGGAGACAGAGGAGCTGGGTTCAAGTCTCTGCTTTGGTATTTACTACCTTCTTTACCTTAAGCAAGTCACTAAACCTCACTTTTGTCATCTGTAAAATGGGAATAAATACTTGCTTGCACTACCTACTTCACAGGGTTGTTGTGAGCAAAGTGTTTAATAAATTTTAAAATCCCAGAGAGATTGGAGTTGCTATTTCTTTTGTTTCTTCTTCTCTCCTTTCCCTTCTGATATCTCTAGATCAAAGTCAAAGGTGATTCTCATTCCAACTCAACCACACATAAAACCTTGGTTTACCTTGAGGAGAGGACAGCTAGAGAGCTTGATGGATATATACAATGGAAAAACAAACCATGACTCGAGTTGGATTATAAGATCCTTGAGGACAGGAACTGTCTTTTGCCTCTTTTTTTTGCATCCCCAGAACTTAGCACAGTGCCTAGATCATAGTAGGAGCTTAATAAATATTTATTGACTGGCTGAGTCACAGGGCTAGGGGTCAAATTCTTCTCTGACACTTATCAGTGTGACCTTGGACAAGTCAGTTTCCTCTTCCATAAATGAGGAGTTTTAATGAGATGATCTCTGAGGTATCTTATGTATATAGGTATATAATTCTATGAATAGTAGAATTGGTGAGGTACTTGAAAGCCATCACCATCCCCCCTCCACTTACTTGTGATTTCATTTGTGCATAGAACTCCTGTAGAGGAAAATCCCTCTACCAAGGAAGACCAAAAACTGTTTTGTGCAACTAATGGTCTTGGAGAGTTTCCTGGGGCATTTAAGAGATTCGGTGATTCACCCAAAGTTATCCACCTGGGACATATCAGAGGATGTACCGGAGCCCAGCCCTTCCTGACTATGAAGTCTCTCGTCACCTTGCCTCTTATTGTATCTCTAAGAGAGCTCCATTTTACAGAAAGGGAAGCCAAGGCATGGGGGTGTATCTTTGTCAAAGTTACCCTATGAACTGGAGCAGAACCAAAAGTGGACTCAAACTCTGTCACCTATCTAGGGCTTGTTCTTTTGCTTCCCACTGACCCAGAGAGAGAATTACCAAATTATGATAGTCAGTAATAAGTGATCCATCTAGATGAGCCTGAATTTTCAATGGAGAGATGATTGGCAACAGACCTTTTCCCTACATCACTCAGAATAATAGTTAATATTTACAAAGCCACTTAAAGTTTACAAATCACTTGATACTTTATACATAAATGTATCCATATCTATATACACACATATCATTATATATCATTAATATAAACACATATATTGTTAACTGGATTAAACCTACACAAAGATGTTGGGACACCTTAAAATTGTGTATGTATATGCACATATACATATATATGTGTGTATATACAGACCTAATACATACATACAACTATTTATGCATATATATTATATCTGTATACTTGTAATTTCATCTTATGTTCTCAACAAACCCTCTGAGGTAGGTGCCATTATTATTGCCATTTTACAAATAAGGCAATTTATAGATAAGAAAATAATAGAGGTTAATTGACTTGCCTAGGATTACACAACTAGTAAACATCTGTGGAGGGATTCAAATTCAAGTCCTCTGGACTCCAGGTCGACTGTCCTATTTACTACACCACAATGCTTTCCAAATACAAAATGCCATAGGTCTCATGACCACCAGGCTTCTCTTAATTAACCTTTTGCCAATATGAAGAATCAGTCTTCACAATTGGCATCATCTCAAGAAACTGAGCTTTCTCTGTAAGCATCTAGAGCTCACACATTGTTAGAGTTGAGAAGTCTTGTCCAACTCATTCATTTTACAGATGGGGAAACTGAGTCACAGAAAGGTTTTTGTTTTTTTGTTTGTTTGTTTATTTGTTTGTTTGTTTGTTTTTATTATTTACCCAAGTTCACATAGCTAGTGACAGAGACACGATTTCAAACTAGGTCCTTTGCCTACAAATCCAAGGCTCTTTCCACTGCTCTTTTTCGATCTTACCCAACTTCTGAATTGTAAATTCCATGGAAGCAGAGATGAAGTTACACTCCTCTCTGCTGGATTTTCCTTAATTCTGAACACAAACATTTTAGTATTGTAAGCTCTAGGGTAGAATCGTCAAACACGCATTCCCACATGTAGCCTGAACCATATTAAAATACAATTGGGACATATTTAACAAACTAAATAGAAATATAATCAACCATAGGTAAAACATTGCATTTTGAAACTAAGCCAACATTCAGCTTGCAGGAATCCTTCCCTATGTTTTTTTTTCTTACCTATGGTTTTGTGGCCTCTATTTCTATCTGAGTTTGACACCACACTCTAAGGTACTCAAACATTTGTCCAAGATAGGAATGAAGTAGTGAGTAGGAAGGGAGATTAAGATCAATGGAATTTGAGAAGGTCTAGAGGAGAAGATTCTAGCTTAGTTTTTCTTTGACTCCCATGATGTAGAATGTTACTAAGGCTTTTGACCAAGACCAGGAAAAGACTTGACTTTGATCATTTACCCAACAAGCCCTCTTTCTGAACCCAGCTCCTTTCCCCTGCTAAGTTCTGTACAATATGCTGAAATCCCCAGAAGAGAGCCAAAGCTTGGGAGGAGGCAAATACCGAATCAAGACAAGCCTGGGACCAAGCCCCTTTCTACCCTTCCTTTCCCTACAAATCTGCTCCCTAACAGTACAGCAGTCCTTAGACCAGATCTGTGGTTCAAGCAGCTGGTGGGTCGGAAGCTTGATTCATTTATTATTAGTGCATCGCTGGAAGATGGACCCCAGACAGCCCCAGATTCCTCCCTGCCTTGCTCAGCTGTTCCTGTGAATTCCTTTCTCCTTTGTAGAGACCACAGATCCTATTTACATACCACTCAGGAGTGGCATGAGGGATGACATTCTAGCACAAGGGATGGGGAGGTGAATTTTGATTTCTGTTAGTTCCCTAAGCCATGCTTGAAGCCTACCGGCTCCCAGGACTTTCTCCTTTCCCGGTTCTAATTGCATGAGCTGGGAGGGAACTTAGAAGATATCTAAGGGGGGTTAGGAAGTACTTGTACTCCCCATGTGCCTCCCCCACTCCAAGGCTTCTGTCTCTCTCTCTCTGGCCTTTCATTGGGCTGTCTGTCTGCCCCTTTCTGAAGAAGCATATTTCCTGCTTGCCTTGGCTTCTTTCATCTGCTTCCCTGTCCTCTTTTCCACTTTGTACATCAGACATAGGTTGGGAGTCAGGAGACCAAGAGCTCTGGCTCAGATGGTAGCTCTGCCATCAAATTTCATTTGTGAATTGATGGGTGTCACTTTCTCTCTGGGCCTTGGTTTCTTCCTTCTACAAAGGGAAGGGGTATGGGTTGCTGGGAGAGTGGGAACTTGCCTTGGGTAGAGAGAATTTCCTTATCTAGAATTCCCCAGGGGACAGCTAGGTGGCACAGTGGATAAAGCACCAGCCCTGGATTCAGGAAGACCCGAGTTCAAATCTGACTTCAGACACTTGACACTTAACTAGCTGTGTGACCTTGGGCAAGTCACTTAACCCTCATTGCCCTGCCCAATTGCCCCCCCCCAAAATAGAATTCCCTAGACCAATGAAAACATAGTTCCATAATTATGATGATGGACAGACATAAGACATGGTAACCATCTCTGTGGAGTTTGACTAAAATAAGAGAAATCATCCAGTCAATAAATATTTATTAAACACCTACTATGTGACAGGCACTGTTCTAGGCTCAAGGGACACAGAGATGGGCAAAAGACAGTCCCTGTTCTTAGGGAGCTCACTGTCTAACTGGGGAGATAACATGCAAACAAGTAGAGGTGGCCATAAAAATGTCTTGTAGGAAACAGATTATATGACAGGCACCAAATGAGACCCCTGAACTGAGAGTCAAAAGACCTTGTCCCGGGTCTACTACTCCCACATCCTGAGACCTTGGACCGAAGTCACTTCAGTGTGATAAACGTGGAAGGAAGGGGGCAGCTAGGTGGCGCAGTGGATAAAGCACCAGCCCTGGATTCAGGAGGACCTGAGTTCAAATCCAGCCTCATACACTTGATGCTTACTAGCTGAGTGACTGTGGGCAAGTCACTTAACCCTCAGTGCCCCACAAACAAACAAACAAACGCGTATTTAAAAAAGTGGAAGGAGTAAATTGTTCTGGAATTTGAGGACTTGGGTTCAAATTCTGCCTTAGGTGCTCACTTACTCTCCCTGGACCTCAATTTCTTCATCTACCAATGAAAGGGTTAGACTAGAGGGGTCACTGAGGTCTCTTCTGATTTTAAATCTGTGATTGTGTTCCTATGCCAAGCTGGATTCTAAAGGCCCTTTTAATTTCCCAGGCAGGGTAGTGGAAAGAAACTGGATTGGAGTTCAGAAGACCTTGGCTCTGCCATTTACTAGGTGCGTCACATTAAGCAAATGAATTCTCTCTGGGCTCCAGTTTCCAAGCTTGTCTCATGGCGGGGTGGAATTGAATGAGCTCTAAGGGCCCTTTAAGCTCACAGCAGGAAGCCGACTTTACCCTCCTTTCGTCCTCACTCTCCCCACCCAGAGCCAGGTAGGCGGACTTGCCCAGTGGGCATCCTCAGCTGTTGTTGGAGTCCAGCGTAATAGCTCCTGGCATGAAGAAGAAGCACAAGGACCAGCTTCCTACACACTGCTGGATGGCTGCCCAGTCTGCCTACCCTGGGGCTGGGCCCAACCCACCTGCATCAGGAGGCTTCAGGGGGAGCCTGCTTTGGTGAGCCGGCAGGATCTCCAGCTTGACATTCTCGGTGGTGCTGGCTAACAGCTGCATTGCCTCCAGCACGGAGCAGTGCTCGGTGCTGGTGCCATCAATGGACAGGATGTGGTCACCGATGTGCAGGGCTCCACACCTGCAGAGAGGAGCAGAGATAGGCTTGTGTGAACCCCACAGCCACAGGAGGGAGAGGAGGGCAATGGGCTGGGTCTGGTAGGGAGTCCCTGGGTCTTAGGGGAGACCAGCAGGGAGGCCAGTGGAATCTACGAGAGTCGGATGCAGCTCCAGGGGAAAACAGGTATTGCGTTTGGGGCAGAGCATTTTGGCAGAGTTCATTTCCGGTTTCTGACGGCCGGCGGGGGGGGGGGGGGGAGGATGGGCTCACAGCCTTGTACACATGGGAGACCTGTAATCCTACAATCACAGCTTTAGAGATGGAAGTAAGGGACCTCAAAAGTCAGCTGGTCCAAACCCATCATTTCACAGATGAGGAAACTGAGGTTTCGAGAGAGAAAGCAACTAGTCCAAGGTCACATGGGAAGTAAGAGGCAGAACCGGGATTTAAACCCATATTTTCTGACTCCAAATCCAGTCCCCTTCCCATTGCTTCCCCCCCCCCACCTCCCTTATTTCTTAAGAGATTATTTCCTTATTCCCAGCTTGGGGAAAGGAAAGGGAAGAAATGGGGTCTATCTCTTCTCTCAACAGCCTTGGGGACAGGAATTTGGGGCACAGCTGGGTTTGGTATGAAGGAATACACTAGAAGTCTTCTTTGAGGCCCTGGGCCAGGGGGCTCAGTGGCTATCCGCGGTGCCTCATACTGAGCGCACCTGTGGGACACCTGCCATACCTGTCTACCACGCTGGCCGGCTTGATCTTGTCAATCACAATGACCTGTTTGTTCCTGTGGGTGCCAGAGGTGAGCGAGATTCCCAGAGTGGAGCCCGGCGTCTTGGCTATTTCCACTAATAAAGGACCTGAGGCGTTGGCTACAGTATCTGGGGAGGGGAACAGGGTGTGTTTGAGAGAACAAAAAAGAGAGCAAGGGAACACAGGTCAGTGTGAGCTTCGGGGGCTGTAGGTAGGAAAGGGTCTTGGCTGCTCCCTTTTACTTCAGGAAGAAGAGAGGGAATGAAGGATGAGACTCTGATCTATAGGCCCACCATAGACTCCAGAAGACCAACTGTTTCTCATCATTTTCTTACTAATCTAGGACCCCCTAAATTTAGAGGAATCTAGCTACTGCTACCAAAAGAATGGATAAAAATCATAAAAGCATAAAATATTAGTCTGGAGAAAAGAGCTTACAGATATCTAATCTGGGGATTCCCAACCTTTTTGGTTCCTGCATCCTTTGGATAGCAGTAAAATTTACCATACTACTTATTCAAAATGACAAAAAATCAATTACAGATTTTTACCATGAACATAAGAAATAAAAGATTCACCAAAACGGTTGTCACATAATTGATTGAAAATCAATTCTAAAAAGAAAAATCAAAATGTTTCCTTTATTGCCTTGACAAGATTCTTCTATACTCTAAGAGTATGTGGATGCTAGGTTGGGAATCCCTGATGTAAGACAACCATATCATTTTACAAATGAGCTGAGGCCACAGAGGGTCATACAATGAGCTAGTGGCAGAGTCCAGACTCCTGATTTCTAGTCAAATGTTCTTTCTATTGTGCCCAACTTCTTCTACAAGGACCCTGCCTGGACCTGGCTCCCATTTCTGCACAGTGAGATCACAGCATAAATCACACCCAAAACATGGATTATGGGAGGGCTGGCACACCCAGTTGCACCCCATTCATGTGCTTTGTACACCTATGGCTCAGCCTAATGGGAGATAACTCCCTGTTTGAGAGAAGGACCCCACATAGCCTCCTAGATAGCAGATAACTAGTTATAGAATCTATTCCTGCAAGGTGGTGATTTTCATAGGGTCTAAATGCTAGAATTGCTTAGTAGGAAATATATATCAGGATTTAATATGCCATGGCCCTGCCCCTGGATGAGAGCCCCCATGGACTCACTATATCCAGGTTAACCTGTACCCTCCAGGGACTCAAATCCAAAGGTCCAAAAACTTACCCATAAATTACCTAGGGAGCTACATGACCTAAATGGGATCATGAAGAGTGGAACAAAGCTGAACAACAAAAGTTATAGACTTAGGATTCAAACTTGGGCTACTGCTAGATTGTGAAACACACTTGAAGGAAATTCCATCTCTGGGAAGGGAACAGCAACTTTCCTCACTCCCCACCCCCACCCCCACTCCTCCAGTTTGATTAAGCAAACAAGAGTCTGAAACTTGTTGTTTAGCAAAACTAGGAGAACAGTTAGAATGGGGCTGTTGTGTCCAAACTAATTTTGAAATGATTCAAGTAAACACAAGGCAAATTAACAATTGTCCAATTGGATAATACTCAGACCTTCCCCCTCTTGATGAACATTTATTAAGTACCTACTGTTTGTTAGGTACTATGTTAGGCAATTAGAGATAAAAATATCCTGGACCTTAAAGAGGATACATTCTATAGGACAGAGACAAGATGTTGGAACAAACATCTATGACCCTAATTCAAGTTAGAAATCCACACAAGAGAGAAACAAAAATATGGTTAACTCGTCTTGATTCCAGTTTACTTCCATAACTTTGCTGTTCAGTGGACACCATAACCAGTTTTAAAACCATAACAACAAATCCAGTTCCATGGGACCCCAGATCTTCTGAAGTCTCCAATGTCTTTTTTCTTCTTATTACTCTACACAGCACAAAAAGTGATGTGACTCACTCCAGACCCACCCTCCGCCTATTCTCCAGACTGAAGGCTAGCTCTCCTGAGCTCTGTGACTTTGGTATTCTGGACAGAGCTACAATCTACTGCCTCTGGCAATACGTCTGGGATTCCCCTAATCCTTCCTTCTTCTACAGTCTCCAAGGGCTGCCCCACCATACAAGCTGCTCTGGTCTCACTAGTTTCCTCCCAAGAAAGCAGCAGATCACACCCCACACAGTGAGGCAAGTCTGCCTATAGGGAGAGTCTGCTGAACGGAAATCCATGACAACATTGGTGGGCTTGTCAGTGATTGGTGTCAGACCATCAATTGCTACCCTACCCCCCTCAGTCCTTTTCCAAGGTATTAGAAATCCACTGAACTCAGTCATGCCATTTTCCCTGGAATCACCAAGTCTCTTCATTCTAATGGTGCCGTGTATTGGTACGAATGTCTATAGGATGAACAGTCTTGGTTTATATAGCCAATCTTTCCCTATAGGACTACCTATTCATTTAATTTAAAAACTCACCAAAATGCCCTGCTTACCCAAAATATTTCCTTTACTGACCTATTTCAGGACCAAAAATTGCCCTCCTGGTTGCTTCTGATGCCTGGGATGGGTTAGCCATACCAGAATTAAAGAAGTGACTTCCTATCATAGACACATAACAGGACCCTCAATAGTCAATACTTTAGGTCTTGAGGAGGTAGATCAATTAATCAAAAAACATTTATTAAAGGTATACTATGTGCTAAGCCCTGAAGATATAAATTAAAGAATGAAATAATTCCTGCCTTCAAGGAGCTTAAAGTCTAGATGCAGATGACTACACATGTATAGCTTACATCAAATTGCTTGCCTTCTCAAGGGTGGGGGGAAGGAGGGAGGGAGAGAATTTGGAACTCAAAGTTTTAAAAATGGATGTTAAAATTATCTTTATATGGAATTGGGGAAAATAAAATACTAAATAAAGAAAAAAACTCAGAATATCTAGATACAGTGTAAAACATGTACTTATGTGGGTATTTCCAAAATAGGTGCCAAATAGACACAAAGTGATTTGGGGGGAGGGAGAAGGAAGAGGGCACTGGAAGCTTGTGAGGGGATCCAGGAAGGCCTCACATAGAAGGTTATGCTTGAGCTGAACCATAAAGGAAATCTGAGACCCTAGAAAGCAGAAGCGAGGAAGAAGAATGTTGCAGGCATGGGGGACCACCAGGACAAAGGTATGGAGATGGAAGATGGAGTGTTATGTATGAGAAATAGGAAGAAGGACAATTTGGCTGGATTGTATCATGCTCAAAGAGGAGTAATGAATGAAAAGTCTGCACAGGTGGATTGGAACTAGGTTGTGAAGGGCTTTAAATACCAAACAGAAGACAGAAAGATTTCCATTTGCTCCTAGAGGCAATAGGGAGCCACTGGAGATATTTGAGCAGAGGAGTAACATGGTTGGACCTGTGCCTGAGGAAGATCATGATGAGTTAGAGTGGGGCAAGGCTGGGGATTCCACAATTAGATTTGCTGACCTGGCCCTCCTCTGACTGTAAATGTGCCAAGGACATGACTGAATTCTCTCTCTCCTTTCACCTCTCCCTCTCCATTCCTTCCTCTCTTCCCTTCCTGCCTTTCTTCTCCTCCCTGCTTCTCTCCCTATCTCTCTCACTCTCATTCCATCTCCCCACATCTCCCTCCCTCCCATTCCCTCTCTTCTTCTCTCTATTTCTCCCTCTCCCTCTCATCCTCTTCTTTCTAGGGCTTAGGAACATGTTTATCTCAAGTTCCAATAGGAATAGCAAGCTAGGCTTAGAAATGGAAATTCATCTCCATCTTCTTTATAGGAATAATTGTGTGCTTTATATATTTAGAATTATTCTGCATATATATGTACAAGTGTATACATATGTGTGTACATATATATATATATATATATATATATATATATATATATATATATATATATATAAACACTTTCAGAGGGAGATAGAATACTGGACTTGGTGTAAGGAAGACCTGAGTTCAAATCTTGCCTCAGAGACACTTAGTAGCTATGTGATCTGAGCAAGTCACTTAATCTCTGGTTGCTTCAGCAAAATAGGAATAAAAGTCGTGTCTGCTTCATGGAGTTGTGAGGATCCAATGAGATAACACATTGCTTTGCTATAAATGCTGGCTAGTAATCATAACAATAATAGCAACAGTAATAACTCCTCATTGATGAATGTTTATATTTCAATCAATTGAGAGGCATTTATTAAGTACTGACAGTATACCAGGCAGAGTGGGTAACAAGCAGTAAGTCAGTATGGCTGATGGTAGAATGCCATTGTTACAGGGAAGAATGCTTAAGCAGAATGGAAAGGTAGGAAGGGATCAGTCTGTGAAGTGCTGACTCAGCAAAAAGAGGAGCCTGTATTTGATCTTAGGCTAATGGGGCTGAATATTCCCCCTGATGGTCCTTCGACCACCACAATCAATCAAAAGCATTTATTACACACGCTGGGCACTTAGCTGTTCAAGCACATTCATTTCTGAGCTAAGGATTGTCCTACCAGATGATTGTACCTGAATATTTCTCTCTTTAGAGAAAAACAGCTCTCTTGTGGTTGCAGCTTTGCCAGTGTTCTAAGACCAAAGTCAGAAGATTCTGGGGGTCCTGGCACTCCAATGGATTTAGGAGTGCAGCATATTTAAGGATTCGGAGAGGTTTGGGAGTTATCTCCCTCCCCCAGTCCAACAGGCTTATTCACAACAACTCAATGAAACAGGTGAGGCAAGTATTAACTATTATCTCCACTTTCCAGAAGAAGCAAGTGAAGCCCAGAGATAGCACTTGTCCAAGGCTGCACAGAAATAAGAAATAGGAAGAGGGCTAAAACCCAGGCGATTTGGAACTCAATCTTGTCCTCTCTCTACTCTACCAAGCAGCTGAATCCTTTAATTCAATATTTTTTCAGGTTAATTTCTTTTTTTTTTTCCAAAACCAAAGAAGCTTCCTATTTACTCTAAAAAATTCCTTTGCTGCATGGCAAGGGGAAGGTCGGCTCCCTAAAGGGAAGTATTTGGGACCCAAGGGAAGTCATCTGGCAGGACCTGAAGGCACGCAGTCTTGGAGGTACCTGGCACAGGAGGGGGACTCCCACACACCATTCCCTACCTGTTCTGCTAACACTCAACCGTACCTGCCCTTTTAGATTAAATACTTTTTCCAGCTCTGAATTATGCCTCCTAGAATGTTATTTTCAGAAGCAGGCTGCCGAAAAAAAAAAGGCAAGGTCAGAAATGAGCGTTTGAGGCATTCCTTTGGGGACCATGATCGCCACCCCTGCCTGGCACAGGGATGTCCCTGAGGATCAAAGGAGAGTTCACTGAATGTCAGCAGATAGAGAGCTGGAAGAGACTAGAGAGATCATTTTCACCTTTACCCTCATTTCACCATGGACCAAGTAGGTAAGACACATTAAGGCTTCAGCTCTTGGGGTGAGCCCACGGGACTGGAACAGCCCAGCAGGTCACACAACAAGCCATGTTTTGGGGGAGGCTTCCTTTGGGGCCTTATTCAGCTTTGTCTAGGCCTAAGCAATTAGGAACAGTGAAGGTAGGGGGAAGGGAGGCCGATAATCTAGAAAAAGGTCCTGCATTTAAAACTTAGGGGAAATAAGTTCATGTCTCAAGCCCTGCCACCACCTTATGGTATGACCTTGGGTAAATTGGAACCTCAGTTTCCTCATCTCTCAGATGGGGATAATAACAACGCAAAAAGCTTGTAAGAATCAAACGAGAGGATATATTGAAAGTCATTTATAATTTCAAAAATGATAATTTTGTAATAATACAATATAAAAAATTATATTTTTGAAATGATACAATGTTGCCATCACCATCGATGCCTTCTTTCCCGCTCCTAACCCACTGCTGGATTTGGCAGAATCATTGCTAGGGGCCTAAGTGCCAAGCTCACAGAGCTCCTACAGTCAGTTCAATGGGTGGTCTCCCAGAGGGGCTGTGTCCTTACCCATAATGGAGACATCGTATTCAATCTGGAAGAGGGCTTCCTGGCTACATTGCCGAAGGATGTTGAGGGCATCCGCATGGGTCAGGTTGTGAAGTGGAATGCCATCCACACTGAGCAGCCTGTCCCCAATTCTCAGGGATCCCTCTCTGTGGAAAATCAAGGCACATGGTAGAATTTGATACGTTTAGAAAGTCAGAGCTAAAAAGTACCATAAAACAAAGAATGTGAGAACTGGGAGGGTTATTAGAACAGAGGAGATTAGAACTGAGAGAGACTTTAGAACACAGAATGTCAGAGTTGGGAGGGATTTGAGAATATTGACTATTGAAGCTGGGAGGAATCTTGGTGGGTTTTTTGTTTGTTTGTTTTGTCAGGGCAATGATGGTTAAGTGACTTGCCCAGGGTCACACAGCTAGTAAGTGTCAAGTGTCTGAGGCCAGATTTAAACTCAGGTCCTTTTGAAAACAGGGCCTGTGCTTTATCCACTACGTCCCCTAGCTGCCCCCTGGGAGGAATCTTAGGACACAGAATGCTGGAAACGGGAAGGACTTTGGAACATCTAATATTGCAAACTGAGGATTTTTAGCCAGTGCATTGGTCTTCCCAATGTCCTTTATCTCCCCCCAAACCTGATGGGGTTCAGTTAAAAGCAGGACCTCAAAGCTGAATGATGGCTGTTCAGATTCTGTTTGGAGAATGTTGTGACTTTCCCTTTCAGCGGCTTGAACAAATGTACATGGTTGGTCCCAGCTCAAAATAGCTCATTAGATGTTTGCTTAAAAACAAAATTTTACTGGTTTGGAGATCGAAAAACAAAATCATAGTAGCTTTTGGCCAGGATCAGGATTCACCACGTCTCTGCTGTTAGCCGCAGACTTTGGCTGAGTCCTGGCAAGAAGCGACTCTGTAACCAGCAGAGAGCTCTGCGGGGGCAGTTTTATTTTAACTGTGGCCAAGTGCTATTTGTAGAGGGAGCTATTAATAAACCCATCCTGGGCCATTCTAGGAATGACTGATATAGATATCTGGACAAAGCTGAGTACAAAGAGTGCCTGAATATAGCTTGGAATTCCTGGGTTGGCATGAAGGATGACAGCCCACACACTTTTAAAGGGGTGGGCCAGGTTGGTGAAATAGGAATCAGAGTTTGGGTAGGAATGAGAGGGCCTGGGTTTGAGTCTTGGTTTTCCTTAGGCATCCCTTTCCTCTTCCTCCATTTCTTCCTAAGTGAAATGAGGGGGTTGGACAAGGTGACCTATAAAGTCTCTTCAAGATCTAAAAGGTTTGATCTTAATACAGTCCTTTTATGGACAGTCTGGGCTTGGGGTCCATGGGGGAAGGGCTAGCCTGTAAAAGCACCAGCCCCCAGACTTGCTCAGCAAGGGAAACCAAACAACTAGGAGGCCTGGTGCTAATTCCATTTATTTGTTAAATTCTCTTTTATTATTAACTTAAAAAAAGCAAACTTTTTCAGTATAGAAGGAACAAAAAAAGAGTTATCTATATAAAACTATGATCTTCTGTTCCAAACAGTTTGCTTTTTTTTATATATATATTTTAAATTGAACCTGGGAAAGGAGCCATTTACAGCAGCAACTTGTCCAAATGACCCAGAGTATTCTGTCTTTGCCCGGTCATGCTATTTCCCTCCACTTTGTCATTCTGGGATGATTTTGGATTTAATATCTTTTGTGTAATAAAGTTTTGTTTCTTGGAGATGTTAACTTTGGCAGGTGATGGGCTAGGCAAACTTGTCTCTAAAGGAAGGAGCATGGGATTTGGAGTTGGAAGACCTGGCTTTCATCCGTGTCTTTGCTGCTACAGGCAAACCAGTTCACCTCTATGGGCCTCAGTTTACCCATCCATAAAACGAGGGGATTGAACCAGATGCCCTATAAGGTTTCTTCCAGGTCTGATTTTCATGAGCTAGGAATTCAACCTATCATTTTCCCCTCTGTCCTTTGCAGCCTCCTCACCCTAGAACATTCCTTTCATTGGTGAGTTCCTACAAGAGTTTCCATTTTAGGGAGGGCCCCAGAACATTCTTTATTCCTCTCCTAATTCTCCAGACTTTACCCAGAAAAAGAGAGAGAGAGAGAGAGAGAGAGAGAGAGAGAGAGAGAGAGAGAGAGAGAGAGAGAGAGAGAGTTTATGAGTATGGATAATTTTTTTTCAATCACCAATTAATAGGCACCAACTCTTTCTCCTCTAATATCAGCCTCCATGGTCATAGCCCAACACCAGCAGGATGGGAGCCTGAAAGATAGATCCTATGGAAATCCCCCAAATCTGTCAGCCCCTAGGGATGGTTCTGCCTCTGCCATTGAAGTGGTCATATAGAATCCCAGAAAGTTAGATCTTAGTAGACCACTAGTCTAACCTCTTCAATTTAAAAAAGAGAAAATTACCATCTAGAGAGTTTCAGTGCCTTGTCCACAGTCCTACAATTAACAGTGGCAGGGAAGGACTGAAATCTAAGTCTTCTCCCTCCTAATCCAGTGCATTACCATGCCACCACATCATTTTTTGATTAACTCTTAAATTTAGAATGGAGAAGGACTGGAGGTTATGGAATTGCAGGGCATCTATAGGCTAGAGAAAGATCCAGGGGTCAGAGAGGACCTAGGTTACTTTTTTAGGTGAGACTACTCCTTATCTCTCTCAGGGATGTGGAGGGCTCATGTCCTGAACTCATCTGCACCTCCTTCTCAAGGTGGTGGTTACCTGTCAGCTGGGCCCCCTGGCCTCACATAGGTGAGGACGAGTGGTCTGGATTTGTGCCAGTCTTCATGGGCTCCCCCTGAAACATAGGCCAAGACCATCCATGCATGAAACCTCATCCATATTCCTCCATAATAACACCACATTTTCTCTGTTTATTCCCATTACTATTGAAAGGTACAACCCTGGGCCTCCCACACAGTCCAGGCCTGGGCCAAGCACTGCTTACCCTTCTAAAAACCCCACTAGGATCTCTGAAGTTGAGGCCCCATCATCCCCAACCCTGAGGGTCAGAAAATCCACTCACTGCCTGGCAGACAGAGCCAGAGTTAGCCCTGAGCCCAGAACTCACCCAGATGCCAAGTTGCTGCTTACCTGGGGAGTGGAAGGTACTGACCTCTGAGTACAAAGCCAAAGCTATTGCCTTCCTTATACAAGGAGACCTCGATGGTCTTTGGGATAATTCCTAAGCTGTTTTCGGGGGCTGTGGGAGAAACACAGAAGTAGTCTTTTACTCCACCGACCTTTTTCCTAGGTCTGTAGCCTTTGAAATAAACACCCTTTAAACTATGGTTTAATTGCAAAATCTTAGAGCCAGAAACAAGCTTAGTCCTAGCCCCTTCCCCTGTTTAAGAGAATAGGAATTAAGGTCTTGAGAACTGAAGTTGCCTGTCCAGAGTAATAACTAGTGCTGGGCAAATAGGAATTTTGCTTAAATGTAGAGGGTACTGACACACTTGCATTTCAGCTGATAAAGAGTTCATTTTAGCATTTAATTAGCAAGAACAATTAATTAAAATAGAAAGCTGTTGGATGGCATACTCCCCCCTGGCCTGACCCTGTTCTCCCCAGGCATTGGAGTAATCTCTATCCTGGGAGAGAGGGATGGTGATGCTGTCCTCAGGTCTCTGTCATCCCTCCATGGATCGATATCATGGGGCCTCCCCAGCTGTGGGACCTTGTCTTCATCGCCTCCCTTTGTCTTGAGCCCAGGCACATCATGTGGTGCTTGTCCTAGGCCGAAACACTTCTGGCTATGCTTTTGGCAGTGGTAGTTAGAACTCTTGGTGACCCTGGGCAAATCACTTAACCTTTATGAATCTCAGTTTCCTCATCTGTAAAATGAAAGGGGTTAGAGACTTAAAGATCTAAATGTGAGATTGAAGGCAGCTGCTCCAGGGCAGCACCTGAGAATTGATTCTGTACCCTGGGTTTGTCTGCTTTGACCAAGGCGCATTCATTACATGTATAGACATGGGCAGAATCATGCCACAGACACATACATGTTCTCCCACCAAGCTGAACACGGCTAGTTAATGTATAGTCTTCCCATTGGCAGGAGAAGACAAAGAATAAACAGTGGATGATACAGAATTACAAGAGGAATGGGGAGAGCACAATGTTGGCAGAAGGAAATAACAAAGTTAGGAGGAGGCCTACGAGGGCATGGGACACAGTGACTAAGTGGTGTTTGGAATGTTCTAGGAATATTACCCCAAGTCCAGCAGGAGTGGTCCATTGTCAGGCCCAGGGACAGCATTCTTCCACGAAAACACACTTTCCCATAGTTTCTTCAAGTTAGCAATTCCTGGTCTACCTACAGGACTTTGCAGCGATGTCAGTCTCTCTAGGAGTACAACTGAGATAGGCCTGGGGTATTGTTTCTACAGCAGAGAGTTTCATTTTGTCTCTGTTTCCCCAGAGGCTACTGCAGTGTTGGACATACATACAGCAGGTGCCTAATGTTTGGCTGAATGATTGACTATACCTCATGTCTTCTCAATCTCTTACATGACTGCTTATTGATTAACCAAAGGAAAGAGGCCTTTCAGGGCATTTTCTATCTAGAAACATGAAGGGAGAAAGGTCAATAAATCCAGAAACCAAAGGACTATGTGCCCTTAGCAAAGGGAATTCTTTTTATTCTTTTTTTTTTTTTTTGCAGGGCAATGAGGGTTAAGTGACTTGCCCAGGGTCATACAACTAGTAAGTGTCAAGGCCAGATTTGAACTCAGGTCCTCCTGAATCCAGGGCCAGTGCTTTATCCACTGTGCCACCTAGCTGCCCCTGGGAATGATTTTTATTAATGCATGAACAAGTTCACAGCTAATAGTAATACATGATAATAGCTAATATTTATATGGTGCTCAAAAAATGCCCATACTGGGGTAAGTACTTTACACATATCATCTCATTTAATCCTCACAACAACCCTGGGAGGAAGGTGCTGTTAATATCCCCACTTTAGAGTTGAGGAAACTGGGGCAAACAGAGGTTAAGTGACTTGTCCAGGGTCACTCAGCTAGGAAGAGTCTGAGGCTGGATTCACACTTGGGGTTTTTAACTCCAAGTCCATCACTCGCTTCACTGTGCTACCTAGCTGCTCCTAACTATCTCAGACCTGCTTAGAACAGGGGCAGGAGTAGGGATGAAGGGGGAAAGAATGCTGAGTCAACATTATTGAGAACTGCCGAGATCTCTCTAGAAATCTGGTAGATTGATGTTTTGGGGCCATATACACCCACATTGTAGGCAATGTGCCCAGAACAAATAAAAGGTCTCTTGGTAGTCTAACTTGCAAGTCCAAAATCTATAAAGAAGCGAGGGAGCAGTGATGCCTGGGATCCTCGTGTGATGTTCAGAGTGCTACCTTGAGACTCCTGCAGCTACCACAGAATATGAGGACTGGTCCCTCATTGCCTTACAAAGCCCTCTCTAGAGGAGGCCAATGACGGTGAGCCCAGCACCAACCATGCCTGGGGATTAGCTCCTTTCCGTAGAGGAAGCACATGAGAAGCCCTCTCTTGAGGAGGGAGCCCACCTCAGATGCCCATCCTGGGTCCCTGACCAGCTGCTTGCTCTGGCCTCAGCTCTTCCCCTCTCCTTGTACTTCCCAGCCCTCCTCTCAGATGCCTGTCTTCCTTCACTGAAGCCTCCCTTGCTGCTTCCCTTCCCTGAGTCTCTGCTCATCACAGCCCAGCTCAAAAGCCACCACCTCACCAAGCTTCCCTGATTCCCTCTCCTCCCAACTCTGAACGCAAGCCCTGCTGCAAATACTCTCTTTCTCATCTAAGCTGTAACACTTTGTATTCCTTCATATGTGTCAGAGACAGGATTTGAACTCGTCTTTCTGACTCTCCATTATTCCATGTGCCTCTCTCTGCATTATGCATGGTGCATGTTTAACAGGACCTTGGCATCATCAATCTAGAGCTTGAAAGGACCTCAGAAGCCACCTAGTCCAACCCCCTCATTTTACAGATGAGGAAGTTGATACCTAGGGGAAGTCGAGTGACTTACCCAAGGTCACATGGATAGTGTCAGTAATTGAACCCAGATTCTCTCTTTTGTTTTGGTTTTTTTGTTTGTTTGTTTTTTTGGTGAGGCAATTGAGGTTAAGTGACTTGCCCAGGATCACACAGTTATTAAGTGTTAAGTGTCTGAGGCCAGATTTGAATTCAGGTCCTCCTGAATCCAGGGCTGGAGCTCTATCCACTGTGCCACCTAGCTGCCCCTCCCAGATTCTCTCTTGACCAGGGTGGGCACCCACTGCCCACATACCCACATGCCTAACTCTGGAAAACACTCCAAAGCCAAGGGGGCTGCCAGCAAGGCACCCACCAGCGGGGGGCAGCTCGTACTCCACCTCCAGGACCACCCGCTCCCCGACATTCTTCAGCAGGCTGATGATCTCATCGTGGCGCAGCTTTGTCAGGTGGATCCCGTTCACAGACGTGATGTAATCCCCCACATTTAACTGGTCACTTCTGGAAAGAAAACACAGCAACATTTGGATTATGCAAGGGCCTTGCTCACTGGGGCCTTGGTTACCTCAAATAAAGCAATAGCTAGCACGGCTGTGCCACTTTAAGGTTTGCAAGACCCTCTACTCATGCTATCTCCCTTGATCCTCACAACAGTCCTATGAGGTGGGAACTATTTTACAGATGAGGAAACTGAGGCTGAAATGGGTTAAGACCAGGGTCACACAGATATTAAGGGTCCACCCTAACGGGTGTAGACTGTGCTGATCCCCATTGGAGATCATCAAGAAAGGGCTGGGTAACCACTTTAGTATGTTGTTGAGAGGATTTTTGTCCATGGGGGCAGGTAGAGTAAGGGTCTTGCCAACTTTGAAATTCTATGATTCTGCAAAACTGCAATGGACACTGTGGGTGCTCACTATTGAGTTTTATGTTTCATCAAGGGCTGTCTGACCCATGACAACTGGATAATTATTAAAGTGTGAGAGTGTGTGTGTGTGTGTGTGTGTGTGTGTGTGTGTGTAAGAGAGATGGATAGAGACAGAGAGAAGGAAAGAGAATGGAGGGAGAGAAGAAAGAAAGAGAAAGAGAGGGGAGAGAGACAGAGAGACAAGAGAGAGACAGAGAGAGACAGAGATGGAAAGACAGACAGGGAATAATGAAGTCAGAGAGGCAGAGAAATATAGAGGCAAAGAATGAGAAACAGAACAGGAGAAAAGAGTTTTCGGGTAAATGGAACGGTTAGCTAATGAGCAGAATTTCAGGTGTGTTCCTGATGTGTCAATCTCTTTCCCATTTGCTCTCACGCTGTGTATTTGTAGTTCTACTAATTAGGTGGCAGTGTTAATCTGATGTCCCACCTTTCCAAACAGTCCCCACACTTCCACCCTCATGGCTATCATGAATTCTGGGTAAGGGTGGATAAAGTGTTAAATGACACCAGGGCCTGCCTGGTTTAGTGGAAATTCCTTTGACTAGATGGGCAATTTCCTGACAGGTCTAGAATGATTAGATCACAGAAAACTTGGATTCTAGTTCCAGTTCTTCCACAGACTCGCTGGGTGACTTGGGGGCAGAACTCTTCTAGTTCTGCTTCCTTTTCTGTAAAATGGATAGGGTTGAACCAGATTGTTTGTAAAGTCCTGTCCAGCTGGAACATTTGATGATTCTGCATGTGAGTTCAGTGTCCCAGGGGTGTTTATATGGATGGCAGAGACTCTTGGGAAGATGGAAAAGATGGAGTCATCCAGATGCAAAGCAATTAAACTCAAACAGGGGAATGACAGGATCCCTTACATAGGTGGGCTAGATTACAGTTTACAAAGTGCTGTTAGGAACACGAGGGTCACAGGACATAAAGAGTCACCTAGAACACATTTCTTTTGGTTCCATTGTGTGCTTACACACCTCTAGTGAAAGAATGTTCAGCATCTGCATGTATAGGTGGTCTATTTCATTGCTGGACAATTCCTATAGTTCAGAAGCTTTTCTTTATGTTGAGATCTACCTGCTTGAAACTTTCCTTTTTAAGTCCCAGTTCTGTGGGCTGAGACTCCATAGACGATGTCTGTTCTCTCTGCCACAAGACACCCCTTCAGATACAGACCTGTATCACCTCCCTAAGGTTTCTCAGGTCTTTCTTCTCCTAGAACTATGGGAGAAATTAGGGCAACAGGAGAGCAGGGGGTGAGGGTCTGGGGCACCTAAGGGAGCTGCTGAAGTTGAGGAGAAGAGGACAGAAATGAGAGCTGGGGGTGCCCAAGGCCACTATCTTCACTGCTTTGCCTAGGACTAACTTGGGCAAAGTTAAAGAGTTTGCTTAAATTAGTGACAAAGAGAACTGGGGAGCTACCCTGGAGGTCAGGAGGGAGCTCCAGTTTGTCTAGCGACTCCTTCACTGTTTGCTTTTTTCTGCTTGTATTTATATTCCAAGGCTTTAGCACAGTTCCTGGCATACAGTAAGTGCCACATAAATGCCTCTTGACTTGACTGAGGGAATTTAGAGGAAAATTCCTTTCATAAGCTGGGTCTTAGTTTTCCTAATATAAAAAAGAATTTCTTCTTTCTCTTTCTCTCCCTCCCTCATTCCCTCCCTCTCTCTCTCCTTCCCTCACTCCTTTTCTCTCCCTCTCTTCCACCTCCCTCTTTTTTCTCCCTCCCTTTCTCTCTCTCCAACTCTCTTCTTCTTCTTCTTCTTCTTCTTCTTCTTCTTCTTCTTCTTCTTCTTCTTCTTCTTCTTCTTCTTCTTCTCTCTTCCTCTCCTGCTCTCACCCTCCTTCTTTCTCTCTCTTCTTCCCTCTCTCCTCCATCTGTCTGTCTTTATCTGTCTGTCTCCCTCCATTCCTCCCCCCTCTTTCTCTCTCCCTCTCTCCCATCTTCTTTCTCCCCCTCTCTTCCCTAACTCTCCCCTTCTCTCTCCCTCATTTGTCTGTCTCTCTTTCTCTGTGTGTCTCTCTGTCTCTACCCCCCTCCCCCTCCCCACTCTCTCATATCTCCTTCTCTCTCACCTCTGTCTCTTTATGTCTTTCTCTCACTGCTTCCTGTACCATCCCAGACCTCTCCAAGGAGGACTGAACAAAATCTAGTGACTAGACCATAGAGTCAGTTCTAAGAAATCTCTTCAAACACCAATCCAACAGGATGCAAAGAAGTAAACAAGGAAGGGGACAGCTAGGTGGCAGTTAGGTGGTGCAGTGGATAAAGCACCAGCCTTGGATTCAGGAGGACCTGAGTTCAAATCCAGCCTCAGATACTTGACACTTACTAGTTGTGTGACCTTTAGCAAGTCACTTAACCCTTATTGCCCCGCCAGAAAAAAAAGCCAAAAGTAAACAAGGAAGCATGAAATCTATCCCTTTAGGTCAGTTTATTGATGAGGCATATAGTGTGCTTTACTTGGAGTTAGGAAGATCTGTGTTTGAATCCAGCTTCAGACACTTATTAGTCAATTACTTTACTTTTCTGATTCAGATTCTTCTGTTCTCAAGAAGGGGATGATAATTGCACTTGCCTGATAGACTTGTGAGGATCAAATGAGGTAATGTATGTAAAGTGCTTTGCAAAACTTCAAGTGCTACCTAAATGCTAGCCATTATTTTTAATTGTCTCGCCTAGGGAAAGTAACAAAGTGTGGTGAAAGAACTGCTGTCAGGAACCTTGGGTTCTAAAGTTGGGAACTGTCATTAACTCTTGGTGATTGGACAAGGCATTGACCTTCTCTGGGCCCCAGTTTTTTCATTTGAAAAAGAATGGAGTCGATCTGAAGGATCTTTAAGGTTCCTTTTAGCTTCTCTATTCTAAGGTCCCTTCCAGCTCTGACAATCCCACCTCTAACATTCTATGTTCTAAGATCCAATTCCTTGCCCCACCCTCCCCCCAGTTTTAACATTCTTTGTTCTAAGGTCCCTTCCAATCCTAGCATTTAATGCTCAAAGACTTCTCCCCACTCTGCATTCCATGTTCTCAGCTTCTGTCTAGTTCTGATATTCTATGATGTGGTAAATGATATTTTTAGAGACTTCATCCATCCATCCCTTTCTTTCCTCCCTCTTTCCCCCTTCCGAAGCCCTTCTTTTGATCATGCCCAACAGCAGATACATCATCTCACCTGGCCGCTAGTCCTCCAGGCCTCAGGTTGGAAACTCTTGGCTTCCCATCTTTGTCGGTGCCTCCGGAGATGGTTAGCCCTAAAGTGCTCCCCTCTTTCTTGATTAGCTCTACGATAGTGACTCCTCGGAACTCCTCTGGAAAGAAAGAGGCATTGGGGTGATGTGAATGGAACAAATCCACTGACTAGAAAAACTCTCCATCAGAAAAGTTCAGATTCCTGAACTGGAAGAGGCCAAACAGTTATTGGCCGATGGGGACAAACCATGGTCTTGTGTGAAATAAGCAGAGTAGAAAGGTGGCCAGGGAGAAGGGGAAAGACAGGGAATTCTATTCACCAAATGCTCATGAAATGCCTACTATGTGCAAGGTCTTCTTAGGGATATAAAGGAAAAAAACACCACAGTATTCCCTGCCCTCAGGGAACTTAAATTATACCAAATGATAGGAAAGTAAATACTATGGTATTTAGGTAAAAGGCAGGACACCTACCCAGTTCATCCAGTCCTTCTCTAAGTACTCAGGGTCCTCTTGAAAAAAGTCAAATGGATATGCTTCTCTTGATTGACATCCTACTGGCCGCTACCCACATCAGCATTGCTCATACTCCAGCAACAAAAGAAGACCTCAGTATATCCAGACTCAAATCCTCTCACACCAGTGTGATGGAAGAAGGAGGGGGAAATGGACCTGAGACATTCCCCAGGGGATTTGAGGAGACTTCCTACTTCTCTGTAGATTTCTTTCTGATCCTAACAAAAGCCACTCCTCCTCATGGCTACATTTATTTCCTGCCCCCAAACTAGGTCCAGGACAAAAATCATTCTGAAATGGGAAATTTAGATATTTGTGATGTGATTGCAACAACATTAAAATGATGATGGCCTGAGTTTGCACATTGCTTCAACATTGTCAAATGCTCCCCAGTATATCAGAAAGCTTCCTTGCTGGGTTACTGTAAGAATCTCTTAAATAATGCCCCTGCTTCCTCCAACATCTCCATTCTCCAGCCTATCCCCCACCACCTGCTGCCCAAATAATTCAATTCAGTCAACATTTATTAAATGCCCTGACAGCCAGGGCCTTCCATGTGGTGAACCCGCCTTATCTTCCCAGTCCCATGGCCTTTGATTTTCCGATGTGAATCTTCCACTACTTGGGCCAGGGTGGTCTCCATCATTTTTCAGACACTCATTGACCATTCCTGCTTGTATCTTTGTTCATACAGCTAATGGAGAGAGCCCTGGATTTGCAGTTAAAAGACCTTGGCTTGGATCCCAGGTCTGTTACTATTGATGTGACCATAGTCAAATTCCTTAGCCCTCTGGGGGCCTGTTTCCTTCTCTGTAAAATAGGGAAAAGTTGTGTTCAACAACCCCTAATATCATTCATTTCCAAGTCCTGTGATCTTACTACTAACCCAATGCAGTATTCTTCCTCTCCCCTCTATTCATGGCACACCTGTAGTCCTACATCTTCTGTGAAGGTTTCCTTCACTACACTGACTCCCACTAATCTCTCTTAGAATTCTTCCTTTACCATCCCAATTGGGCATCCCATATCCTTGATCATGCAAACCATTGCCTGATTGCTGCCTGTACACTGGTCTCATCTTCCCAAACAAATGCTCAGTGAATAGTATCTTCTGCAGTGTAGGAAACAGCCGGTAATCAATAAATGCTCATAGATTGATACCTTGCAAAGTCAGATTGATATAATGCAGGAATGCTGGAGCTTTGAGTTTAAGGATCTGAGTTTGAATTTTGGCACTGCCACTTCCTACTCGTGACCTGGACCAAATCACTTAACCCATATGGGTTTTAGTTTCCTCACCTATAAAATGTAGAGATTGAGCAAGATGATCTCTAAGGCTTCTTACAACTATGATATTTTCCTTTTAATTCACAGAATTTAGAGTTTCAAAGGAGTTTAGAGATTAGCTAAGCAAAGGTTCTTAACATGGGTCCATAAATTTGCGATGGATGGATGGATGGATGGATGGATAGATAGATAGATAGATAATGTAGGTATATAAACTGCATTTCAATATAATTAGTTTCCCTTGTAATTCTATGTATTTTATTTATGCATTCATTCTGAGAGTCTATAGATTTCACCAGACTGCTAAAGGAGTCCATGACACTCCTTTCAATGGTTAAGAACCCCTGAACTAGTTTAACCACTTCATTAAACAATGGACAAACTGAGGTCTAGAAAGATCAAGTAACTTGCCTAAAGTCATGTAGCTAATTGGTAGCAGATTCAGGATTCAAACTAGATGCTTTGACTCAAAGCCATGTACTCTCCACTTCATGCTGTCACTCACCATAGTAGAAAAGGGAATTAGCTCTGTGCAGATGAGTCCCAAATTTTGCCTTAATCTCTCTCCTGAATTCAAATATTATAAAACCAGGTGCCTGGTAGATGTTTCATTCAGGCATCTCAAACTCACTTTGTCTAAAAGATAACTCAGTATAGGGGGGCAGCTAGGTGGCGTAGTGGATAAAGCACCGGCCTTGGATTCAGGAGTACCCGAGTTCAAATCTGGCCTCAGACACTTGACACTTACTAGCTATGTGAACCTGGGCAAGTCACTTAACCCTCATTGCCCTGCAAAAAAAAAAAAAGATAACTCAGTATAGAGGCCCATTACCCATCCTTCTTCTCAAACTTCCCTCTTTCTGTTGAGTGTGCTAGTACCCTTCTAGTTACCCAAGTCTAAAATCCCTGAATCATCAGCTTAATCTTCATGTCTTCAAGTCTTGTCACTTCTTTATTTTTTAATATTTTATTTGTTTGAATCAGCTAAGATCCTCCTCACTCTCCCACCCCAATTCCCCTCACCCAGTTGAGAATATAAGAAAACCAAAATTTATTATACACATACATAGTAAATCAAAACAAATATCCACGTTGGTCACGACCAAAAAAACCCTATCTCATTCTGCACTCTGAATCTTTCATTTCTCTATCAGGATGTGGGTAGAATATTTCATTCATCCTCTGGAATACTGGTTGGTGATTACACTGATAAAGATCAGTACAATAAGTATTCCATCACATCAGTATGGCATAACTTGTTCATCCACTGCCCAATTTATGGTCAACCCTGAGATTTTCTTTCTTTCCCACCTCAAAAAACGAACCATAAATATCCTTACAGCTTGTCTTGTTTAGCATTAATCCCTGCTTCAATCTATCCTCCTTCTAATTCCCTTCCCCACTTCTCCCTTCTATTTACCTGTTGAGTGAAATGTATTTCCATACTTAACTCTTTGTGTGTCTTCTTTCTTTTTTTGACCAATTCAGAAGAGAATGAGATCCAAATGTCAGTAGCAGCCCCTACTTCCTTCTCTTTATTTTTTAGATGTCTACTTGTGTACCTTGATTGCAAGAGATAATTTCCCCCAAGCATCCTTATCCTCCCCTACTCCAGGTGTATGCTTCTTCCTTTCTTTTCTTAAAGTCAACACATGGGAGTTTTCCATGACTACTCATGCATAACTTATATTGAATTGCTTGAGTTCTTGGGGGTGGGGGGGTGGGAAGGGAGGGAGGAAGAGAAGTTGGAACACAAAGTTTTAAAAAATTGATGTCAAGGGGCAGCTAGGTGGCACAGTGGATGGAGCACCGGCCCTGGAGTCAGGAGGACCTGAGTTCAAATCCAGCCTCAGACACTTGACACTTACTAGCTGTGTGACCCTGGGCAATTCATTTAACTCCAATTGCCTCACCAAAAAAAAATGATGTCAAAATTTGTTTTTACATATATTTTGGAAAATAAAATTCTAAACAGAAAAATAAATAAATAAATAAATAAAAATAAAGTCAACACATGCATATGGAAACAAAAAAAGAAAATAAAGAAAATGTCATTACCATAAGGTGATAAATAGAACAGAAATCTTTGAATAAGCAGACATGAGTTCTAAAGATGTAGATAGCTTCCTATCTTCACTTAAACTAGAATATGCCTTCCCTCCTTACTTCTGCTTCTTGACAGCTTTGGACTTCCTTTAAAGTTCAGTGTAAACACGGTGTGACTGTTTTTAGAATTTCCCCATCAGAATTTAGTCTGGTGCATTTTCTAGATCAGTTTGGAGGAGAATGGGAGCTTCCTTTCATTCTATCATCTTGATTCTCAAAACCTCCATAATATATTTCCCATTT
The DNA here is from genome assembly GCF_019393635.1 of Dromiciops gliroides. NCBI lineage: Eukaryota > Metazoa > Chordata > Mammalia > Microbiotheria > Microbiotheriidae > Dromiciops > Dromiciops gliroides. Next base: position 704,870,228 of record NC_057861.1, read on the forward strand.
TTCCCTTTCTTTTGATTTTTAAATTTTTTTTTTTTTAGTGAGGCAATTGGGGTTAAGTGACTTGCCTAGGGTCACACAGCTAGTAAGTGTTAAGTGTCTGAGGCCGGATTTGAACTCAGGTACTCCTGACTCCAGGGCCGGTGCTCTATCCACTGTGCTACCTAGCTGCCATTTTCCCTTTCTTTTGACTCACACAGCCATCACTCTGATTCAGGCCTCCTTGCCTAACACCTGGATTGTTCCAGTGGCTTCCTCATTGGTCTCTCTACCTCTGGTTCTCCCCTTTTCAGTCCATCTTCCACATGGATGTCAAATTGCTTTGCTCAAGACAAATCTGACCATGCCATCCTCCCACTCAAAGATCTTCAGGAGTTCCTTATTACCTCTAGGATAAAGTACAATATGCTCAGCCTGACATTTAGAGCTCCCCACAATCTGACCTTTCCTCATACCTTTCTAGTTTTCTTTCATAGCACTCCCCTTCAATTACTTGCTACTCCCTGTATATCTTTATTCTTCCAACTTTTTGCCTCCTTTATACTCCCACTGTTTAACACAGTACCAATCATACAGTAAGTGCTTAATAAGTACGTGCTGACAAGTTGTCTGACAGTGATTTTACACAAGTTGTCTTCCATGTCTGAAATGCATAACTCTTTCATCTCCACTTCCTTTCTTTCTACTTCATTTCTTGCAAGGTTCAATTCAGGTGCTATTTCCTAACAAGGCCTTGCCAGAGTCTCCCTAGTTATTATTACTCACTCACTTTTGAAATTATTTTGTATTAAAGTCCTAAGATCACAGATTCAGAACTAGAAGGGACCTTAGTTCAAGCCCATCATTTTACAGGTGAGGGAACTGAAGCCTGACTTGGTCAAGATAACACAGATCATAAATAGCATAACTGGTATTTGCACAAAATCTGTATTTCTTCATTTATGTAGATGTAAAATCCTTATGCCATACTCCTGCCCCAAGAAGAATATAAGTTCCCTGAAAGCAGGGACTGGGTTGGTCTGTTTGTTTTAATATTTGTATTCCTAGCACCGTGCTTTGATGCTAAATAAATGTTTGTTGACTTGAAATTGAATTAAGGCAGGCCCTGGTGAAATAAAGTGTGCAGATGAGAGCAGGCAGTTTGAAGTCCATCCAGCTATACCGAAGGCTCTGGCAGCCAAGACCATTAGTCCAATTTGCCTTGAGTAGTAAATTCACTTGCAAAGAAAACGAGCTGTCACCTTATGCTAAAGGCAGAATTACCTGGTGCTGGAGCCAAAGGATGGAAGGCATTGATTTTGGCCCTCAGCGGAGCATTTCCCAGAGAGGATGGGGTCACCTGCCAGAGAGCTAAATCTTTTCTGTCTCCAAGCAAACGGTCAGCAGTTTGTACCACTGGTGGTGACGGCAGGGGGTGGGGGGGGGTGTGTGGGCATACTGGGCTCCAAGAATTGTCTGTCATGGCACTTTTTAGAGTTCTCAGCTGAGCTCCATCCTCATTTGAGATTGCAGAGAGCCTACTCAGTAAGGTCTTTGGCCTCCATCTTCCAAGTTCAAAGCTGAAGATGTGCGTGTGTGTGTGTGTGTGTGTGTGTGTGTGTGTGTGTGTGTGTGTGTTGCATCCAGGCACATGCTCCCTACTCCTACCCCATACCCCAATATAGGCTACAAGGAATTTACTGTGGGCCATATGCATTGATGACCATAGTGATTTCAAAGGGCACTAACTCCTGGCCACATATATTTTCCATGTGTCCATCCTTGCATGTATATGTCCTGACCATACATAGTCCCTAACAGGTATGCTTTTCCTTGGGTATCCCTATCTGCTTCCACTCTTCCTTCTGATGCTAAGCGTATTTGTGGGAGACGGAGCCCAAAGTTTATGGAGCACGTTTTTGGTGCTACTTTTCTTACTATGCTATTTCATGAAATACTGTTGTTTTGAACTAATTATGTCCTTTGGCTGACCATTAAACATAAACACGTTGGTTGGGGCTCATTATCTGTGGTATTAGATAATATGGACTTGTAGTGTACCTTGAACTTGGGGATAGATGTTCACTAAGCTGTCCAACTTAAAAGATGGACTTCAAATTCTTTATTTAAAGAACTCGGTCTCCAAACCTCAAATCTCATTTCTACTATTTGCTATCTTTGTGCTCTTGGAGAAGTCATTTAACTTCTCCATCTCCACCTCTAAAATGGGGGTGGGGGGTTGAGGTTCCTTCTAGGGTGCCTTCTAGTTCTAAACCCCATGATCATCTTGGTTACCTGTAGCCTGTCTGACTCCCTATATTGGGGACCCCAGATTATCTGTCCCCTTCTACCTTACTCCAGCACCTACTCCCTTCTTTTTACCACTCTATTGCCATTCACTTCAGGACAATAAGAATGTATCTTCTAGGAATTATTAACAAGGGGCCTCCACCAAAGTTCAGCTCCAGAGTCTCATCATAGTTTGAAGGTGACCGTGGATTCTCACAGAGATATACACTCAATAAAAGACACACAAGTGCCCATATGTGGTACTGTACACACATCTGTAAAATTTAGCATGCAAAGCCATCTACAGATATATACAGAAAGCATACAAATACACAGAGGTACACATGTGCTGTCTTTCACAGGACTCATCTGATTTCCTTTCCTGTCTCTGCCCTTTTGAATATGAGAACTTGTTGGATATGGCCAAAGCCATGGATGGGGCCTCACTTTTCTCTCCCCCATCCCCTGGCCCTCCCACAATATATACCAGGTCCCTGTTTCCCTGTTGACATCTCATATGGGAAGTTCATAGCCCTCACCCAAGGGTTCTGACTCACTGCCAAGTTCAGGAATTGTGTAAATAAAAAATAAATACAAAAGTACAAAAATCTAGTCCTGACCCTTATTCCAGAGACTTGTCCATGCTCCAGAATGGGCTAAGAACAGTGGCAGAACCTGTCACCAAAACTGTTGGTGTTTAGACCACAAGGTTCCCACTCCCTACTTATCCCACTGGAGGGTTAGCAGTCCCTCAGTGGGGCTTTATTTTAGGCCTCAGTGATCATTTATAAAGAGAACTCCTCTGGCCTTGAGAGGGAGGCCCACCTTGGGACTCCAAACACTTTGCAAAGGAAGGGATTGGGACGCCAACCCTGGAGGAAATGTACTAGATCTAGACTTTAAACCCAATACCTTGTAAATTCTTCTTTATTTATTCAGGCAATTGTTCTTAAGCTAAGTACTTCATGGCATGTGCTCAACAGAGAGAGGGTCATACTCCAAACACTCAGATAATTTGCAGTGATCTGTGTTCAAGGAGATCATTTCACTGGCTTTCATACCCATTATTTGTTTGCTGCATATGTATGAGCCAATCATCACATAGTTACTCAACATCTATTATGGGTAAGTCTTCAGGGAGGAAGTGATGGGGTACAGAGAGGAATGTTGCTGGGTTCCTGTCCTCAAGGACCGCATATGGCCCAGAACAGAGATGTAGATCCAAAAGAAGTAACAACTTAAGGACAGATGTCACAAGGTCAAACAGGAGTCACTGGCCAATGAGTACTTATTGTTGTTTTTCCTTCCTTTTCAAAGAGGATCATGACTATAGAGGTAATAGGTAACAGAAAGAGGTGAGCGAAGGGAGATCTCAGTATGGGCTGGGGGTAGTTGGGTGGGCTGAATTTGGACAGGTAGTACATACTCCCATGTATACAACCACCCGTATTTAAAGAACCACTATATTAGGGCAGGAGTCCACCAAGGACAGATGAAGAGTTGAACATATCATTAGTATTACCCCTTATGTCTGGCCACATTCTGTCTTCCAGCCAGATTAATCTAAGACTCATCTCAGTGACTCCAATTCCACCTCCTAGCCCTTTCTACCCATGTCTTCATTACATTATCATTGACAGATAGTTGGGATCCAGTGGTGAGATTTGGAGGCAGAGGGTCTGGGTTCATACTTTGATTCTGTTCCTTAGTCCTTTTTTCAGGGAAATGAAGGTTAAGTGTCTTGCCCAGGGTCACACAGCTACTAAGTGTCAAGTTTCTGATGTCAGATTTGAACTCAGGTCCTCCTGAATCCAGGGCCAGTGCTTTATCCACTGTGCCACCTAGCTGCCCTCTGCTCCTTAGTCCTAATGTGATCTGGGGCAAAACATTTAACTTTCTGGCCCTCAGTTTCCTTCCTGAAGAGGTTGAACTAGATGACCTGGAAGGTCTCTCCACTGCCCCTCTAGCCCTATTCCTATGTCTATGATACTAAAACAGCAACTGAGAGAAGAGTGGCCTCCATTTCGAGGTCCCCTTTTCTATGGTTTTGAAACTTCTCTAGTTTTGACCCATCTTTCATCTTCACCCTTTGCATATTCCCTAACTATTAGCTGTCAGGGTCCTGTGAACTCAGATTACAAGGTCCTATGATCTCTCACATAGGCACAAGCCTATGAGAAAAGAAAAAGTTGAGAAAACATTGTTAAGTAAATGTTTATTGCTGACCCAGTGACAATGAATCATCATTACCCAAATCTGTGGTCTTCTCAGTGCCCCAAAACTCAGGCAGCTTGGAAGCAGCCCAGCTCACAAGACTTCCACAAGAACTCCACAGTTCTTTTAGTCAGTCAGTCAATAAGCATTTATTAAGTGTCAGGCACTGTGTTAAGTACTGGAGATACAAAGAAAGGAAAAAAGACAGTCCCTGCCCTTGAGGATTTCACAGTCTAATGGGGAAATAACATGCAAATAATTATGTATAGACAAGCTATATACAGGATAAATGGTAAATAATGAACAGAGGGAAGACACTAGAATTAAGAGGGATTGGGAAAGGCTTCTTAGAAAGAGTAGGATTGTAGGTGGGACTTGAAGGAAGCCAAGAAGTGGGGATGAGGAGGGAGAGCACTTCAGGCCAGGGGGATAGTCAGCGAGAACACAGAGACACACGGGGAAAGTGACCCAAGAACAAAACAAACCACCTCAAAGAGAAAAGAGAAGTCATAAACGTCTCCCCATCTCACTGTCCTTCCCGGATCCCTGCTTGTACCACTGCAATACTGGGAGCCAAATTCTAACTACCACGGTCTTAGGGGTTCTGACCCCGGCTTTTATCCACTGCCCACAAGCAGCCTCAAAATGGGGGGAAACGCTGATGCAGCCTCATGGATAGTTAATGGATGGTTGTTGCCTTCCAATCCCCACAATTCCACTGCCCTGGCATCTTCTGTGTGGTTACACTACCCTGGCATTTTACCCATGGATCTGTCTTGACTGTAAGAACTGTGTAATTACTTGGTCTCCATCCTACTCACTAGTCCAACTTGGGCCTTTGTTTCTATGATATTTCTTGGGCCAACAAACTCTACAGAGGCTCACTGATGAAAGGAAAGGCAGTAAACAGGATGAAGGGACTCATTACCTGGAATGCTTTGCCTTCTGCAGACCAGGGCTGTGTCTGCGCCACCTGAATCTTTACTTCCCTTTGAATAAGGGCCATCATCTATAAAAGAGAAAGAGGGAAAATGGGTTGAATACAACTTTCATTTCTATCTGGGCTCCCCTCTCCTTTGAAGAAGTCGTCTAGTCCCATGTTCACGTGACCTCAGAATGTAGTATTTCATGCCATAGATTCAGTCTGGTCCTTGGAAGAAATGGGAGGTTATGACGGATTTATTTCCCTCACATTTAATTCTCCTAGCAAGAGCCAAGTCTGTCATCCTTTAAATTAGGTGAAATGGGGAAAGACGGAAGACCATTCCTGGAGTGAGATATGCCAAAAATAGCACCGGATCAAGACGTGACAGACCCGGGTTTGAATTAGGGTCCTGGAACTAACTTGCTGTGTTATTTGTGCATGGGAAATAAAGGGCCACAAACTTCTTGTCAGAGTCACCTTCTTTCTCATTGACTCTGTTTTCTATTCTGCAAATTGATGGAGCCAGTTTAAGGGATCTCTAAGATCTCATCTTGGAAGCTAGGTGGTACAGTAGATGGAACGCCAGGCTTGGAGTCAGAAAGACTCATCTTCCTGAGTTCAAATCTGACCTCGGACACTTATTAGCTGTGTGACACTTCACCCTGTTTGCCTCAGTTTCCTCATCTGTAAAATGGAGAAGGAAATGGCAAACCATTCCAGTAAAGAAAACCTCAGATGTGGTCATGAAGAGTCAGACATGACTGAACAATGACAATGAAGGTCCTATTCAACTATGATACTTTGTGATTCTGTTTGAGTTTTAAGCTCATCATTTTATTGGTGAGCTTAAGGATGAGGAACAGTGTGGGAGCTGTTTTCAAGACAAGTTTCATACATAGACCCAATAGGTAGCAACCTTTGTAGTGACTTGGGGAGCACGAGAAAGTCTCCTTGTCCAAAGATATCTCCCTTCCTGCCTCCCACAATACCTAAAATCTCACTACTAGTGGGTGATGCATTCCTTTGCATCTTTAACAAATTCAGACTCAACAAACATTTATTAGGCACCTGCTATATTGAAGGGACTGTGATGGTAACTGAGGACACAAAGCTTCAACACATGGCTTGTCCTCAAGATGTTGAGAGCAGAGCAGGGCCTGCTATTTCTGGCACCAGTTGGCATTTGTGTAGCATTTTGAAGTTTACAAAGGGCTCCACTTTCCATACATCCGTCTCATTTGCTGTTCACAACCCACCTGAAAGGTATTATTACCACTTGTTTACAGATGAGGTTTAAGTGACTTTTCCAGGACCATGGCAACTAGTTAAGTGTCAGAGGCAGGATTCACACCCTAATCCAGAGGTGGTGGTGGTGGGGTCTTTCTAAGATACCACATTACATGTACACAGTTAAGGAGAAGACAAGAAGGTGGAGTGTGATAGGGTCAAAGGAGAAATAAGGTTCTCTAGGAAAAATCTGGGATAACTTAATGGTGGAAGTGGTATTTGGGCTAAGTCTTGAAGGAGGAGCAAGATTCCAGTAGATAGTGGAAAGAAGGGGGTGTATTCCCGGTATGGGGGAGGGTGTTTTCCTTTTCCAGAGTCCCCTAGAAAATATGAATCCTGCTAGGAGGGGGAGCACCTTCAGTTCATTATCATCTTCTAGTTCTATTCCTGATGAATCTTAGAACTCCTGATCTCAATCAATCCACCAGCCCTAGCCTCTGCCACTAGCAGGGATTATGGCCTTGGGCCCCCACTCTCAATAGACACTGACGGTTTTTTTGGAAAAAATGTTTTATTGTTGCATTTTTAAATATCTCTGTCACTTGTGGACAACCCCTCCAAAAAACCCTTTTCCTTGTAACAAAGAAATATAACTCATAGGATCAGAGACTAAAAGCTGAAAGGAACCCAAAAGGCCATAAAGAACATCCTCTACTTTTAAAGATGAAGAGACTGCTACAGAAGGGAGGTGACTTTGCCAAGGTCATACAGGTTGTAAGGACAGAACTGGGATGTGGTCTCAGATCCCATGAGGTGCAATTCAGCACACTCATCCCGTTGTACCACAATGCCTCCTATGTGAAGGAATCAATGTATTGGCCATATCTGAAGACGTATGTCTCATTCTATACCAAGGAGACATGCTAACCCAGACACTGACTCTTCCAAATTCCATGGCCTCATGTTATCCAGTTGTGAGGAAAACATGTGTATTGACCTTCCAATGGTAGGGGTCTTTTGAAAAGAGCACTTGTCTAGGGAAGAAGACCTGGATTTAATACTCTCCAGCTAAATGATCAGGACAAGTCACATCACTTCTTTGGCCCTCAGTTTCCTCAGCTGTAAATTGGGGATAATAATGCTTACACTTCCTCCCTCACAGGGTTGATGCTAGAAAGGTGTTGTATAAACCTTAGCTTCCACCAGAAATGAGAGTTTGCCCTATTGTTGACTCCCTGGGTACCATCTGCACCAAGCTTGGTGTATGATGGGCATTAGATCCATCAGGGAAAGGCCAAAATTCACCAGTTGGAACTGGACATGTAAATAACTCCTCATATACCTATGGTGAGTCAAAAAGTTTCTCCTCTGGGGTCCCTTCTCCTTCTCAAGTGGAAATTATTATCTCAATAACTCATGATAATAATCAGATGATAATACCCCATTACCCCATTGCCTTTGTAAAGAGAATACTTTTAAGTGTGTCTAAGACACTTTCTCATCCATTTTCTACTGAGATGCTCACAATGGTCATGTGAGGAACACAAAGTAGGGATTACCAGTCTCATTTTACAGATAAGGAAACTAAGGCCCAGAGGAGCTGTTAAGTGACTTGCTCTTGGGCACAACAATAATCAGAGTCAGAGTCAGACTCTTGGTCTAGTGCTGCTTCCACAGTGGCCAGTCTCTATACTTGTCTTGAGTCTCCCCAGAGTACTTTAGTGAGGCAGGACAGTCCATACTGAAGTATTGTCCAGCACAGTCCAATTCCTTGATGCAGACAGGCTGCAGAAGAGGTCTTCAGGTCCTTAGGAGTATCTGAAACACAGCAAACATCTTCTAGGAGGCCAGAGATACCTCTGGAGGATTGCTGAAGCACGGCTGCCAAGTCATTTAACTTCTTCAGTCTCAGTTTCCTAATGTATAAGATGGAGGATATGAGGGTGGATGTGATGAATACTAAGGTATATTCCAGCTCCATATCGATGACCTTATGTTCTTAAGTCCTATCAAGCCAAAAAGGTTTCAGAGACGGACCATCCCACAGAGAAATCCAGTGGGGTATCACATGGTAAGGAGGAAGGGTTACCATGGCAACAGACTCCACAGAAAAGCAAAAACGTCAGGGAGATGCCTGTTGATTTACAGTTCAAATTCAAATACTTAACAGGCACTGAAAGCAGCAAGGTTTATATGTGATTTGAGTCACCAGTGAGTTTTCTTGAAGAAGAAAATTAAAAGAGAGAGCGAGCTAGAAGCTGCTGAGATTTCTAGAACTAAATTGTCTGATGATTTATTGACTTGTTGGACTGAGGGAAAAGGAGAGGGTCAATTGAACAGAGGCATACAGGTGCTTCCATATCTACATATGTGTAAAGTAATAAGTTCCTCCCCTTTTAGCAAACTCATGCTGAACTAATCTCACAGTACTCTCTGTCCCGCATCCTTTATTCCAAATGGCCCCATAGTCTTGTCTCTTGCACATGACTTTATTCCACTATGACTTTAACCAGGCATGCCCCCATGTCAGAAATGCTCTCTCTCCTCACCTGTGTGCGGCCGAATCTCTACTTTCCTTAAAAACCCAGTTCCGGTGCCCTCTTCCTACGAAAGACAGATCTTTGCAATCTCTCAAATTCTTAATCTCCTCCCTACAAAAATTCCATTATGTATTTACTTTGTACATATTTTATATATGTTCATCTCTGTTCATGTTATCAAGTGAACAAACATTTATTAATAACCTACTAGGTTCCAGGCATCATGCTAAACACTGAAGATACAAGCAGGGCAAAAAATAGTCCCTGTCTTCAAGGAGCTTACAGACTGATGGAGGAGTAACATGTGAACTGCTATGTATAAGCAAGATATAATCTGGGTGATTTGGAGATTATCTCAAAGGCAAGTCTTTGTATCTCTAGCACCTGGTACTGAGCCTGATACAAAACAGGAACTCAGAACTGAATTAAATTGAATTTGGAAAAAGTACTGTAGGACGGCCAAGAGATTCCTGCAAAATACCCAAATGACCTGGGTGAATCTTCTTTAACACCTTCTTAACTTTTAACCCTTTATTTCCTTCAGACCTGGATATGGCCCTAGAACAGGGGCTGTCAACGTTTTAGTAAACCCAGCCTGCAATTCAACAGCCTAGAGAAGGATGAAGGGGAGGCAGAGGGCACTAAATTTCAGAGGAATGTATGTTTGATCCTAGGGGTAAGAATGAGCCACTGGAATTTATTGAATAGAGTGTTTGCTTAATAATGAGGCGTAGAGCTGTTGACCCAGAGCCTCACCCCAATCCATGGATCTCTCACATGAGGACCCAGGGCTCCCGTTTCTCCTCCTCATCCTTCTCTTCTTCTGCTGACCGCCATCCCTCTCCATCAGTCTCTTACATTGATGCCCAGAGCTCCTTGCTCCTCTTCCTGTTCTGCTGCCCTTGCTTTCTCCCTTCCCTCCTCCCTTACAGCTGACCTCAGAGAAAGCTGTGTACCAAAGTGGTTGGAATGTGACGTTCCTTCTCCTCATCTTGAGCAGCAGTGCAATGCTCAAACCTGTCACACCCTCTACCTACAACATGGGTTTCCTTCCTTTTCATTGTATAGACCTGGATCAGGGAACTTAGATTCTTTCCTCTCAAATGCCCTATTTATAGCAATTTTCGTTATAGCAGTTTTGGGCTGGGAGGGAGAGGGAAGAAGTCAGTTGGGGCCATCCTACTCACTGACCAAACATAAGTACATCAACTACTGTTTACCGGTTGGCTTTATCTTTTAGCTGATGGATAGAGTAGTCTTTTTTAACATTCGTTTGTTTTTAAAATTTTTTATTCTGAACTTAACATACACCAAATATAATGGACATCTGTATATACATAGTAGAAAATAAAACAAGGATTGCACATGAAATTGCAAGTCTCTTCTATAGCTTGCTCAATAACCTATAGGTTTCACAACCTATAGGTTTCAAGGTTATCCTACTTGTCTGATCTTCCTTCTGTTCTTTTTCCCCCATTAAAGGAATCAATGACCTCCTTTGGAAAGAGCTATCTTTTACAAGTCCAACTGGGCACTCCTCCAGGCAAGGACTGTCTTTTTACTTTCTTTTTTTCCCCAGAATTTAGCATAGCAAGTAGCTCACAGTAGGTGCTTATTAGTTTTTATTGACTTGACTTGGAACACATCAGTGGGACAAGCATGAGAGGAAAGTATTTGGCACAGGCTCAGAGTTGTGGGGAGAACCTCATGGCAGGGTTAGCTCTTGGCAATATTGTGAAGTTGACAAAGTATGTCTTTAATCTTCCCATTTGTTTTTCCCTTTTGATGGAATTTTCCCATTCCCAGGATGTCTAGGATTCTCCTGTTTCATGTTCTCTCATTCTCAGATCATTTATCCATGCTGAGATTGAAATGACTCTTGACAACTTGTAATGTGGGCACTCTCAGAGGTCCTGCTCCTTCCATAGACATAAACTCCCAACACTCAAAAATAAAGTATTAATGGGGAAATGTCTGGCATTCCCAAAGGGGAGGAAAGGGATTGGGAGAGAATAAGTATTTATACATCAACTACTATTTACCAGGAACTGGCAAGGTGCTTTTTACAAATATTATCTCACTTTGTCCCCACTACAATTCTTCAAAGTAGTTCTATTTTTGTACCAATTTTGCAGATAACTGAACATGAAGAGAGGGGCTGTGGAAAATGTTACCCTAAGGTAATTTTCAAAGAGGCAGGACAATGGAACTATGTGTATGGTTTTTTGGGGGGGTGGAGGTGGGAGGAATCATAGGACCATAGATTTAAAGCTAGAAGAGGTACCCAACCCAACCCCTTCTTTTTACATATTAGTAAACTGAGGCCAAAAATATTGCCTCAAGTTCATACAAGTAGCAATAGGCATGGCCAGGGGTCAAATCCAGGTCTTTTTAACTCCAAATATAGTATTCTCTCCATTGTTAGGGGGAAAGTAAATAACTACTGCCAAGAGTCCTAACAAGGATACATGCCTCTCTTCCACCCTGAATCTGCCTCAGATCATCATAAACAAAAGAAGGACAGAAGCGGAGCCTCTGAATTGGGGTTGTTGCTGACCCATTAGGAGCTGGGGGCAGAGTCTTTGTGACTGAGCAACGGGGCTTTTTAACTGGCTTTTTCTGGCCTCTGTGCTTGTGCTCTCCTTGAAGTGGCAAATGAAGGAGCTGGTGCAGTTAGTTTTATCGGATGTCCAAAGGCAACAAGAGACATCATTTCATGGGACATTTGGCCATGTTACATTTCTGTGATCACTGTAAGTATTGGCAAATAAGAGACCACAAAAAGAATTGCAGTTTATCACCAACATCCCTCGCAGAGAATGAAAAGGTGGAAAAATTTGATGAAATCTTTAAGATCTTCCAAATTAAAGCAACACATACTTCAATACTTGGTGACTTGAAGGCAAAGATGAGCATATGTAAGCATGCAAAACAAAATTGGCTGGAAGATGTTGTTCAGGAGTAAGAAATGAGAGAGACAAAAGATTCATAAACTATATAGAAGTTTCACATGTATACAACATAAACATTTTCTTTTTGAGAATGGTTAGAAGGTACTAGACATGGTGAATACAAATAATGAAGTCAATCATATTTTTCTTTCTCTATTTTTATATATTTATTTATTCATTCATTCATCTATTCATTTATCTATTTATTTGTTTATTCATTCACTCATTTATTTACTTGTTTATTTATTTATTTGCTTACTTATTTATTTTTATTTATTCATTTTTATTAATTTATTTATGAATTCATTCATTCTTTTGTTTATTTCAGGGAAATGAGGGTTAAGTGACCTGCTCAGGGTCACACAGCTAGTAAGTGTCAAGTGTCTGAGGCCAAATTTGACCTCAGGTCCTCCTGAATACAGGGCCAGTGTTTTATCCATTGCACCACCTAGCTGCACTGATCAAATTTTAATAGGCAAGAGAAGACTGATTATTGATGTAAGAGTCATTCCTACATAAGTAGTCATGGAAAAATTACCATATTAGCTAGTTGTGAGAGAAAACAGTAAAAAAACCCCCAAACTTCAGATTAAGGAATTGTCAAAGAGGAAATGAAAAGAAATTTTTAATGTGTTTCCATCTGTTTTCAGATACTATCAGTTCTTTCTCTGCAGATGGGCTGCAATCTTCATAAGTCTTATAGGGTTATGTTGGATCTTTGCCTTGCTGAAAATAACCACATGCTTCCCAGCAGATCATCCCCCACAATTGCTGTTATTTTGTATACAGTACATTTCACTCTGCTTCAGTTCATGTAGGTCTTTCCAGGTTTTCCTGATAGTATCCTGTTCATCATAACCTTTATATAGTACCTTAAGCTTGACAGAGAATTTTCTTCATAAAAGGAATTTCTTGAGTTCTTGTGGGTGGGGGATGGGGATGGAGGGGGGAAGAGAAGTTGGAACACAAGGTTTTTTAAAAATTGATGTTAAAATTTTGTTTTTACATATATTTTGGAAAATAAAATTCTATTCAGAATTTAAAAAAGAGTCATTCCTAAATCCCATATAGCCAGGCCACCAACTTCTTAGGGCAAAGGATCAAAATTAATACAAAAGTGGAAGAATAAAAAACAGGAAAACATATGGTACATCAGGAAAACAATGCTAACTGGTCCTTTTAATCAATTTATTAATAATGAAAAATAGAAAATGGAAGGACAGGGCAGCAGCAACAGTTAGGACAATTTTATAGTAAAGTTTAATCATTGGAAATGAATTACCCAAACAAGGAGAGCAAAAAAAAACCCCTCAAAGCTGCCTTAGTTAGCAAAAAATGGATTTATTCACCAAGCAGAAAGATAGATCACTTAAGGGCACCAGTGGTTTAGAATATAAATTCAATTGTAAAATCTACAGAAGATGGTATAAGATTATGCCTCACAAAAACATCAAGAAATAGTGAAGGGTAAAATGAGTTTAAAGAAAGCTTACAAGACACTCAATAATGCAAAGTTAGCTTGAGGACATTTACAGTTGTAATTGGAACCAACAGACAAAAGATGGAAAAGATCTGCATGGATTTTTTTATAACAAACTCTTTTCATCATCAAAGAAGGTAGACTTCCTACATTTGGTCTCTGACATCCCAGCCCAAATGACCTTATGGGGGAAGTGAAAATGATATCAGAGAACAAAATAGGATTGAAAAAAGACCAACTATACCAATTATACAAATATATACAAATACAATCTGTGCCCAAAGAGATTGATTGTTAAGGTATCTGAGGAAGGTGATACTGAACTGGTACAAGAGTTCATGTCTCCTTTTCTCCTAATACAGTACTCTTAGAAACCCTTAGAGTGACAATTGTGAGAAACAGAAGCTCAGCTCTGCCCATGGGGAAAAAAATCTCAGGCCTTATTATTGTCAGAAAATGTTTACCTAGAGAATTATACACTATTGACCTACATGCCTATTTTCCTATCTATATAAAATTTATATGAAATGATTTATATATGTATTGAGGACACAAAGGGATTTAAAAGGAAACTGCTATGCTTTTATAAATGAAATTCCACAATAGTCCATATCTTTACCATTACACAATTAACTAAAAGTTATAGAAAATACAAGATCCCACTATGTATATTTTTGGAGATAATGAGAAAAATGATCATCTTATTTGGCAGAGCAAAACACAGCCTTAAAAGCTCTTCTCAAAAATGGTGTCTGCTATGTACTTGTCAACATTAAAAAATATCCCCCAGAAAATATTACAAAGAGAGATTACCTTGTTTGATGATTTTTTTTCTGGTGATTAATGTCAAGCAAGGCATAAAACACTCCCCAAAGGTGTTGGCCAACATGGTGAAGGATATCCAGGCCAGGGCCTATGTCAAAAAAGGACGACCTATATGTCATCAGATCCTTCAGATGTTTGTAGATGTCATTAGGGTGATTTCATCTAGCTCCTGAATACTATAGAGCCTCCTAGAATGAGCCACTCAAAAGACTTTGGCTTAGCTATTCATTCACACATGGAAAACTCAAATAGATAAAGAATGCTAATCGTCCAGACTATACTATGAAGTCATGAAGTTGAATGGGCAATGTAGAGTACATCCACTCCATCCATATATCTCTATCTATCTATCTCTACCTTTCTATAGCTTCATCTATATCTCTACCTATAGCTATCAATCTATTTTTCTCTTTTAAATACAGCAAATGATCAATGAGTTGGATAGTTAACCTATAGGGTCCATCTATCTGTGTATATGTAAATATGTAGTTATGTCTATATAAATTTGTATATGTATGTATGTATCTATCTGTCTATCTGTATGTTAGATACAGCAAATGGTCAATGTGTTGGTTCCAGACCTGAATAAGAGGAGAATCGGCTAAAAGGCCCTTGGCAAGTAAATGACTCTAAGCTTCTCTCTGAAATAAAGACCTCTCTTTTCAACACCAGAATTCTTCCAATGATTTTGCATAGCTGTGAGTCATGAAACACTGCTGTCTCCAAAGAATTAATGTTGAGCATCACCCAGAGAAAAATGGAGGGGTGTGTTATGCATGTGATAAGACTGCGAGGCATTTCAAAAAAGGATGAGGAAGGAGCAGTGTAAAAAAATGTCATTTAAAAATGTACGGTGGAAAAAATGTCATACATTTGTAAGTAGTGAGAGGGAAAGAGACCTGAGGGACAGCCCACATGCTCTCCAAGGATACTTGAAATGTCAGGAGAACCTAAGAGAGGTGCTTCCCAACATGGTGAGTGGACCCTCTGATGGGATGGATAAGAATACTCCCGAATGGTACAATATGTATCCTTTTGGGGAACATCCAAATTGATGAAATCACAGATTTACCTGAGTATTTGAGAGTTTTTCTCCTCCCCCCAAGTTGTATGCATCTCTAGAAAAGTTTTGTGTAATGGGTTTGGACCATACATGGCTGGAGATTCTAGATACATAATATACTAATGGTGGGGCAGAACTGATTGGGTCACAAGGTCACTGACAGCTAAGTCATCAATAACACCTTCTTGAACCTTCCCAACTCTTTTGGTTGTATCTGTGCTCACTGGCATAGTATATAGTCAGAAGTCATAGGACCTTGGCTGAGACTTTGGTTGTTCAGGTGGGTCCAACTCTTCCTGACCCAATTTGGGATTTTCTTGACAAAGATATTAAGGTGGTTTGCTATTTACCTCTCCAGCTCATTTTACAGATGAGAAAACTGAGGCAAAATGGTTTAATCAGTTTGCCCAGGGTCACACAGCTTCTAAGTGTCTGAGAATGGATTTGAATTCAGGTCTTCCTGACTCCAGACCCAGTGCTCTATCCATTTAATCACCTAACTTCCCTTTAACAGACATTAGAATATAAATCAAAGAAATCTAAGGGATCCTAAGGATTATCTATCCCCATTTGCTAATTTTAGATGAGGAGACAGGCCTTGAGACATGAAGACACCTGTTCAAGGTCATAGTTAGGGGATCTATCTCCTTTTCTCCCAATACAGTGCTCTTAGAAATAACCCAGTCAGGGTAACAATTGGAAAAAAGACTACAGTGAGAAGCAAGTGTTCCAACTATCCCAGTCCTTCTGCATAAGCCTTCTTCCCTTCCCTGGGCAATTAACTCAATAATGAATAGCTGGGTACCCTATTGAACCTTTCAAAAAATACATATCATTAATTCTGCTACGATATGTCCTGCTGTTCAAATGAGCTCACTCCCTCCACTCTCCCCTTTCCTGCTTTGTCTGGGGGCCAATGATTAGCAGTGGGGTTTCTGCTTTAGTCTTTTAGTGGTTATGTTCGATTAATCAAAGAGTCAACTAAGAAAATATATCCTGCAAGTCACCAAAATGTCAATTCCCTCTGATTACTCTTTAGAGCAACTGAGACTCAGTGCCTCCCTAAATTCTTCCCAAAGCTTGGTCGTAACAATTTTTTTTACCAAATAGTGTCCCTTTAAAAATGTTAATTCCTGAAAACCCATTTTCTTATAGCAGTAAGCATGAATTTCTCTGTATATTTGTGATAGTTTTATAGCACTAAGACTAGGCCCATATCCAGAACAAAACACAACTGGCCACTCCTGGATTCCATCCTGACTGACCACTATTCAAGAGATTTGGGTGTGTAGAGTACTATGCAATTGATTGCTTGTCAACAGGCCTCAGTCAACCTAAAAATAGTTATTTCAATGCAGAATTTTAATGTCCATAATCACAGTTGCCCTTAGTCACAAATAGAGCAGGAGCCTCCCTACATAGAGTGATTTCAAGGTCACCAAGGAAAAACCACTTGCCCCCAAATCTTTTCCGTAGCTGCCTGCTGGCTGATGCCTGGAAGTCCTTTATCACAGGAGAGAGAGAACCTTTCCTCAGGAACAGACAAACCTGACAATAGAACTTCCCTTAGCATAGTGCCTCCATCCTTCCTTACTGAAAGGGGGATGGGAACCCAGAGACTGATGCAGGCTTAGGGAGAACAGAACCTTTCCTGAGAGCAGCCTGGATTGGGAGAGGGGAGAGAGATCACTAGGGCACTGGGAACCTGCAATGGGAAGGCAATGGAAAGAAAAGGAACATTTGAAATGTTATTCTTTAATATTTCTGGCCATCCAAAGGACTCATGATGGAAAATGCTCTCCAAATCCAGAACAAAAGAACTGTGGAATCTAGATACATATTGAACCATACTATTTCTACTTTTTTTGTTTTCTTTTTTTGAGTTTTTTTCCTTTTGCTCTGATTCTTCTTTCACAGCATGACTAATGCAGAAATATGTTTAATGTGATTGTACATATATAACAAGATATCAGATTGCTTGCTGTCTTGGGGAGGGGGGAGATTGGGGAGGGAGGGAGAAAAGTTTGAAACTAGAAATCTTGTGAAAACAAATGTTGAAAACTATCTCTACATGTAACTAGAAAATAATAAAACACTATATTGTTTGGCAAAAACTAAAATAAAATAATATTTATGGCTACAAAAACATCAACAAAGAGACATCTGAGTCCCTGACTCTGTTCCTGATAGGACACGCTCCCAGGCAAGATGGGGGGCTCATACCAGGATTGTTTGCACTGATGTTTCAGAAGCTCAGGAAAGGGGGAACACTGGTGGGTCTGGGGGGCTTGGTTGTCATGGCCATACTCCCAAAAAGCATCATATAATGTATTGGAAAGAGCATGGGACTAGATTGGACTTCAAGAGGCCTGGACTCTAATTTTGGCTATAACACTTCTTCATTATGTGACCTTGGCCAAGTTTTTGCCCCTTGATGAGCTTCAGTAACTCTGGGGAAAAAAGGGGTTTAACTGAGCATGGTGGCAGATATCTGTAATCTTGCTACTGGGGAGGCTAAGACTGATGGATCACTTGAGTACAGGACTTCTAAGATGCAGTGGGGTAAGCTGATTTTGGAGTCTGTACTATGCCCTGCATCACAATGGTAAGCTTCCCTGTGAAAGTGGGGTATGTGTAATGAGGGGGCAGGGGGAACAACTTGCCCAAGATGGGGCAATCTGGGAAAGGCAGGAAATAGAGTAGGTCAAATTTCCTGTGTTGATCAGCAGTGGGATTGGGCCTATGTGTGGTTATTTCACTTCCAGTCTTGTGAGATGAATGAAGGAAGGAAGGAAGGAAGAAAGAAAGAAAGAAAGAAAGAAAGAAAGAAAGAAAGAAAGAAAGAAAGAAAGAAAGAAAGAGAGAGAGAGAAAAGAAGGAAGGAAGGAGTAAAGAGAAAAGAAAGAAATTGAGAAGAAGAGGAATAAAGAAACAGAAAGAGGAAAGGAGGAATGGAGGGAGAGAGAGGGAAGGAGGAAAGAGAAAGAGAGAAGGAAAAGAAAAAAGAGTGGGAGATAAAAGAAAGGAAGGAATGAAGGGAGGGAGAAAGGGAAGGAGGGGCGAAAGAGGAAAAAAGAGAAATGGAGAAAGAAAGGGAGAAAAAAGAGAAAAGAGGGAGGGAGAGAAGGAAGGAAGAAAGAGAACAGAGAAGGAAAAGAAATAATGAAAAAAAGAAAAGGAAGGGAGAGAAAGAAAGAAAGAGGAAAGAAGGAGGATAAGGAAGGAAAGGAAGGAAGAAAAAAGAGAAAAAAAGAAACAAGAAAGAAATGGAAAACAATGAGGTTTTACTAGATAGATCAAGGGTTCTTAATCAGGGATCTTTGAATTTGGTTTTTAAAAAATATTTTGATAATCCTATTTCAATATAATTGATTTCCTTACAACCCTGTGTATTTTATTTTATGCATGTAAAAACCTTATTCTGAGAAAGGGGCCATAGGACTTCATCAGACACTGCCCAAGGGGTTCATGGAACAAAAAACGTTAAGAGCCTCTGGCCTAGATGATCTCTGATGTTCCTCCATCCCCACATCTTACCCCCCCCCACCCTTCTTTGAGAGACACAGCTGCGTTAGGCTAATCAAACCAATTCGAGTATTGTCCTCATGCTCCCAGTACTGGTCTAGTCTCTTGCCCTTGCTACCCGATTGACCAATGGCTAGAACTGATTCATTAGCATAACAACTCCCACTGAGATATTGGTTTTTCTAATCTGTTCATAAGTAGGCTTGTGCCAAATACCTGGGCTGAAGTACTGGTTCATAAGCATAAACACCAAGTAGCTTCTCCTGAGTTGATCCAGAGTGTTTCCCTGGCCCACAGACTTAGAGCCAAGGACAAGGGGCATGTAAAAAGGTCATACAGTCACAAGATGCTAGAAGAGGAAGGAACAGCCCAACATAAAATGTTAGAAGATGGCCCATTGAATCCTTGGGAAGGAGACTAGCAGAGCTGGAAGGGGTGTTAGAAGAGGAAATGTTACAACTAGGAGGAGACCTTGAATGTTGGAGCTGGTAAAGATCTTGGAACATAAAGAAAGGGGCCTTGGAACATAGAATATTAGAGCTGGGAGGGACCTTTGGATACAGAATGTTCAAACTGAGAGGAACTATAGAGGACATAAAATCCAACTCCCTCAGTTTGGGGCACTGAGGCCCCAAGAGGAAAATTCTCTCTCCCAATCACATACAGCAGATTGGCAGCAGGACCAGGTTTAAAATCCATTTCTCCCACCTTCCAGCCCAGCTTTCCTTCCCTTCCATTAGGGGTGTTAAGGAAGGTAATGAGAAAATGTCAGATGTATATTCCAAGAACCAACAATTCCTTCTATATGAAGCAAGAAGAGCAATAACTGCCTCTTACCAAATTGACAAGAGCTCAGTAAGGATAAAGGTACATGAACTCCAACAGCGCATGGATATCACTATAAAGAGAAACTACCCGTCAATGGAATAACTTAAAGGGAAATGTCTTATATTGGCAAAGCAAGGCCTTTCTTGAAAGTTATCCGAGTGAATGACCCCTCCAGAGTGAGGAATGACCAATAAAAACTAAACAATCATTGCAAGAGAAGAGTGGCTTTGAAGATACTGTCGACTCTATTAATCAAGGGAATGAGCGACCATAAATCCAAGCAGGAGGGAAATGAGGATCTTCATAGAGAGTGACTCCATTTTTATTAGGTTTCTGAAGACGGGTGTTATCAACAGTAGAAAGTGAAAAAATGCCGGGTATGATCAGGAGCGGCCAAGAGGAGCCGAGGGCTTTTATTAGGGAGGACACAACTCCAGCCATGATATATAGTGTCTTTCCATCTGTCCTACAGGAGCAGGGGAGATGGGGCAGAGAGGTTGAAAAGCTGGAGCTCAGCCAGAGGATCTAGAAGGTGGAAGTCAATAGGGAGATGAAGATCTAGAGCCTTATTATATACACTGGGCTTAGAGGCTGGAGATCAGGAGTCTGGAGGACATAGGAGCTGGGCAGGACAAGTGATTGGAAACATTGACAACCGCACCTTGATTCCAAGAGGGCTGCCTAACCTAGGCACAAGGCGTCAGACGCCCCTCAGTCCCAGGCACAGATGCCTGGCAGCCCAGATGTTTTAAAGATTCCAGGCTCATATTTTTTCCCCTCTGTTTTTTTTTCTTGCAACTGGATCCTCCTTGTTTCCATATTGATGGTGTCTCATGTTATGTTTGTGGATAAGATGGAGAGAGGGGGGGCTAGTTAGCATATGCAAATTAAGCGGGTTTAGAGCTGGGGGTACAGTCAGATCAAAAAGGCAAAAATGTTGTCTGTGGCTCTCTGTTTCTCTCTGTCTCTGTCACACATGTGTGCAAACACACACACACACACACACACACACACACACACACACAGCCCAGTCCATCTTTCATCTCCATGGCTTTGCATTGGTCATCCCACATGACTAGAATGCATTCACTCCTTACCTTTGCTTCTCTTTTAAAATGCAGCTAAAACGCCATCTTATGCATGAACCCTTTTTTCAACCTCCACCCCATATAAGCTTGGAGGGTTAGCTAGTGCAATGGGTGACAGAATCTAAAAAGAATGATTGAACCAAAAAAGATGAAGTTCAAGGAGAAATGTAAACATCTACATTTGGGTTTGGAAAATGAATTCTGCAAATATAGGAGGTAAGATATTTGGCTGGGCAACTGTTCTTTTTTTGTGGGACAATGAGGGTAAAGTGACCTTCCCAAGGTCACAAAGCTAGTAAGTGGCAAGTGTCTGAGACCGAACTTGAACTCAAGTCCTCCTGAATCCAGGGCAGGTGCTTTATCCACTGAGCCACCTAGCTGCCCCCAGCAACTGTTCCTTTTTATTTCAATTATTTTTAAGGTGATTCTTTTTTTGTGGGGCAATGAGGGTTAAATGATTTTCCCAGGGTCACACGGCTAGTAAGTGTCAAGTGTCTGAGGATGGATTTGAACTTAGGACCTCCTGAATTCGGGGCTGGTGCTTTATCCACTGCGCCATCTAGCTGCCCCCAACTGTTCTTATGAAAAAGAACTAAGGTCTGAGTGAACCACAAGCTCAATATGGGTTAATACTGCACATGGCAGTGATAAAAGTCTGTCTGATCCCAGGCCACATTAAGAGAGGCATGGTGGGGGTAGCTGGGTGGCACAGTGGATAAAGCACCGGCCCTGGATTCAGGAGGGCCTGAATTCAAATCCAGCCTCAGATACCTGACATTTACTAGCTGTATGACCCTGGGAAAGTCATTTAACCCTCATTGCCCCACCAAAAACAAAATAGAGGCAAGGTGTCTAGAAAAAGAAAGGTGATAGAACTGTTTTACTCTGTCCTGCTCAGACCCCATCTGGAAAATAGTGTCCAGTCCCGGATACATAGATGAAGACTGACTGGTCAGAGATAAACTGGAGTGTGTCCAGAGGAGTACCATGAGTATGATGAGAGCATCATACAAGGGTTTTTTGAAGGAATTAGGGATGTTTGGGCTGGAGAAGAGGAGACTCTGGGCAGGACATGATAGTCTCCTTCAAGTATTTGAAGAGATTTCAGGGGAAGCTAGGTGGCATAGTGGATAGAGTACTGGCCCTGGAGTCAGGAGTACCTGAGTTCAAATCCGGCCTCAGACACTTAACACTTGCTAGCTGTGTGACCCTGGGCAAGTCACTTAACCCCAATTGCCTCACTAAAAACAAAAAAAGTAATCAGATGAAGAGATGTCAGATGAAAAGGGAATTAGGCTTGTTCTGGTCCTGCCTAGAGGGCAATGGGTAGAAATTATAAAGGGGGAAATTTAGGGTAGATATCAAGGAAAAAACCCTAACAATTAGGACTGCCCCTAAGTGGAAAGTGAGCCTCAGAAGATGGTGGTTTACCCTCATTGGAGGGCTTCAGACAGAGGCTGGAAGAGTGCTCATTGGCCATGTTGCAGAGAGGTGTCCTGTTCAGATATGGCTGGACCACATGGCCACCGATGTCCCTCCCAGCTCTGGGATTTCCTGTTTTAAAACCTGCGTGCCTTTGACAACACTCTATGTGGACAGCACCACTTCTACCATCTGGGTCAGGAATTCTACCATTGGTTCCAAGAATGACTGACAGTGAGTGGCCAAGCACATTACATCACATTTTTTTCCACACAACATGTGTGTGAGAAAGGGGGCCCAGTTCTTCCCAGCATCTCTTTATAGATGAGGAAACAGATTCAGAGAGATGAAGTGATTTGCCTAAGATCACACAGCTAGTTCTTATAGAAAGGGCCAAGATGGCAGCCAGGGTCCAGTTCTCATTCCATTCCCCTCCTTTTGCAGATGTTTGGCAATGATTTCCCTCCCAGGATAGAAAGATGCCCAATGGGACTTGATCTCAGAGCATTTGCTCTCCTAGGGCAGCCTCCCAAGCTGTTCATATGATGGGGAAGTTCGTCTTCCCAGGGTCCTAAATAAGGAGGCTTTCAGGGGTTCAAAGTTGAAAGAACTCCAGCAATTTGAATCTGCTTCTTGGTTCTGTTTTTCTGAATGAACATTTAAATCACAATGGAGAGTGCATTGCTTCCCAGAGAGCTGTAAGGGCCCCAGTAGTTGTTTGTTATTGTTTTGTCCTTTCTTCTTGAAGAGGACCATGACATCAAGGAGGTGATGTTATGACTTGCAGTGAATTGGATTTAAGTGAGGGAGGGCTGTGCAAAGTCACCAGACTCACTCTGTCCTCCAGAGACATTTGGGTCCAGTGGCAAGATATACATCAGAACGACTGGAAATGGCCCTGGATGTTTGAGGCAATCAGGGTTAAGTGACTTGCCCAGGGTCACACAGCTAAGAAGTGTCAAGTATCTGAGGCAGGATTATAAAGGGCCCCTAGGAAGGACAGGAAATTCAAACAGCACAGTTTTTCATTAGCTGCA
The DNA here is from genome assembly GCF_019393635.1 of Dromiciops gliroides. Taxonomy (NCBI): domain Eukaryota; kingdom Metazoa; phylum Chordata; class Mammalia; order Microbiotheria; family Microbiotheriidae; genus Dromiciops; species Dromiciops gliroides. The sequence continues at coordinate 704,893,618 of NC_057861.1, forward strand.
GTGCCCTATAATAGGGAGCATGGGAATTGGAGTTATGAAGACTCAAGTTCAAATCTTATCTCAGACATTTACTAACTGGGTGATAAAAGTGAGTCACTTAAATCCCTCAGTTTCCTCATCTGTGAAATGGAGATAATAATAAATATCCTGTTGTATCTGAAAGAGTTATTGTGATGATCCAATGAGATCATGTATGTACAGTGTTTTGAAAATCTTAAAATGATGTGTGCATGAGCATAAACACTGGGAGACATGGTGGGGGAAAGGTTCTCTCTGAGTCACAGGTATTGATTCTAACCCATCTTTCTTTTTTATGAAAATCTTTGGAGATCATTGGAGAAATTTTCAGGGTAATTTTCATGGCCTGGTTCAATTGCCTTGGAGAAAGATGGGAGCTAAAAAAGCAAATGGAAAATGAGGCCCCAAAGACTCAGTGGGAGGGGCTGATCCAAGGAAAAGTGAAGTCTAGGGACCCAGGAAGGGAAAACATGACTGGGATGGGTTTTCCCTACAAAGAACAGAGACTCTGTCAAGGGGGATGAGTGGAAGGCGATTTCCACAGTGTCCTGTGGAGAGCCTTTGTACGGCATGAAGGGCTGTGTGACCTAAGCATGGAAGACCCATGAAGGAACTGTAAAACGATCAGTGGGGATTCCAGTCCTGCTCACTCTCTCTCCCAGTCTAGCTGCTCCTGAACTGGCATGATCTCCCAGGCAGGAGAACCAAGCTTCTAAGGTAGAACAGGGAACTGGGGAAGAAGGACAGACTATCCCTGCTGAGAATCAAGGGCAGTGGCATCAGAGCCACTAAGGAAGAAGCCAACAGAAGAGCAACGAGTCAGAGAGCCAGAGAGAGGAGAGCTCAGAGAAAGAGGGACTGCTGGGAGTAGCGACCAGGGAAGAAGTTGTTGAAAGAGTATCTGGAAGCTCTGAACTCCCACTGAGAAGATTAAAGGGGTCTGCCTTCCTTCCTGGGGTCCCATCCAGGGAACTACTCTGTCATTTTTTTTTTTTGGTGAGGCAATTGAGGTTAAGTGACTTGCCCAGGGTCACACAGCTAGTAAGTGTTAAGTGTCTGAGGCCGGATTTGAACTCTGGTCCTCCTGAATCCAGGGCCAGTGATCTATCCACTGTGCCACCTAGCTGCCCTTCTAAGTCATTTTAATGGTCCCTAAGAAGGAATAAAGGGAAGGGAAGTCTCAATTATTTGCTGGTTTTTGTATCCTTTACTATGTAAATAAAGCTTTTCAGTGTCTAGACATGAGGCTAAGCATGACCTTTGGGGGAGGCAAGCTGATAGACTTCTAAATTCTAACTCTTAGGTCACAAATAAGTCAGAGAAAAAAGAAAAAAATAAAGTGTGCCCAGGTCCTTTGTGTCAAGAGGAAGCCTCTGGGACAAGGGCGACAGGAGCTCAATTATGATCCCTCTCATTCATTTCTTTTTTTTTTTGTGAGGCAATTGGGGTTGAGTGACTTGTCCAGGGTCACACAGCTAGTAAGTGTCAAGTGTCTGAGGCTGGATTTGAACTCAGGTTCTCCTGAGTCCAGGGCCGGTGCTCTATCCACTGCACCACCTAGCTGTCCCACTCTCCTTCATTACTTAACCATCATTTCAAGTCTCTAAGTCTTGCATCCCCAGTTGGATTATAAACTCCTTAAGGGCAGTGATGCTCAGGATTCTTCTCTTGTTTCCCTACTGTGCCTGTAGGATGGGTTACACAGTAGGCAGATGGCAAGGAGGCAATGCTTGACTCAGTGGTTCTCCAACAAATTTACTTGCTCTCTATGCTGCCTTCCTTTTGCCATATCTCTCCTCTCTGGCACTTCATCCTGCAAGCTATCAGTTGGGGAGGAATCAGAGATGAGCAGAGAAATAGTACACAGGGGAGGTAAAGCTGAATCCCACATCTCAGGCAGCAAATCAATTCACTTCAACTCAGTTTAACTCAAGTGTGAGTGCAATGGCAGGGTGCAGATAGAGAGACCTGGGTCTTGTTCCTGGTTCTAACCACTCTCTGGACCGCAATTCCTTATTTTAATTAGGGAGGTTGGCTAAATTCAATTTAATTAGACAGGCAGGGGCAGTTAGGCGGTACAGTGGATAGAGCACTGGTCCTAAAGCCTTAGAGGACCTGAGTTCCAATCTCACCTCAGATACTTACTAGCTGTGTGACCCTGGGCAAGTCACTTAACCCCAATTGCCTCAAAACATCTGGGGCCATCTCCTATCATCCTGATCTATCTCTTGCCACTGGACCTAGATGGCTCTGGAGGAGAGAGTGAGGTTGGTGACTTTGCACAGCCCTCCCTCACTTAAATCCAATTCACAGCAAGTCATGACATCACCCCAATGTCATAGTCCTCTTCAGGAATGAAGAACAAACAGCAATTAGAGAGACATTTATTTAAGAACCCACAAGGTGGGGCTGGTGCTACAAAGTCAAAATATGAAACAGGTTCCTCCCCTCACATAGCTTATGTTCCAGATGAGATAATAATGGAATCGTTGATCTAACCTCTGGAGTCATTTAGTTCAACCCTCCGCTTGCCAGACTTGGAGTCAGAAAGAACTATATTCAAATGTGGCCTCAGACACTTACTAGCTGTGTGTCCCTGAGCAAGTCACTTGACCACCACCTGCCCCAGTTACTTCAACTGTAAAATGGGAATAATATTAACACCTACCTCTTAGGGCTGTTTTGAAATAATATTTATAAAGTGCTTTGCAAATTGGCTGACATATAGTAAGTGCTTAACAAATGTTTATTCCTTTCCCTTTCCCTCCCCTCCCACCCTACCCTCCATGAGAGGCAGGACTTAAACCCTAATTTTTTTTTGGTGAGGCAATTGGGGATAAGTGACTTGCCCAGGGTCACACAGCTAGTAAGTGTCAAGTGTCTGAGGCCAGATTTGAACTCAGGTCCTCCTGACTTCAGGGCTGGTGCTCTATCCACTGTGCTACCTAGCTGCCCCTTAAACCCTATTTTTGAGGCTACTTCCCTAACCATTATGCCACATTGTCTCTGTGACTAGGGACAAATCACTTAATCTCTCTAATCCCCAGTTTTCAATCTGTAAAATGAGGGTCATAACACTTGTGCTATTGACTTCACAGGTGAGCTCTAAGGAGAGAACCTTGTCAACCTTAAAACACTCCAGAAATAGGAGTTGTTAGTTATAGATAGGGGCAGGTAGGTGGCGCCATAGTGCACGGAGCATAGCATGGGGTGGGGTAGGGGAACCTGAGATGGGAAGACTCATCTTCCCAAGTTCAAATCTGGCCTCAGGTACTTACTAGCTGTGTGACTCTGGGCAAGTCACTTAACCTCGTTTGTCTCAGTTTCTCCATCTGTAAATTGAGCTAGAGAAGGAAATGGCAAATCACTACAGTCTCTCTGCCAAGAAAACCCCAAATGAGGTCACAAAGAGTAGAACACAGCTGAAAAACAACAGAACAACAGGCATGGATAATTATTGTCTGTAAAGTGGGAATCATGATACGTAGAGCGTCTCACAGAGTTGTCACATGGAAAATTCTTTTTTATAATCTGTGACATTAAAATTACTGTTGTTATTGAACATAGCCAGGTACTCTGTGGTATAGATGGTAAATGCCAGGGGAGATCAAGAGGACATGAGATCTAGTGGGAGCTGGCAGAGGAAGGCAAGGTTTCACATAGAAAAGGTGGGTCAAGCCAAACCCTAAAGGATGGATTTGCTTTGGATAAGTGGCAGTCTAATTGTGAGGCTAAAGCGCTGTGCTCAGCACAATACTTGGCACACGGAAAGTGCTTACTAAAAGATAGTTGACTGGCTTGGAGGAATAACAGAGAGGCAGGAATGAGCAGGATATGTCTGGTAAGAGACTAGCCTGGCTAGAGCAGATGGTTTTTGAGATGGAGAGAGTTGGAGGGATTGGTAGGATGTGTGTGTGTGTGTGTATGTGTGTGTATGTATGTGTGTGTATGGGGGGGGGGAGGGGATAGATTACAATAGACCTTAAATTCCAGACAGCACTTAGATTTGACATGACAGGTGGTGGGGTGCTATTAAAGAGTCATGATCCTAGGGGGCAGCTAGGTGGCACAGTGGATAAAACACCAGCCCTGGATTGAGGAGGATCTGAGTTCAAAGCCTGCCTCAGACACTTGACACTTACTAGCTGTGTGACCCTGAGCAAGTCACTTAACCCTCATTACCCCACCCCCACCCCCCCAAAAAATCTTGATCCAGAAAGTAACCTGAGGAAAAGCATAGTTTTAGGATACCCTAGGTAGGAACAAATTGAGTGAAAAAAAAAAGAAAGGAAGCAAGAAATGGAATAGGAAGATGCATTTTGAATAAACACTCCAAGAAAGATATTACGATGTAATGGAAAGGGTACTAGAGTTAGAGTCAAAGGACCTGGGTTCAAAACCTTGTCACCTGTGTGACCTCTCTGGGCTTCCATTTCTTCTTCAGTCAGATAAGGAGGGGTAAGATAGATGATTTATAAGGTTCCTTCCACCTTAAAATCCTCGGTTTCTTGCTTGTTTTTGTTCTTTTAAAATCTCTCTCTCTCTCTCTCTCTGTGCACGCATGTGTGTCTCTGTCTGTCTCCTCTCTCTTCTCTCTGTCTCTTCTCTCTCCTCTTCTCTCTCTCTCTCTCTCTCTCTCTCTCTCTCTCTCTCTCTCTCTCTCTCTCTGTCTCTCTCTCTTTCTCTGTCTGTCTCTGTCTCTGTCTCTCTCTTTCTCCATTTGTCCTCATGAAAGGAATACATGCTTTTCCTCACTGCCAGATGGAGGCCAACAGGAAATCACATTCCTGATGAATCTGATGTCTCCAGGCAGGCAGAGACTGTGTGTTACTGCTCCAGGTTCTTATCAGCATGACCTACTCTATCAGTGGTTGAAGTAATGAAAGTCGAAGAGAATTCTGCCTGGAGCCCAGCCTTATTGATGCCGTTGATTGTCAGAGCCCGGGGAGGTAGGGCAGTGGTAGGGGGGACCCCTGTATAAGCTTCTAGCCCTCTGGGTGCTGAGTCAACAGAAAAGGGAGTTGTCTGCTCAGCTTCCCAGCCAAGCAAACTACTGACTCATGGAATCTGAGAGGGAGAGGAACTTCAGAAGTAATCGAATCCGATCTTCCTCCTAACACAGGAAGAACTTTGACAGCATCCAGAAAAATGGTCAGCCAGTCTCTGCTTGAATACCTCCAGTAAGTGGGAGTTCACAGTCTCTCAACAATGACTCATTTATGGTAGATAAAGCACTAGTTAGAGGACTCAGGTTCAAATCCAAGACCTGTTACTTATTGCCCGGTGAAGTGAATAGAGTATTGCACTTACTAGCTGCATGACTCCTAAGAAAGTCGCTTAACTTCTCTGAAGCTCAGTTTCCTCCTTTGTAAAATGTATTTAATAGTGGTAATTACATTCCAGGTTCTTGTGAGGTTTAAATGAAATAATGTAAGTGCTTTGCAAAATTTCAAGTGTTGTATAAATGTTGACCATCATCATCACCACCATGACCATGACGACGACGACCACCATCATCATCACCTTATGACCCTGGACAAATCACCTCACTCAGTTCTGGACCTCATCTGTAAAATGAGAGAGTTGGATTAGATAACTGAGGTCCTATCCATGTAAGATGCATGCATGCTTTTCCCACCATGACCCTCTGAGGTAGGTATTATGATCCCTATTTTGCAGATGAGGAAACTTGGGCCCTGAGAGGTTCAGCAACTTATTGATTGATGGTCCCAACAATAATAAGAGATGTCGGGATGAGATTCAAATTGATTGTTAGACAGTTCCATTTGTTAGAAAGGTCTCCTCTCTGTTAAATAGAAATCTACCTCTTTATGACTTCCCACATTGGTCCTGGTTGCATCCTCTGGAGCAATAGAAAACAAGATGCAAAATTATAGAATTTGAGGGATGGAAGGGTCTCGGAGGTCATTTAATCCAACCCATAAGTGACCAAGAATCCCTCATCCATCATCTCTAACAAGTAGTCATCCAGTCTTTGTTTGAAGACATCTAATGGAATAGCTTTAATTATTTGGAGTTCTGTTCTCTGCCACAGGACAGACAAATATCATGGATGGATGGATGGATGGATGGATGAAAGAAAGAAAAAGCAGGAGGCAGCTAGGTGATGCAGTGGATAAAGCACTGGCCCTGGATTCAGGAGGACCTGAGTTGAAATCTGGCCTCAGACACTTGAAACTTACTAACTGGGTGACCCTGGCAAGTCACTTAGTCCTCATTGCCCTGCGAAAGAAAGAAAGAAAGAAAGAAAGAAAGAAAGAAAGAAAGAAAGAAAGAAAGAAAGAAAGAAAGAAAGAAAGAAAGAAAGGAAGGAAGGAAGGAAGGAAGGAAGAAAGGAAGGAAGAAAGAGCACTTATTAAATGCTTACTACATGCCAGGAATTATGCTAAGTGTTAGGAATACAAAAACAAGCAAGCAAGTTAGTCCCTCCCCTCAAGAAGCTTCCATTCTAACAGTGGAAGATCAAAGGTAAAAAGCAGGGTGGAGGTGGGAGAGTATGAACTCAATCATATGGCTTGCAGATGAATAGTAAGTGGGTAGTGGGGCCAGTGACCCAGCTAGAGCATATGAAAGAGCTTAGAGCCCAGAACTGGGAGTCTGAGTTCTGGTGGGAGGGGGAGAGGGCCAGCCTGTGGGTGGCACGGCTTGGAGATGTCTGGGATGTGTTTGATCCCCTCTGCCTGCCCTCCCCCAAGTCTTCTTTCCTACAGGCTAAACATTCCATTTCCCTCAAACACTCTTCATACGAGACTTTCTAGATGATCCTAGTCACCATCTTCCACATGTGCTCCAGCTTGAAAATGACTCTCTTACAATATGGTACCCACTACTTGACCCAGTCTGATCAATGTAGGACATGAGTTCTCATTTATCTCCAACTGCTCTGATCTATGTGGAGATATTGCCAACCTTGGTTTATAGTTCGATGGTCAAAGATGGAGAGTTAGAAGGGACTGTGGAAATCACCTTGTCCAGTCCTTCAGTTTCCAAGTGAGGAAGCTGGGACCTAGTGTGAGAGAGGAATCTGCCCAAGGTCATACAGCTTCTTGCTGGCAACATTTATTTGTGTTTGTGCCTAGTCCTGCTAACTCTAGATTACATTGCACTACACTATGCCGCTCGGTTGCAGAAATGGAAAGGGAAATGATATTTGCACTAGTTGAGTCCCAGTTACCAAAATGTTGTCTTTACTTGGTGGATGCCATGGATAGGCTTGTGTATGTATGGTGAGGAAGCAAAAAGGAACAGAGGAGAAGCCTTTTAATTAGCACAGGTCTGATGTCTGAGCCCCGTAACCCTACAGCGGTACCCGAGTCAGAAGGGGGCATATCCACCAACCTATGATAAATATATGACAATATTCAATTAAATAGAAGCAAGAGATGCACAGTTTTGCTACAGAAGACAACTCCCTGAGAGGATAGATGACCCTCTTGGTAGTAGACTTCCTGATCTCTAAGTTTTATGCATCTCAGGCTGAAACTCCCACTTCAGAATGCAGTATCTTTGACACCACTAAGAAACCCTGGTTCCTGACCTAGCTCCACCTACTATGGTTTACAGTCTTGCTTGTTTACAGATTTGGACCCAACCCAGGGGTATGTTGATAAATTTTTTAACAACTGGCTCTAGGGGAAAAATGAACACATGACACAGTTTTAAAGTTTAACATGCAGTATTAACATTGTCTTCATTACTTTCTTTAAGTGTTTGCTAAAACTAGAGAATTAAAAAAAAACAAAAACGACTCCACAATAAATCAAGCCCTCATTTGTAGCCTTTGCTGATTTCTGAGGCTCATAATGAAAATTTAACAATTGGCTATCCTGATCCGGTTCAAACTGGCTCCAGCTTTTGTTCCAACCCTCTTTCCCTGAGTAAGGAGTCCCCTGGCATGGGGTATGATAGATGACAATCATCTAATAGGAGAAAAAGAGGCAAACTTAATACATATACCATTTCGAAGGGTCCTGTTACTATAGCAAACCTCTCATATAGGTAAATGTAAAAAAAAAAAAACTTGAAATCCATCAGCTATTTAGTTTCCTCTTGAATTATGAGTGGAATAATAGAGACAAATGTGGAGTTTTTTCACACCCATTACCATGAACCTCCCCTATAAGCAGCAGATAGACTATCATTGTGGCATAGAGGGAATACACTGGATTTGGAGGCCCATATTCATACCATTTTATTGGACATCATCCCTCCATGAGCTTCCTTTTTTCTAAATGAGGGATGAGAGAGGTTGTACTATATGGTACCTGAGGTTCTCTCCAGTTGTAAAATTATTTTCTACGATGAAAAGTGCTATAGAAGATGTCCTGCTTATCCTAAACTCATGCTTTTGGCCGATGTTCCCTTGAGATTATTTCAGTTTTAATCAGACAATCACACTCTCTGAAAGTCAAGTGTTTGAGAGAAGAATCTAGTCTTTCAATCAAGCAATTTAACACATATTTAATGACATGCACAATCATAAATATGCATCAGGGTAACTGGGAATAAATGAGCAGCAGTTCACACAAATTATTATAATTAATATCACCCTTAGATAGCCCAAAACAACAAAAAAAGTTTATTTTCCAGTTTTTCTCTGCTTGCATGGCAAGTTCTCCACTGGCATTTATAGAAAAAAGGCTTCAAAGTTTGCAGAGCCCTGGGCTTCCATTATCTTATTTGATCTTCATAAAAGCCAGTTTTTTTAGGTCAAATTCTCTTCTCATTTGAAGATCTGAACAACATATGCCCTTTTCTGATCTGATAAGACTTTTCTAATTCTTCACAATCTTTGAAATATTGCTAAAAGTTTAGTAATCACAGTGGTCAGTTCTTTCAGAACCTGAAAATGGGAGACTTGAATTTATCAAGAACAGGTAAGTGTTTTCATACCACCTTCTTCCTTATCTTGGGTATCATCATCCTATTAGCAATTTTGATCTGTTCTTTCCAAGCTAAAAGTCATTCTTCTTGGCAGAGAAAAGAGATGTCAAACAAGAATTGAGTAGTTCTGCCTTCTCTCTGTCAACAGTTATCATTATCCCATGTACTACTGAGCAATGGGATGATCTTCACTTCACAAATCTCCCATTTCTCCCAATATGACTGCCCCTAGACCCACTTTATGTCCCCCACCTCAGCTTATCCTCATTTTTTAGCATTTCTGAGGTTACCATGCCCCACTTTTGTAGTTTTCCTCTGTGATTTTCCCTTGCTTGTTTCTATACATTTATATTCTTTTTTTAAAAAAAAATTAATATTTTATTTTTTCCAACTACATGTAAAAACAATTTTAACCTTTGTGTTTTTAGAATTCTGAGTTCCAATTTCTCTCTTTTCTCTCCCTTCCCCTCTTCTTGAGAAGGCAAGCAATGATGATTATATATGTACATGTAGACTATTAAAATCAAAGTTAACTTGATGAATTTTCTTGTGTATGTGTTCCTTCAGATGACTCCCATTTTTCCTCCTCATTAGAATTGTTTCCCTTTGAGTTTTTAGAAATTTATTATTATTTTTGGAGGCAATGTGGGGTGTTAAGTAACTTGCCCAGGATCACACAGTTACTGAGTAGTGGCAGAGGATGGATTTGAACTCAGGTGCTCCTAACTCTAGGGCTAGGGGTCTCTCCACTGTGTCACCTAAAAATGTATTCTTGAAAGCTTTCCATTCCTCCTGGACAGATCATCCTTGCCAATTTTTGGCTCATTGTCTCCTATCTCTTCTTCAAACCCTTTGAGATATGCTCCCCTAAAATTCGGGGTATACACCAAACTATGCTTGGCTTTCCTCTTCTCTATCCCAAATGCTAGGAGGCTGGGGTTTGGAGGGAGCAAGTGTGGCAGTGTGTTGACAGGGTTAAAGAAGCCTAAGTATTTGGTCAGAGCTAGGGGCAGAGTCAAAGTCAGTGCACAGTGAAGGACAGACTCTAATTGGCTGATAGCTGTGATCTTGGCCTCTGTAGGACCTGGCTCTAACATGAACATGAGGGCCCTCAAGGGTTCTTGACCATTTTTGTATATGGTGAAGCCTACATGCCCCTCTTCAGAACCATATTCTTTTTTTTTTTTTTTTTTTTTTTTGGTGAGGCAATTGGGGTTAAGTGACTTGCCCAGGGTCACACAGCTAGTAAGTGTTAAGTGTCTGAGGCCGGATTTGAACTCAGGTCCTCCTGAATCCAGGGCCAGTGCTCTATCCACTGCACCACCTAGCTGCCCCAGAACCATATTCTTAAATACGCAAAATAAAATAGGATTACAAAGGAAACCAAATATATCAAAATTTAGTTATCTCTGTCTCTGTCTCTGTCTGGTAACAACCCTATACTTGGGTCTAAATTGAACAATTCAGTTACAAAGAACTACCCTGAGAAAGGGAGAGAGGAACAAGGATCCTTTTGGAGCCCACCTAGCTCCGTTTTTACAGATGAGGAAGTTGAGGATCATATTTGGGGAAATGACTTGCCCAATGTCACACAAGAATGAGCTATAGGTGAAACTCACAACCAAGGTCTTTTGACATCGAGTCCTTTGTTCTTTCCACTCGTTCACATTGCTTCTGAATCCTCTGCATCTGGGAACAGATATTTAAAGCCCAGTTTCGGGCTCGGCCACAAAAAGCATTCCCTCAGCTCTGAGAATGCCTTACATCCACATTACATTTTTACTGATCCCCACCACACACCATTAAGTGTAATGCTTTCAATTATGGTTCCCAAATATGCATTTAATTTCAATTCAACAAGATGGCTCCAAGTTAATAAAATTAAAAACAGCAAGTTCATCAACTGTGTAATAGTTAACGTCTCTAGTACTGAGCAGAGGCAGTACTGGAATTAACAGCTGTCTTATCACATGCAAATGAAATTCAGCCCCGGAAACTTCATCTCTTTCCTAGGCCCACCTGGGAAGAGCAGGGCCGAGCTTTCCGGCCCTGGTTTTATGAAGATATGCATGGGAGAATATCCTTCAGGGCCAGGCTAGGGGGAGGATGATCCACTCGGAGATATCAAAGGAGAGCTCTGGGAGGGTGGGGGAAGACGAGAAAATCGCCTCAGCCTGAGAGTTCAGACTCAGAACTTCCTCTCAGGGAAGAGTCATAGAATCAGAGATTGAGAGCTAGAAGGGTCCTTGGAGCTCTTTCATTTTACAGATGGGGAAACAGAGGCACAGAGAAGTTAACTGATTTGCTTAGGGGACCACAGGTCAATAAACGGGTCAATAAATAAGTCAGTCAATAAACACTTATGAAATAACCTACACTGTTCTAAGCACTGGACAGTATTTAAGGGTTTGAACCCAGGGCTTCCTGACTCCAAACCCAGTGACCTGCATATATCACAGGTCAAGATGTTTGGACTGTCAGAAGGTAAAAGCAGAATGCTGCCACAGTCCCTAAGAAGGGAGTAATGAGAATGGTAAAGGCCCATTATCTAGAACGTTGGAGCTGGAAATTGAGGAATCTATCTGGGTTAGAATTGGCTCTTCCAATCACCAGCTGTATGACCTTGGGCAAATCATCTCACTTGTCTAGACCTGGGTTCTGTGGTCTGTAAGGGGGAAGGGAAAGGGAATAAGCATTTATATAGCTCCTACTGCATGCCAGGCACTGTGCTAAGCATTTTTTACAAATGTCATCTCATTAGAGATTCACAACAACCCTGCAAGGCAAGTGTCATCTCCCCCCATGCTACGGTTGAGGAAACTGAGGCAAACAGAAGTCAAGTGACTTGTCTAGGGTCACATAGCTAATAAGTGTCTGAGGATAGATTTGAACTCTGGAAGAAGAGTCTTCCTGACTCCAGCCCAGGCACTTTATCTACTGCGCCACAGTGGGATATGAACTCAGGTTTTCTGAAGCTAAAGCTCATTCATGTTCATTTCCTTGCCCTGAAGCAGGCCCAGAGAGAGTAAGATACATTTGGGAAATGCACTAGACCTGAAGTCAGGAGGACCTGAGTTCAAATCCAAACTAGTCACCTGGTCAAGTCACTTAATCCCTGTCTACCTCAATTTCCTCAACTGTAAAAAGGGGATAATAATAGTACCTACATACCTCCCAGAGTTGTGAGGATCAATAATAAAACATTCAGCACAATGCCCAGCATGCAGTAGTAGCTTAATAAATGATTGTTCCTTTTCCTTCCCCTTTTTTTATCCATCCCACAAGATAATAACAATATTCATATCACCAAAGTACTTTATAAACCTTAAAGTGTGACACGAATAGAAGATTTTGTAATTACCAAATCACAGAATGGCAACATAGAAAGGGAACCTAATGGCTACTAATTGATCTCTATTTTATAGGTGATGAAAAGGCCCAGAGAGCAGGAGTGACTTGACCAAGGTATCACTGTCAGTCAGTGGCATAAGAGGCACTTAGATATAACTAGGGTCTCAAAATGTGGCACCCACTGATTACCATTGGATCTGAAGGAAACCTACCAGACAAGAAGCTTGTGATGGCAGGGAATAGAATTTATTTAAATTTTATGTTCCTCCAGCATCTTCTATGGTGCTCCAGACACAGCAGGGATTTAAGAAATATTTTGGAAAATCGGATCTCATCAGCACTCGTGGATTCAATGGTTGTCCCTACACTGATGACTCCCAGATTTATTTATACAGATCTCTGTTGAGCTTTAGTTCCATGCTAGCAAATGCCTATGGAACACTTAGAACTAGGGATCCTGTAGGCATCTCAAACTTGGCCTTTTCCACAAACTATTAAGGCAGCACCATCTTCCCAGTTACACAGATTTGGAAATGTCATGGCCCTTAATTTCATCTTTTGTTAAATGAGGGGCTTGGGAAGCATTGTGCTACCATGGAAAGGGAACTAACCTAGAATTAGTCAATGGGCAAGCATTTATGGAGTACATTTTGTGTGCCAGGTGCTGTCCTAAGCCCTGGAGATGCAGGCAGGGCTGGGGGGGGGGCAGTGGCAGACAGTACAAAGAAGATGGGAATGACCATTGTGAAAAACAGCAAACCGGTCTGTGTAGTTGCATCATGGAATATTTGGATGGGAATACAGTGGAAAAGGAACAGAAAGATAGTAACAGTTCAGGCCATGAAGGGCTTTAAATGTCAAATAAAAAAAGACTTTCTATTTGATCCAGTAGGTAATAGAAAGCCACTGGAACTTATTGAGTAAGGGATGTGATGGAGTCAGACCTATGCTTTAGGAAAATCACGTTGGTAACTGAAAGAAGGATGAACTGATGTAGGGAGAAACTTGAGGTACAAAGACCAATTAGCAAGCTGTCAAAATGGTGAAAGTAAAAGGTAATGAGAGCCTGTACAAAGATGGCAGCTGTTTAACTAGAGAGAAGGGGACATGGAGGTAAGATATGAAGGTAAAAATGACAAGTAGGACAACAAACCTGATATGTAGGGTGAGTGAGGGGGGAGCAGAAGAGAACACCGAGGTGATAAACCTGAGTAACTGGAAAGATGTTCCCAATGGTAATTTTAAAAAAGTCAGGAAGAGATGTATGTTTCAAGAGGAAATAGAATGAGTCCTTCTGTGGGCATATTGGGTTTGATATATTTATAGCCTGCAAAATTCAATATGCCACTGAGGCAATTGGTGATAGGAGACTGGAGTTCAGGAGAGAACTTGGGGCTGGATATATAAATCTAAGAATTATTTGCATAGACATGATTATTGAACCTGTGAGACCTAATGAGACTTCCCAATTATAGTCAGCACAGAGGGAGAAGAGGTGAGGAGAGAAGCCTGGGGGAATGGGGGGACACTAGCAGTCTTTACCTGGATGAAAAGCCACAGAAGGGACAGTCAAATACATAGAGCAATGTCATGAAAATTTGGAGAGCATGAAAGTATCCAGGAGCAGGGGATGATCTCAAGAGTCCAAGTCTGAAGAAAGGTCAAGAAGAATGAAGATAAAACAAAGATTTTTCTCATTGGCAATTAAGAGATCACTGGGCACTTTGGAGAGAGTGGTTTCAGTTGAGTGAGGTTGGAAGCCAAATTGTAGAGGGTTTAGAAGTGAGAGGGAGGATGGAAGAGGAGGCACCTAATGCTTTTTGAGGCCTTTGAAGTTCTTTCTGGCTCTAGTTCTGTGATCTTATGAACAGGAGATCTCCAACATTTCTTCAAACTATAAATCTTATTTTTTTTTTGTGGGGCAATTGGGGTTAAGTGACTTGCCCAGGGTCACACAGCTAGTAAGTGTTAAGTGTCTGAGGTCGGATTTGAACTCAGCTACTCCTGAATCCAGGGCCGGTGCTCTATCCACTACGCCACCTAGCTGCCTCCAAACTCTAAATCTTATGAATCTATGAATTGGGTTAAGTTATTGTTGTTGTTGTTGAGTTGTATCTGACTCTTCATGACCCCATTTGGGGTTTTCTTGATAAAGATACTGGAGTTATTCACCATTTCCCTCTCCAGCTCGTTTTACAGATGAGGAAACTGAGGCAAACAGGGTTAAATGACTTGCCCAGGGTTACACAACTAGTGTCTGAGGCTACATTCAAACTCAGGTCTTCTTGACTCCAGGCCTGACATACTACCCACTGAGCCACTTAGCTACCCTGGGTTAAATTATACCATGTTACAAATTGCCTAATCACCTTTCTCTTGGCTCTTGAAAGTCATGCTTGATGTAGATCATCACAAATATTGAAAAGATCACCTCTTCATCCTCCTCCTAGCTTCCCTAGGTTACAGCCTAACTTTGTACTGGATATCATCACGTTTAATTGTAAGATGAAGCTCAATGGGGAAAACACCAGAACTAGAGTCAGAGGGCCTGGATCCCAATCTCAGCCTACAACATCCTCAAGCATCTGTATGACCCTGGACGAGTGACTTCATCTCTTTAGGTCTCAGAGGTTTTAGTGCCTCACTTCCCTTATCTGTAAAATGAGTGGGTTTGACTAGAAGAACTCTAAGGTCCTTTCCAGCTCTGAATGTATGGTCCTATTGGTCAACTGGTCTCCCACTCCTGGGTATATCGTCTCCACTGTTTGAATCACTAGCATAACTTCATTTAAGCCAAAACTAGGTAGCCACATGTTAAAGACATTGTGTGTGGGAGGGGAGGGCTGGAAATTCTGTTTACCTAACTTGGAATAGGTAACCTACAACATCATTTCCAGTGCTGAGAATCTGTGATTCTTTAACCCAATTATTAAATCTAATCGTAGAGCTAGAAAGAACCTTAGACGTCATTGTGTACAATCTCTTCATTTTAAAAAGGAGGAAACATGGGAAAAAAAACAAAACTGAGGAACAGAGAAGTTAAGTATCGTAATAGCTAGTAAGTATCTGAGAGAGGCAGCTAGGTGGTGCAGTGTATAGAGCACTGGACCTGGAGTCAGGAAGACTCATCTTCCTGAGTTCAAATCTGGCCTCATAGCCTTACTATGTATGTGACCCTGGACAAGTCACTTCTCCCTGTTTGCCTCAGTTCCTCATCTATAAAATGGGCCGGAGGAGGAAATGGCAAATCACTCCATTACTTTTGCCAAGAAAAGGTTCATGAAGATTTGAGAACAATTGAAATAACTCAACAACTAAAAGTATCTGAGTTGGGATTTGAACCCCAGTATTCCTGGTTCCTGGTTTAGTGCTCTATCCGTTATACCATACTGCCACTACTGGTCAGGTCTTAGTATTGCATGAAGTCAGAACCATAACTAACCATTCTGGTGCCTTGGACAAGCTAATAAAGCAAGGAAGACCCCACGGGAAGAGAGACCATGAGATACCTCATTTGCTCCTGGGGAGGCTGCCAATTACAGAAAGATCAGGATGGGCTAGACCAGGGAAGATTTCAGCTGGGATTAATTTACCAGGTAGAGAAAACCACCAGCTGGTAGCTCCATTCTTAACTAATCATTCTTGCTAACCAGGTGCTGAGTTCAAATGTTTTAATGTGATGAAGGGGTACAAGCTTTCTCAGTGCCCCCAAATTTAAGTGTCCCTGGGCCAAAGCCTCATTTGCCCTACCCTGATTATAGTCCTAGGGCCCCAATATGTACGGATTATCCCCAAATCCTGCCTCTCGGGGCTAGAGCCTGCTATTTTATGGCATCCCAGTGTACAGGGAAAGCAACCTTCTCCACCCACCCAGATCAAATGGGTCCTTAACTCATTGTCCTGGTGGGCTATGGCAACCACAGTGATTGCAGTTTAAAGCTCTAATAGCTGAGGTACCTGCTGAGCTCCTCCTCACCTTTCCTGCATTGCTCAATAGAGCTGCACAATCAGGAACCAATCTATTACAAGGCAGGCCTGCAAGGGTCCAACCTTCTTTCCGTTTTGACAAAGCTCAATTGCATCATCAAGCCCATTTTAGGAATCAAGATAATAATAGCAAATTAGCAATGATTTCAAAAGAGGCGGGACTACCTCCCCACCCCCCACCAGGCCATCCTTCTTCATGGTTACCAGGTGTACAAAGTAATTTTCTACACAGCAATTTCTACTGTTGCTGCCCACCCCTTCCCCCCCAACACCACCCCAACACACACACACACACACACACACACACTCTTTGGAAAATGTCTGCATCCGCCAGAGGCATTGGCATCGGCAAGGAAATGAATTTCCCTCCGAAGCACATTCTTACAGGATGAATTGACTGAAGGCAAGAACTCATAATTGCCCATTACTGAAAAAAATGCAGATAAAAATATCTCCCAGTTTTCATCCACGTTTCCAGCTGAAAATTGCTGGGAAAGATGTTTTTGAAAAGCCTTCATCGCTAAGCATATAATTACCAGGTCCCTGAACAAAAAAAGAGAAAGAATGAACAAGCATTCTACTCTGTAGGGGAGAAGGACCATGGTGCTAACCCCCCATGGCATTTCTATAAATAATATTACTCTAAATGGGCTCTCATCCCCAGGTCAAATGCAAAGCCCAAATGAAACTATTGGAACCCTACAATGTTGGCACTGGAAGGGTTCAGAGGGTGTAGAATGCCAGGGCAGGAAAGACTCTTAGGGCATAGAATGTCAAAACTGGGGAGGACTTTGAGGGCGTGAGATGTCAGATCTAGGAGGAAGGAATGTCAGGGCTTAAAGAGATTTGAGAGCATGGAAAATGAAGGCTGAGAGGGGCCTTAGAGCATTCTGTGTCAGAGCCAGAAGCGATCCCGGATCACAGAACGTCAGAAGTGGAAGAGATCTTGGAGCATCTCTATTAGAGCTGACGAAAGGATCTTAGAGCACAGAGTATCAGAGCCGATTCAGAACACAGGATGTCAGCCCTGAACAAGGTCTTACTTGGAACACGGAATTAGGAAGTAGACAATCATCTTAAGATCTTTCAATGTGAAATCTAAAAAGAAAAGGCCTTCGCACACGGGAATCGCAGTATTTTAGGGCTGGAAGAGACCCTCAGTGGCCATTTCATCCAGCCCAAACTGGGAAAGGAATTCCAACTGCAACATGCCCTACAAGAGATCATCAAGCTTCTTCTTACTGACTTCCAATAAAGGGGAATCTGCTACCTCCTGAAATAGCTCATTCTACTTATGGGGAGCTCCAATTTTTTACAAATGTTTTCTCCCCTCTCCAAGTTCCGGGCCTGCAACAGTCAACATAGCTAAATGTATGTTTAGGTTGGAATTGTTGGTAAATACAGAACATGTTATGGTTCATCCCTCAGAAAAATGGTGAAGAAAATTGAAATTGGCCAGTATGCCAACTATACCTGCTCCTACTGGCAAGATCAAAATGAAGAGATGGGCTGTGGGTATCTGGCATTGTGGATCATGTATGAAAACAGTAGCTGATGGGGCATGGAACTATAATACCACCTCTTCAGTGACAGTCAAATTTTCCATCAGAAGACTGAAGGAAGTCAGAGATTATTAAATCTTCTCCCTATCAATTATCTGGAGCCCAGAGTACAACAATAAATGAGTTAATTTATGGAATATTTCCTGACAATAAGCCTATTTTTATCCCTTTACAACTTCTACCCACTATTCCTGGATCTATCCTCTGGGCCCAAGAAGAACAAGTTCAGTCCAGTTTTTCTTCTTCAAGAAATCACAGTTTTAGAGATGAAAGGAACCTTTGAACCTGTCTAGAGTAACTTTTGCCTCAAAGGGCCATTTGGTGGAGATTAATTACCCAATGGTCTTAGCCTTCATGAGGTGTGGAGTTGATAAGAGCTTGAGAAAAGAAAACTGGTCTTCTGACTTCCAGCTTTGAGAGAGAAGACACTTAGTTTTCTTCAAGTCCCTGAAGGGAGAGAGAGACTCTGGGAAGAAGCTGACATGATCAGGATCTCTTGGTGCTTACTTTCAAATAGTTGAACTCAGTTTACATGTCCCTCTCCCCTACCTTCTCTTCTCCAGGCTAAACGTTCCTAGTTCCTTTAAAGTATGGCTTGTGGTGGTACTGAATCAGGTGAAGTCTAAGAAGTAGCCCCATAAGCTGGAGCTAAAAAGTAATTAGTATATTAGCCCTTTCCTTCCCACTTCTAAGAGAAATTGGGTTGAAGACTTTCCCCTTCTCCCTTTACTCGAAGGTTACCCTTTAGCATATTATTTTCCCTTTATTAACCACCTTAAATGTTCATTTGGAGAAATTTGTGTTTTTATATAGAAGTGTTGAAACATCTAAAGCTTTCAGAACCTACAGCCGAATGGGGGGATTTCAGGTGCCAAGACTGGCTGCTGAGGTTTCTTTGAAGTTCTTTGGTTCAAAGCTGGTCTTAACTTTCCTTTCTCTGTTGTATATTCTATGATTTGTACCTTGTCTTCTGGTACCAGCACACTGAGCACAAACAAGGCCACTGGACCTGTACCAGGGACCATTTCTCACTTGGCTCTCTCCCTACTCCCATTCCTATATTAGTCAAACTTTGACTTCCTTAAGCTACAACCAAGAGTTGGCTCTCCCTCTCATAGATCTGAAACTTGTCCTTTGACAGTGTGACAGCTGAGGGGTATGGGGTAGGGGTGGGCATAGTGCCAACATTTTAGGGTAATGACAGCCTTCCTGCTTGTGGCTGTTTTCTGTTATTGCACAGTGTTGTGATTACTTCTGGCTCTCTCACTTTTCCCAGAGCCTACCTAAATCTTCACTGTTCCCTTTACCTTTCCATGTTGCCTGTAGCCTCTCTACCCCTCTATTTCCTGGGGAAAGAGGGGCTGGGGAATCAGAGACAATTTTCCAGTGTGGGATGAATACTCTGAGGGACAGGAGACTCCCTCCCACAGGATAATTGCATTAGAGATCTGGGCATGAGGGGAAGGTTGCAGACCAATAGTCTTGCCTGGGGCATGGCTAGACTTTTATCCTTCTAGAGTAAGCATACCTCCAGACAAGCCCGTTCTCTGTACCACCACCATCACATCACCACCAGCACCAGCACCAGCACCTCTGTCTCCACTCATTATCTCACCTGAATTCCCCACCCAGCTGTGTCTCTTATTCTTTCCAGACTTCACCACCATGACTCAGTTGTTTCCCCTTTATACCCAGGGCCTTCTCATCCTGTACTATCTCTTCACCAGGCTGCCCCCTTGTCTCATTGGTGAGTTCCTTTCAGGGCCTCCATTTTGGAGATGAGTTCAGACCTGGACAAGCTTCATTCTTCCCCCAGCTGTCTTTTTGGCTCTCTGGAATTCAATACCCTATGACAGGCACTCCTTTTTTACTACCCTCCCCTTTTATCTCTCTTCCCCCATTTATAATGTAAGCTCCCAGAGGCGGGGATTGTTTTTCTTTTTGTTTGTCTGTGTATCCCCAGCACTTAGTTCCGTGTTTGGTATGGAGTAAACACTTGACAAATGCTTGTTGACTGCCTTCCAGTTTGCCTCTCACCTGTTGTAAGAATTCTTTGGTTCTTTCAATCCTCATGGGCTTCCAGAAAAGGGCATGGAGGGAGGGATAGGAAGAAGCTAGGGATACAGAGAGAGGCCCCTTGAAATTCCCAGGGAAAGAGAATCCAAAAAATGCCTGTTTACTCTTAAAGAGTCGGCACTGTTTAGGTTTCCTTTGTAATCCAATGCAATTTATACAAAATCAATAGAAATAAGTAAAAATATAAAAAATAAAATGCCTAAAGCATTTTATTTTATTTCATTTCCTTTTATTTTAATTTATTCATTCTGAGAAGGGTTTCACAGTCTTTAGCAGATTACCCAAGGGGTCCATGATACAGACACAAAAAGGTTAAGAATCCCTTCTCTAAGGGCTCTTCAGTTCTACAACCCAATGTTGTGTGGTCCTGTTGAGCTCAGACATTCTATGGTTCCCCTGCCAGTCCTAATTTCAGAATCTTTTTTTATCTGCTTACTTGTCTATGCCCTTCTGGGACACAGTGTTGAAGCAGAGAGATGTGGATCAGCCCTATTAGGGCACCCAGTCAAGATTCCCTGGCATGGAAAAGTGCTCCCTAGAGTTTTCTCAGAATGATGGGTCAAGACCTGCTTGGATGCCTGTCTCTGGTCAGCTGACCCTGCTGGTCCCGAAGTGACCTCCGTCCCACTCACCCCGTGCCCCTGCTTCTGGTTCCCAGGAAGAGGGTGCTTTATTGGTCTGGATAGAGACCTAAGTCCCCTCCAAATCTGGATTTATAAAACCTGAGCAGAATCTATAACCAATGCTATTTTCATTATATGAATAATATAATATAATGTACAATATATTATTATAATGTAACATAATATAATTATATTTTTTCTCACAAAAACAAGAGTCTGCATTGGGTTATCAAAGCCAGAAAGAGTGGGGTTCATGTCTGGTCTCAGACACATTCTGGCCACGTGACACTGGAAACTTAATTCTCAGTGCTGTGGATAACTATCTAAGATTGTAAGGTGAAGGGAAGGTGCCCTTTTGATTGGTGGAGGGACTTTCCTCATCTGGGAGTTCTCCAGACTAATGGAATCACCCTGTCCCTTCAAAGATGAACTAAGAAACAGCAAGCTACAGTGCCAAGAGGGCTGGATTTGGAGTTAGAGGATCTGGGTTCAAATCTCGCCTCTGTTGCTTAGTATCAGCATGATCTTGGAAAAGTCACTTCACATTTATTTCCTTTTCTATAAAATGAGAGGATCGAATGACATGAGTTCTATAGTATCTTATAAATCTGGGATCAAACTGACTCTATCTAGCCCATCCAGCATTGTCTTCTATGTCATATTCTTTATCTTCTTGACTTCAGAAGACAATATCTTGTCAAATCCTCATTTTCCTCCAAGGACCAGCTCAGGTACAATCTCTTCCATGAAGCCTTCCATGACTACAGAAAAGGAAGTGTTGCTTCCACCTCAAATTTTCCTGTAGCTTAAAAAAATTTTTTTTGGATAGCTCCTTTGCCCTCATCATACCCTACCTTGTTCTGTTCTGTTTTTCTACCCCCTCCCCCAGCATATTTTAAGCCTCTTGAGAACAGGAACTGTTATTTATCAACTTTGTATACCTTGCACCCAATACAATGCCACACAGATAGAATAGGTGCTTAATAAGTATTGAATTGAAGGTCATTGGTGCTACTGATCCCTCTGAGAGTTGTCCAGATACTATGTCTGGGTTCCTTACTCCTTTCACTTAATCTCTCTATGCTCAGACTCCTGAGCTCCAGTTAATGTCACCCCTGGGACTTTGCACATTTTCCACACCTCACCTGGTACGGGTCTTTTGAATGATAACTTATTCTGCCTGCAGGGAAATAAGGTATCACCTGACTCTGCCACCCTCTTGCTGCTACCTTCCCTAAGCATTCCCAGGACCCTCTTGGAATACTATTCCCAGGTGAAAATCAAAAGACTTCCCCACTCCCACCTCAGAAAGGAGGACTTCTGACCTATGCTGTATCAGAGCCTCACAATATCATACACATTTCATAGCTGTCATTGACCACTTAAATGGCTTCCTCAGAGGATAGGGCTAAGGGGTGCACTTTGCTTTGGTCAACTGATAGAACTTTGGAACAACTGATGTTATATGACTATAACAGAACATCTTTTCTACCATAAGAAATGATGAAAGGGATGGTTTCAGAGAAATTTGGGAAGACATATCAACTGATGCAGAGCAAAGCAAGAAGAATTAAGAGAACAATTTATACAATAAAAACAATGAAAAAGACAAATATGTTTGAAAGGCTTAAGAATTCTGATCAATGTGATGACCAAGCACAGTTTCAGAAAACTGATAATTAAGAATGCTACCCATCTTTTTTTTTTCTTTAAATTCGAGGCAATGAGGGTTAAGTGACTTGCCCAGGGTCACATAGTTAGTAAGTGTCAGGTGTCTGAGGCTGGATTTGAATTCAGGTCCTCCTGAATCCAGGGCTGGTGCTTTGTCCAATGCACCACCTAGCTGCCCCTACTACCCACCTCTTGGTGGAGAGGTATTGGATTTTGGAAGCAGAATTATGGTCATACATACATATTCATAGTATACATTTTTACATGGTCAGTGTGGGGATTTGTTTTGCTTGACTATGCATATTTCTTGCAGAGTTGTTGGTTTTTTGTTGGTTTTTTTTTTTTGCCTTTTTTCCCCAGTGGAAGAGTTAGATGAGGAGAGAAAATAAAGGTTTGTGAATTGAAAAATAAAAACAAAGATAATGCACTGCCATATGGGAAAAAAAGGCCTTGTATCAGAAAACAGCCCAGCAGGGGCTCTGGGTAAGGTCAGTTACCCAGAAACTGCACACCTCTGTAAGGTTAAGTCTAGCACCTCTGACCTTACTTCAGAGACAGGGTTTTCCTAAGAGTCTTTGGTCTCTTTTTATGACTACCAGGGCTGCCCAAAGCAGCATGACATGCTCAACAACCAGAAATCAGAATCTGACAAACTCAGGCATTAAAAATCATAAGATCATTGCTCCATGCTGGTTGGATGAATGAATGAAACCAGCTTACTAGAACTGTTCTTTGCTAGCTGACTGTCCTGGACTCAAGATCTTCTAGAACTTAGCACAGTATCTGGCACATAGTAGGTGCTTAATAAATGTTTGTTGACTGACTGTCTAGACCTATGGTACCACCCTGTTGCTCCCCAATGTAGCTGACTTCCCTTGGTTTTGCCCCTTATTTTGGACAGATCCCACCTGGCATCTTGTAGTATCATGCTGCTTAGTGAAATGCCTGGTCTGAGCTCCCCTCTTGATACTGCCCATGCCTTGGTGTGACAGTCTCCAAACACACCATGGGCAGGGTTTCTGCTTGTCCCAAACTACAAATGATTTTCAACTTGCAATCTGGGAACACAATTCTCTGTCCTACTGATGAAAGAATAGCTCAACCCTCAGCAAGGAGATAGCCCAGGGGACCAAGGTGGGTTGATAGCTGAAGAGGTAGCAGTTTTATTGAAGTCCACTGGGAACTTAGCTTTAATGAATATATAAGAATAGCTTATAATTAACATATTGATTTCCCTCACGTGATGCATACCTCTAAAGGACTTGAAAATGGCTGGTTTTTTCAAGTTTTTTAAGCCTTTCCCTTTGGAATTGTTTGCACTCTTAATTTGCACTCTGAAGGAATGGTTTGCCAAGGAAACTAAAACCATTTTCTCTCTAAATCTGCTTCTCCTTCTGCCTTTCGATTAATGGCCCACTACTCACCTGGTCACTCAGGCTTGAAACCTCAGAGTCATTTGGGGCTTCCCTCTCTCTTCCCTCATCTTCAACCCATCAGCCAAGACCTGTGGATTTTTCTTACAGTTTAGCTCCTGCATCTTCCTCCTTTTTTCCATTCTCTTTGCTCCCACTCTGGTCCAAGCCCTCATCGCTTCCCTCCCAGACGACTGCAATAGCCTTCTCTGCAGTTTCTGCTTCCAGTCTCTGCCCACTCTAATCTATCCTATGCTGACTACTCAAGTTCATCTTCCTAAAATACCAATTTAACTCACTCTCACTCTCTCTCTCTCTCTCTCTCTCTCTCTCTCTCTCTCTCTCTCTCTCTCTCTCTCTTTTTCTCTCTCTCTCTCTCTCCTTCAATAGGTTCACATTGCAGACAAACTCCTTAGCTTGTCGTTTCAGACCTTCTATGCTTTGCCCCCTCCATTTCTTGTGTTCCCATGCTCCCACGTATGCCCCATACCTCAAACACACCAGGCTCTGTGCTGTTCCCTGAATGTGGCTCATGCTTTCTTGCCTCAAAGCCTTGGATCATGCTTGTTTTCTCTGCCTGGAATGCCTGTGCTTTCCTACTCCTCTAACCCAAATGCTACCTGTCAATTGAATTTCTTCAAGACTTGAATGAGCTCTTCTATGAAGCCTTCTAGGTTGCTCCCAAAAAGATATAGTCTCTCCTTCTTCTGAACTCCCATAAGCCCTTGTATGTACCTTTCCTGTGGCATTAACCACACTCTACTATGTATTATTCAATTAAATCCATATTTATTGAATTCTTATTATGCGTGAGGCATGGTGCTAGAAGCTGGGAAATAATATGCTACATTTCATAGAGCTTTGTGATGGCAAGACACTCCTACAGACTTTTCATTTGAGCCTGATAGGTCTATGAGGGAGGAAGGGGAGAGATGTTTGCTCCCATTTTACAGATAGGAAAACAGGCTCAGAGGGATTAAGTGACTTACCAAAGGTCACAGAGTAAGTAGAGTATGTAGAGGAAGCTTAAGAACTCCAGTCTCCTGGGGCAACCAGGTGGCACAGTTGATAGATCACCTGCCCTGGAGTCAGGAGGACCTGAGTTTCAAATCTGGCCTCAGACACTTAACACTTACTAGCTGTGTGACCTTGGGCAAGCCACTTAACCCCAATGGCCTCACTAAAAACAAAAAAACAAACAAACAAAAAAAGAATCCAGTCTCCTGACCCCAGTTCCCTGTCTTACCCTTCCCAGAGGTATTTACACTTCACCTGGAGACATTGTCAGGTGTGAGATTAAAATTGGATATTAGATCATAAATCTACCCTACTTAACCTTTCCCTTAATTTATCTCCCAGACTAGTAAATGGAAGAAGTTTCTGGTTTTCTAGATAGAACTTTTATTGTATGGTAGTCACAAGGTGATGTTGATTAGAAGGATAGGAAAGTAGAAATACAATACAAATCGTCTTAAGTCTAGGCTTAGTCTATATTCCATATAAAACTCACCAAAAGCTGAAGGCCACCTTTGGGGAGAGAGACCGAGTCAAGCGCATGTTGTTAACCGAGAGCCGGGCCGAGTCAAACTCCAGTCCGCGTCTGTCTGTGCAGTGCAGCCAGGAGACCAGCAGAACAGGAAAAAAGGCCCCACTTCCATTCTCTCCTTGCCTTTTAAGCTCGCACCCTGGAAGTCGAGTGCTCAGCAGGCAATCTGGCGTGCGTCGCAGGCGGACTGGTGTGTGTAGCTCATGCTGTTGGTCTCCTCCCCAAAAGGGTGGTCCTAAAAAAAAACTGGCATCTCTCCATTATCTAATCGACTGTTAAAACTTTTTACCACACAGCCTATCCTTATGAGGCTCCAAATGGTGGAATCTCTGGGCTGTTATTGCACGTTGTTGTTTTTCTTTAGTCTTCAAAAAGGACCAGTGACGTCATAATGTCTTGGCTTGAGCATGAATTGGATTTAAGTGAGGCAGTTAGGCAAAGTTGCCAGCCTCACTCTCTCCCAGAGTCATCAAAGTTCAGTGGCAAGACAGGTCAGGATGAGTGGCAATGGCTCGGGATGCAGTGGATAACCTTGGCATCATCAATGACTGACCAAGCTCTAAGTGCTCCACAGCACCTGCTTTCACCACCTTCTTGACCACTGGGAAAAATTGTTCTGATCCACCCATTCACCTAGCACATAGTAAGGACTTAATGAATGTTTATCCTCTTCCCTTTCTCTTCCCCATTCTAGAGCGGTCAGTCCCTCCTGTATATATCTGATCCTCCACATCTGGAATCCATTTCCTCCTCACCTCCTCACCTTGGAGAATGCCTGGCTTCTTTCAAAGCATGAGACTCTTCCTGACTTCACCAGTTATGCACACTCTTCCCCTTGTGTACGTGCTATATCCCTTCCCCCAGTACAACATAAGCTCTTTGAAGGCAGGGATACACTGAAGTACACTGATCCTTTGTATCTCCAGTGTCTAGACCCAGAATGTCTGTTGAATTGAACTGAATCACTCATCTATAAATCCCTAGGTTAATTCATGAGTCTGAAGGAGTTCCTTTTATGCCCTCCTTACAGGGCATCACTATAGATGCCAACTTGACACTTTTCCTCATTAAAAGAGAACATTTTAAAGACAGTTTCCAACATCAGCCCATTCCTTAGTAGTAATTACTGTTATGTTATCAGGTGTGTAAATTCTCTTCCATTAGCCCCTTTCCGATCTAATCTAATCTTAAGCAGGCCCAGCAAAAACTCCCCCCCAGGTGGCTCTTCCACCATGGCTGCTTCTGTTGCAATTACAGTCACATCCCAGATGCAATTAAAAACAAAATAAATAGCCCTCTTTCCCACTCCAAGTGAACAATGAGATATTTGTTCATGGACAGCTGTGGAGAAAGAAGGAAAATGTAAAGATTTCAAGCAGAAACTCAGGATTCTATAGGAATGACAAGGAAGCTCTTCCAAATGCTTAGGTTCTGTGATCAGTGATTACCATCCTTACACTACCACCTCTGCACCTTTGCTCACACTATGCCTACTTCCTAGAATGGGCTTCCTCTTCCTTTTTTCCCTCACTATTGCCCCCATACCATCTCTACCTGCTGAGATCCTATTTATCAAAGAAATTCCATATCAGATGGTACTACCTTTGTAAAGTTTTCCTGGATCTCCCCAGCTCATCTTCATTAAAATCCATAGGACTTTATACCCCACCCCCATACATATCTTGGATTCTAGGAAACTAGGTGGCATAATGAATAGAATATTGGGACAGCAGTCAGGGAGACCTGAGATCCAGTTGGGCCTCAGATGCTCACCAGCTGTATTGACTCTGGGCGATTTTTGCCTCTGTCTACCTCAGTTTCCTTATCTTTAAAATGGGGATAATAATAACTCTACCTCCCAGGGTTGCTGTGATAACAAAATGAGATGATATTTATAAAGAACTTTGAAAACCTTAAAGGGCCAGATCAATGCCAGCTGTGATTATTCTAATGTGTGTGAGAAACAGGTGGGGTGCCGTGGCAAGAACATTCATCTTCAGGTCAGATGATTTGGGCTCTATTCCTGGTTCTGCCATTTCTAAGTCATGTGACCTTGGGCAAGTCATTTCACTCTCTGACATTCTGAATTTGTTTTCTCATTTGTAAAATGGTAGAGGAAGGGTCATACTACCCACCTACACTTGCTACTTCATAGGGTTGTTTGAGGAACATACTCTTTAAAACTTAAAATGATATTGAATTATGAGCTATCATAAATTAACACATATACATACTCCCAATTGAGTGAAAGTCATCCAGGACTGAGATTGTTATATTGATCTCTATATCTCCCACAAAGCCTACCACAGGGCTTCTATTAGATAGGTAGTTAATGTCTGTTGAATGAATGATTGGAGTATATCACCATGGATGGGCGAGGCTAGCTCACTCTGAGAACTATGACTAAGGAGGCAACTGATTCCTTGATACTGCCATGATGGGAACTGATGAAAACTTACAGGGTGAAAATGGGAGCAGGTTGGAGTGGGGTGAGATAATCCCCAGCATTAAGGAAACTTCAACAGAGTGCAATCAATGAAGTCCAAGGTTATTATTGACCTCAAATCAAGGGCTTGGTCTCCAAATGCCATTGAAGATTAGTTCGACCAATGGAAATAGCCCAGGACTGGGAGTCAGAGGTCCTGGGTCCAAGTCCCAGTTGGGACATAGATGTGTGACCTTGGGTAGGATCATTTCACCCTCATGGGCCTCAGTTTCCTCTTTTGTAATGGTAAGCCACTGGGCTAGATGGCATCAAATTCCCTTTCTAGGTCTGATATTCTAGGACTCAGTGAGCCTAAGATTCCAGTTGAAATCAGAGGTTTCCTAGAGGACTCAGACCTTAATCATCCAGATGAGAAAAGAGCAGTGGGGGCATTTCAAGCCAGGGGGAAAGATGTGAGCAAGGGCCCTGAAGCAGCAATGTTCATGGCTTTATTTGGCTGACAGAAGAAGCAAAGGGCTCTGTCAAGGAAATAGAAGGAAGGCCAGAGAGACATTGTCGGGATATGGAGAGTGTGAAGGGAATCCGAATCCATCTCTGATACTTCTCAGGTATCTGAACATAGGCAAATCCTCAAACTCTCGGAAGCTCAGTTTCTTCATTTATAAAATGGAGATCATAGTGGAATGGCATCTACTTCAAAGGGTCATTGGGAATGTCAAATGGGATAGTATATATAAAGCTCAGTAAACCTTAATCAGGTTTAATTCTTATTCTTTCGTGTCTGACTCATCATGACTCCATGTGGGGTTTTCTTTTTTTTGAGGCAATTGGGGTTAAATGACTTGCCCAGGGTCACACAGCTAGTAAGTTTCAGGTGTCTGAGGCCAGATTTGAACTCAGGTACACCTGAGTCCAGGGCTGGTGCTTTGTCCACTACACCACCTAGCTGCCCTCATGTGGGGTTTTCTTGGCAAATACACTGGAGTAGTTTGCCATTTCCTTCTCCAGCTCATTTTACAAATGAGGAAACTGAGACAAAGAGCGTTAAATGACTTGCCTAGGGTCACTCAGCGTCTAAGTGTTTGAGGATGTATTTGAATTCAGGAAGATGACTCTTCCTGATTCTAAGCCGAGTGCTCTAAACACAGCACCATCTAGCTGCCTCCACCCAATTACGCTTCACAAACCTTATTAGGATTTTTTTTTTTTGGTGAGGCAATGAGGGTTAAGTGACTTGCCCAGGGTCACACAGCTAGTAAGTGTCAAGTGTCTGATGCTGGATTTGAACTCAGGTCCTCCTGAATCCAGGGATGGTGCTTTATTCACTGTACCACTTAATATCCTTAAGTGTGTGTGTGTGGGGGGGGGAACCAGAGCATAGGAAGCCTTGAATGCCAAGTGGAGAGATTTGAATTTAAGTCTGTAGAACAGAAAACCATGGTCAGGAGGAGTGACAAAATGAAAGCAGTATTTTAGAAAGAGGAATCCAGCAGTGGGTTTGGGAGTGTTTATAGGATCTTACAAAGCTTGATTCCCACCCCCTTCCAAAGAGGCCCAAATGGAATTATAATAATCCTCAAGCTACTTAATGACTGCCCAGGTGCTCACCTATCATCTGCAGGATTTTATTATAGCCACAAGTTTGGGGAGTGGGCCCATGCTGTTCTAATGAACAAAGGATTCATCCCTCTGTGTCAGAATTTAAGGGTCCCTCCCACCCTCCTTCTCCTCCACCTCCTCCTCGTTGTCCCACTCAGGATTCTAGTCCCTCCTCAGACAGAAGGTCAGGTGGGTCCTAAGTGGCACTTCATCACTTGCTATCAATAGGCCTGGCCCCAGGCTTATGCAATCAGGATGTTAACAGAGCAGCAGTAACCTGACTGACCATTTCACAGGCAGGTTATTCTGACCATTTTAATGATTGAGTCCATTGATTCTGCTGGCTGGCTGGCTGGTTGTCTGAGCCAAGAGCTGGGATGCTTCATCTTGTCATGCCCACAAGTCCAGTTTTGAGGCTGTTTACTTAGTCCAAGTAACAGAGTCTGTCCTTCTCCCTTCCTGCCCCTCACCCCACCCCTATCCCCCATTCCCTTTCCTTTCTCTTCTTTATAGGCAGCTTAGTATAATGGAGAGCCTGTCAGATTTGGAGTCAGGTAGATCCAGGTTTCCATCCTGCCCTGAAATTTTCTAGCAGGATGACCCTGGACAATTCAATTGGACGCAGGCCGGTGCCCAGAATACAAAGACAAAAATAAGTATAATTCCTCCCCTTCCAGAACTTAGCTACCTTATCCTATCTGAGTCTCAGTTTCCTCATTTATATAGCAGGGATTATAACCTCTCTAATACCTACCCCAACGGACTGTCACGAGGCTCAAGTGAGATAACATATGTGAGGTGCTTTGCAAACTTAAACTACTCTGAGTTCTTTATGCTGTGACAATCAGCATAGATGTGCCTGGGCATGAGCTCCATGACAGCAGGCACTGGATTTGGGCCAACCTCACATTTCTTCTAGACTGCAGGACCCAGCCTGGGGTTCTGTACCCAGGATTTAAATATGGAAGGGACCTTGGACATCATCTGGTCCAC
Organism: Dromiciops gliroides; assembly: GCF_019393635.1. Lineage (NCBI taxonomy): Eukaryota > Metazoa > Chordata > Mammalia > Microbiotheria > Microbiotheriidae > Dromiciops > Dromiciops gliroides. The sequence continues at coordinate 704,923,806 of NC_057861.1, forward strand.
TTTGACCATTCCGGAGAGGGCAGGTGCCTGGCCCAATGCCACAAGAATAATAAAGACCTGAGCCAAAATCCAAATCCTGGGACTCTGGGTCCAAACTCAGTTTTCTTTCCACTACACTATGTTTGTTAAATGAATGAACAAATGAGGGAATAGGTGAACAGGAAAGCCCTTTAAAATCTGTTTGGGGCTGGCACAAGGTGGAGACAAACTTCCAAAACAAATGCTCTCTCCTCCAGGAAACCTTCCTTGATCTTCCTTCACCCAGGAAGCCTCCCTTATTCATTCCTTCCTCCTCACATAGCACCCTGAACCTCTAAGATCCACTTGTTGTGCCTTACTGTCTTATACTTTTCTGTGTTTTTGTCTTATCTCCCTCCTAGACTTTAAGTTCCATGAAAGTAGTGGGCTGTATCTTATCTAAACTTTAGGTTTCCCCTAGAGCGTTCTGCATATAGTAGGGGGCCTCACTGATGCTTGTTGAATTGAAAAGATGCTGGCTGGCTGACACCATTAGGCTCCATCACAATTCGAAGACAGGGACCATCCCAGCATCCTTGGGTCCAATGCTATGTGAATGGAAGGAAGAGCATTGGCACCACTAGAGCTGGTCTGGAGTAGGCATGGCCAGACCAGAGATAGCTGGAAGACCCTCATGAAATGCAGAGTGGGAAAAGTGATTAGGGGAAGGTCCAAACAACAGGGTACAAGTAGGCAGGTAGTTGGCATCAGTGAGCCTATGAGACTGAGTGATAAATTAATGTCTGAGCTGGAGGATGTAAAATGGAGAAGAGAGAATGATATCAAGAAGCTTGGAACAGAATTCATTCAGTTTCTCAATAAACATTAAATGCCTACTGTATGCAAAGTACTATTCTAGCTTTTTTTTTGTGGTGATAAAGAATCAGAAATTGAAGAAATGTCCATTAATTGGGAATGGATGAACAAGTTGTGGTATATGATTGTGATGGAATAGTATTGTGCTATAAGAAATAATGAGAAGGATACTTTCAGAAAAACCTGGAAATACTTACACTAACTGACACAAAGTGAAGTGAGCAGTACCAGGAGAATATTGTACACAGTAACAGCAATACTGTAGAATGATCACCTGTGAATAACTTATCTCATCTAAGTAATATAACTTACCTCGTCTAAGTAATATAGTGATCTAAGACAATTCTGAAGGACTCATGATGAAAAATGCTATCTACCTCCAGAGAAAGAAGTGGTGGAATCTGAATGCAAATCGTAACATACCTTTTTAATTTTATATTTTCTTGAGATTTTTTGATGTGTTTTCTTTCACAACATAACTAGTATGGAAATAGGTTTTATATGACTGCACATGTATAACCTATATCAAATTGCTGACCGCCTCAGGAAGGGTGGAGGGGAAAGAAGGAGGGAGAGGATTTGGAACTCAATTTTTAAAAAAAAATGTTAAAATTGTTTTCATGGGCAATTGGGAAAAGAAATAATTATTAAAACAACAACAACAAAGTACCATGCTAGACACTGAAGGAGACACAACATTTAGAACACACATAGTCCTTTCCCTTAAGTAGCCTATAGTGTAAAAGGGAGATATGTCACATATGGGCAGCTAGGTAGTGCAGTGCTTAAAATGCTGATCCTGGAGGCAGGAAAATCTGAATTCAAATCTGGTCTCAGGCATTTACTATCTGTGTGGCTCTGGGCAAGTGACTTAACCCTGTTTGTCTCAGTTTCCTCATCTGTAAAATGAGCTCGAGAAGGCAGTGGCAAGCCACTTCAGTATCTTTGCCAAGAAAACCCCAAATGGGGTCACAAAAAGTTGAACACAACTGAAAACAACTGAATAGCAAATGTTACATATGCAGATGACTATAATACAAAACAATAAATGAAATATTTGTAGGAAAGACATGTGATCCAACTACAATGAGAGTTCCGGATGGGGCAGGTAATGAAGGTCATCAGTGACTAGCGAAATCAAGGAAGGCTTCCTGGAAGAGGTGACAGTTACAGTGAGCTTTGCACTTTAGTAATCTCATATTAGGACCTTAGGATTTGATCCTGGAAAAGATTACGGATCATCTATCTTTAGTCCAATTTTTGTAAAGGAAGAAACTGAGACCCAGATAGGTCAAGCGATTTGCCCTACACAGTGGGCTCAGGGATTTGAATTCAGTTCTTCTGACTCCAAAGATCAGTGTTCTACTCAATGTATGTAACTGCTTCTCACACTGGCAACAGCCTGGTGGGACATTATCATCCTCATTTAACCCAGAGGCAAATGATTTGGCAAAGACTGTACAGAGTAGAAACTCAGTTGCTTTGTTTCTAGTTTGCTACTTTTTTCACTAGGCTAAGTAACAGACCTTTGAAGGGAAGGAGGAGAAAATTGTGAAGGGAGCTTATGGAATCATCTTTTCTAATGATTTTTTTTCAGGGCAATGAGGGTTAAGTGATTTGCCCAGGGTCACACAGCTAGTAAGAGTCAAGTGTCTGAGGCCAGATTTCAACTCAGGTCCTCCTGGATCCAGGGCTGGTGCTTTATCCACTGCATCACCTAGCTGCCCATTTTCTAATGATTTTTTAAGGGAAAAGTAGGCACTGACCACCTTCTTCCCCAGTAAACCACAGAATTCCAGAATTTTAAAGCTGGAAGGACCACTCAGGCTGTCTGGCTCATCCCACACCTGCCCAGAACTCCCATCTATGACATACCTAAGGCAGCTAGGTTGTGCAATAGATACAGTATCAGACCTTCATTCAAATCCTGTCTCAATCAACATGGGAATTGATTGTGCTTCACTATATAGAGTTAGGTGGCACAGTGGATAGAGTGCTGGGTTTGGAGTCAGGAGGATCTGTATTCAAATGTGACCTCAGACACTGACTAACAGTATGATTCTGGGAAGTCACTTAACCTCCGTTTGCCTCAGTTTCCTCAACTGTAAAATGAAGATCCTGGAGAAGGAAATGGCAAACCACTCCAGTATCTTAGCCAAAAAAACTCCATAAATAGGGTCATAAAGAGTCAGACACAACTGAACAACTTAAAAATGAAAATATATTTGCTTAAAAAAAGTTTTATTTTTCTTTCTTTTTCAATTGGGAGGGATGGATGTGAGAGAGAGAGAGAGAGCAGATTTTCACTAAACATTAATTAAAATAAATTCCACGTCACACATTTAGTAGCTGTATGATTCTCTGGTCAAATAATTTCAATGCTGTCAGCCTCGATTTCCTCATCTATAAGATGGGGATAATAACAGCATTTCCTTCCCATGTTTGTTATGAAGATCAAATAAGATAGGATTTGTAAAATGCTTTGCAAATCTTCAAGTACTATTTAAATGCTAGCTATTATTAAATTCTTAAGTAATATCTGTAAAGGTTACAGTGCCATCAACTCTGGAGAGCAGTTTTTCTCTGGTGGTGAAATATTTAAATTACTAAAGCGCGTTGCAGATTTATCTGCTCTGGAAGGTCCCTAGTCACTGAAAAGTGTTCCAAAGAGTGTCTTTCCACTTGGCACCTACTATACTACAGCCTAGAAAAGACAAAAGGGCATTAGGAAAGAGAGTCCAGTTTCCCAAGGCAGAGGAACAGGGAAGTGAGCAGCTGGCATCAAGGAGGGCTGGTAGGCTGGAGGGTCCCAGATACGTGGGTTGGAATGCCAGGAAGGAAACCAAGTCAGGCACTTAGGCACCAGTAGAACCAAAGAGGGACCCAGAAATTAGATTGTCTATATGGATTTCCCCCCCAACTTTGGCAGGGGGTGGGAAACAACTTTTTTATTCCCAAACCAACAACCTCAGTTGTATAATGTGAAGGGAAAATGTAACAATTCAGTTTAGAAAAGGTTTTATAAAAAGTAAAGAAATGGGGAATCTTTCCCAGATTAGACACCAAAAATGGACGGTCAATTCATTTTTCCTTTCCTTTAAAGTGGGCATAACAATGCTTTCACTCACTACTCCCTCCTTGCAGGTTTCTAAATCTTTAGCCATGATAGAAATATGGGAAATGTGAGTCACTGTTACTGCAACCTGTGTGACCTTGAGCAAGTCAGTTCCCTTCTCTAGGACCCATTTCCTCCTCTGTAAAACCCAGGGCAAACACTTTCAGGCGCACAGAAAGAGACTTCTCTTGCCTTTTCCTCCAAACCTGATAATGCCCTCAGGTCCCAACAAACATGTTGAGTCTAACCCCCTCATTTTACAGCTGAGGAAACTGAGGCCCAGGGAAGTCAAGAGACCCAAAGGCACGCAGGGTGGATTAGCTGACCCCTAATGCTTATTTTATCAACACTTCAAATCCCATTATCCTAATGTATTACTGTCTACTTTATGATATTTAATCGTATTTGAGCCTTTCCCTCCCCTGAACTTCCCCTGCACTCGTTCATTGTCCAAAGTTCTCCTTTGGCATTTACCTTACACTGCCTGGTATTTTTACTTAGTCTTACAGGATCATAGATATTTAGAGCTGTGGAGGATGCTAGAAATTATCTAGTCCATTTTTTTTAACAGATGTGAAAAATAAGGCTCAGAGAGATGATGTCATTTGCTTGTGGGCACAAGGGTACCAAGTAGGAGAGATGGGTTTGATCTTATCTCCTGTGATTCCAAATCCAGTATCCTTAATTGTTACACACTTGTTAAAACTGTAAGTTGTAAGCCCCCTGAGGGTAGAGGCAGTACCATCCTTTTTTCTTTTTACCTTTTTATCCCTAGGGTTTACTTCATACAGTGTCCTGCACAGAGGAGAGGCTTAATACATGTTGAATAAAACGAAATGCTCTTAAAAGGGACCATATGACCGAAAGGGACCCTATCTATCCTCCTTTCTTTCTTCTTTTCTCCCAACCTGCCCTGATCTCCAGCACTCACCACAGGGTGGAGGACACAGTAGGCAAGGGTTATACAATGGCAAGAACACCACAGCAGAAGTCAGAAGTCCAGGGCCAAGTCCCAGCTTGGCTAATAATGGTCCTCAGTTAATTCTTCTGTACTAAGGGGATAATGCCTGCCTGACCAACAGGGCTGTTTGGAGAATTCAAAAGAGATAATGGCCTAGGAAGGGCCATGAGAATTCTGGTGTCCTATTCTCCCATAAGCATAGCCCAATTGCTGTAATAGAAGAAATGCAATAAAGGTGTTGAGTAAACAAAGGATGCTTTCATTACAAAAGCTTCCTAAGCCCCCATTCCAGCAAGGATTCCTTGCCCCCTAGCGTTCCAGGGAACCCCTTCCAACAGTAACCCCAGGCTGCCTTTTCTTTTCCATTTCTCAGTCCAGTTGCTCTGCTTGGCAGGTTGCTTTTTCCTCCTCTGGTCAAACACTAGGTTCTTCCTGACAGTTGGGAAGAGGAAAAGCCTGTGTAGCCAATATCATCTCCCTTAAGAGGAGAAACTTGTGTGTTTCTGATTCGCTTCTAGTTTCACTGTCCTTATTCATCTGTCCAAGGGGGAGGCTGGAGGAGATAGTCCCCAAGGTCCCCTCCAGGTCTCCATCATATGTTCTCAAGGCCCTCTCAGCTGCTACATTTGATGTTCTAAGTTCCCTCCCAGCTCGGACATTTGACATTCTATAGATGCTGCTCTATATTCTCAGGGCCCTCCCAGCTCTAGAAGTTCCTTCCAGCTTTAACATCCTATGGTCTAAGGTCCCTTTCAACTCTAAAATCATATGCTCTAAGGTCTATTCCAGCTCTGAGAGTCTAAGGCTTAAGGTTCATCTGAGTTCCAACATTCTGTTCTAAGGTCTCTTCCAGCTCTGATGTTCCATATTCCAGGGTCCATCCTAACTCTCACATTCTGTGTTCTGATGTCTGTTCCATCTCGGACTTTCTATGATTTGAAGTCCTTTCCAGCTCTGATGTTCTCTTTTCTAATTTTCTGCATCCCTATGTTACCTCTAACACATCTGGTATCATGGGCTAAGGCCCAACCCCTACCCAGTACCTTGTGGCTTGGACAAAAGTGACAGTGATGCTGCTGCTGAAGACTCACCTGCCCTTTAACTCCTATGGCACCTGAGTGGTCCTAGATGGTAAAGAATACCGAACCACTGCAATGTTCGAACCTCATCCTTTCCATTCAAGGCATTTCTCAGCTTAGCTGACTCATAGAGTAACAAGACTATCATTAGAAAAACCCATGTTAGGGGCAGCTAGGTGGCGCAGTGGATAGAGCACCGGCCCTGGAGTCAGGAGTACCTGAGTTCAAATTTGGCCTCAGACACTTAACACTTACTAGCTGTGTGACCCTGGGCAAGTCACTTAACCCCAATTGCCTCACCAAAAACCAAAACAAACCAAAAGAAAAAAAAAGAAAAACCCATATTGATGGTTTTTTCTTCTTCTGGGAACTGCCCCATTTGTAACCCTGCATCCAAAAATCCAACTGGGGCAAAAGCTAGTTTACTCAACCTTCTAATCAGTCAGCACCTTCCATTAATGAGACCGGTCACATGGTCAGGGCACAAAGAAACCTGACATTCAGAATGACAACCAAGGCCCTGTAAGATCACAAGGTTCCTTCTGACATCATTAAAAACAAATAGATTCAGGGGCAGCTAGGTAGCACAGTGGATAAAGCTCCAGCCCTGGATTCAAGAAGACCTGAGTTCAAATCCGGTCTCAGACACTTGACACTTACTAGCTGTGTGACCCTGGGAAAGTCACTTAACCCTCATTGCCCCACCAAAAAACAAACAAACAAACAAAAATAAACCAAAAACAAATAGATTCGCAGTTCTTCCGGAGAGTTTCAGGGTTCCACGAAGGGTACTGCTAGGGTCCTTTGTCATACAGTATTATTGATACTTGTACATTTTGTACCACAGACATTTCCTTAAACCCCACTCCTTGTCTCTACCTCTCTTTTGGAACAAAGGAGAACTGCAGTAAAATGTATCAATACCTGACAATACATGCAGCATTCTATACCTGTGGTCCTTTGCCTCTCTACAAGGGCTGAGGATGGTTGCTTCACTATCTGTTCTCTGGGTCCAAGTCCAGTCCTGGCAAATATCTGAGTTTAACTGCCTATTAGTTCTGTACTCATTCATGTTATTGTAAGTGTTGTGTATAGTACACTCTTTGTATTTACTTGGCTCTGCACATGTTGCTTCCCCCTAGGAGAATGTCAGCTGACTATGGGCAGCAAATATTTTTCTTAATAAATATAATAATGTAATACAGGATGGAATAGCATATTGTAATATACCATGCCATACCATATCATACCATAACATACCATAAAATACCATACCATACAAACCATACCATACCATACCATAGCGTACCATAACATACCATAAAATACCATACCATACAAACCATACCATACCATACCATAACATATCATAAAATACCATACCATACAAACCATAGAATAGCATAGCATAGCATACCATAGCATACCATACCATAACATACCATAACATACCATAGCATACCATAACATACCATAAAATACCATACCATACAAACCATACCATACCATACCATACCATACCATACCATACCATACCATACCATACCATACCATACCATAACATGCTCTAAAGTTTGCAAAGGGCTTTACAAAATTTATCTCATTTCATCCCGACAAGGATCCTAGGAGGTAAGTGCTATCATTATTATGAGGAAACTGAGGTAGACAGAACTTATGTTACTTGCCCAGAGTCACACTCTGGCTATTTGAGCATATTTGGACTCAGATCTCCCTGACTACAGGTCCAGTGCCCTTTCTGCCATGCCACCTGGCTGCCTCTTCTTTGTATCTCTAGTTCCTAGCATGGTATCTAGAACACAGTAGGTGCTTAATGAATGCATGTTGAATTATTGAAGCTAATTGTTGAAAATGAAATTCATGAAATCTTGATCTAATGACAGTGTTGCTTATTCTGTTTTAGGCTTAGCCCTTGATTATACTTGGGAGCAAATGTACCGGTAGAAGGTAAAGATAAGAGTGTGTCTCATAATTTAATAGAAACACATGAAGCCAAATGCCTCTGGGTGAAATATAATTTGAAGGCTCTATAATCCTAGTTACTCTTCAACAGAATACAGTAAAAAAAGGTTTTCAAAGTGTTGTTTGGGGTAAAGGACATCGGATTAGTGGTCATTTGAACCGAAGTCTTAGGCTCTATTACTAAGTCACTGGAGTGACCCACAGGTACCCATGCTAGTTTGTACCTCAATTCTGAAAAATGGAGATGAAACTGATTCAACCTTCCCCCTCCAGCACTCCAGGCTGTGCTGAGCAGCCAATGACATCTGAAATATAACAATACTTTGATAGAAAGAGGGCTATCAAAGTACTATATATCATTATTAAAATCACAAACCCAAACTTGGTATATTTGGCAACTTTATCAAGTAGAGATAGTCTATTAAGCCTCTAGAAAAACCTCTATTCTTGAGGCTCCACCTCATCTTAAGATGACAAGACTCTTGGTCTCTCCCTGTCAATAGAACACAAGTTCTGTCAGTTTCTACCAAGGTAGGAAGGGGTGAAAGTGTGTTGCAATGGACTAAGTTTTGTATTTGCCACTTTCTGTGTGACCTTGGGCACAAACTCCCCTGGGAATCAGTTTCCCCATTTGTAAGATGAGGGGGTTAGAATAGAGCAAGGGTTCTTAAGCTGGTGTCTGGAAACTTGATTTTTTAAAATATTTTGATAAACTTATTTCAATATAATTGGTTTTCTTGGTAATCCTACACATTTCATTTTGTGCATTTAAGAATATTATTCTGATGCCCATCAATTGGGGAAATGGCTGAACAAGTGGTATATGACTGTGCTGCAAGAAATGATAAGCAGGCAGATTTCAGAAAACCCTGAAAGGACTTAAGTGGATTGATGCTGAGTGAAGAGAGAAGAACCAGGGGAACATTGTGCACTGTAACAGCAACATTGTATGATGATCGGCTCTGATAGACTTAGCTCTTCCCCGCAATACAATGCTTCAAGACTGTTCCAAAGGATTCATGTTAGAAAATGCTTTCCCCATCCAGAAAAAGAATTGTGGAATCTGAATGTAGATTGAACTATACTAGTTTTACTTTTTTGTTATATGTTTTTCTTTTTAGAGGTTTTTCCTTTTTGTTCTGATTCTTCTTTCACAGCATGACTAATATGGAAATGTTTAATGTGATTGTACACTGTTTACTGTTTTAGGGAGGGGAGAGGAAAGGGGAGGGAGGGAGAAAAATTTGGAAATAGAAATTTTTTTTTTGGTGGGGCAATGAGGGTTAAGTGACTTGTCCAGGGTCACACAGCTAGTAAGTGTCAAGTGTTGAGGCCAGATTTGAGCTGAATCCAGGGCCAGTGATTTATCCACTGTGCCACCTAGCTGCTCCTTGGAAATCTTATAAAAACGAATATTGAAAACTATCTTTACATGTAACTGGAAAAAATACTATTAAGATTGAAAACAAAAGAACAGTATTCTGAGAAAGGGACCATAGGCTTCACCAGACTGCCCAAGGAGGCCATGACACAATAAAAGGTGAAAGCCCTGTCCCCTCCCATGACTAGATGCTTTAGGGACAGACTATGGGGAATGGAGAGGAAAGAGGCTCTGGAGAACATTTCAGATCTCACCTTTGGTACTCACTATCTCATGTAACCCTGGGCAAACCATGGTCCCTCTGAGCCTCAGGCTCCTTATCTATAAAATGAAGGGGTTGGCCTGAGGTCCCTTTCAAGGCTAGAGCTGCAACCTCTCACTTCTATTATCCAATTCTGCATCTCTAATTCAGGCTCACAAGTCTGGGCCTCCTGACAGACTCTGCCTGATTAGGTTTGGAGAGATCCATCCCCAGACTATCTAGATGGTGACCACCATTTTGACCTCAGGAACTCTTCAAGATTAATTGACGAGGCTTAGGCTTGTTGCCATGCAGACCAAAATTCCAGATCTTTGAAGTAACAGATTCAACAGAGCCGCCCCCACTCAATTCATTCACCCATTCACCAATCATGCCAGAGAACAGGGAAGCTCCTCAATGCCCTGCCTCTTTGCTAGTGGCAAAGGAGTCCACATTCTGAACTTTGGGGAAGGGGGGCACTATGGGAGGAGGGGTTGGGGAAGGTCAGGTCTTGAAGGAAAGGCAGTGGGAAGAAGCAACAGGTGGCTTGGAGTTTCCTCAACCTTGAAGAAATGAGGCACCCAAAGAGATGCTCAGCCACAAGTATTTTCAGGTAGGTAACTGCCAGTTTACATTCTTTTATACAAAGTGCCCTCTTTACATCTCATTGGAATCTCACAACTACCCTATGAGGTAGGGAGGGATTATTATTTACAATTTACAGAGAAAGAAACTGTCAGAGGTTAAAATCTTATTAAATTAGAGGTTAAAATGACTTGGAGGGGGAGCTATGTGGTGAAGTAAATAGATTACTGGCCCTGGAATCAGGGGGACCAGAGTTCAAATCTGATCTCAGATACTTACTAGCTGTGTAACCCTGGGCAAGTCATTTAACCCCAATTTCCCCCCCCAAAATAATAAATATATAAATGAATGAATGAATGAATGAATGAATGAATGAATGAATGAATGAATGAGGAAGACTTGGCCCAGGTAATACAGTTAGCAAACAGCAGAGCCAGTATTCAAACCAAGGTCTTATTTTCAGTCTGCAGCTTCTTCTACCATACCATGATAATTTATAGTTTTAGCACCGCCACCCTGACTCACCCCTACCCCCATCACACCAAAAAAGGGGAGTGGGAAGGTTCTCATGATTCCCCCATGCATCAGTTGTCCTACTAAAGTCACATTCAATGGTATAAACCCCTCTGCGGCATTGGAACCTCATTTGCAGAAACTAACTGAAATCAGTTTGTAGGAAGCCTCATTCCCCATTCTTCAAGGATCTTTGCATCTGCTGTGTGGTGATATGAGAAAAGAGAAATAAAATTCCTTTCTTCCAGTCTGTTTGAAGATAAGCCTCACACAGAGATAGTAAGGATGGGGGGTGGGGGTGGGGGACACCAAGCTGGCACAGTGGATAAAGCACTGGCCTTGGATTCAGGAGGATCTGAGTTCAAATGCAGCCTCAGACACTTGACACTTACTAGCTGTGTGATCCTGGGCAAGTCACTTAACCCTCATTGCCCTGCAAAAAAAAAAAAAAGGATACCAGGAAGCAGGGAAGTATGGTGGTGCTGGACAGCAAGCATGGTTCAGAATCTCCCTACCTCTGACACTCATTTGCTTTTTAATCAGAGGAAATTAACAAGCTCTCTGAGCCTTAGGCAACTCTCTGAAACTTGTGATCCTGTATTGGTGGATAAAGCATAGGTTGCAGACATATTGAATGTGTGCTAAGTACTGTAGAAGATCCAAGGGGAGAGGGAGAAAGGGACAGAGAAACAAGAGACAGACAGAGAAGGGGGAGGATTCAGCTGGAAGAATTGGATTGTAGGATTTCAACAGGTGTAGAGGAGTGCAAAGCTCACAGCACAAGCAAAGATCCAGAGGCAGGAATAAGTAAGAAATATTTGAGGGACAGTGAGGAAGAGACTAACCTGGCTGGAGCAAAGGGTGTGTGGAGGCAAATGATGGGAATTAAGATTGGACTGGGAAAGTTGGGCCAGATACTAGAGGGCTTTGAATGTCAGAACGGATGACTCTAATTCCCTGTCCTTTACCTTAAGTGAGGGACAACTGAAACTGAGAAACTCTAAATACAATCATCTTGGACTATGTGGGATCACTTCTTCTGGGGGAAAGGGGAGAGACAATAGCGTCTTTAGATTAAATTCTTCTCAAGGGACCACTCATTTGGCGCTTTGTGTTCCTTTCTCCCTCACAGGGTGCCCTTAATGGCTGATCTCCATTGTGCTGTTCACATTTGAGGAAAAAGCCTCACACCGTGCGCCCAGACCATCGGGGAGGTGACAGCTGTGTCTAGGCATTTGAGCTCAGGGGACCTCACCCCTGGAGGAAGGCAGCTCTAATCCTTCTGGCTGCTCCCAGCTGCCCACCCCCACAGCCATGAAAAAGCATGGCTCAATCCAACCCTGTCCTCTGGGCAGCTAGAAAATTCTGCCGCTAACCTCAATGTACAGTCGGGGGACTTCAAGTGCCCAGCATCTAAGTGGGTGTGGCCCGGAAAGCAGGGTGGTGAAAGCAAGCTAGCTTGCTCGTGCGTGTCCTTCCCTAGCTTCCCTGCAGTCTGCAGGGAAACCATAGAATCTTAGGATCTCAGAGCTGCAAGGGACCTTCAAAGTCATCTGGTTTAACCTTCCACAGCCAGTGTAAGAATCCCCTCTGCAGCATCTCTTACAGGTGGCCATCCAGACTCAGCTTGGATACTGCTCAAGACAGGGAGATCATTATCTATCGGGCAGCCCGTGGCATTGTTGGACAGCTCTCATGTTGGGAAGTTCCTACTCAAACAGAGCCAGGATCCGCCTCCTCCTCTCATCCCGGTGTCAGAACGAGCTCTGGCCTCTGGGACCACAAAGGATAAGTCTGCACTCCGTGATCACGACTCCCCTCCCAAGTATTCGGTCCTCGGGGTTATAGACCCTCTCCCACACGCCAGTTTCCAGTCTCCTCACCATCCTCTGCCCCTTTCTCCCCATTCCCAAGGCTCAGCTCTCAGGCCAGGGTCAAGAGCAACTCGATCGGAAGAGAGCTGCGGCAAAGGTGATTCCTCTCCCTCCAGAGCCGGCATTTCTCCCATGCGGAGTTCTGCCCACACCGGGGGGAAACCTCTTCTCCTCTTCCTCTCCCCTGCCTTCCCTATCCTATCCTCGCTTCCCCCCTCCCCCCCGCCGCCCCAGCTCCTGGCTTCTCCCTGGCTCCTTCCCAACTCCAACCCGAACTAGTCTTATTCACAAAGAACCTCAGGCTCCCCACCGGGGGTTCAAGGTTGAGACAAGGCAGGGAGACAGGACCAGGGGTGGAGTGGGCTGGGGCAAACCAGGGCAAACCAACAAGGTCTCTGTTATCCTGGCATCCAAACCTCTTCAGGTGGTGCCCTGCTGGAGCCAGATCCAGTCCCCACCCACTCACCCAAGGGCTGTGGGATAGACTCAGCCTGTTCTATGCCAGGGCCCAAAGGCACGGGACGGGACGAGCCAGGCAGCGTGCACTGCCACCCTCAGCCCCTGCCCTCCGGGCAAACCCTTGGGGCTCCAGTGGGTGAGCAGACACAACGCCCTTCCACTTCTTGGGGTCCCGGCTCCCAGACTGGATGCATCTCCCTTTTCCCAGTCCCTCAAGTCAAACAGCAAGTGGGCGGCTCTTTGTTACAACTGTCCAGGCGGAAAAGAAAAAAAAAATCCTACCCACTAGAAAAGTCAAGTCCAACGGGAGAGTCGGCGGGCAGGGAGGGAGGACTCGGGGAGTCCACGGGGAGCACTCACCCAGGTCCGCCTGCGAATCCTTTTTCAGGCCGCAAAGCATGTCGGCTATTGTCTCTCAAGGCATCCGGCTAATTGCAATCCCCGCGCTGGAGCCCGCTCTCTCTCTTCTCTCTGGCTCGCTCTCCCCTCCCTCCTTCCCTCCCTCCTGGCCCGCCCGCCTCCCTCCTCTCTCTTCCCTCTCTCTTTGCCTGCCTCTCCTCCCTCCTGGCGGCTCGAGTCACTCACTTCACAGCAGCAATCTCGCTGGCTGGCTGGCAATCGCGCGCCTCTCGCTGGGCTGGTTGGAGAGCAAGGATTCCGCGCCCCCGCCCCACTGCCCCACTGCCACTTAAAGGGGACCAAGTCCCATCGCCTTGGCTTGGGGCAAAGGGGACCGGACCTTTCTACCTCACGGCGTCCTGCCCCGGATGGGTGGAAGGATAGAGGAATTCCCTCCCGCCCCACTTTGACTCCCCCCCCACCGCAAGACCCTGAATATAAGCCCTGTGAGGGCAGGAGCAAACCAACTCGGTAAGGCAGAGGAATTTCTCCGATAAATGTAAACCTCCTGAGGACCAGGACCAGCTCTCTAAAGCAAAGAAATCCCCCCCTCCCCAGCCCGCAATGTAACCCTCCTGAGGTCAAGGGTAAAGCATCCAGCTAAGACAGAGGAATCCTTTCACTCCCAACCACCAATGAAAGTAAGCCCCTAGTGCAGGGGCAAACCACCCCATTAAGACAGAGTAATCCCTTCCCTCCCCGACTCCCCCCACCCAAGTAAACCCCTTCTGGGCAGGGACAAACCAGGTCGCTAAGGCCAATAAATCTCCCTACTGAATGTAAGCCTGTTGAGGGGCCCGAGATAGCTCACTTTCATGTTTGCATTCTCGAACTAACAAATTGCCAGACATTTAATAGGGAAAGGAAAGGGAGAGAGCATTAGGGACAGGGGCAGACAACGAACCGGTGATTTCATTCATATAGGGAACGCCGGAGCGAGGAACTCTATTTTCCTATACAGGCTGACGCCTTCTCTGTACCTTAGTCTTTTTTTTTTTTAAGCGGGACAATGGGGGTTAAGTGACTTGCCCAGGGTCACACAGCTAGTAAGTGTCAAGTGTCTGAGGCCGGATTTGAACTCAGGTACTCCTGAATCCAGGGTCGGTGCTTTATCCACTGCGCCACCTAGCCGCCCCCTGTACCTTAGTCTTAAAGTGAGAGTTCTTAAGCTTTTTTTTTTCTTTTTACTTGTCACTCCTCCCCAACCTACCCCCCCCCCCCGCCCCCACCGCATACCTTTGGCAGTCCGGTGAAGCCTATGGTCTTTTCTCTGAATAATGTTTTTAAACAAGTGGAAAAAAAATTCGGTTAGTGAAAATAAAGATTTTTCCCCCATCCAAGTTCATTGACCCTCAGAAATTTATCAATAGTCCCCTACTGAAGAACCCCTGTTTCAGTGATCTGCCTATGGCTTCCCAGGTTCCCATCAAGTCTCAGCTTTAAATCCCATCGTTTGCAGGCATTTCTGCCCCGCCCCGCCCCATGTCCTCCTTCTGGGATTACTGCCCTCTGCTCTGCATATAACATTATATATACACATATGTGTACACAATAACTACATGTATGTATAATTTCATGTACAACTATGTCACTGCATGTATATAGTGATATACGTGCATACACACAGAGTTGTTTGTATGTTATCTTCCCAATTAGAATGTAAGTTCCTTGAGAGCAGGGACTGTCTTTTGCCTTTCTTTGTATCCCCAGCCATTAGCACAGTGCCCAGGCATATAGTAAAGACTTAAGATTTGTTGACTCCCTATGACACTGAGAGCTTACCTGCTTTGCCAAGGATGACAGCACGGATTTGTTGGAGGTCAAACTTGAACCCAGTGCTTAATGAATGCTTGTTGATTGATTGATTGATTGATTAAAAACAACAGCAGGTCTAGAAAACAAAGGCCTTGACTTGCCTTTATAAAACGTGTCCCCAAAGTCTTAGTGCAGCTCAACTGCACTAAGACTGGGGAAACCCAAGACTGGACGACTGGAGACCTGAGTTCTTGTGGGACTCTGCCATTTACAAAATGTGCAACACTGGGCCAGTCCCACCCCCTCTCTGGGTCTCAGTTTCCTCCTCTATAAAGTGAGAGATTTGGGTTAGATCATCACCTTTAAATCCCCTTCCTGTACTGTCCTGTCACTCTAAGTTGACCAAAGATTTTAACTTCCAAATGGGGGGTCCCCTTCAAAGGGTTCTGTGGCCCTTTAAAATAAGTGAAGTCTCTGAGCCCCAGCTCTTCCAGGGAGAGGGAAAGACCCCAGTGGCCCCAAAGTGAAAAAGAGAATGATTAAAAGGAACAGCTGGTTGTGAATGACAAACAGTCCCTTTAGGCATACTGGAGAGCCAGGCTCTGGGACATTAAAATTCACATTCTTGTACTGTGCCCTCCCCCTCCTCCCAGACCCTGTAGATGTGGAGTATTTTTTGTTTGTCTTTAGCTATATATTTTCTCCCACGGGCACTATGAGAAGTTATTGAGTATCAGGGAGTTAGGGGCCTGGAGGGTGGGTGTAGATTCTTTCTGGATGTCATCCTGTCCCTGTGTCCCCTAAAAGAGCCTCTGAAACCAGACCTTCCAGAGCCGGCTGTCACAAAACCCCAGAGACACAGCAGGTGCTAAGTGAGTAGAGAGGGGCTGCCTGGGGCTGTCCTGGATGGGCTCCCAGGAGACAAGAACCAATCTTCCCACTGCCCCTGGGGTCTCCAGGATCTCAGAACTCTGTCACCAGTGGCCAGCCCACCAAAGGAAGTTTCAGTGGCCGTATGCCAGCCAGGACTTTTCCTTCAGTCCTGGTAATCCCATCAAAGGCTTCACACACATCTAGTCCAATACCCTCATTTTAAAACTGAGGCCCAGAGAGTTTCAGTCACTTGCTCAAAGTCACACCATGAGTAAGTGGCAGAACCAGGTGCTCTAGCTTCAAAAGTAGTGCTTGAAATAGGTCAGTTCTGCCCCTCACAATGCTCTTTCAAAGGCCAACTCATCCCCAACAAACAATTATGGAGGCCTAGGGATTCCAGAGCCCTGTCCTAGGTGCTGAAGAGGACAAGCTGTGTAGATAAAACAAAGGCCCTTCCCTCAAAGAGTTTGCAATCTACTAGGGGTATAACATCAACACAGATGGTGGATCTGAAATACATGATTGGTGCATTAGGTCACTGCCAAGAAAGGGGGAGGGGCAGTGAGAAGATGTGACACCCTTAAGGAGCTCCTTCCCTCCTATGATATCTTGGGCTTCTCAGAATTTATTATATTCTAACTTATGATACAGTTTAACTCTAATTTCTAGACTGTAAACCCCTGGAAGGCAAGGGATGTGTCTCAGCTATATTTTGGCATAGTGCCTTGCACAAAACAGGCATTTAATAAATGAATATTTGTCAGAACAATTCTATATAGAACTATACATTCATAATACACACATATGTATCTATATATGTATGGGTATACATACACATGTTTATACATGTATAAATATGTCAGTAATATATAACAATATAAAACACACATATATCTTTTTATAATCTCTCTCTCTCTTTCTCTCTCTCTCTCTCCCTCCATCTATCTCTTTCTCCTGCTATTATAAACGCCTTGCAGGCAGGGACTGTGGAATTTTTCACTTTGTGTCTCCAGTAGTATTGTACATAGTAGGCTCTTAATAGGGTGAACTGAATTGCCTTGGGTCTGAGAATTGCCCTCACCCTTGCTATTGAAATACCAAACAGCCTAAAGTAAGAAAAGTTAGGTGGTTTAGGTGTAGTCTCCTGTGGAACATTAAGTATGAATGAATCAATGAATGAGCATTTATTATACTTATACTGTGATCCAGGCCTTGGGCTAGGTACCAAACATAAAAGTGATATAACCTTTGCCCTCAGATAGCTTACAGTCTAACTGGGGAGACTACACAGATAATGGAGTGGAGGTCAGGTAGGGAGGTTTCTTCTGGGGAGCCACAGGAATAGTGAAGGGAGTGGAGTTGATATCGTTGGCAGAAACGATCAGATTACTGTTCTTAGAGCAAGAACAAGAAAGCTGCAGGGTCTGGAGAAGGGAAGGGAACAATCATTTATAGAGCACCTACTATGTGCCAGGCACAGTGCTAAGCACCTTACAATTACTATCTCATTTGATCATCACAACCCTTGGGAGATAAGTCTCATTCATATCACCATTTTACAGTGGAGGAAACTGCAGCAGGCAGAGGTTAACTCACTTGATCAGGGTCACACTTTGAGTAAGTATCCCAGGATAGATTTGAATGCAGATCTTTACAACTCCAGGCCCAGCATTCTATCTACTCTGATACTTCATCTAGCTGCCTCTCAGTAGGGAGCAGGGGGGCCGGGTTGGGGTAGGGAAAATGGCAAGATGTCTGGGATAAGTGGGCCCTAGTACCCTGCTGGACAGCTGGCTGGAATGTGAAGCATCGTGTGGGCCTAGCTAGTCTAGTAGGTGAGGTGAGTTTTCAGTCCATCTCCCATTAATCAGGACAGCTCAGTCTTAGGGTAGAGTACCAGATTTGATAGAATTAAAGTCTCCACAAGTTGGAAGTGGAAAGTGGGGCTTGCTTCCTGAGTTCTAGATGTGGAGGGTCACTCTATATGGCAGAGAGAAAGGCAGAGTGGGGGTTGGGGAGCAGCAGCATCAGGGTAGGCAGCAAGATGTCCTCCTCGGTAGGCAGGCCCAAGTTTCCTGGTGGCTGGCTTGATGTGATGTGAAGTATGGTCTAGGGGCAGCTAGACAGAGCGGAAGAAAGGAAGTTTATTCATCCTTCCAGGCAGTTTTAAGGCACTGATCCTTCAAGCTATGAAAATGTATTATCACTCCTACCCCCCCTCTCCCACACTCCAAGCCCCAGGAGAATAGAAGAAGTCCTGGATCTCTCCCAGTCTACAGGGATCTTGTCCTTCTCCCTTCCCCCACACTTTTTACCCATCTCTATAGGATGAAATTTAAATCAACCAGCACCTAAGTGTGGTGGGGGAAACCTGTTAAAATGCCCTTTCAACATGATAAACGGAAAGAGCATGCACGATAGAAATTACAGCTGTCGACTTCTCTTAAAGAAATATTTGGCATGAATACAAATGCACTTAAATTAGGAAGTAAGATTTATAATTAGGAAACCTTTCTACTCTGTTCTCCCTCTCTCTTCCTCAAAGGAGGAGGGGAGAAATTCTTTCTGTGGAAGAGAAAACTCCTTTGAAGGTTATGCCAGGCCCTACTTAAAGGCCTTTCACGGTTTGAAGAAAATGAGCAATAGCTGATTGGAAAAGGAAGTTTCACTCTTCAGAGTCGATGAGGAGGAGGAATAATGAATAGGGCACTGACCTTGGGAGTCATAAAGACGAGTTCATAGATCACCACATCTATTAGCCATGTGACCTCCCCCAAAGTCCTGTATGCATCTGTGCCTCAGTTTCCTTCCCTGAAAAATGAGGGAGTTGGGCAAGCTGGCCTCTAAGGTCCCACTTAACTCTAAATCTGGGATTCTTTCTGGAACACCCATTCTGCTACACAGCGGGTGCTTTTGTTTGTTAAAAAAGTCATCCCCTGAGAGGAATATGTAGTGAATTGGCCAAACAAGCACTCCTCCTCCCCCTGCCCCCACCCCTAAAAGATGTCAGAATTGGAGCGTGGGGGGGTAGGCAGATGGCAGGTGTGTGCACCATGGACATCAGCCAGTAGACACAAACGTTCCTCCCGCTGAAGATTCCAAGGGACAATATTTTGCTGTGGGAGACAACAGCTTGTGTCTCTGGCAATGCTTAAAAAAAAGATAATCCACACACATGAGGGAAATTAAACAGCCAGAAACTATATTTTATGACACCAAAATATATGGGTACCATAAAAAGTTACTAGAACGAATCAATCCACAGATGGTGGGAGCTTCCTGCAAAGGAAACTGCAATGCCGATTCTCCAGCTTCCTACCTGGACTTTCTGAGGCCTGACAGTCATGAGAACAGACTCCATGTGTCAATGTGGTCTTAATCAATCCTCACACCCACACAGTGGCTAGAGGGCTGAACTGGGACACAAGGAGACCTGGGTCTGAATCTTGCCTCAGGCACTAGCTGGTGATCCTGAGCCAGTCACTTAAACTTTCTCAGCCTTGATTTGTACAATGTAATTATAGCATCTACTTCACAGAGATATCCTGAGGACTAACTGAGAGTAGATAGATAGATTGATAGATGAATGGATGGATAGATGATAGAGATACCTATACACTATTATATAATTATACATAAAATATTACATATACTATAATATTTAATGTAATATATAAACCATAATATAATTATATAATATATAAAATAGATAATATAATTGTATATAATATACTATAAATACCATTATAAGAATATAAGAAAACGTTTGCAAAATTATATATCCAATGTTTTGCAAACTTTTAAAGCACTACATAAAGCTTAGCAATTATTATTATTATCAATGTTATTCTCATCTGACTAATTGGGAAATAGTCAGAGGACTTGCTTCCAAGTCCCCTAGAGCTGGAAAAGGGAAATCTGGGGTTAGATTCTAAGTCTCTCCACTTCTGATTCAGTGATTTTCCCACCACACCATGTATGAAACTTCATCTTGGAGATAGAAAGCTTCCCCTCCTGTTCCAGATAGTAAAAGTGCTGGGGTATGCATACTCTCTCCTCTCTACTCCCCCTAGAAGTTTTGGGAAAACAAAGATGAGTATTTTGAATAACTTCACTTAGCTCCCCCAGGGGAAATAGTACCAGGTAGACTAAGATACAACTGAGTAGATAATAGATTTTCTACCTAGATGAGGAAGGGGCCAGAGAGTCAGTCTAATCCAAATTCTTTGTTTTAGAGACAGACAACTGAGAGCCAGAGAAAGGAAGGAAGGAAGGAAGGAAGGAAGGAAGGAAGGAAGGAAGGAAGGAAGGAAGGAAGGAAGGAAGGAAGGAAGGAAGGAAGGAAGGAAGGAAGGAGGGAGGGAGGAGGGAGGGAAAAAAGGAGGGAAGGAAGGAAAAAGGGAGAGAGGGAAGGAAGAAGGGAGGGAGGAAGAAAGGAAGGAAAGGAAAAGGGAATGGAGGAAAATCATTTCTTAGGCTCCCATTATGAGCCAATCACTATGCTAAGAATTCGAAAGATATCATCTCATTTAATACTCATTAAAAACCCTGGAAGGTAGGTGCTTTTATTATCTCTATTTTATAGTTGAGGCAGGCAGAAGTTAAGTGACTTGCTTGTGGTCACACACTTAGAAGAAAGTGTCTGAATCTGTATTTGAACTCAGGTCTTCCTGACTCCAGGCCCAGCTTTCTATTTATTGTGCCCCCTAGAGGAGTTAAATGATTTGCCTAAGTGTACATAGGGAGTAATTACCAGATCCCGGATTCAAATCCGGATGCTCTTGACTCCAAATACAGCATACTTCCCACTAAAACATGTTGCCTCCCTTGGGCAGGCTGCTCCTCCATCATGACAACTCTAGACCCATGGGGAGGGCTGCTGCAGGGAGGAGAGACACTTGGAGAGAGAAGATACATATTGTGAAGTCACCATAAGCCAAACATGGAAGGGAAGACAGAGACTTGTAGATTTGTTTATAACATTCAAGGGGAAGCTGGTGTGTGTGTGTGTGTGTGTGTGTGTGTGTGTGTGTGTGTGTGTGTGTGTGAGTGTGTGTGTGTGTGTGTGACAGACACAGGGAGATAGAGACAGAGAAAGAGAGAGAAAGAGAAGGATAAACGGACAAAGAAAGAGAGGACAAAGAGATAGGGAGACAGAAAAGGACAGATAAAAAGACAGGGACACAGAGAGATGGCAATGAAGAGACAAATGTGGAGAGATAGAAATGAGAGAGAAAGGAATGTGTGTGAGAAAGAGAGGAGAGAGAAAAGAGATGGAGAGAGACAGAGATCAGAGAGACAGTGTGTGTATGTGTGTGTGTGTGACAGACACACACAAAGACAGAGACAAAGACAGAAAAAGAAAGGGAGGTGTGGTTAAAAATGAAATGGAACGGGGCAGCTAGGTGGCGCAGTGGATAGAGAACCGGCCCTGGAGTCAGGAGGACCTGAGTTCAAATCCAGTCTCAGACACTTAATACTTACTAGCTGTGTGACCCTGGGCAAGTCACTTAACCTCAATTGCCTCACTTAAAAAAAAAAAAACCAAAAAAAAAAAAATGAAATGGAACAAGAGAGAGAGATGAAGTCTTCTGGTCTGGAAGTGAGTTTGAATTGTGAACACACTCTGCCCCGATTTTCTCTGGTAGGCTATGATAGAAGGCTGGTTCCCTGAGTAAAGGAATTCTTGCCATCTTCTGTGAGCACAGGAGAACTTTGGGTGGGTGGGCTCCATACAGAAGTACCTGCTACCATACACTCGGGACTGTGGAGGGCTGTGGGCTTCGCCACACAGGAAGGACTACAAAACTACTATTCCTCCTTTACCTGGGAGCTGAGGAGAGCTCCAGAAAGCTGACTGGGACAGCTGCTAAGAGCCACTGGGAGGTGAGAACTATGGTGAAAATAAGCAACTTGAGAAGGAGCCGTGTCCCAGCATATGTTCTGAGCACAAACATTTCCTCTTTCTGGAGGTGGAGCCCTGGGAACAACTGAAGCTATCCACTATTCTGAAGAAACTGTCTTCTCTGTTTGGTAAAATTATTTTCTCTGGGCTTAATGCTAGGAATCCTCCTAGTTTCCTTCTACCTTTAACTCAAATCTGTTCATATTTTGTGTCTTCTATGGCTGTGTGCTTGAAAGGGGGTGGATGAGTGGGCTAAAGTTCACACAATGCTTGGGAAAGGGCAGCGAGCCAGATGAGTAAGAAGTCCCCCAAAGGGTTCCCAGGCCCTTCATGTCAGGAGGGAGCCTCTGACATAGGGATTATATAAAGCACGGTTTCTGCCCAAGTCAAGAGTTATTTGGCAGGAAGCCTCTCCAGGTGTCCTTTTTTGTTTCATGCAAAAGAATGTTCAAAACCCCGGGATCCCTACACTATACCCTGTTTCGCTGATTCAGAATCTCTGGGCCTTCTATGATCCAACTCCAAACTACCTGCTGCCAGGAAAGGGAGGAAATGAAGACAAAAGACAAGTGTGCCACCTTGCCAATGCTGCAGAGGAAGGAGATCTACTCCAGGTAACGTTGCCAGCTCTGCTGTATCAAGGGAAAGTTGGAATGACTAAGGAGGGAATGGTAGAAAGATTTCTGACTCCTGGGTCAGAGGACATGAGTTCAAATCTCAACTCTGGCTTATACTACCAGTGCAACCTTAAACAAACCATAACCTTCCCAATCTTCAGTTTTTCCACTGTAAAATAATGGGAGGGGATGTTGGGCTTTGTGGTTCTTTCTGGCTCTGGATCAAGGATTTTGAAGTGTAAATCTCAGGCACTGGACCCTTGAGCTTCAGGAATCAAGATAGATTGGGGGGGGGGGGGGCGGGAGGGTGACCATTAGTGAAAACACACGATTGGTAAGCAGTTCTCCAAAGCTATTCCTAGATAAATCAGCTAGAACAAAACCACTTTCAAAGTGTGTAGGATGAATATAGCCAAACACACCCCAGGAAATCTCAGTCCTTTGGCTGAATTCATTCATTTAAACCATTAAGGAGACACCTACTATGGACTTTGTAATCGCCGAAGTTCTACATCACTGAGGTTTGGATGATAACAGCCTATGTGGCATTGTATACAAAAAATAGATAACATTTATGTAGTGCTTTAAAGTTGGCAAAAATGTAAAGTGCTTTAACAGATACTGTCACATCCGGTCCTCACAATGACCCTGGGAGTTAGTTGTTTTTGTTTTTTTTAAACAGATTTGCAAGAGGCAGTTAGGTGGTACACTGGATAGAGCTCCAGTCCTGGAGTCAGGAGGACCTACCTGAGTTCAGGCCTGGCCTCAGACACTTTATACTTACTAGTTGTGTGGCTCTGGGCAAGTCACTTAACCCCAATTGCCTCTCTCACACACATATACACGCGTGTACACACACACACACACACACACACACACACACACACACACACCAGCAACAAAAACAAAACAAAACAAAAAACAAACAGGTTTGCCAATGGAGAAATTGAATCTGAGAGAGGTTAAGTGACTTTCTTGGGTCATACAGCTATTAAGTATCTGAGGTGGGGCTCGAGCTAGCGTCTTCTTGACTCCAAGGTTGCATTCTAGCCTTTCTATGACTCTAAATTGGGCTTTTTAAAACTTTCTTTTTTTCTGTGTCCAGGAACTCTTCATCAGTGTGGTGAATCGTGTTTTTAAATAATTGAAGGAAATGATCAATTTTAGCCAGAAGTCAATAAAAATTAAGATATGATTTTTTCCATCTAAATTCACTAACCCCACAAAATCTAGCTGGCTAAGGACCCCTCCTTTAAATAAAGGACTTGCCAGTGTACAAAGACCAACCACTCTCCAGTGCTTGACAACAAATAAGTGCTTTGTAATTGCTCATCCATCCATTCGTTCATTTCAGTTTGCAGTCAGACTCTCCATTATCTTGAGGAAGGACTCGAAATTCCCCACTAGAGTATTCAAGGTCTTTTAGTATCTCGCCCTCACCTTACCTTTCTCGCCCTATTTGCCCTGCCCCAACACAAAGTCTACAATTCAGTAGAGAAGGACTCCTCTTTTCCGAGACACACCTTGTTCTTTCCCTCCACCACGCCTTGATTCCTTCCAGTACCCTGACTAGTAATAAAGATCTCCTTTCTCCTCTCACTCACCCACATCAGCCTCAACCTTCAGCATTTCAAGCCTCACTTCTGCCAGTAATCTCTCCCTTCTCTCGGCTTACTTTTCCAGGTGGCACTAACCATACACTACCTGATGCTAGTTTGGTGTCTCTTCATGTCCCAGATTGTTAAAACTAGAAGGAACCCAGGAAGGTAGAAGACAAAATGGCAAAGCTGGAAGGGGGCAGCTAGGGGGCGCAGTGGATAAAGCACTGGCCCTGGATTCAGGAAGACCTGAGTTCAAATCCGGCCTCAGACACTTGACACTTACTAGCTGTGTGACCCTGGGCAAGTCATTTAGCCCTCATTGCCCTGCCCAAACAAAACAAAAACAAAGCTGGAAGGGACCTTCAAGGCATTCCAGGTGGCCTGATTTTACAGAGAGTGAAGGGAAGGTCCTCAGAGGACAGATGATGTGGTTAATATCACACAGCAAGCTGGTGGGTGGTCAGCTCTTGGGACTCCTGGCCACTGCTCTTTCTGCTGCCCTATACTGCTTCCTGATTTGTACAACTGGACTTTCAAACTAGACTCTGAGTTCCAAAAGGATAGGGGTCATGTTCTATATGCCTTCCATTTCCCCTCTAGGACTGGGCCAACTGCAGAGGTAAAAGAAATGTGTGTTTATTGGCAGGGAAAATCTTTTTTTTATTTTGAAGTTTTCACATAAAAGAAATGCATGTTCAAACATGACATATGAATCAACACTGTAACATGGTGGCCAAAAATCTTAGTCTGGGTGAAGAGCCTCATTCAAGAGCCTTGAAATCCAGGCTGGGGTGGGGGCAGCTAGATGGTGCAGTGGATAAAGCACCGGCCCTGGATTCAGGAGTACCTGAGTTCAAATCTGGCCTCAGACACTTGACACTTACTAGCTGTGTGACCCTAGGCAAGTCACTTAACCCCCATTGCCCCGCACAAAAAAGAAAAGAAAAGAAAAGAAAAGAAAAGAAAAGAAAAGAAAAGAAAAGAAAAGAAAAGAAAAGAAAAGAAAAGAAAAGAAAAGAAAACCAGGCTAGGGAGCTTGGGCTGCAATAAGAGAAACAGTGTCCAGAGAAAGAAGATGACCACATGTTCAGGACTGTATCATGCCAAGGACCTAGAAGAGTTCTCTGTGACCAGAGGCACCAAGTAAACATTTAATATATTGGAGTAATAAGGGGCAGCTAGATAGTATAGTGGATGGAGTATTGCCTGGAGTCAGAAGGATTCATCCTTGTGGTTCAATTCTGGCCTCAGACACTTACTAGATGTATGACCCTGGGCAAGTCAATTAACCCTGTTTGCCTCAATTTTTTCATCTGTAAAATGAGCTGGCGAAGGAAATGGCAAACCACTCCTAGCTGCCAAGAAAACACCAAATGCAATCATGAAGAGTCAGATGCAACTGAAAAAAATGATTGAACAACAACAAAACAGCATACTCACACTGCCCAGCAAGCTTTAATACCAACCCCTCCCCATCCAATCCTTTCCCTCCTGGCAGCATCCTATCCTCCTTACCTTATTCTCTGCCAACCACACTTTTTTCCTAGCCAGGATCCTATGTCCTCAGACTCTTTTGAGGTGAGTGACTAAGCATTTATCAAGAAATTCTTGTTGGAGTATGGTTTGATATCTTCCACCTCCCCTATGTATTTGTATTTCCACAGAGAACTCCTGGGAGACATAATTCCTTATCTCAAAAGAGGTGATATTTACTGGTGGTATCACCCTCACCCCCTACCCTGTCTAAGTGTAAAGCTATCCCTGCTTCGAATTCATGGGGTAGGGGTATGGGAAGCTGTGCCCTCTGCTGCCATGAAGAGACAAGGGGCCTGTCCTCAACTGGCTCCCCTGAACCCCAACCTTAACTGAACCGTGTGGATAGGGTAAGAGGAAGAACTTGGGTTGGTGTTTTCTTCCCAATTCACAGTCATAGAAGGTGATGACTCAACAGCAGATGTGCTCAGAATAATGGATCCTCATCTCAAAGCTCCCATGTCTGGAAATCTCTTGTAAACAGGGAAACTTCAAGGGCTCCTGCCTGTCCTTCAAGGCAGGTGCCTTGCCATAGAAGAAAGAACATGCATTCAGTGTTAGAATACCTGAATTTGATCAGTTAGGTGGCACCATAGTGCACAGAGTGCTGGGCCTGGAGTCAGGAAGACTCATCTTCATGAGTTCAAATCTGGTTATAGATACTTACTAGCTGTTCCACCCTGGGGAGGTCACTTAACCCTGTTTGCCTCAGTTTCCCCATCTGTAAAATGAAGTGGAGAAGGAAATGGCAAACCACTCCAGCATCTTTGCCAAGAAAACCCCAAATGAGGTCATGCAGAGTCAGACATGACTGAAATGACTGAAAAACAAAAAACAATACCTGAATTCAAGTTTCCGTTCTCCTCCCTAGTTATGTGACCTTGGGCAAAATACTCCATTTCTTTGCCCTATAAAATGAAAGGATCGTACTAGACAAATGTTACTTTTAGCTCTACAGTGAATCACCATCAGGATGAGGTTCTCCTCTTTCTGCCATCACATCTCTATGACATGATACATGAAAAATCTGTGTTTTCATATTTAGGAGCACCATCTTTACTAGACTGTTTCATCAAGCAAACAATCAACAAGCATGAATTAAGCACCCACTGTGTACCTGTGCTAGGTACTGGGGATACAAATACAAAGGTGAGACAGGCCTTGCCCTCAAGGAGCTTACATTCTAATAGGGTTTCATCAGGGGTTGTTTCCAATGTTCTGGTGATGAGCATCTCACAGCTCAGCTAGGCATGTTATCCAATGACAGACATCCACTCTCTCTTGCTAGGTCTTTCTACCTTGGTGGGGCCTGACACCTGTGTAACCCACATTTACTTCCATGGTGCTTGGAGGAATTAGAAGAGAACGATGGTGGGGGAGAAGCAGACTGGATTAGAGCACCAGCCTCAGAGACAGGAGGACCTGGGTTCGAATCCCATCTCTGGCAAATGCTAGCTGTGGGACCCTGGACTGGTCATGACCCCTCTAGTAACTCTTTTAAAGCTCTTGCTACAGAGCAGGTACTGATTCCAGTAAGGAGTTTGCCAATTCCTATGAAACCACAGGTCCAGTTGTTTCTCTGTTTTGAACTTTGCAACAACCCTGTGAGTTAGATGCTATTATTATCTCCATATTATAGATAAGGAAACTGAGGCCAAGAGAGGTTAGATGACTAATCTAGGGTCACACAGCTTGTAAGTGATGGAAGCAGGATCTGAACTTGGGTCTTCCTCACTCCAAGTCTAGCACTCCAAGCACTGGGCCATCTAGTGGCACCTTTTAGGTAGACAATAAATCCAAAAAAGAAGCTCTGATCTTCAGTCCTGTAACTGAACCTTAGGGCGCCAAATAGATTTGCATCCAAATGATTATGGTCACCTCTGTTCTGATTCCAGTGATGTAAAACACTCTAACAGTCCCTCAGAGAAGGGATTCCCTTTGAACAACAGGATTCTAGGATTCTGCTCATTCAATTCAGTAAACACTTATTAAGGGCCTACTATGTACCAGGCACTGTGCTAAGCTCTGGACATCCAGGCAGATGTGCTGAGTCATGGAACGTAGTTGCTCCTCACAACGATTTCCTGTGTCCTGAGGGAACCGTTCTGAGCTGTCTCAAAGGCCTTGAGCTAGAAGAGACCTTAGAGGTCATTTTAGAGTTGTCAGACCTCATTTTACCCAGGAGGAAACACCAGAAGGGTGAAGTGACTTGCCCAAGGTCACATAGGTAGTGAGTACCATGGCTAAGATAGGGATGCAAGTGCTCTGACCCCCAAGCTGGCTAGAGTCAAAAGGGAGGCAGCTGCCATGGGCTGAGAGGTGCCTATTCAAAGAGTACTTTGTATGTGATTTGTGGTCAGGTTTTTAATCAGATTAACCGCTTGGCTCAGCCACTTGCTGCCCCGTGACCTTGGACAAGTAACCTTCTCTGACCCTCAGTCTCTTTCTCTGTCAAATGAGGTGGTTAGAACAGAGAATCTGTTCTAAGTGTGACCATTTCATTCTAAGAAAGATATTGATATGACAATGTCCAGAAGAGGGTAACCAGGATGATGTAGTCAGTCAGTGTATAAGCATTTGTGTTAGTCATAAATATACTATATATATATATATATATATATTTATATATGTAATATACACACTATAGCACACTATATGTAATATATATGATGTAGAGCAAATATGTAAAAATGTACGTATTGAGTATAGCATATAAGTATATGTAATACATGTTTTACATATAAATATATTTATTATGACAACAAATACATATGCAATCAATACATATTATAATTCATTATATTATATTTATTTGCTATGTTTTATAATGAACATGTTATGCTTTATTTACTATGTTCCAGGAACTGTGCTAAGCACTAGAGAATCAAAGAAAGGCAAAGCCAGAGTCCCTGCCTTCAAGGAGTTCACATCCTAATAGGTGAGACAACATGTAAGTAACCAGGGACACACAGGACACATGCAGACTAAGTGGAGGCTGACCTCACAAGGGAAGGCACAGATGGAAAGCTCCCCTGCAGAAGGTGGGCTCTAAGTTGAGTCCTGAAGCAAACCAGGGAAACTGAGGCAGAGGTGGGTAGGGAGAGCATTCCAGGCATGGATATAGATAGTTGGTTTAAAGGCACAGACACCAGAGAGAATGAGCTAGGTGTGTAAACAAGGCTGCACCATGGAGTGCCTGGAAGAGAGTGAAGTTTATGATATCTGGAAAGGTGAGAAAGGGCCAAGTTGTGAAAAGCTTTAAATGACTAGCAGAGAACTCTATGTTTGACCCTGGAAGTAATAGGAAGCCACAGGAGGTTATTGAATGGGGAGGGGGTGAATAGGTAACAATCTAGGCTTGAGGGAAAAAAAAAAAAAACCTTTGGCAGCTGAGGGGAGGGTGGATTGGTGAGGGGAGACTTGAGTTGGGGAAACCAATGATAAGGCAATTCCAACAGTGATGAGGGAGAGAATTGGGGGTGACATTGGTGAGGAGAGAAAAGAGGATATTTCCAAGGCCAGGTCCTCAAGTTCATTTCCCATTGGGGTCAAGTGAATGTTTAGCCATAAACCAAGGGATGTTTAGCCTGGAGCAGAGAAGAATTGGGGGAGGGGAGAGGGATGGCATTGTGTCTGTCCTCAAAGCATCCCAAGGACAGTCAGTGGAAGCGGCTTAGGTCTGTTTTGCTTGGCCCCAGAGAGCAAATTAGCAGCTATGGGCAGAAGTTAAAAGGAGACAAATTTCATTGTGATGTAATGAAAAACGTCCTGGCAATTAGAAAGAAGCGAAAGGGTAGCGGCTGCTTCTCCAGGAGTGCTTCCTAACTGGATGTCCTTGAGCAGAGTCTGGGTGACCATTCTCAGGTATGTTGAGAGTCTATGAGGGCCCTTCAGGTCTGAAATTATGTAACCTCTGAGGCCCCTTCCAGCTTCGAATCCTATGATCCTTGGGGGTCATTTTGACAGGCTGGTGCCCAGAGAGACCTATTGTTTTGCCCAAGGTCACACAGCAAATCCTTGGCAGACCTGGGGACCAGAAGAACTCAGGTCTTCTGACTTCTGTACTCTTTTCTATGATGCCCTGCTGCCCGGGAGGTGATTTTTAAATACTTTGAAAGAGCCTTAATTACGGCCTGATTGGGGAAGTCTGGGATAGGCAGGCCAGAGCAGCGAGCAGTTTAATCTTAAACTTCCCTGCCAACCAAATATGGGGCATGGGAGAAGTCACCAGTGTTAACTAGGTAAGCTTGTCCAGACCCCCTGCAGTGCCAGGAGGCCAGCTTCACGTGATAAAGAATGCACCAAAAGTCAAGAGTAATCAGATTGAACCACCCTCCTCCTCCCCTTATTTTTTTTTAGGGGAAATAGACAGAAATGTAATCTTCCCTCGCCCTGGGTTTGACGTTGACTTGTTCCACCTCCCCTTGAGATCCAGGAAATTTGGGATGGACTTGAGGCCTCCCCTTCCTTTTCTCTTTCATGGATAAAACAGAGATTCCTTCTGCTTTGGAGGACACTGCAGGGTCCCTCTGGCCCCCTGCAGCATGAATAGAAGCCTGTGAATTTGGGCCTCTGGAATTCCTCAAAGGATTTTTTTTTTTTGCCTGGACATGCTTTTTCTGAGTACTTGAAGAAAAGCCATTGTACCCAGGCACACCCAGCTTAATGTGGGAATTGGTTCTGGGAAAATAAGGAGTTTCATGACCTGGAGACATTAGGCAGATGGCTGAATTTGGCAGGAGACGTTTTATAGCAGGGTTTGGTTACAATATGTCAGGGACATTATTTTAAAACAAGGCTAGGGTAAAGTCCTGTGGAAGCTGACTCTCGATTCATTGTTGCAAAGTGGGGAAAAGATGCGAGATTTGTAATCAGGGACCTGAGTAGCTTTATCATTGTGATAATCTGTGGTCAAATCATGTGACCCGGAGTCCTGAAGACCTGAGTTCAAATCCATCCTCAGATACTTATTAGCTGTCTGACCCTGAGCAAGACCATTAAATTCTCTTTGTTTTAGTTGCCTCATCTGTAAAAAGGGGTATATGAATACCTCTCAGGATTGTTTTGAGGATCAAATGAGATATTTGTAAATATTTGTACATGATACATATAAGATGCTATAAAATAAAAATGCTAGTTGTTTACTACTACTACTACTACTTCTACTACCACCACTACTTACTACTATTTACTACTTACTATTATTACTACCTACATATGACTACTTAATGCTACTATCACTACCATTACCACCACAACTACCACCAGCATTATTCTAAAATACCTACTGGATGCTACTACTACTACTACCTACTTACTGCTACTATCTATTTACTACTTACTACTATTACTACCTACATATGGCTACTTCCTACTACTTCCTACTATTTCCTACTTCCTACTACCACCACCACCACCACCACCACCACTACTACTACTACTTCTGTGTGTAGGCCCATCCTGCCTGTCTCTCCACCTGTAGCTCTAGTTCTATGATTGTATGACCCTAGAAGTAGATTCCATAACCTCCTATGATGTCTTGCTCCAGCAGGTAGGATTGAATTCTACCTTATATATTTATTAGATCTGTGACCCTAAGCAAGCCGATTTTCAGGACTTAGTTTTGTCATCTATAAGGAAAGAGGTTGGACTCAAAGACCTCTCAGGAAGAAGGAATGAAATACCAAGCAGAAAGCATCACAACGACATCACAAGAGAGAATCAGCTGCTTTGCAGTATCAGACG
This sequence comes from Dromiciops gliroides, assembly GCF_019393635.1. Lineage (NCBI taxonomy): Eukaryota > Metazoa > Chordata > Mammalia > Microbiotheria > Microbiotheriidae > Dromiciops > Dromiciops gliroides. Next base: position 704,955,256 of record NC_057861.1, read on the forward strand.
TATGAGTTGTCCTGGTCGTGTGTATGCTCTAGTCACATGTTCCTACGTGACCTCCAAGCATATGCCCAGGACATGGGTTTTAACTACATGTATGAATCTTCATGAACATTCTTTGTATGCTGTGCACAGCCTCCACCGATATTCAGTAACCTTTGGCAGGTACACTTATATGTATGGAAGAATCTTTCCCAATCAATTTTCTGGTCTATTTGATTGAATATCATTTGCTTTGAATTAATTTATCCTTTCTGGTTGGTTTAGTAAGGGTGGGGGCTCATATGCTATCATTTTGATTGGAGGCTGACCTACAAAATACTTCACACCTGGGGTAGCTTTTCTAGGTGTCTAAGTGTGAAGAACGCCTTGGTTGTCATATAGTGTATACAAAACACTTTATAACTATAAATCTTCACATAATTATAGGATCTAAAGACAGCGTCCATTTCACATTGGAGCCATACCCCAGCAGCATCTTCATGTACAATAGTTTATTCCTTAAAAGCCAGAGATATATTTGCTCCTACCTGCCCCTTGCCTACCTTAACCCAGTCTGTGAATTCAGCCTTGAATTCATGTTTGAGGGGGAAAGGTTTTCCCTCCCTCCCAGGTCACCAAAGCCCTGTGAGAGCCCCATAGCAGATGGCTTCCTCTTCTACCCCATTCTTCCACAGGTCACTTCCTGGCTTTTCCAGCACATCCTCTGAGAGCACAGCCTGTGCCTGGACAAGGGTCAGAGGAGGAAGAATATGGAGAGAAAGAGAAAAGAAAGGCACAGGACACTGAAGAAGACTTGGATTGAGACAGAAGCCCTGTTTTCTAGTTCCAGCTCAGTCAAGAACTAACCTGGTGACCTTGGGCAAGTCAAGTCATCTTGACAATAAGCCTTTATTAATCACCTACTATAAGTCAGGAAGTGTTAAGCATCAGACAAGTCACTTCCTCTCTCTTGGCTCTGGTTTTTCCACATTTGAAAAGAGAAGTGACCCCATTTAGTCCAATAAAGCCTCAATCCCAACCCTGCTAATCCCCCATGTGATGTACAACCATCCAAAGGTCATCCTTATATCCAAGGTCACAGCTGCTGCCATCCCATTGTGTATAGGGCCAACCAATTTGGTTGCTGTTCCCAGCATACTCCTGGCTTATCAGAGCACACTGGGCTCTGGAGAGACTTTGTGCATTGTGTAATCAGTAATACAACTAGTGCCCTGAACTGCTGTAAAAAAAAAGTCAGCATAGCTTTTACTTGGACAGAATTCCAAATATTTTGGGAGATGTATTAGTAAAGGGAACTGAGAGTGAATGATAATAATAATAACAACAACAATGATGATGACGGTGATAACTCACATTTATAATCCTTTTAGCCTTAAATTATTATAATATTTGAGTTGGAAGGGACCATAAAAGATATCTACTCTAACCTACTCACTTTGCAGATTTAGGGGAAGTGACTTGCCGGAGGTCACACAGCACTCCAGGAGCAGAGACTGGATTAGGAGCCAGGTCTCCAGACTCTCAGGCCAGAGATTTAAGAAGGATCCAATCATGAGATGCACTCCTCTGCTCTGTCTGTGTGTCCTCTGAAAGCTATTTCACACATACTGCTGTGAATGCCCAACATGACCCCAGAGCTGAGGATGGGAGGATCATAAACTGCAATGGGCCCTTTTCCACGTCTGCTTTGATGGCAGATGAGAAACAAGGGGGTGGCTCTCTCTGACTTGTCTTCTCTCAGATCCCTGCTTTACAGAAACTTAAGGTCACCATAGAATTAGAACTGGAAAGCACCAGTGAGACCATGTAGGTCACCAGGAAAGGGGAAGTGACTTCACTTGGGGGAAAGTCACCTGGGGGGTGGGGGGAGTGGGGCTGAGTTCCAAAGCCAGGCTTTGAGAGGAGGTCTTCTGACTCCTAGTCCAACCCTCATGGCCAGGTTGTAAAGGTGATTCTGTTGAATTGTAATAATAATGAAAGCAGAAGGAATAACTGAGTCAGCATTGTGTTTCAAGGGTCACAATTGTATTAGTGAACATGAAGTGTTCATTGGAAGCATGGAACTTTAGAACTAGAAAGGACCACAGAGATTTGCTGCTGTTGTTTAGTTGTTTCGGTCATGTCCTACTCTTCATAACCCCATTTGGGGTTTTCTTGGCAAAGACACTGGAGTGGTTTGCTATTTCTTCCTCCAGTTCATTTGACAGATGGAGAAACTGAGGCAAACTGGGTGAAGTGACTTGCTCAGGGTCACACAGCTAGTAGGTGTCTGAGGGGAGATTTGAACTCAGGTCCTCCTGACTCCAAACCTGGTGCTCTATCCACTGTACCACCTATCTACCCCACAAAGATTATCTAATCCAATTCCCTCATTTTATAGATGAAGAAAAAATTCTGGCCTAAAGTCACACAGATTGTTGGATCCAGCACCAGAATCCAGGTCTTCTGACTTCTAGCTTTAATTTAACTTAATTCATCTGATGTATATTGAGTGAGAGAGAGAACAAGAATTAAAGCTAAACATAAGTTCTAGTCTTGCCTTTGACACATCCTGGATATGTGACCCTAGGTAAGTCACTTAACCGCTGATTGCCCCAGGCAAGTCTCCAAGACAATAATTGGCAAACAGGTACTCACTCAGCTATATTGGTAGAGGGAATTTTCTCATGGGATGTTTCCTATGCCATTGAAATCCCAGGTCCATTTATAACTCTTTATATTTATATTTTATATTCATAACTGTCTCATATTTATAAGTGCCTCCTATTATGAGGCTGGACATAATTCATTTTGGAATATAAAGATAACAAATGCCAGAGTCCCTGCCCTAGGGGCACCTGTATCCTGCTTGTGGAGGTGGGAGGTATAGAACACTTACAGAGATAAACTCATAAAAGGTAGGGAGTGGTGAGGGCAGAGGAGAGGGTCAGATTAAGCACTCAAAGAAAATTTGAGGAAAGAGAAATATCTTTCACCTGGGAAGATTAGTGAAGACTCCAAAGACTTCTTTATATGAATTTCTTCATATGGGTGGTCTCCTCAAATTAGAGGAGATAGATGGCACAGTGGATAGAGCACTGAGTTTGGAAGCAGGAAGACTCATCTTGGTGAGTTCAAATCCAACCCCAGACACTAGCTCTCTAACTCTGGGTAAGTCACTTAACCCTCATCTGTATGGACTGGAGAAGGAAACGGCAACCCCCTCCTGTCATCTCTGCCAAGAAAACCCCAAATGGGGTCACAAAGAGCCAGATACCACAGAAAAACTACAAGCTCCTTAAATTTGGGGACTGTCTCCTTTTTCTATTTATATCTCTGGTACTTGGCACATAGTAGAAATTTTAAAATACCTTTTCAGTTCACTCACTCATTCATTTATTCATTCATATGAGGAAAGCTGAGCCTTGAAGGAAGAGAAGGAATTCAAAAGGATTCTTTCTGACTGGAGAAAAGATAGAGATTCAGGAAACCCGAGGACTTGGGAAGTGAAGGAGGAGCCAACAAAGGTTCTTCCTAGGAATAGCAGAAAGTAATCACTGATACATTTCTTTCCATAGTGCAGCTAAAGCTGCAATAGAAGAAAGGTCCCAGGACTTAGGGAACCCAGAAAAGCTGCTAAAAGAATTGCAGGGAATTCTGGGAATGTGCAACTCTAACCATGGTACAGAAGAAGGTGCTGAGTTGAGAGCAAAGGACCCCGGTTCAAATTCTACCTGTGAGACCTTGGGGCAAATCCCTCAGTCTCAACTGCAAAACAAAGAGATTGAACTAGATCCTAAGGGATCTTCAAGCTCTGAATCTATGATGATAATAATAGTTAACATTTATATGGCACCTGCTCTGTGCTAGGCATTGGGCTAAGTATTTTCAAAATATCATCTCATTTTTTCTTCACAACAATTCTTGAAGGTATCTTCACCTTACAGTCAAGCAAACTGAGACAAATAGAAGTTAAGTGAATTGCTCAGGGTCGTACAGAAAGTGAAGTGGATCAGGTAAGACTGCTTGAGCTGAGCCAAGCCTCAAAGGTAGGTACCCATGAGTTCAAAGAGGCAGATGTGAAGAGGAAGAATGTGCCAGGCATGGGGGACAGCCTATATGAAGACATGGAGGTGGGAGGTGAAATATTGTATATGGAGAACCTTAGGTAGGCCAGGTTGGCTGGAATGTAAATATGTGAAAATACTTAATGGTTTGGAGCCAGACTGTGAAGGGCTTTAAATAATAAAGGAGGGGCAGCTAGGTGGCGCAGTGGATAGAGCACTGGCCCTGGAGTCAGGAGTACCTGAGTTCAAGGCCAGCCTCAGACACTTAACACTTACTAGCTGTGCAAACCTGGGCAAGTCGCTTAACCCCAATTGCCTCACTAAAAAAATTTAAAAAATAATAATAATAATAAAGGAAGGAGTTTGTATTTTAGCCTAGGAGCCATTGAAGCTTCTTGAGCAGGACAGTCAGACCCATGCTTTAGGAAGACCTGTTCATTGAAAAGGGGCAGCTAACACCATGAATGAGCAATAATGCTTCTATCACTTTGGGAAGGTTGTTTATCTCTCTGTCCCTCACTTTCCCCATCTGCAAAATAGGTACAAGAATTGCTGTTTTGCTCTGCCTCCCTCACAGGGTAGTTGTGAGGATCAAATGAGGCAAAGTATTCAAAAGAGCTTTGAAATTTATAAAGTGCTGCATAAATATGAGCTACTATCATTATTGATGTTGACCATGGACTGGAAAGTGTCTTGGGGCAGCCTAGCTTTGGATGTCATGGAGCTGCTTTTTCAGTTAAGTCACCCATCCATACTGAGCAATGTTCATTTGCATAGTCTTACCCATGATGCTTTGCGCTTCCCATTCTATTCTCCTTCCCCCGCCCCCTGTCCTGCATATGAATTTGAGATGGAATTTAATAGCTGAGATGCTCCTTTGAATTGCTCACGATCTGCTTAATGAAACCACCTCGCATCCTGGAACTCCCCAGCAGGCGCCTTCTTCCGGAGGTGCAACACCCGCTACTAGATGTGTGAGGTTTGGGGGAGGGTGTGCTGCACTCAACTGTCAATGGATTTTCATGCTCCCTCCCTTTCTTTTCAGTCCTCATCATGAATAAGAGCCTGTTTAGCTACACTCTTGAAGCTAGAAAACTTGAGAGGCAGCATAGTTCAGAAAGTTATTGCCATCGAAATGAGAAGAAACCTTACAGATGATTTACTCCTACTCATTTTTTTTTTTTGCAGGGCAATGGGGGCTAAGTGACTTGCCCAGGGTCACACAGCTAGTAAGTGTCAAGTGTCTGAGGCCGGATTTGAACTCAGGTACTCCTGAATCCAGGGCCAGTGCTTTATCCACTGTGCCACCTAGCTGCCCCCACTTACTCATTCATTTTACAACCAAGGAAACTGAGACCTAAAGATATCTGGTGGCTTGCCATTCTGAGGCTGTGCAGGAGAACTGGTGTCAGGAAGACCTGGGTCCACATTTCACCTCTCACTTTTAGAGTGCGATAGAACACGGACAGATCACTTCACTTCTCTGACACTCAGTTTCCTCATCTGTAAAATGGATGTAAGAGTATCCTTAGCATCCACCTCTCAGGATTGAGAGGGCCATCTGGGATAATGAAGGTGAAGCATTCCAGAAACCTTAAAATCAGTTGATATTGTTATTATTGTTGACCGCAGAACTAGGTTGATAAGGGAAGCTCGAATTCATAGCATAGGAGAAATAGCTCTGGTTTTGGATTTGAAGGGCCCAGGTTCAAAACCTATCTCTGACCCACCATTATTAATTATTTGACCTTGGACAAGTTATTTAACCTCAATTCTTCATCTATAAAATTAGGGGATTTGAATAGATGGACTCTAAAGTCCCTAATTCAATGGTCCTATGAACCCAGATTATGTGACACCAAGACCTGTGTGTGGGCTGAAATATTTGAGTGTGACCTTGGAATCTCCTCCTTTAGCCTCAATTTTTTTTAATTTGTAAAATGGGTATAATAATAACACCTACCCCTGAGGGTTGTTGTTTGTAATGTGGTAATATTTGTAAAGCATTTTGCAAATCTTTTTTTTCTTTTTTTGGGGGGGGTAGGGTAGGGCAATGAGGGTTAAGTGACTTGCCCAGAGTCACACAGCTAGTAAGTGTCAAGTGTCTGATTTGAACGCAGGTCCTCCTGAATCAAGGGCTGGTGCATTATCCACTGTGCCATCTAGCTGCCCCCAGGAAATCTTAAAGCACTATATAAATGCTAACTTTTATTATTATTATAGGCTGTAAGGTGGTTTGGAGAGTCAGTCAATGAGTCAGAGAATGGGGCAGTCTGGGTGTCAAGGAGCCTGGACACAAGTGGGTGTCAGACATAAAATGGGTAAGCAGACAACAACCTCATCATGGATTTGGAAAAGTATGTGTGTATTAGAATGTAAGCTCCTCATTAGACCATGAATACTTTGAATGCTTCTTCTTCCTTCCTTCCTTCCTTCCTTCCTTCCTTCCTTCCTTCCTTCCTTCCTTCCTTCCTTCCTTCCTTCCTTCCTTCCTTCCTTCCTTCCTTCCTTCCTTCCTTCCTTTCTTTCTTTCTTTCTTTCTTTCTTTCTTTCTTTCTTTCTTTCTTTCTTTCTTTCTTTCTTTCTTTCTTTCTATATTCCCAGTTCTTAGTACAGTGCCTGCCACATGTTGTTGAGTCAATTCAGCCATGTCTGACTCTTTGTGATTCCTGGGACCATACTCTTCATGGGGTTGTCTTGGCAAAGATACTGGATACTGGTTTGCCATTTCCTTCTCCAGTTCATTTTACAGCTGAGGAAACTGAGGTAAACAAGGTTGGGTGACTTGTCCTGAGTCCCATAGCTAGTAAATGTCTGAAGCCATATTTGAACTTAGGAAGACTCATCTTCCTGACTCCAAGCCCAGCTCTCTATCCATTGAGCTATCTAGCTGCCCCATGCCTGGCACATAGTAGGTACTTAAATGTTTATTGATTCATTGATTTTTGAGGGTGGAGGAAGAAAGACTATCAGAAAAATAACACAGAAAAATGATACAGGAAGAAGAGGGTCAGGTTGAAAGCCGAGACCTAAAGAATATGTAGGATCAGGGGAGCAAGTCAATGATGAAGAAGTTCAAATTGTGTCATTGATTCTATAACTTCCCTTTTCAAAACCCTCCAATGGCTCCCTATTTTCTAGAGGTTTTGTTTTTTTTTTGTTTTGACTCCCTATTTTCTTCAGGCTCCTTAGTCTAGCATTCAAGGCTCCAACCTGCCTTTTCAGTATTATCTCACATTTATGCTTTCCACACAATCCATTTCCTCTCCAAATTAACCATGGAACTCAATGGTCCCACCCCTATCATATTAGAAACAACGTTGGATATGGAATCCGAGTGCCTGGGCCCATAGCCTGGCTTTGCTCCTTTTGGACAAATCTTGTTTTCTCTCTGGACTGCAGTTTCTCCATAATCAGAATTATGGGGAAGGAAAAAAAAGCTGTCATGTTAGGGATCATCTATTCCAATCCCCTTATTTTACACAAGAAAGCACTTGAGGTCAGTGCAGTAGGGGGTGAACCAGGACAGTATTGAACCAATTGGAAGGCTAGTGTCATCCTGGCACCAGAAGTGGTTGATAGTGGCAGATGCTCCTCCCACGTCAAGGAAGATGAGGACTGAGAGAACTTGGTGTCTTTCAGAGAGGTCACCGATGACTCCCCTATTTTCTAGGAATAGGTGGAGAGGAAGTGGAGGCAAAGATGGCAAACTATTCATTTTGACCCCTGAGCACCTCTTTTCCATTTCTACTTTAATTTCTAGCAGTAGAAGGAAAGGTGACATAGGTATGGGAAAATGGAGAGAGGTTGGGGAGGGTTCCCAATAAGGAGAGGGAATAAGGTCCCCTGACTGGTGCTAGGGGGACTTGTTGGGAGGACAAGGTGTGTGTGTGTGTGTGTGGTGGGGGGGATGGGTAATGTTGTCACTGCATAATGTCACATCACACTTCATTGACATGTTGTAAATCCCTGTAGCTAGTGTGTGAACTGTGGGAGTGGAGGGGTGGAGGGTAGAGCCAAGACCTGACCTATGCTCGGATAGCTGATGATTAAGAAGAGTCAAATGATTGGAAATAACCCTCTGAAGGGGGTTTTAAAAGCTTTTGTTATTGCAAATAAATATCAGTGGGCATCTATAAATACATATACATAGTCACTGGCTCATACATATATATCTGTGGGGAAAACTAAGGTTATTATCTCTCTAGCTGGAAAGCTTTAATTGAAACTGAGTAATCTTGCAGCAAGTCCCAAATGAATTTGGCCGCCTCGTTGTTCCAGAGATTGCCTTCCGTTGTCTGTTCTCAGGGATTAGCACCACTTTCTGTGAATGGACTGGGGAGGGGAGGGAGGACAGATGTGCAAACTGGGGGCTGCCGTGCCCGTGCAGCTGTTGTTTGACTGTGATACTTGGAAGCCTCGGTCTGGGTGTGAGAAGGGCGGCTCCTGAATGCTGTAGCCATGGGCTGAACATCAGTATACATGCACAGTGGGTACTGGGGAAAGTATTGGTTGTGTTGAATTTGTTATGACAGAAGTAAATACCAGAACTCCCTTTCTGGGGAGTAGAGGATGTTGGGGGGAAGGGGAGGGAAGAAGTCTCTCAACCAAAAATAGGAAGTAGAATCTGCAGGCGAGGACAGCATTATATCTAGGTAGATGGTTTTGGGGGTGGTTGGGAGATTTCTGTATCCCTCTCCCATTTGAAATGACACCTTAGCACTTCAACTTGGCTTTGATTTCTTTTCTTTGGCTTTTGTATTCCAGATCTTACCACAGTCTCCAGCACACAGTAGGCACTTAGTAAGTACTTTCTGATTCATTATCTTATTTGTCTTACAACAGTAACAGTCTGTGAGGGGGGGCTATTGGTATCACCGCTCCCATTTTTCAGATGAGAAAACTGAGGTGCAATAGAATTAAGTGATTTGCTTCTGGAACCACAGCCAGATGTCTCCTGACTCCAAGTCAAGAGCTGTTTGGATTATGCCACTGTTGCCTCAATGGTATCATCCAAACCTCATGGGAGGAGTTCTACTCTAAGCTATTTTCAGTCACTTACCGCTCAGTACAAAGGAATGATCTTCGAGCAGGTGTTGACAGAATGGGGAAAGGCAGAGGGAGACGGGGGCTGAGGGAGGGAGGGAGGGAGGGAGGGAGAGAGAGAGAGAGAGAGAGAGAGAGAGAGAGAGAGAGAGAGAGAGAGAGAGAGAGAGAGAGAGAGCCTAGAAGTCTGAGAATATGAGAGGAGACATCACTGTGAGGGGAAATAGGAACAAAGGCAGAGGCTAGGACAGATTAATTTTCCTTCCCAGGCCTTAATTTCCTTCTCTGTAAAATAAGGGAGTTAGTCTAGATGACATCTAAGGTACCTTTCATGTCTAAATCTATACCTGGAGGCAAATCACCTACTTCACAATTGTCTCTGGTTCTGTATTCTATAGATGGAAATCCCAGAGAACCATAAGCACTCACTCATAGGGATGGAGACAGAATTAACTTGAGGATCACCATTGGCAATGTGCAATCCTGTCTCCATCTCTCAAGCCACCATAAACCCAGTGATGATGGCCCAGCACAAGAACCAGCTTCCCCAGGACTAAATGGGCTGGCATAATGATCCTGCTGTGGCTGAAATCTCTCTGCTCACAATGAGCAATGCTACAAATTAATTAACCACAGCTGGCCCAGAGGTGGCTGGTACCTCAGTCAATCACAGATGCATCTACTCCCTGGCATCTTCATCTCAATGTGCATCTATGCATAGGAGACAAACCAGCCCTATTTCTGACACTAACCTATGCCTGGAACCTCCCCCCACCCCCATCCCTGTCAATTGTGTCTCTGCAAAGGAAACTAACTGGTCACTACCTGACTGCTCCACAAAAACTTCCCTGCCTGAATGAGCCCACACTGATATCTTTTATTTCTGGCCTCCCATTGAACTTAGAGTCACAAAGCATAGTTTAGCAGTTAACTATTGAAAATGCAATGGATTTGGAATCAGAGGGATTCAGTTCAAATCCTGGCTCTGTGATTACCATCTGTGTGACCTTGGGCAAGTCCCTTCATTCCTCTGGGCCTTTGTTTTGGGCTAAGTTGGCCTCACTGAGCCTTTCCAGTTCTAAATCTCTGATCTGTGATGACCCTACATTTCTGTAAAGCAAAGATTTGGGGGTAGGAGGTGGGAGAGGAAGGCATGTCATTCAGAAGGGGCCATCTCTTTTTCATCTTCCTCATCTCCCATCATTTCAAAGTAGAAACAGTGGCAGTAAATGGAAAGATTCCCATTGGAGCTTTCTTAATGAGCCTTCCATCCCTAGCTCTGTGATCATGTGGAACATGCATAGCAGTTTGTGAGGGATATCTCCCAGAAGGGGCAGATGTTGTGCTCTCCCCTGTTGGTTCCTTCTCAATCAATCTCTGGCCTGGAGACCTGTGTCCTCATCCAAGTTCTGCTACTGGAATGCTGTGTGACCTTGGACCACTAACTTGCCCTTTCTAAGCTCTGCAAAATGAGTAAGTTAGACTTCATGTCTTTTATGGTTCCTTATAGCTCCAAGCTGGTGATCCCATGGTTCCTATGATGGTCTTCAGTTTCAGAATTCTTCAGTTATACCATAAACACCTTCCAAGTTGGTTCGTTTAACTTCCAATAGGTCCAGTCCACAGCTAGGTACCCAGAAGAGGCTCCAAAAAATGAGTGAGTGAGTGATGAAACACACTCCAGTTCTGCCACTTGCTAGATGAAGAAACTTTGAACAATTTCTCTTGCCTTATTTCTTCACTGCTATTGGATGAGGTTCTCATTGACTTATCAGTACCTTCCATCTTTGGCGACTGAGACAAGAAGAGTTAGAGAAAAAAAGCACAACTGTTGATAAATTCTTACATGACAAGAGCTCTCCTGGCAGGCCTTCTGGGTGCAGTCGTGTTGAGGATGAGACTGATTCTCTGGAGAACAGGGTGTCATTATTACTAATTATGATCATAAATATTAAGAAATCAGTATTTCCTAAAGATCAGCCTAAGTAAGATGCTTTAAAAAGATAGAGCATTTATCCAACTGAGGGTAAAGGGTTGGGTCCCAATCAGCTACTAATAGCTGGACAAAGGATCTTACAACATAGAACTGTGGTATCTCAGGGCTCAAAGGGACCTCGGAGAACATTCAGGGCAACTCACTCCTGCATAGGAATCCCTTTTGCAGCCAACTGAAGTCTCTGATTGAAGAGGAGGAGCCCACAACCTTTTCAGCAGTCCGTTGCATATTGGGACAACTTAGTTATGAGGAAGAAAGGAATCCAAAGGCATGTATTAAGCACTTACTGCGGTACAAAGGACAGCGCTAAGATCTGGGGATACAAATAGAAAAGACAGACCATCTTCTATCTCAAAGACCTCCCATTCTAATGGGGTAGACATCTCATGTAGAAGGTTTCAACTGCAAGTGACTTGGAAATTGAGCTGAAAATTGCTCACTGTATGTCGAGGCCTTTGCTTTCAGGGGATGTCACAAAATCTGGAATGCAACTCTTATATTGTATTTTTGTCTGAATCTTACCAGTCCTTCAAGACTCAGCTCAACCTCAACCTCTTCTAGCAAGCCTTCAATTAACCCAGGACATCTGTGTGTGTATATTTGGGGTATGTGTGTGTGTGTGTGTGTGTGTGTGTGTGTATGTGTTCTTTCTAGCTCAAATAGGTATTATAGGGGTAGGGACCATGTCTTATTATTATTAGAAAATTTTTCCCCTCGAGACTGACACAAGCGTCTTGCATATAGTGGGTGCTCAATTAATGTAATATCTTGGGGTTGCCCACAGAGAAATAATAGCCATGTATAGCAGATTTATATGGTACTTGACTTAGTTGATCTCATTTGTCTTTTGAAATTGTACAAGTATTATTATCCCCATTTCATAGATGAGAAAATTGAGGCCAATGGAGGCCAATCAACCGGCCCAAAGTCATGGAATCAGTTGCAGGGATAAGAGTAGTGATAAAAATTGAAATTATTATATAGTTTTTAAGGTTTAAGGCACACTATCCTCACAAACAATTCTGTGAAGTACATAATAAGGATATAGATTTCATTGGTATAAAGAACTCCCAAGGAGAGAAACTCCTTCTACCTTCTACCAAAGGGGCACCTTCTCTGTTGCCTAGAACACTTAAATGTTAAGTGTCATGGCCAGTATGTGTCAGAGGTAGGACTTGAACCCCCAGCTCAGAGGCCAGTCTGTGTTCTACTGTTTCTTCTAGCCCTGGTATTCTCTTCTAAGGTCCTTTCCAGCTCATAAATTCAATGTTTTAAGGGCCCTCTCAGTTCTAATATTTTCTATCCTAAGGTCCCTTTCAGCTCAAATACTCTATATGCTATAACTCCTTCCAGTGCTAACATTTTGTATTCTAATGTTCCTCCTAGCTCTGATGGTTTGTTATAAGTTTTTTCTCAGCTCTCCCATTCTGTGTTCTAAGTTCCCTTCCAGCTCAGACATTCTGTATTCTCAGAATCTAGGATATGCTGAGAATCGTGCTGGCCTCCTTGTCCCACCTTGTCTGCCAAATAAATAATCCTGTCCTGATCCTACTTCATAAAACAACAACAAGAAAAAGGAGTAGTTGGGCAGCAACACCACTGGTTGTTCATTGTATCCCAATTAATAGACAAACCCCAAGAATCAAAATCGGAGCTGAACTAACAAGCGGCCGCTGAACCTCAGAGAGAAGACATTCATGATGTCAGGTGGGCTGGCGCCTCCAAAGATAGCTCAGTACTGGGCAGATGGTACCCAGGCTTAATTGAGTTTAGTAATGACTCTACATTTTCCCTAATTTGCCCTCATAGAGGCTGGCAGGTTTGTTTGGCAAAACTATTCTTTCGTCTTAGCCTCAGTGTCTTCTGCTGGGATAAAAGGTTTCTCTGTATTAGTAGGCAGCTGGGGCTTGGGACAGTGGAAAGAGTCTTGAGGTCAAGGAGTCGGGAGTTCTGGGCTTGAGTCCCAGCTTTGCTGCTCTGTGTGCCTCAGTTTCTCCCTCTGTATATAAAATGGAGGGGTTGAATTAGATAATGATAGTGACAGCTCATATTCATACAATACTTGGCAAAGTACTTTCCTTGTAATGGTACAGTGTGGTACCCTGGAAAGACCCCTGACCTTGGAATGCTGGGACTCAAGTCTGCTATTCACTACCTCTATGACACTGGAAAAGTCACTTAATAGCTGTGGATCTCAGTTTCCTCATCTGTAAGTAAGACAAGGGGCTTAGATAAGATAACCTTTTAGATCTCTTTCAGATCCAAATCTATGATCCCTTTGAGAGTGAGTCCTGAACATCATATTATCCCAATTTTATAAAAGAGGCAATAGTCTGATAGAGGCCAAAAGATTTGCCTGGGCCACCCAGTTCTGATCCTGAGACAAGGGCCTTTCCCAATACTTTACACTGCATCTCAATGACCTTTCAGGTTCCTTTGTGACTTAACTTTCTGTGGTTTTGTGATCATAATTGCCAACTCATCAAGGGACCTTGTGGGGATTTCCAGGAATTATTATCTTAGGGAATAAAGACTCTTTGGCACATGAATAAAAAGATTTACTTGAAAGTGGTAGTTAGGGTACCATGGTTACTATTGAGTTAGGTCGATTTAAAAGTAAGAGTTGGTGTGAAAATAGCATAAAAGTAAGAGGTAATATGGAAATCATGCTGCTGCCATGTTGTCCCCTTTCCCCCAAGTTCCGCTGGTTGCTGACATTGTGGTGGTTCCCTTGTATAGACCTGGGCTGGGCAGAAGAAGACCTGAGGTCTGGTCCTAGTGCTACTTCTCAGTCAGCATGTGGATTCAGTCAAATCATTTTTCTTTTCTGGGCCTCACTGAGTCACAGAATCTTGGAGTTGGAAGGGATGTTAATGACCATCTGGTCTGACCCACTGGAAGGGGGGAGGGCTAACTAAACTCCCCTCTAAAACACTTAAGAAGTGGTGGTCCATGGGGCAGCTAGGTGGCACATTGGATAAAGCACCCACCCTGGATTTAGGAGGACCTGAGTTCAAATCCGGCCTCAGACACTTGACATTTACTATCTGTGTGACCCTGGGCAAGTCACTTAACCCTCACTGCCCCCCCCCCAAAAAAAAGAAGTGGTGGTCCAGCCTTTGCTTGTAGACCTGGAGTAGAGTGGGGACCTCAAGGCCAGCCATTCTACTTTGGGACAGTTCTAAGTTTTGGGGGGAACAGGTGTGTTGAAAATACAAGAAGGAAAAAGAGATGTACCAAAATGGGAGGCTCTCCAAGTCAAACTCAGACAACTTGAGTCTTTTCTCTGGCTTTCAATTCCCCCATGAAAACCATCCCTGATCTCCTCATTGGAAATATTCTTCTCCCCAGTATTTCATCTGCATTTCTTATATGTACTACTCATGGTTTACTTTTATATGCTTTCTATCCCCCTGCTAAACTATAAGCACCCTAAGAATGGCCACTGTGTCTTATTTCGTGTATCTCTACCAGGACCCAGCACAGGATGCTTGGTAAGATCTTAAAAGATTTTTGTTTAATTGAATTGAAATTCATCAATTGCTGTCTATCCCTCATTCCCTAAGAACTTCATGCCCCTTTCCACTCTCCACACAGCTGAAAACCAGAGAATAGATCACCTGTGTATTATGAGGAAGCAGTGAATAAAAATACCTTGATTTGAGTCCAATGCTCCAGTCCCTATTACCTCTGCATTGAAATTTCAACTCTTCTGTTTAGCTTCTAAAGATCTTCACAATATGGTACCCCCACTCCCACATGTTACAAGGCTCATTTCATATTACTCCTTTAGACTGTAAGGTCCTTGAGAGCAGGGACCATTTTTGCCTTTCTTTGTATTCTTAGCTCTTTGTCCAGTGTTTAGCACATAGCCGGCATTTAATAAATGCTCATTGACTGATTGTGGACTGACATGCTCTACATTCCAGCCATACTAATGTACTTGCTAGTCCCCATCCCATCTCTCACTTCCATACCTTTGCACAAACTGTGTCCTATGCTAGGAATGACCTCCTTCCTCGCTTCTGTCTCTTGGAATTCCTAGTGTCTTTCATAGCTATAAGCTCAAATGAAACTCCTACAAAAAGTCTTTCCTGATCTCCCATTTTGGGGACTCATTTCTCCATAATTGGGCAACTAAGTGATTCGAGGTATAGAGTCTGACCCTAGAGTCAGGAAGACTTGAATTCAAATCTGGCCTCAGACACTTAGCTGTATGAGCCTTGGCAAGTCACTTAACCCTGTTTGCCTCAATTTCTTTATCTGTAAAATGAGCCAGAGAAGGAAATGGCAAACCACTCCAGTATCATTGCCAAGAAAATTCCAAATGGCATCATGAAGAGTCTGACTGAACAAGAACAACAAATCTCCATAATTATTAGGTGTTTACTTGGTATAACTTTTATATATAGTCTATTTTCCTCTAGTCCGGGGCTTCTTAAACTTTTTTCCACTCGAGATCCCTTTTCTCCTGAGAAATTTTTACATGACCCTGGATATATAGGCATATAAAATAAGTATACATAACCTTTTACTGTTGCCAAATTTTTTGAATCAGTTACACAACCCCAAAAGGGAACTGAACCCATAGTTTAAGAAGCTTTGCTCTAGTAGAAGAAAGCCCCTTGAGGGAAAGAACATTTTTTTGTCTTGCATCCCCAGTACCTACCACATATTAAGTACTTAAGTATGGAGTTGAGTCTCAGCTTTGTCACTTAAGGTGAAAGGATTACTACTCACATGGCATATAATGAGTGTCAGAGGTGGAATTTAAGCTCAGGTCTTCTGATGTGAAGTCCACACTGCTTCTAAATTCCCATTACATCCCATGAGGATCTCCAAGTTTAGTTCTGAGCCTGGCATATTTGGAAGCAATTTTTACTTCTGATAGAACTATTTTTTCCTTAGGAACCACTGGACATGACAGAACAGAAATGTGATCTTGTAGGCTTGAAGAGGAAGTATTGGGGTAGGTGGAACCAGGAAGAAGGGAGAGTGAAATTATTTGGATTGGATATAAGGGTACACTAAGAGTTCTAACTAGCAAATTTTGTACCTGAATCAAGGCAGAGGAAGACGTTTTCCTCCTCCTGGGGGTGCAACTGATGAGAAAGGCCCCCTCAAAGGAAGCCTATCCCAAGACCCCTCGATATTTCAAAACTGATGAAAGAATGGACACTAATTGGGAGATGAGGGCTGAAAGTTCAGCTTCTTGGGGAAGAAAGCATACCCTGAAATGTTGGTACCCTTTAAAAACTCTTCCTTGGAGCAAAGCTCCCACAACCCCACCTTAGTTAAGGTTCCATAGTTAAGGTGCAGCAAAAGTCCTCAAATTTGGAGCTGACAGCAGATGAGCAGCCTTGTTGGCACCTCTGACAATTTAATAACAGAGCTGTCATGATCCCAGGCATTTGCTAACTGCATAGTCATTTTCAGTCGCATTCCTGCATCATCAGCCTGCCACTACAAAACTGTCTTGTTTTACTGAAGAGAGGGAAAGAAAGGGAGCTAGGGAAAGAGCCTAAGACAAATAGCTCCCATTTCAATAGCACTTTAAGATCTACAGAGCACTTTCCTCAAACCCCTAATTTATACTAGCTTGATTGTACATTGCTGTTTGCTTGGTGTTTCCCTATCAGACTGTGAGCTCCTTGAAAGCAAGAACTGAATTTTGCCCTTCTTTGTAACCCCAGCACTTAGCACAATGCCTGGCTCCTAATAGGTAAGGACTTAATAAATATATATTGACTGATTTCTATTCTACAATGTATATGATAATTCTCGTTTTATTTGGTGTTTAAATTCAGACTAAAAAAATGGAAAAATATCTCCCCAGGAGAAAATAAATCCCTTGAGGGCAGTGAGTTTTTTTTTCATTTTGTCTTTATATCTCCAGTGCTCAACACAGTGCTTTGCATGTAGTAGGTACTTAAGAAATGCTAGCTAAGTGAGTTAATAGTTGGATTATTATGCTCACTCTCTAGATGAGAGAAGTGAAGTTTTGCAGCTGAAATAACTTGACCAAAGTCACACAGTAAGTGAGGGAGTGACAGGGATCCAGACGGAGAACAGAAGTTTTTCCATTACACCACAGTCTCTGGTGCATATTGCATGGAAGATAATAGATGCTGAATAGATTCTTTAGCTATGCAAAGAAGCCCATAGCTCCACACTTTGGGACCCAGGTTCTGACCAGATCAGGGTTCCTTCAGACTTTCTCAAAGCCATCAAGCTGACCTCCACACTCAGTGTGACAGCGCTGTGGCTTATGGTCCTCTTCTGGTTGTGCGGTGTGGGCACTGGCAGAAAGAGAGGAAAGTGGAGATACCTTCTTGCTGGGTTAATCAAACCCACAAGTTGTAATGGGGATTAATGCCATAGCTGTCCAGAGTAGCCCTCACAACTGGAAAACTGGAGTTTGAATGAGATTTTTCTTTGAGCTAATCAATCAGAAAATTCTCTATCTACTGAGTCCTTCCTGTGTACCCAGCCCTGAGCTAAATGCTGCAGGAGAAAATAGGAAGAGGAAGACAATGAGGGAGCCAGGCTATGGCCCCTGTCCTCCATCACCTTATAGTCTAGTTTGAAAACTCTGACTCATGCAGCATTTTGCACAGTGCTTGGTACATAGTAGGTGCTTAATCAGTGTTTTTTGATTGAATATGAAATAGAGGACAATGAAGAGCCGGGGTAGTATAGAGTTATCCAGAGGAGGGAGAAAGAGACAGAGAGAGACAGAGACAGAGAGAGGAGGTCACTAAGGGTTGTAGTGGACAGGGAAGGCTTTCTAGAAGAGATGGGCTTGAGAGATGCATAAATCTTCATTGTTATTAGTGCTAATATCAATGATAATAAGTAACTGCATTACAGAAGCTGGAAGAGACTTCGGAGAGGATCTCATTTCCCCCCCCCTCATTCTTTTTTTTGTTTGTTTGTTTTGTTTTTTGTTTTTTGTGGGGCAATGGGTTAAGTGACTTGCCCAGGGTCACACAGCTAGTAAGTGTCAAGTGTCTGAGGCCGGATTTGAACTCAGGTACTCCTGAATCCAGGGCTGGTGCTTTATCCACTTCGCCACCTAGCTGCCCCTCCCCTCCCTCATTCTTATACAGGGACCTGAGGTCCAGAGAATTTGGGTCTTACCCCAGATCTCATAAGATACTTTAATATTTGGAAGTTGCTTTCCTTACAGAAATCCAGGCTTCCAGCCATTCATGCAAGCAGCCTCCCAGGCCCGGATGAACTTCCTTCCCCTTCACCTCTTTCCTTTCCAGTTCTTTAGCTTTCATCAAGGCTCAGCTATGCCTCATCTCTGGGAGCCCTTCCATGATGCTCATGGTTGCTAGACGCCCTTCTCAAATATTCCTCCAGCAGGTTGTCTAAGCTCCCCTTGGTCCTTCCTTCACTCTCCACCTCATGTCACAATTATTTGTAGGTAAGAATCCCCCAGTAGAATAGAAGCTCCCTTACCTAAGGTGAGGTGGGGGACTGTCAACTGTGGGGCACTGAAAGTCTCTCTTAACTCTTGGGATGTAGTGATGGGGCAAGAACTGGTTTGAATCTGTCTCATACTGAGTAAATAAGTTCTCTGAATTTCAGTTTCTTCATCTAGGAAATAATAGGTAGCTAACATTTATATGGTACTTATTATATGTTAAGTAGTGTGCTAAGAGCTTTATAAAGATTATTTAATTAGATTCTCATAAAAACCCAGGGAGGTTGGCAAACAGAGGTTAAGTGACTTGCCCAGGTTCACACAGCTAGAAACTGTCTGAGGCTGGATTTGAACTCAGGTCTTCCTGACTCCAGTTCTTGCACTCTATTCACTGTGCCACTTAGCTGTCCCTAAACAGGGATGAAAACAGCCCCTCTACCTCATAAGTAGTTTGTATTAATAATATAAATAATATTATGTTATAAAATATATAATGATAGCCACATTATATTATATTATCTATAATATATAACTATATTAAGTATAGTATAGAGTTATATCATATTGTCTTGGTTTGAAGTATTTTGTAAACTTTAAAGCATTCTATAACTGTCAATGAGGAAGATGATAAAACATCTGGCTGTTACCTCACAATCCCTGGTTGCCCTAATCTCCCCACAGGGTTAATGGTTTCTCAGCTCTGCTAACAATACTCCCCCAGCCCCTTCATTTTCTGCTTCCTAGAAAACTCTCTCTTGAAAAGATAGAGAAGACAAACAGTTCCTTTGGAGCCCAGGAGCTGGGGGAGCGGGGAGGGGGGTGCTTTTCAAGCTCTGTCTCAATTTTAGCAAACCACTGTGGCCAGACACTTTGAAGATCTGAAAGCCCGGATTGGGGATTGGAAAGCTGGCCGTAATACACCAATTTTTCTCCAATCTCCTCTTAAGGAGAATGATTCCCTAGGGCTCAGCTGTTCCAAAGGGAAAGGGGGAAAATGAGAAACATTAATTTTTGAATGACTCCTGTTTAGTCGAGGCCAAACATCAGTGGAAGGAACAAACGCGACCTCAAACTGAGCCATCGATCCAACAGGCGGCTGGGAGCCAGGGCTGGGCATCTGGGAAGATGGGGATTCCGCTGCAGTGGAGGGAAGTTCCTCTCTTTTCTAAATGAATATCTAACTGCTTGTGTTTTAAAGCCAGATGGGAACAAAGCAACTACACACTTTGTATCTTTCCTCAAATGTGACGTCATTTATCCACCCATTCAAATAATAATAGTGATCATTGCCAATTATGCAAGGAAACAGTAGAAAATGCATGATGCATCACTGCAGGCTATAAAAATTTAACACCTACCAAATACCTAGGAAGACATAACTGGGTAACAAAACTGGGAAAGATAACAAAGTCCCATAGTGTAAATAAAGACCTGTATGTCCTGGAGAATACAACCAATGAAGTGTACTGGAAATGGACAATTATTATAGAACAAAGAATTGTCCACAATTACCTGCACATAACAACGGTCCATAAATACTTAAGAATATCGTTTTCAGTAGATGTCACCATTTCGGATACTCACAATCACCAAGTTACATGGAATGAAAAGCTTTCAACATACAGCTCCTAGGAGGAGCTCTCTGTGGTCTCTTCCAACTCTGAGATCCTATGATTCTGCTCAGCCCCGCTGCAGGTAATATGGGGAAGAAAGAAAGGAAGGAGATACAATATCTGTCCTTAAGCAATTTCTAGTCCAATTGGTAAGCCTAGACATGCACATTTAAATGCTAAATATAAAAGGGGAATAATAATACAAGACAACCGTGTGTCAGGAATGAGGAAACCTATTTCCATTGTTTTGGATAAGTTGCTTCCCTGAACCTGTTTCCTCCTCTATCCAATAAGGAGGTTGCGATAGGTAAAAATAGGTTCATAAGCCTTTCACAGAGGAGGATGTCTGTTCCATTACTATGACACCGGGAGGGAGAGACAGAATGGAATAGCCAATTGTTTATACTGGGTTTGAGAGGTAGGGAAAGGAGTAAAGGGGATTTGCCTTAACTCTTTACACTGAAAGAGCCTAAAAAGTCTCCACCCCACAGAAAATGGTGATGAATTTTAAAATGTTTTCCCATAACAACCAAGCAACAAGTATTTATTAAATTCCTACTGGATAACAGGCACCAGATACAAAACCTGACAAAACCAAACAAAAAATGAAACAGTCCCTCACTTCAGGTATTCTACTTTCTCTCAAAAGAGACATGTAGTTATTAAATCACATCATATTGTGTTACATTATACTATATTATATTACATTGTTTTATTAGCATTATTTATGTCTGTGTACACAGGATAAATCTCTACAGAACATCTACAAACCAAATACAAGACAGTCAGTTATCTGAAGCTTCCGGCTCCTGATACATATAGTTGTCCTTGAAGACTGACCAGTCATTTAAAATCAATCACTAGAAGTTGATGCTATCCAAGGTTCTTTGCAGGTCTGAAATTGTAAAATGCCAAGAAGAATAAAAAACGTGTCTTGAGATCCTACATCTTAGCTCTAGACAGTAAGAGTCAGATCGCTGCAGGATGGCTTCATGGAGGAGAGGGCATTCACTACTAGTCTTGCTGTTCCTTGTACACAAAGCTCCATCTCCTGATTTCCTGCCTTTGTCATACCTGGAATGTTCCTTCTCCTCACCCCTGTTTCCCGATTTCCTTGGTTTCTTTAGAGACTCGATTCAAGCACTGCCTTCTGCAGGAGGCCTGCCATTTACATTGTATAGATCGTGAATGTACAATTTGGGCATGTCCTCACTCCCATTAGAACATGAACTCTTTGAGAGTAGGAATTCTATTTTTTGCCCTTTTTTTGCATCTCCAGTCCTAAGCAGTGTGCCAGGCAACATAGTAAGAGCTTAAGAAATGCTTCCTACCTAACTGACTGACTGAGCTGAACCTTAAAATTTGGACAGCAGTTGACTAAAGGCAGCAATGCGGGTATTGTCTGTCTTCTGTCTTCTTTGACAAACTCTGGTATAGTCGCCTTCCCTGAACAGTCCACTAGGGAGCAGTGTTGGCTCTGAGTTTAAGCATGAGCCCTCACTGGCATCCCTTTTCACAAGGCCAACTAACCTCTATAGAGGAAGATTTATTCTCCAAATATAGTTTTTTGCTAGATTGAAGTATGAAAAAAAATCTGTCATCCCTTAGCGTCTTTCTGCTGCGACTTTTCATGGCCAGGATACACATGCTCATCCTGTTGTAACTAA
Source organism: Dromiciops gliroides (assembly GCF_019393635.1). Taxonomy (NCBI): domain Eukaryota; kingdom Metazoa; phylum Chordata; class Mammalia; order Microbiotheria; family Microbiotheriidae; genus Dromiciops; species Dromiciops gliroides. The sequence goes on from NC_057861.1 coordinate 704,977,053, forward strand.
AGAGGAAAATCCCACAGATCTCAGCTGAGTGGACAGATCTGGGTAGAGACCCTCATGAGAATACATCCCAGAGGAGAACCTTGGGTCTGTCTTTACATTGAATGACACTTTACTAGGGCCCCACCATCAGTCTTACCTTCAGCTCCCTCCCCAATACACACCCTATGCTGCAGCAAGGCTATAGGGATATAAGCTAGGCGTATACCTCTTTCAGTCATTATATAGGCAGAAACTACATATTCATCTATCACTGTGCTAGTATTTCCTTAGGGGCAGCTGGGTGGTGCAGTGGATAGAGAACACTGACCCTGAAGTCAGGAGCACCTGAGTTCAAATCTTACCTCAGACATTTACTAGTTATGTGACCCTGGGCAAGTCACTTAACCCTAATCGCCTTAAACTTCATCTGGGGCCATCTCCAGTCATCCTGATCTATGTCTTGCCACTGGACCCAGATGGCTCTGCCATCTGGTTGCTGATCTTTCACAGCCCTCCCTCACTTAAATCCAATTCACTGCATGTCATGATATCGCCCTGATGTCACGGTCCACTTCAAGAATGAAGGACAAACAACAACAACACAATTATTCCTGCTTTTTTGTCCTAATTCTGCTTCTTAAGGTCTTAGACTCAAGGTCAGTTAGACTCTCTGGGCCTCATCTATCAAGAGATAGTAACAATCTTTACCTTGTTTATCTAGGGCTTAGGGTCCTTTAAGGCAGCATGGCGTAACAGAAAGACCTGGAATTGGAGCCACAAGTGCTGGGTTCAAATCTCAGCAAGGCTACTTATTATGTAACCTTAAGCATGTTTTCCTCTACAAAATGAGGATTGGGATGAGATCACCTTTGAGGATCCCATCAAGCTCCAAATCTATGACCCTATGTGAAAGTGTCTTTAAAAAGTAAAGTTATGCAAATGTAAAATATTGTCAATAAGAAAAGAGTTGTTTTCAGCTCAGCCACAAATCTACTGGGTAACCCTGGACAATAAAAAGGATACTTCTCTTTCTATGGTCCTTGAAAGCTTACTGAACACTTTTCTCATGACAAACCTGAGAGGGAAGTAGAGGAAGTGATATTATTTCCCTTTATTTAATACATGAGGAAACAGTCTCAGAAAAAGAAAGTGGATGGTCCACAGCTACGCAGCTAAAAAAATGATCCTTGACTCAAATCGAGCACCTTTTGAGTTCCAGTCCAGTGCTCTTTTCATTAAAAGCAATGAAAAGCCCCTCCCCTCTCTCCTGGCCTTTAATTCACTTATCTGAAAACTGAGGGGAGTGGAGTTGCACTAAATAACCTCTAAGATTCTTTCTAGCTTCCAAAGCACTCTGGGTCCTAAAGTAACTTTCAACTTGGACATTCCATGATCTGAGAACCCATTCAATGAAGGCTCCATCTGGCTCTGAATTCTACATTCTAGGACAATGGCATCAAACTCGAATCAAAACCAGTACCACAAATCTAGAAATAAAGAGCCCTAGAGATAGGGATCAAGAGCACAGCTTGAACCTACAAATTAACCCCCTTGGACTCAAAATATTTAGTGGGGGACAGAGAGATAAAATTTTAGCTTGGGACCCTTTCTCTGAGGAGAGCATAGTGGCCAGCCTCTGAAACCAATTTTCTGAGGAATCAAAGTCTCCCTTGGAGAAGGCTGAATGGAGGAGACTAGAGAGATACTTAGTCATCATTCCCTGCAAGCCACATCTAAACAGACCCACGTACACACATATAACTTAGATAAATACCACACATACTCCCCACATATTGAAATAAAGATGTCATTTTTTTCACATCCGAATTCATGGACCCCAGGTTAAGGACACCTGTTTTAGTTTAGGCCAAAGTGTTATTGTAGTCAGCTACTCTTCATTGAAATCATCTGCTTCCTTCCAGCTGCCAATGGTAGTAGGAGTATCTCAGGGAAATCCCCCCTACACTGTGGAGGCAGCTGATGGCTTCTTTGTAGGTCACAGGGGCATAGATGGAGAGGTGAAATGGATCAAAGAGTTGTCTAGTCCAACCCCCTTATTTGAAACCGAGACCCAGAGAAGTTGTGACTTGCCCAAGGTCGGACAGGCAGTAAACATCAAATCCAGGATTTTGGACCCAGCTCCCCTGACTCCCAACCCCAAGATTGTCCCCAAGATTCTTTCCACTGTACCATGTACTCTTCATCGAGCAGCATCCCATTCTCCCTCAGCCTCTGGAGCTGAATTGGCAGACATAGTCACTGCCCTCTGTAATGTTATCCTTTGTGGCAGATGCTGCCATCTTTGTTTCTCTTTAAAGGAGAAACAAATAGGTAATTGGTACAGCAAGGTACCCTGAGGGACAAAAGGGGAGGCAGCATGTGCCTGGTGAGTCAAATCATCACCACCACCTCAGATGACAGTGGAGACAGCTCAGGATCCTGAACCCAATATTTCTTTTTCCCCAATATTTATTTATAACTTTGAAGTTGCCATTCCTTCTTTGATTTCCCATCCAGTCCTGGAGCAAAGAAAAAGCCAGTGTCCCAGTTGGGTTACTTATTGCTGAGGGGCTTTAGGCAAATCTCTTTCCCTCTCTCAGTCATAACTTCCTCCTCTGTATAAAGATAGTTTGACTAAATGATTCCCTTCCTACTCTCAGTTTTGGGATCCTCTGAGTCAGTCCCCTTTCCTGCCAGGCCTTACATCACTGACACCCCCTCACCATTCACAGAAGAACCCTGCATCAAGGGAGAGGTCGGCTTTTTCCCCCAATCCAGTGGTGGGATCTGAGCGGTGTGTCTTGCTCACAGAGCTAAAAATAGCACACCTGCTACCAGTTGACAATCTGCCAAGAAAAATTTCTCAAACTGAAATAGTGGCGAGCCTGAGGTATCTGGGCATGAATAAGACAGCAAGATTTCTTCCTCTGGAGGAGAGAGGCAAAAGCTTTATTTGTGTAAGACAAACTGATGTACCGTGTTTGGGCCAGCGTGCAAGGCAGCTGGGGTGGGGCTGCTCCAAGGGGCAGGCAATGATTCAGTCAAATGGCTTGGCTTAAAGACCTATTAAAATTCACCAATTTCTTCAATAACATCTTCTCAAGTCCTGAGATCTTCCCTCACTCTGCATTCCTTCACTTGACCCTGGGGATCACCTCTGGCCTTTTTTCGTACTGTTTTCCACCTAAGATGCCTTTCTCCTTCTCTCTAAACCTACCCATCCTTCAAGGCTGAGCTCCAGCCCATAGTAATCTTTCTGTTGTGAATTCATCTAATACATAGGGTAATTGTTACCCAATCTAGCACTAGGTCACACTTTTTTGTTTTGTTTTCCATTTTAGCATCTTGTCTTTCCTTTAAAGATGTAAGCTCCTTGAGGGTATGCATGGTGTCTTCTCATTCTCTGTATGACAGGATATAAAATTGGAAGGATTGTGAGACTGTAGATTCGGAGCTGGAAGAAACTTTAGGGATCATCTAGCCTAATGCATTTATTTTATGGAATCTGAGGTCCAGAGAAATTAAAATATTTACCTGAGGTGACACAGAAAGTGGTAGAACTGGAGGAGAGAGGACTCAGGCCTTCTGACTCCTCTGCTCTGTCATGTTGCTAATGATCAGCCCAGGTGTAGAGGGCTGCAATCAATCAATCAATCAATCAACTGATCAATCAATCAAACATCTGTGAAGTACCCATTGTGGGCTAGGTCAGCTAGGGCTGGGAATTCAGAGACAAAAACAAAAATCTCTACCTTCGAAGAGACCCCTAAGCAATAGATAAATGCCTGCTCCTGGTCTCAGAGTCAGCCAGCCCATCTGATCCCATCTCAGCTCAAAGTCCAAGTGTATCTATTAGGAGAGTTTCACAGCTCCAGTTGCCAAACATCACTTCGATGGGCAACATCTTCCCAGCAGTGCTCCTCCGTGACTAAAGTTTGACATTTTCAGCCACACACACAACATCATCCAAAAGTTCTATGGCCCCAAATTAAGCCGCTCTGTTTCCCTCTCTAGTAATTAGTCAAGAGCAAGCATGAGCCAACAATACCCAGTGTTACCCAGAGGTTGAACTCAGACAGCAGGAGCCAACAGCAGGATGTGCCTGCCAACAAAGTGACAACAGCCTCAGGCTGCCTTAACGGTGTCTGGATCCAGGGAGGTTTAACCTTGTTCTCTGTGGAGCTCCCACCCCATGTCAAAGCACCATATTCCATTCTGGCCATCACATTCTAAAAGATGCTGACAAACCAGAGGATGGTGAGAGAACTAGAAACCAAGTAATGTGAAGTCAGGTGAGAACTGGGATTTTAGCCTGGAGAAGAAAAGATTTAGAGTGTATGAGTGGGCAGGGGTATGTGAAATAAGAGAATTTTCTGCGAATCCAGGGTTGGCTCTCTATCTCTATCTCTATCTCTATCTCTATCTCTATCTCTATCTCTATCTCTATCTCCATCTCCATCTCTACCTCTATCTCTATCATCTCTATCTCTATCTCTATCATCTCTATCTCTATCATCTCCATCTCCATCTCCATCTCCATCTCCATCTCTATCTCCATCTCTATCATCTCTATCATCTCTATCTCTATCTCTATCATCTCTATCTCTATCATCTCCATCTCCATCTCCATCTCCATCTCCATCTCCATCTCTATCTCTGTCTCTATCTACTGTGCCACCTAGCTGCCCCCGTCTGCAAATATTGGAAGAAAAAGGGCTGTTACATGGGAAAGGAAGTGAAATAGAAATCTAAAGATTTCATCTCAAAAGAAAGAAGAACTTCCTAATTATCAGAGCTGCCTAACAATAGATTGTGAGGTAGTAAGTTCCCTGTCATCATAGGTACTAAAACATAGGTGAAATGACCACTCGCCAGGCAGTGATGTAGAGGGAATTTCTGCACTAGGAGACAAATTCAGTTGTTTGTTCTTCTGTTCATTCAACAAACAGTTTTTTAAAATATTATTTTATTCTGAACTTAAGAAATACAACAAACATTTCCATAACATAGTAGAATAGAAAAAAGATGATTGTACATGAAATTGCAAATCTATTATGTGGAACTTTATATTCCCTTTACATATATAAAACCCATTCATTTTAAATGTAAACAAACAGCTTCTGAATGCTTATTATGTACAAAGCAAGGAACGTTGAGTTGGCTTTTCAGTCAGGAAGACTTAGGTTCAAGTATTCCTCCAACATATACTAGGTAGCCCGGGGCAAGTCTCTTAACCTCTTAATTCTCTAAGACTATATGGTACATGCTCGGATCAAATATGCATTGGGAAGTAGACTTTCCTCACCAGGAGGTTCTTATGCCAATAAAATTATAGCTCCAATGGCTATGCTGCTGCTGGGCCCCAAAGACATCAGAGAAAGAGGAAAAGGTCCAGGGCACACAGATCTTCATAGCTCCTTTTGTGGCTAGAGAAAAACAGCACCAGGAAACTAAGGGTGTGGTCATCTGATGGGCATTGGTGGAGCAAATCATGGCATATGGATGCAGTGGAACACTATTATGCTGCAAAAAATGAAGGAAAAGATCAATCTAAAGAACAAGGAAAGACATGAGCAAACTGGTGCTGAGTAAAGTGAGTAGAGCCAGCAGAACAATTTATACTATAAAATCAATATTATCGGGCAGCTAGGTGGCGAAGTGGATAGAGCACCGGCCCTGGAGTCAGGAGGACCTGAGTTCAAATCCAGCCTCAGATACTTGACACTTACAAGCTGTGTGACCCTGGGCAAGTCACTTAACCCTCATTGCCCAACCAAAAAAGAAAGAAAAAAGAAAAAAAATCAATATTATAGAAATAAACAATTCTGAAAAACTCAAGAAATCTGACCAAATTGTTAGCCATGATTTTAAAGGATGGATGTAAAAGAATGCTGCTCATCTCATGACAGAGGGATAATGGATTTTTGCAGAAGAAAGGTATTTTTATATGAGTCCAATGTGTGAAGCTAGGCAGCTGAGTGGTGCAGTAGATAGACTACTGGGCTTAAAATTGGGAAGACTCATCTTCCTGAGTTCAGATCTAGCCTCAGACATTTCCTAGCTATGTGACCTTGGGCAAGTCACTTCACTCTGTTTGCCTCAGTTTCCTCATCTGTAAAATGAGCTAGAAAAGGAAATGGCAAACTACTCCTGTATCTTTGCCAAGAAAACCCCAAATGGGATTATGAAGAATCTGACATGACTGAAACGACTCAACAACAACACTGTGGAAAAATGCTTCAGAGTTTCACTCAACTGTGCTTATGTGGTACAAGGGTTCCTTCCTTCCTTCCTTCCTTCCTTCCTTCCTTCCTTCCTTCCTTCCTTCCTTCCTTCCTTCCTTCCTTCTTTCTTTCTTTCTTTCTTTTTTTCTTTCTTTCCCTTATTTCATTTTTTGGAATAGATGAAGAGAGATGAGGGGGAGAAAAAAAGAATGCTTGATTATAGAAAAAAATAAATAACAACAATAATATAATGGGGGAAGGGAATGAGCATTTATTAGATCTCTACTATTTGCTAGGCAATATGCTAAGTACTTCACTGATATTGTCTCATTTGATCTTCACAACAACCTTAAGAGGAAAGTGCTTTTATGGTCTCCGTTTTACAGTTGAGGAAACTAAGGCAGAGGTTAAGTGACTTGCCCAGGTAACATTGCTAGTAATTGTTTATGGCTAGATTTGAACTCAGGTCTTCATGATTGTAGACCTAGTGCTCTGTCCACTGCATCAACTTGCAGCCTACAGAGGTGCTTGTGGAACTTCAGATCAACTAGGAAGTCTTTTGCAGCTCTAAGATTCAGAAGTTCTTTGATTCTAGGATTCCTTTGGCCATTATCTTGCTCTGAAAATCTTCTCTACTATCAATTGCTTCATAGGATCATAGACAGAACTGGAAGGGACCTCAGACACCCTCATTTTACAGATAAGGAAACAAAGACAGAAAGAAGTTAAGATATATACCCAAGGTCACACCAGTAGCAAGTTGCAAGGTTGGGATCTGCTGCCCATTTTAGGGACTTTCAAATGAAAATAAACACCTAGCCCCCAAATCCATCCAACAGCACAGGTCCATGTGTTAGAGAAATTACCTGCCTGTGAAATATGGTCAATCAATCAACAAGCCTTTATTAAGCACCTGTTTTGTCCCAGGCATTGTGCTAAGCACTGGAGATATGAAGAAAGACGAGACAGTCCCTGACCTCAGGGAGTTCACAGTCTTATGGGAAAGAAAACATGCAGACAACTATGAACAAACAAAATACGGACGGATAAATTGGAGAGGATCAGCAGAGGGAAGGTACTTGGGAAAGGCTTCTTGTAGAAAGTAGGATTTGAACTGGGAACTGAAGGAAGCCATGAAAGTGAGCGCCAGTCTACTGGCTGTGTTTTCCCTTTAAATTTTTTCAAATGGACCTTTTAAACTCCCTAATTACCCTATTTTTTATTTTAGTCTGTTTAACCAGACAAATGGGAGATAAGATCATGTTAATGCTTTGTTTTTGTGGATTTTCTATTTTTCTTTTTATTTTTGTTAAAAGAGCCAGCAACTTACTCACACAAGGAAATATCTCTCCCTCTCCCAACCATGCTTTTTCAGAGAAACCTGAAGAGATTCCCGCAGCTTTTCCCAGTTCTAACAGTAATTGTTGCTTTAATTTTGCATGCCTGGAGGCAATGACCCACCCTCTAGAAGCTTTTAATCCCCTAGCACCTGGAGGCAAAGTGGGGGAAGAGGAATCCAGGCCTGAGTTCAAAATCAAGTCTGATTCAAATTGCTCTGGTCCCTCCCCTCCTCTCCAGACCCCACCCTCTACTCCTCCTATGGCCAAGCCCATAGCTTCCCCTGCCTGGGAAGTCCAGAGATCTGGTGTGCATGCTCAACTTTTTCTACCTGCATTTGCAGCTTCAGGCTCAGCCCTTCCCCGGCCTGGCTGTGCTTTTGAGACAATTTTAGAAAACTCTTTAAATTCCAGATATGCTCGTTTTGTTCATAATTTTGCTAACCTGCTTTTGTCTTTAATTAGTAATCTTATAAAGCATTTGTATGGTGAAAAGCCCGACAGACAATATAGAGGGGTTAAAGAAGAAAAACTTAAGCTGAATAAGAATGACAATCAACATAGTTCAAGACTCTGCTTCTTTTGCCATGGAAGGGTATATATTTTACAGAAATGTAGAAGTCAGCAGCAAGGTATTGATATGAGTATTGGGGATTTTAGATATCGGAATCAAAAGTGTTCTGAATTCACTCAGAGTAATAATGTCAGTTCAGAGGTTACATAGGATTTCTATGCTATTATATATACATTTTGAAATTAATGGTATGGGTTTATTTTCATAGAGATTTTCATGCTTTTGAGATTGTGTCTTATACTTAGTTTCTAAAACAAGGAGAATATTTGTAAAGCTTTTTATAGTCATATGATCAAGTTTATATTTTATAATACTCTTATTAATATTAAGTTCATATTCATTTAGATTTCCCTAGTTTGAATTTCATTGTCTTTTATTGTTCCGTGTGTATTTTTTTCTATTTATTCATCTCTCTAATTTTGAAACATTGCAAGATGGTTTTGATTTCATAATACAATGTTAATTCTAGGGGTATTGTGCTCCCATATTCTGAGTTGTTTGTTTTTATTATTTTTTCTCAACTGATTATTTGATCAAACTCTTTAAAGCATTTCCCTGGCAAATTGGTTGCCATGGCAAGTGTAAAGAAGTATTATTTTTGATAAGCATATTAAAAAAAAAAAAGAGGGGGACATTTGTAAAAGTTTTCTCTTTTCAAAAAAAAAAGTTTTCTTTGAGATTCTGTTGTGCTTTAACTTGTATTTAAATATGTTCTGATTTTTCACAAAAGTAATTGTATACTATGTAAAAAAAAGGGGGGTATTATTTGAAATTGTTGCATAATTATATATTGTGTTCTGAGTCAAGATGTATTCACATTTTTTGCAATCATTTATTATCCTCAATTTTAAAATCCATATGAGACTTGGATTATGGGAACTTATCATTTAAGACATTAATTGCCTTTATTCTGAGTTATCAGATGCCAGTTGGCCAAGATGCCATCCAATCACAAGACGAATACATGCAAGAGCAGACACTGAACTGTCACATGAGGGGAGACATGCATGAAGTCAAGGTATGGCTGAGAGAACGGCTTTTGACAAATGTTGAGGTTGGATTCTCTTGGTTTAATATTTTATTTTATTTTTCCCCACAATACTGCACAGATGGCTGGAAGTTTTGATCCCACCCATCTCACTTCTACACACCTGGCTTCTATGCTCCCTCCTATATGCCTGATGCCATGGACATCTCAATCCCATGCATCTGATTAAGTCTGACTCAGTTTCTTCCAATATGTTCGGTGGCATGGACATATATTCCATCCACCTATTTTAAGCCTGGCATACTGCATGGACAGTACATATTGCTCAAGTGTGGGAATGCTCATATCCCATCATTTCTCTGTTCTTTTATGGTAACCCCCATAATTATCTCAGGTGCCATGATAAATAACAGTGTTGAATTTGGCCTTGACACCTGTTACCAATTATATTAGATTTTCTAATTTCTCATAATGGCATGAGGATAATTAGGCAGATGATGCAAAAAGTGATGAAACAAAGATAAAAATTATTTTTAAAAATTAATATCACAGCAATTGTCTTCTCAATTACTCTCCATAAGGGGGGACTATAATAATAATATAATTTTAAAGAATGGTTCAATTTTTGTTTTATTATATGTTTCATGTGTAACAACTAAGATTCTGAATTCCCTTAGACATGTTTTTGAGAACTTTCATTGTTTGATTTGATTATTGACAAAGCTATTTTAAAGTTGTGTTAAGCTCAATTTTGTAGGAAATTTTCCTGGCTGATTACCAGCATCCACACATCAACCCCTGAAAAGACTTCCATTCCACGACTACACCTAGAGGACATCTGAGAAAAGACTTTCAGAGACTTTAAATGAACAGTTTTGATTTGTTGTTTTTGTTGTTTTTTTTTCTCTTTCTGTTATAATATACACCATCTGTAACATGTATTCTCTGCAGAGGCCCTCCCTTTGCAAGACTAATGTCAAAGCGTCGGTTCATGAGGACAAAAAATCGCCCCTCTGGACAAAACTTTCCTCTCTTCCTTTTCTATATTGTTGTTCACATATTATTAGTTAGCAATAGTTATTATATTGTTTTTACTGTTCCGTCAAGGAAACATTTTGTTTCTTGAGGAACAACAGGGGGGACTGTAACGATTGGAATGACGCCACCTGCTGGATACTTACTGTAGAAGAGTTCTGCCCATGAAGGGAAGGTCTTTGAGGGCAAGACCAGGAGTCAGGAAGTGACGCGGGCTAGTGGGAGGAGGAAGGAAGAGACTGGCGCTCAGTCTCGCGCTCTTTCCTGGGGACGCTGGCGGAGAAGGGAGCTAAAAATGTGCTCTCCCTTTAATAGATAGAAATCTAGGCCTTTCTCTCTCTCTTTACCAAATTCTTATTCTCCTTAATAAATGCTTAAAAGTCTAACTCTTGCTAAAGCTTGTAATTGATTGGCGACCACTCATTAGATATTTTAGACAGACTAGCTAGAATTTTAGCCCTTAACAAAAGCCAGGAGGCCAGGTTAAGGAGGGAGGGAATTTGAGGCATGAAGGACAGCCAATAGCGATGCAGAATTAGGAGATGGAGTGGTGTCTTTTTTGTCTTTGTTTTGTTTTTGTTTTTTATAGAACAGCAAAGGGGCTGAATGACTGTTGAATGACTTCTCTTTTTTCCTGTTATCTAAAGAAAAAGAAAGCCCAGTGGTGATGCTGGAGGGAGGGGGTGGATTTATAGGACTGCCCACACTGCCCCTACCCCTTCTCAGCTGGTTGGAAGATCAGGCTTTAAAGCAGCTTCTAGACACTCCTGTCTCTTCATTTTTATTATCCTGAAACATTTTCCATGGGGTTCTAGTTTGCTAGAACTGGAATCTGAAGCTAAAAGATCAAAATACACTGAAATCCATAAAAACCCACAGACTTTACTGTTGGATCAACATGAAGTACTAGATATCACATCCCTGCACTAGAACCTTCCATTGTTCACCAGTGGGGAAAAAATCTAACTTCTTGAACTGACATTCCAAGCCTTCCAAAACCTAACTCTTCAATTGATTTTCTCATCTAGTCTTCTGTCATACTGGTTTCCTTATTTCCCCTTAATCATGTAAAGTAAATTCTGCCTTCTGTGCCTTAACTCATGCTTAGCACCCTACCTAGAATTTCTCTATCGATTCGAACCTTACCCATCCTTCAGAGTTTATCTTAATTCCTCATTCCACCACAAAAGCTTCCTATGCCAATGAAATCATAGGTCCCTACCATTCCCTCTCTCTATCCCATTATTATAAGGGCAAAGGAAAAATAAAACTGAGTTCTCTAGGATTATAAGGAGAAAAAGAATATTTTCAACTGGGGATGAGGGAAGAGAATAGGAAAAGCTTCAACAACTAACTGCCTGTATTCCAAAAAAAATCACCTCAAATATATTGGTGTTCAGATTTTATTAATATCGAACATAGTTTACTGCTCAGGCTTTTAAATAATGCAAACTCATCAAAGTTAATGTTTCTTACCATGGCATGTTCACTGAAAAGCAGAAACCTGTTTGGAGAGCCATACCATGATTGGGATGACCTCTCATCATTTGTAATTAGTTTTCTCAACCCCTGCTTCTTCAGAGTTTTGTCCTTCTTGGGTTTGGTCCATTAATCCCTGGCTTAGAACAATATTAGTAGAACAGTCAACAAGGGTGCTTGGGTTAAGGGAGTGGGGAAACAGAAAACAAGGCCTTGGGAAAAGGAACTAAGCAGAAGCCACATGGGAGTATACAAGAATTTTGGATTTTGAATCTAGAGCCTTGGTTTTGAACCCTGGTGCCACCATTCTGTAGCTGTGTGACATTGGAAAAGACATAGACTTTCTGGTTCTCCTTTTTCACTTCTGTACAATTAAGGGGTTGAACTATGTGTCCTCAAAGGGGTTGCCTAACTGTAAACATTCTATAATCTGATGACAGCATGAGGATTGAGGAGAGGTCCGAGGGGAGGTTGCAGGGGGTGCAATTGACAGGGCTGGAGTTTGAGAGGAAATAGACACTTTGGGAAACTCTGATAGATCATAGGGAAGTACATGGTAATTCATTTCAATAGTGACCATACTAAGAACCTACTAAGTACATTGTTTGAATTTGCACTGCATATTTCCATTGGGTTGGAACCAATTACCAAATTTTAAATAATAATCATTTCTAATAATGAGAATTCAAATAAATTCAACCATTTCACAGGATTCATTATTCTCAGTAACTGGGATCTAGCTGTGCAGATAGCTTTGTGCTAGATGCTAGAGGGAGAATATAATACAATATTAATAAGATATGAGTCCTACTCTAATGCAGGAGATAAGACAAGGTCACAAATTACTATGACACAAATCAGAATATAATAAATACATAGAAAAGGGATAAAGAAGATGCAATGGTAATTTAGAGAAGGAAAATATCTTTTCCAGTTTGGGGCTTGGGAGAAACTTCAAAGAATTTCCATGAAAGAAGAAAGCAAGATCATTCCAGGGATAGGGGAATTTATGAGAAAAGGCATAGAGCATGAGCTGAGTTTGAGAAGCTCACAATAGTCCAATCCAGTTTGAGCATAGTGAAGAGAATTTTCAGTGAAGGAGTATGAGATAAGGTTTGATGGAAAGGTTGGAGCCAAGTCAGCAAAGGTTTTTGATTCCAGGCTGAGGAGTTTGGATTTTGTCCTGCAGTAAGTCAGATGCCACTGACAGGTTTGGAGATGAGGATGACATGATGAGAGCTGGACCATAGATATAGTAAGTTTTCTGGCATTGAATGTTGGATGGACTGGAAAAAGAACAGGTTGGAAGTAAGGAGACATATTAGCAGCAGATTTTTAATCAATCAGCAGTGTACAGAGGTAGCCAGAAAGGGAATGAGTGATTAGTGGAGGCAGTTTGAAGGAAGCAAATCTAGTGAAGATACTAAGAAGCAAGAAACAATAGAGGATGATGAATAGCAGAGAGAGCAGCATGAGAAGAGGTAGAAAAGTGACCCACTGACTTGAGACATTGTCTTTACCAATATTCATTATTAAGAAGCAGTGTGGAGTAATGGTTAAAGGTCTGGCCCTGGAATGAAGATGTGGGCTCAAGTTCAGTGCCCCAGGCAACTCTTAAGATTAAGTTTCAGTTGAGTCACCATCTGCAATGATGGATGAATTTTACACACCGGGAAATCCCCAAACTAATGAAATTACAATCTTTTGCTCCTCCTCCCAAAATTATTATCAACAGGGAGTATCATTATTGAAAATAATCTTCTACAATATAAAAACATCTGAATTTTTCAAGTGTCATTCATGTATATCAGTATCTTTATTTTTGAAATATTTCTAGACCCCCCACTCTTTGCCTCTTCCTTTGACTTACATAAGTACTTAGTGTTGTGGTACAATGGAAAGAGCCCTGAATTGGGAATAAGACCTGAGTTCTAGTCCTGGCTTTGCCACTAACTTCACTGTGTGATCCTGAATTAAGTAATTTCCTCTTTCTTTGTCTTAGTTTACCCATCTGTCAGATGGTTAACAGAAGCTGAAAGTTATAAATGAGATGTTAAGAATACCCAAATCTCCTCAATGCATTGAAGTCATTGGACTTCAAAATTAAAAGGGCTGTGATATGGAAGATGAATTCATTTTATTTTGCTTCACCCCAGAGGGTAGAACTAAAAACAAATATGGAGCTTTATGCAGTGGACTAGAAAGGACACTATTTTTTCATTGTTTAGAATTTTATTTTCCAAATTACATGTAAAAGCAAATTTTGACATCAATTTTTTGAAACTTTGTGTTCCAACTTCTCTTCCTCCCCCTCTTCCCATCCCCCACCCCAAGAACTCAAGCAATTCAATGTAAGTTATACATGAGTAGTCATGGAAAACATCTCTACATTAGCTAGGTTATGAGAGAAAACAGATAAAAATAAGACTTCAGATTAAGGAGTTGAAGGACACTATTTAAAGTCAGAGGATATGAGTTCAAATCCAGACTCTGAAATTTACCACCCATATAAACTTGATCAAATCCCTTCTCTCTGTGCCTCAGTTTCCTCATCTATAAAATGAAGGGGGTAGAGGATTGGACTAAGTGATCTTTAAGATGCCTCCAAGCTCTAAATCTTATGTTGCAAAAAGTAGAAATCACAGCAAAGCAGATTTTAGCTTGATATATGGAACATCTCCTAACAATTAGAGCTGTCCAAAAACAGGTTTGGCTGCCTTGTAAGGTAGTGTATATCCTGTCACTGGTGATCATGAATCAGTGGCTAGATGATAACTTGTTGATGATGTGGTAGAAGGGATTCATGAATTGGGTAATAGGTGGGATTGGATGAGTTTCCAACCTCTGCTGAAATTTGTTACATTTTCTTCTTTTTTTTTTTTTAAAGAAAATTTATTATTCCCTGGAAAATCTTCAAAAAACACAAACATTTCCACAAACAACAAAGGCAAGAAAAAAGAATTGTATATTAAGCCATAAATCCATTAATATGGCTTTTAAATATATACATATATATGTAAAAAATTTAACATGGCAATACCATCATTATCTTGCTTGACTGTTCCCTTCGGAATTTACTTCTGCTTCTTCCTGTGTTTTTTTAAATGTTTCACTGATGTTCTTTTCTCATCACTATCAATCAAAGAAATCCAAACTTTCCCCACCTCTCTGACTCATAACCTCCCAATAAAGTTGCCCCTTTAAACAAATAAATATAGTTAAGCAAATCGAATTTGCATTGTACTGGTTGTATCTTTAACTCCCCCCTTCCTCTTCTTCCTCTTCCTCCTCCTCCTTCTTCTCTTTCTCTTCCTCCTTCTCTTTTCCTCCTCCTCCTGCTCCCTCTCCTCCTCTTCCACCTTCTCCTTCTCCTCCTTCTCCTTCTCTTCCTTTTCCCCTTCCCCCTCCTCCTTCTTCTGTTTCTTTATTTTACCCAGGCTAGAAGAACAGGGGCTACACATGGACATGATTCCACTACTAGTCTCACTGGAATTTTCGCCTGTTCTGTTTCTGACCTATCCAAGAAAGTATAGAATTTTGCATTCCAAGAACTTTGCCACCCTCAGGGTTTCTGGTAGCTGGGATTTGAGGTATGCATTCTCACATGTGACCATACAAATCTTTTCAAGTTTCTCCAAATCTATTGCTTTCACCATATCTTATTGTTCAGCAATAATCTGTTAACAATGATATATCATAATTTATTCAACTATTCCCCAGTGGATGAGCATCTACTTTCCTTATAGTTTTGCAACAACAAAAAGTATTTTGAATATTTTTGGACATATGTGACCTTTCTCTCTGTCTTTGAACTCTTTGTAGCATAGACATAGTAGTGGCATTTCTGGATCAAAGAGCATGCACAGTGTGCTGTCACTTGGGGTACCGTAGCAAATTGCTTTCCAGAATGGCTACACTAAGTCATCATTCCATTAGTGTGCCACAATCACTCTAGCAATTGTTATTTTCCTTTTTTGTCATTTTTGCCAATCTGATTGGTGTGAGGTAGAACCTCATAGTAGGAAAAGTTAGGTGGCTCAGTGGCTAGAGTGCTGGGCCTAGAAGCAGGAAATTCAAATCTGGCCTCAGACACTTACTATCTATGTGACCCTGGACAAGTCACTTAACCCCATTTACCTTAGTTTCCTTATCTGTCAACTGAGCTAGAGAAGGAAATGGCAAACTACTACAGTATCTTTGCCAAGAAAACCCTAAATGGGGTCAACAAGGGTTAGATGCGACTGAAAATGACTGAACTACAACAACAAAAGAACTTCATGGTTATTTTAATTTATATTTAACTTATTATTAGTGATTTGGAATGTTTTATTTCATATGATTAGTGATATTTTGGATATTTTCCTTTTAGAACAGCTTTTTAGAATATTCTTTGACTATTAGTGAATGTTTCTTGTTCTTATATATGTGTAACAATTTTCTACATATTTTGGATACCAAACATTTATCAAAGAGATTTGCTGTAAAGATTTTTCCCCAATAAATTCTTTCCCATCTAGTTCCAACTACATTGCTTTTGTTTGTGAAAAACCTTAACTTTTTTTCTAATGAAAATTGTCAATTTTATCTCCTATAATGATTTATTAGTTTGGTCAGCAATTATTCCCATATTCATAGTTGTGCAAGGTAAACTTTTCAATTTGTTTGTGATATAATTTTTTATATCTAGGTCATGCATCCATTTGAAACTTATTATGGTATATAGTGTGACATATATATAGTAAGCCCAATTTCTTCCAGAATGCTTTCAAATTTTCCCAGTAGTTCTTTTCAATATTGAGTCTTTATCCCAGTAATTTATGTCCTTAGTTTTATTGAGCATTACATTATTGTGTTTGATATCTTCTGGATTTTATAACCTGTTTTAATGAGCATTTTTCTACTTTTTAATCAGTACCAAATAGTTTTGATAATTACTACTTTTAGTATACTTTGAGATCTGGTATTGACAGATCTCCTTCATCCCACCTTTTCCCCCATTATTTCCCTTGGGATTCTTTACATTTTGTTCCTTCAGATGAATTTTATAATTTTATCTAGTTCTATAATGCCATTTAATCTAGGGTCAGTGCTCTATTCACTGTGCCATCTAGCTGCCCCCAAGCTGTTAATTTTTAAATTAATTTTTAACTGAATCTCTAGATTCTGTAAGTAAACCATCACACCATCTGCAAAAAGAATTTTTGTTGGGTGTTTTTTAGCCTTTCCTTATTCACTGAAATTCTTTTCTAATTGATATAACCATTATTTCTAGAACTGCATCATATAATAGTAATGGCAATGGCCATCTTTACTTTACCCCCAATCTTACTGGAAAGGCTTCTAGTGGGTTTTTTACACATTATAAATAATACTAGCTCTTGCTGTTAACTAGATACTGTTTACCATATTATAGAAAGCCTCATTTTCCTTGTTTTAGTGCTGTTCAACATAAAAGGATACTGCAGTTTGTCAAAAGTTGGTGGGTTGTTTTGTTTTGTTTTGTTTTTTGCATCTATTGCTATAGTAGTTTGTTTTTGTTAATATGGCATGTTTTTCCTAATATTGAACCAACCCTTTCATTCTGGTATAAATTCAACCTAGTCAAAATATATAATATTTTTAAAGTTTTGCTGTAGCCTTTTTGCTAAGATTTCAGTCAATATTTTACATTGATATTTATTAGAGATGTCGATCTATAGTTTTCTTTCCTTGACATTTACTTATTCTCTCCAGATGCTCTCAGTGGCCCTTCCCCCTTTACTTAACAGATAAGGAAACAAAGGTCCAGTAAGGAGTTCAGTGCCCTATTTTCCTAATCTCCCCTGCCCCTCAGAAGAAGAAAAGACCTGATGAATTCAGATCTAGTCATCCCAAGAAGACTGGCATTTTTTTAATGCTAGGGGGAACCTGTGAAGGACCATATTTAACCAAGAGGTTGATGGAACCATTGATGGTTGGTGGAAATGATTCATATCAATGAGATCACCAATCTATAGAAGTATAAGACTAAGGGTGGAAGGTGATCACCTAATTCCATTTCACTCAGCACAGAAAACAGTCCAGTAGTAAGGAAAAAAAGGCCTGAGCAGAGCTGAGGATGAGATTCTGCCTACTTATTAGGAGACACACATACAAACTTACTAGTAAGGAAATACAGATGGAGAGATTACACATTTAATGGTAATTATAGCAAGTCCCCCCATGGCTAGATAATGAAACCAACAAGGGTAATTTATAGGCCTCTGGGAGTAGGAGAGGCATGGTCTTTTTTCCATCCTCTTAAAATTAACTGGATGGATGGCATCCTGAGAAAGAAAACACAAGGCAAGGATAGCCTGAGAAGGAAGGGAGTCATTTAATTTTGTCTCATTTTCCTTATTTGTAAAATAGGAATAATAGTAGCATCTGTCTCCCAGGGTTATCATTAGGATGAGCTAAGATAATATTTGGAGAGTGCTATATAAATGTGAGCTGCTATTATTGTTAATTTCAATATTATTTTTAATTAATTTGGAGCAAGTCCCACCCAGTCAAAAAATAAGCTTTCTTCACCTGTCATTGCTGCCTGAAAATCTGCTGAGTGCCCAATTCCTCAAAGTTAAGCACTCTTCCCCCAGAATAGCGATCAATCAAGAATCTTTTATCAGGCACTTGTTAGGTCCCAGGCACTGGTTTGCCATTTCCTTCTTTAGCTCATTTTCTTCCTTCCTTCCTTCCTTCCTTCCTTCCTTCCTTCCTTCCTTCCTTCCTTCCTTCCTTCCTTCCTTCCTTCCTTCCTTCCTTCCTTCCTTCCTTCCTTCCTTCCTTCCTTCCTTCCTTCCTTCCTTCCTTCCATCCTTCCTTCCTTCCTTCCTTTCTTTTCTTTCTTTTTTTTTTTTTGCAGAGCAATGAAGGTTAAGTGCTCAGGGTCACACAGCTAGTAAGTGTCAAAATGTCTGATGCCAGATTTGAACTCAGGGCCTCCTGAATCCAGAACCAGTGCTTTATCCACTGCACAACCTAGCTGCCCCCTAGTTCATTTTCCAGATGAGGAAACTGAGGCAAATATGGTGAAGTGATTTGCCCAGTGTCACACAGCTACCAAGTGTCTGAGGCTAGATTTGAACATGGGGCTTCCTGACTCCAGACTTGCCATACTATCTGCCCTGACACCTAGCTGCCCAACTGGCTTATCAGGTCATTCAATACTTAGGAAACTGAGAAGAGGACCATTTTCAGAGTAACTTGAATAAGATTTTATAGGACTAACTAGGGAAGATGATGAAATTATAGTATTTAGAGCTGGAAGTGATCTTAGAGATCATTTTGTCTAATCCCCTCATTTTATGCACGAGGAAAATGAGGGCTAGAGAAATGTAATGATTTTCCCATCCCCCATCCTTTCATAGTACATGTTTGTGTGCTGTGATGCCCCCCCCACACACACACACACCACACTCAGGCCTAGGAATTCTGAAGGACACAATGTTACACCTGCTCCTTCTAAGGTCTCTTCTCAGTCATAGACACCTCTGCTGTCTGTCCTTGATGAGGGTTCCATCTCCATCTTGTCAGCTTCTCTCTTAGTGGCCCCTCACTAGCTTTAGGAACAGGTGCACCTAGCCCAAGGTTCTTCTAGCTCTAGGAACCCTAAGTTTTCCATTTCCTTTGCACTGCTCTCTGAATAAGCAATTAGCATGGATAATAAGAGTGCCAGTTAAAACACCCAGCCACCTGAAGGGAGGAGAAAACTATAATTAACTCTTTCTTGGGGAATCTTACAGCCTTATTTAGCAGGCCCCAGGGATTCCTCTTGGTTCCCACAGAGCTTTTG